>NC_063232.1:11596205-12214941 GCF_020740725.1 Corvus hawaiiensis | reverse complement strand
CCCCACGGTGTCACCATGGAGCCTTGTTTCTAGGAGGTTCTGTACTGTCACAATTGTCTCCTGGATCCCATGAGCCCCTGCAGTGTCACAATGGCTCCTTGCTTCCATGAGGAACACAAAAGCTTTGCATCAACACTGAGCAACAGCTGCTGAACACACCTGGGAGCATCTGCTTGCATCAAAAGAGGGCTTCAAGCTGAGAAAGGCACCAGCAGCTTCCATCTGCAACAGAGAGACAGGCAAAGGACAGGGACAGAGATTTCAGTGGAAAGACTGCGGGAATTCTGCTCCCAGAGATCATTCCTGCTCACAGTGTCCCTTGTAGAAAGGGGACATCATTCCAGGCAGCCTGGACTGAGCATGTAGGGTTTGTTGTTGAGGAAACCTGCTCAGGCTTTTCCATTCTTTCCTTACAAACAGGAAAACTTCTCTGGGCCTGTGTGCAGGCAGAGCCCTGAGGAGAGCACTTGGCACATGGTGCCGTGGGCTGGGACCGCCAGCTGCAGAGCTCAAGGGAAGAAGCCCCGTTGTGTCACAATGGCTCCTTAGCTTCATGTGCATCACCTGTGTCACAATAGTCTCCTTGATTCCATGAGGCCCCACTGTGTCACAATGTCTCCTTGGCTTCATGTGCATCACCTGTGTCACCATGGTCTCCTTGATTCCATGAGGCCCCACTTTGTCACAATGGCTCCTTGCTTCCATGAGGTTCCGCAGTGTCACCATGCTCACCTTTGATCCACATTGTCATAATGGACAATTGCTTCCATGTGGCCCCACTGTGTCACAATAGCCCCTTGCTTCCATAGGTTTTCTAGAATGTAATGTATAATTTTCTACAATGTAACAATGGACTCCTTGGTTCTGTGAGCTACCCTGCTTTTTGCAGAGGTGTCTTTGGTTCCAACAAGGCCCTGCTGTGTCTCAGTGCACCCTGGCTTCCATGCGCATCTGGAGTATCACAAAGGCTCCTTGGTTCCACGAGGTCTTGCTGTGTCACAATGGATCCTGTGCTCCATGAGGCCCTCCAAAGTCATCATGGAGCCTTGATTCCATGTGCTTCCATTGCGTCCCAGGGATCGCCTTGGTTCCATCAGTTTCCTTAGTGGCACAATGCTCTCCATGCTTCCATGAGGCCCTGCTTTGCCACAATGGTCCCCTTGTGTCCATGAGGCCCCGCTGTGTCCCAGTGGACGGATGGTTCCATGAGGTTCCGTGCTGTCCCCATGGTCTTCTTGAATCCGCAGTGTAACAATGGACCATTGCTTCCAGGCGGCCTCTCTGTGTCACAAGGGGCTCCTTGATTCCATGATTCCCCACGGTGTCACCATGGAGCCTTGTTTCTAGGAGGTTCTGTACTGTCACAATTGTCTCCTGGATCCCATGAGCCCCTGCAGTGTCACAATGGCTCCTTGCTTCCATGAGGAACACAAAAGCTTTGCATCAACACTGAGCAACAGCTGCTGAACACACCTGCGAGCATCTGCTTGCATCAAAAGAGGGCTTCAAGCTGAGAAAGGCACCAGCAGCTTCCATCTGCAAGAGAGAGATAGGCGAAGGACAGGGACAGAGATATCAGTGGAAGGACTGCGAGAATTCTGCTCCCAGAGATCATTCCTGCTCACAGTGTCCCTTGTAGAAAGGGGACATCACTCCAGGCAGCCTGGACTGAGTATGTGGGTTTGTTGTTTAGCAAACCTGCTCAGGCTTTTCCATTCTTTCCTTACAAACAGGAAAACTTCTCTGGGCCTGTGTGCAGGCAGAGCCCTGAGGAGAGCACTTGGCACATGGTGCCGTGGGCTGGGACCGCCAGCTGCAGAGCTCAAGGGAAGAAGCCCCGTTGTGTCACAATGGCTCCTTAGCTTCATGTGCATCACCTGTGTCACAATGGTCTCCTTGATTCCATGAGGCCCCACTGTGTCACAATGGCTCCTTGGCTTCATGTGCATCACCTGTGTCACCATGGTCTCCTTGATTCCATGAGGCCCCACTTTGTCACAATGGCTCCTTGCTTCCATGAGGTTCCGCAGTGTCACCATGCTCACCTTTGATCCACATTGTCATAATGGACAATTGCTTCCATGTGGCCCCACTGTGTCACAATAGCCCCTTGCTTCCATAGGTTTTCTAGAATGTAACGTATAATTTTCTACAATGTAACAATGGACTCCTTGGTTCTGTGAGCTACCCTGCTTTTTGCAGAGGTGTCTTTGGTTCCAACAAGGCCGCGCTGTGTCTCAGTGCACCCTGGCTTCCATGCGCATCTGGAGTATCACAAAGGCTCCTTGGTTCCACGAGGTCTTGCTGTGTCACAATGGATCCTGTGCTCCATGAGGCCCTCCAAAGTCATCATGGAGCCTTGATTCCATGTGCTTCCATTGTGTCCCAGGGATCGCCTTGGTTCCATCAGTTTCCTTAGTGGCACAATGCTCTCCATGCTTCCATGATTGCCCACAATGTCACAATGCTCTCCATGCTTCCATGAGGCCCTGCTTTGCCACAATGGTCCCCTTGTGTCCATGAGGCCCCGCTGTGTCCCAATGGACGGATGGTTCCATGAGGTTCCGTGCTGTCCCCATGGTCTTCTTGAATCCGCAGTGTAACAATGGACCATTGCTTCCAGGCGGCCTCTCTGTGTCACAAGGGGCTCCTTGATTCCATGATTCCCCACGGTGTCACCATGGAGCCTTGTTTCTAGGAGGTTCTGTACTGTCACAATTGTCTCCTGGATCCCATGAGTCCCTGCAGTGTCACAATGGCTCCTTGCTTCCATGAGGAACACAAAAGCTTTGCATCAACACTGAGCAACAGCTGCTGAACACACCTGCGAGCATCTGCTTGCATCAAAAGAGGGCTTCAAGCTGAGAAAGGCACCAGCAGCTTCCATCTGCAACAGAGAGCCAGGCAAAGGACAGGGACAGAGATATCAGTGGAAGGACTGCGAGAATTCTGCTCCCAGAGATCATTCCTGCTCACAGTGTCCCTTGTAGAAAGGGGACATCATTCCAGGCAGCCTGGACTGAGCATGTAGGGTTTGTTGTTGAGGAAACCTGCTCAGGCTTTTCCATTCTTTCCTTACAAACAGGAAAACTTCTCTGGGCCTGTGTGCAGGCAGAGCCCTGAGGAGAGCACTTGGCACATGGTGCCGTGGGCTGGGACCGCCAGCTGCAGAGCTCAAGGGAAGAAGCCCCGTTGTGTCACAATGGCTCCTTAGCTTCATGTGCATCACCTGTGTCACAATAGTCTCCTTGATTCCATGAGGCCCCACTGTGTCACAATGTCTCCTTGGCTTCATGTGCATCACCTGTGTCACCATGGTCTCCTTGATTCCATGAGGCCCCACTGTGTCACAATGGCTCCTTGCTTCCATAGGTTTTCTAGAATGTAATGTATAATTTTCTACAATGTAACAATGGACTCCTTGGTTCTGTGAGCTACCCTGCTTTTTGCAGAGGTGTCTTTGGTTCCAACAAGGCCCTGCTGTGTCTCAGTGCACCCTGGCTTCCATGCGCATCTGGAGTATCACAAAGGCTCCTTGGTTCCACGAGGTCTTGCTGTGTCACAATGGATCCTGTGCTCCATGAGGCCCTCCAAAGTCATCATGGAGCCTTGATTCCATGTGCTTCCATTGCGTCCCAGGGATCGCCTTGGTTCCATCAGTTTCCTTAGTGGCACAATGCTCTCCATGCTTCCATGAGGCCCTGCTTTGCCACAATGGTCCCCTTGTGTCCATGAGGCCCCGCTGTGTCCCAGTGGACGGATGGTTCCATGAGGTTCCGTGCTGTCCCCATGGTCTTCTTGAATCCGCAGTGTAACAATGGACCATTGCTTCCAGGCGGCCTCTCTGTGTCACAAGGGGCTCCTTGATTCCATGATTCCCCACGGTGTCACCATGGAGCCTTGTTTCTAGGAGGTTCTGTACTGTCACAATTGTCTCCTTGATGCCATGAGCCCCTGCAGTGTCACAATGGCTCCTTGCTTCCATGAGGAACACAAAAGCTTTGCATCAACACTGAGCAACAGCTGCTGAACACACCTGCGAGCATCTGCTTGCATCAAAAGAGGGCTTCAAGCTGAGAAAGGCACCAGCAGCTTCCATCTGCAAGAGAGAGACAGGCGAAGGACAGGGACAGAGATATCAGTGGAAGGACTGCGAGAATTCTGCTCCCAGAGATCATTCCTGCTCACAGTGTCCCTTGTAGAAAGGGGACATCACTCCAGGCAGCCTGGACTGAGTATGTGGGTTTGTTGTTTAGCAAACCTGCTCAGGCTTTTCCATTCTTTCCTTACAAACAGGAAAACTTCTCTGGGCCTGTGTGCAGGCAGAGCCCTGAGGAGAGCAGTAGGCACATGGTGCCGTGGGCTGGGACCGCCAGCTGCAGAGCTCAAGGGAAGAAGCCCCGTTGTGTCACAATGGTCTCCTTAGCTTCATGTGCATCACCTGTGTCACAATGGTCTCCTTGATTCCATGAGGCCCCACTGGGTCACAATGGCTCCTTGGCTTCATGTGCATCACCTGTGTCACCATGGTCTCCTTGATTCCATGAGGCCCCATTTTGTCACAATGGCTCCTTGCTTCCATGAGGTTCCGCAGTGTCACCATGCTCACCTTTGATCCACATTGTCATAATGGACAATTGCTTCCATGTGGCCCCACTGTGTCACAATAGCCCCTTGCTTCCATAGGTTTTCTAGAATGTAACGTATAATTTTCTACAATGTAACAATGGACTCCTTGGTTCTGTGAGCTACCCTGCTTTTTGCAGAGGTGTCTTTGGTTCCAACAAGGCCGCGCTGTGTCTCAGTGCACCCTGGCTTCCATGCGCATCTGGAGTATCACAAAGGCTCCTTGGTTCCACGAGGTCTTGCTGTGTCACAATGGATCCTGTGCTCCATGAGGCCCTCCAAAGTCATCATGGAGCCTTGATTCCATGTGCTTCCATTGTGTCCCAGGGATCGCCTTGGTTCCATCAGTTTCCTTAGTGGCACAATGCTCTCCATGCTTCCATGATTGCCCACAATGTCACAATGCTCTCCATGCTTCCATGAGGCCCTGCTTTGCCACAATGGTCCCCTTGTGTCCATGAGGCCCCGCTGTGTCCCAATGGACGGATGGTTCCATGAGGTTCCGTGCTGTCCCCATGGTCTTCTTGAATCCGCAGTGTAACAATGGACCATTGCTTCCAGGCGGCCTCTCTGTGTCACAAGGGGCTCCTTGATTCCATGATTCCCCACGGTGTCACCATGGAGCCTTGTTTCTAGGAGGTTCTGTACTGTCACAATTGTCTCCTGGATCCCATGAGCCCCTGCAGTGTCACAATGGCTCCTTGCTTCCATGAGGAACACAAAAGCTTTGCATCAACACTGAGCAACAGCTGCTGAACACACCTGCGAGCATCTGCTTGCATCAAAAGAGGGCTTCAAGCTGAGAAAGGCACCAGCAGCTTCCATCTGCAACAGAGAGCCAGGCAAAGGACAGGGACAGAGAATTCAGTGGAAAGACTGCGGGAATTCTGCTCCCAGAGATCATTCCTGCTCACAGTGTCCCTTGTAGAAAGGGGACATCATTCCAGGCAGCCTGGACTGAGCATGTAGGGTTTGTTGTTGAGGAAACCTGCTCAGGCTTTTCCATTCTTTCCTTACAAACAGGAAAACTTCTCTGGGCCTGTGTGCAGGCAGAGCCCTGAGGAGAGCAGTAGGCACATGGTGCCGTGGGCTGGGACCGCCAGCTGCAGAGCTCAAGGGAAGAAGCCCCGTTGTGTCACAATGGTCTCCTTAGCTTCATGTGCATCACCTGTGTCACAATAGTCTCCTTGATTCCATGAGGCCCCACTGTGTCACAATGGCTCCTTGGCTTCATGTGCATCACCTGTGTCACCATGGTCTCCTTGATTCCATGAGGCCCCACTGGGTCACAATGGCTCCTTGGCTTCATGTGCATCACCTGTGTCACCATGGTCTCCTTGATTCCATGAGGCCCCACTGTGTCACAATGGCTCCTTGCTTCCATGAGGTTCCGCAGTGTCACCATGCTCACCTTTGATCCACATTGTCATAATGGACAATTGCTTCCATGTGGCCCCACTGTGTCACAATAGCCCCTTGCTTCCATAGGTTTTCTAGAATGTAATGTATAATTTTCTACAATGTAACAATGGACTCCTTGGTTCTGTGAGCTACCCTGCTTTTTGCAGAGGTGTCTTTGGTTCCAACAAGGCCCTGCTGTGTCTCAGTGCACCCTGGCTTCCATGCGCATCTGGAGTATCACAAAGGCTCCTTGGTTCCACGAGGTCTTGCTGTGTCACAATGGATCCTGTGCTCCATGAGGCCCTCCAAAGTCATCATGGAGCCTTGATTCCATGTGCTTCCATTGCGTCCCAGGGATCGCCTTGGTTCCATCAGTTTCCTTAGTGGCACAATGCTCTCCATGCTTCCATGAGGCCCTGCTTTGCCACAATGGTCCCCTTGTGTCCATGAGGCCCCGCTGTGTCCCAGTGGACGGATGGTTCCATGAGGTTCCGTGCTGTCCCCATGGTCTTCTTGAATCCGCAGTGTAACAATGGACCATTGCTTCCAGGCGGCCTCTCTGTGTCACAAGGGGCTCCTTGATTCCATGATTCCCCACGGTGTCACCATGGAGCCTTGTTTCTAGGAGGTTCTGTACTGTCACAATTGTCTCCTTGATGCCATGAGCCCCTGCAGTGTCACAATGGCTCCTTGCTTCCATGAGGAACACAAAAGCTTTGCATCAACACTGAGCAACAGCTGCTGAACACACCTGCGAGCATCTGCTTGCATCAAAAGAGGGCTTCAAGCTGAGAAAGGCACCAGCAGCTTCCATCTGCAAGAGAGAGATAGGCGAAGGACAGGGACAGAGATATCAGTGGAAGGACTGCGAGAATTCTGCTCCCAGAGATCATTCCTGCTCACAGTGTCCCTTGTAGAAAGGGGACATCACTCCAGGCAGCCTGGACTGAGTATGTGGGTTTGTTGTTTAGCAAACCTGCTCAGGCTTTTCCATTCTTTCCTTACAAACAGGAAAACTTCTCTGGGCCTGTGTGCAGGCAGAGCCCTGAGGAGAGCAGTAGGCACATGGTGCCGTGGGCTGGGACCGCCAGCTGCAGAGCTCAAGGGAAGAAGCCCCGTTGTGTCACAATGGCTCCTTAGCTTCACGTGCATCACCTGTGTCACAATGGTCTCCTTGATTCCATGAGGCCCCACTGTGTCACAATGGCTCCTTGGCTTCATGTGCATCACCTGTGTCACCATGGTCTCCTTGATTCCATGAGGCCCCACTTTGTCACAATGGCTCCTTGCTTCCATGAGGTTCCGCAGTGTCACCATGCTCACCTTTGATCCACATTGTCATAATGGACAATTGCTTCCATGTGGCCCCACTGTGTCACAATAGCCCCTTGCTTCCATAGGTTTTCTAGAATGTAATGTATAATTTTCTACAATGTAACAATGGACTCCTTGGTTCTGTGAGCTACCCTGCTTTTTGCAGAGGTGTCTTTGGTTCCAACAAGGCCCCGCTGTGTCTCAGTGCACCCTGGCTTCCATGCGCATCTGGAGTATCACAAAGGCTCCTTGGTTCCACGAGGTCTTGCTGTGTCACAATGGATCCTGTGCTCCATGAGGCCCTCCAAAGTCATCATGGAGCCTTGATTCCATGTGCTTCCATTGCGTCCCAGGGATCGCCTTGGTTCCATCAGTTTCCTTAGTGGCACAATGCTCTCCATGCTTCCATGATTGCCCACAATGTCACAATGCTCTCCATGCTTCCATGAGGCCCTGCTTTGCCACAATGGTCCCCTTGTGTCCATGAGGCCCCGCTGTGTCCCAGTGGACGGATGGTTCCATGAGGTTCCGTGCTGTCCCCATGGTCTTCTTGAATCCGCAGTGTAACAATGGACCATTGCTTCCAGGCGGCCTCTCTGTGTCACAAGGGGCTCCTTGATTCCATGATTCCCCACGGTGTCACCATGGAGCCTTGTTTCTAGGAGGTTCTGTACTGTCACAATTGTCTCCTTGATGCCATGAGCCCCTGCAGTGTCACAATGGCTCCTTGCTTCCATGAGGAACACAAAAGCTTTGCATCAACACTGAGCAACAGCTGCTGAACACACCTGCGAGCATCTGCTTGCATCAAAAGAGGGCTTCAAGCTGAGAAAGGCACCAGCAGCTTCCATCTGCAAGAGAGAGATAGGCGAAGGACAGGGACAGAGATATCAGTGGAAGGACTGCGAGAATTCTGCTCCCAGAGATCATTCCTGCTCACAGTGTCCCTTGTAGAAAGGGGACATCACTCCAGGCAGCCTGGACTGAGTATGTGGGTTTGTTGTTTAGCAAACCTGCTCAGGCTTTTCCATTCTTTCCTTACAAACAGGAAAACTTCTCTGGGCCTGTGTGCAGGCAGAGCCCTGAGGAGAGCAGTAGGCACATGGTGCCGTGGGCTGGGACCGCCAGCTGCAGAGCTCAAGGGAAGAAGCCCCGTTGTGTCACAATGGTCTCCTTAGCTTCATGTGGATCACCTGTGTCACAATAGTCTCCTTGATTCCATGAGGCCCCACTGTGTCACAATGGCTCCTTGGCTTCATGTGCATCACCTGTGTCACCATGGTCTCCTTGATTCCATGAGGCCCCACTTTGTCACAATGGCTCCTTGCTTCCATGAGGTTCCGCAGTGTCACCATGCTCACCTTTGATCCACATTGTCATAATGGACAATTGCTTCCATGTGGCCCCACTGTGTCACAATAGCCCCTTGCTTCCATAGGTTTTCTAGAATGTAATGTATAATTTTCTACAATGTAACAATGGACTCCTTGGTTCTGTGAGCTACCCTGCTTTTTGCAGAGGTGTCTTTGGTTCCAACAAGGCCGCGCTGTGTCTCAGTGCACCCTGGCTTCCATGCGCATCTGGAGTATCACAAAGGCTCCTTGGTTCCACGAGGTCTTGCTGTGTCACAATGGATCCTGTGCTCCATGAGGCCCTCCAAAGTCATCATGGAGCCTTGATTCCATGTGCTTCCATTGCGTCCCAGGGATCGCCTTGGTTCCATCAGTTTCCTTAGTGGCACAATGCTCTCCATGCTTCCATGATTGCCCACAATGTCACAATGCTCTCCATGCTTCCATGAGGCCCTGCTTTGCCACAATGGTCCCCTTGTGTCCATGAGGCCCCGCTGTGTCCCAGTGGACGGATGGTTCCATGAGGTTCCGTGCTGTCCCCATGGTCTTCTTGAATCCGCAGTGTAACAATGGACCATTGCTTCCAGGCGGCCTCTCTGTGTCACAAGGGGCTCCTTGATTCCATGATTCCCCACGGTGTCACCATGGAGCCTTGTTTCTAGGAGGTTCTGTACTGTCACAATTGTCTCCTGGATCCCATGAGCCCCTGCAGTGTCACAATGGCTCCTTGCTTCCATGAGGAACACAAAAGCTTTGCATCAACACTGAGCAACAGCTGCTGAACACACCTGGGAGCATCTGCTTGCATCAAAAGAGGGCTTCAAGCTGAGAAAGGCACCAGCAGCTTCCATCTGCAACAGAGAGCCAGGCAAAGGACAGGGACAGAGAATTCAGTGGAAAGACTGCGGGAATTCTGCTCCCAGAGATCATTCCTGCTCACAGTGTCCCTTGTAGAAAGGGGACATCATTCCAGGCAGCCTGGACTGAGCATGTAGGGTTTGTTGTTGAGGAAACCTGCTCAGGCTTTTCCATTCTTTCCTTACAAACAGGAAAACTTCTCTGGGCCTGTGTGCAGGCAGAGCCCTGAGGAGAGCAGTAGGCACATGGTGCCGTGGGCTGGGACCGCCAGCTGCAGAGCTCAAGGGAAGAAGCCCCGTTGTGTCACAATGGTCTCCTTAGCTTCATGTGCATCACCTGTGTCACAATAGTCTCCTTGATTCCATGAGGCCCCACTGTGTCACAATGGCTCCTTGGCTTCATGTGCATCACCTGTGTCACCATGGTCTCCTTGATTCCATGAGGCCCCACTGTGTCACAATGGCTCCTTGGCTTCATGTGCATCACCTGTGTCACCATGGTCTCCTTGATTCCATGAGGCCCCACTGTGTCACAATGGCTCCTTGCTTCCATGAGGTTCCGCAGTGTCACCATGCTCACCTTTGATCCACATTGTCATAATGGACAATTGCTTCCATGTGGCCCCACTGTGTCACAATAGCCCCTTGCTTCCATAGGTTTTCTAGAATGTAACGTATAATTTTCTACAATGTAACAATGGACTCCTTGGTTCTGTGAGCTACCCTGCTTTTTGCAGAGGTGTCTTTGGTTCCAACAAGGCCCTGCTGTGTCTCAGTGCACCCTGGCTTCCATGCGCATCTGGAGTATCACAAAGGCTCCTTGGTTCCACGAGGTCTTGCTGTGTCACAATGGATCCTGTGCTCCATGAGGCCCTCCAAAGTCATCATGGAGCCTTGATTCCATGTGCTTCCATTGCGTCCCAGGGATCGCCTTGGTTCCATCAGTTTCCTTAGTGGCACAATGCTCTCCATGCTTCCATGAGGCCCTGCTTTGCCACAATGGTCCCCTTGTGTCCATGAGGCCCCGCTGTGTCCCAGTGGACGGATGGTTCCATGAGGTTCCGTGCTGTCCCCATGGTCTTCTTGAATCCGCAGTGTAACAATGGACCATTGCTTCCAGGCGGCCTCTCTGTGTCACAAGGGGCTCCTTGATTCCATGATTCCCCACGGTGTCACCATGGAGCCTTGTTTCTAGGAGGTTCTGTACTGTCACAATTGTCTCCTTGATGCCATGAGCCCCTGCAGTGTCACAATGGCTCCTTGCTTCCATGAGGAACACAAAAGCTTTGCATCAACACTGAGCAACAGCTGCTGAACACACCTGCGAGCATCTGCTTGCATCAAAAGAGGGCTTCAAGCTGAGAAAGGCACCAGCAGCTTCCATCTGCAAGAGAGAGATAGGCGAAGGACAGGGACAGAGATATCAGTGGAAGGACTGCGAGAATTCTGCTCCCAGAGATCATTCCTGCTCACAGTGTCCCTTGTAGAAAGGGGACATCACTCCAGGCAGCCTGGACTGAGTATGTGGGTTTGTTGTTTAGCAAACCTGCTCAGGCTTTTCCATTCTTTCCTTACAAACAGGAAAACTTCTCTGGGCCTGTGTGCAGGCAGAGCCCTGAGGAGAGCAGTAGGCACATGGTGCCGTGGGCTGGGACCGCCAGCTGCAGAGCTCAAGGGAAGAAGCCCCGTTGTGTCACAATGGCTCCTTAGCTTCATGTGCATCACCTGTGTCACAATGGTCTCCTTGATTCCATGAGGCCCCACTGGGTCACAATGGCTCCTTGGCTTCATGTGCATCACCTGTGTCACCATGGTCTCCTTGATTCCATGAGGCCCCATTTTGTCACAATGGCTCCTTGCTTCCATGAGGTTCCGCAGTGTCACCATGCTCACCTTTGATCCACATTGTCATAATGGACAATTGCTTCCATGTGGCCCCACTGTGTCACAATAGCCCCTTGCTTCCATAGGTTTTCTAGAATGTAACGTATAATTTTCTACAATGTAACAATGGACTCCTTGGTTCTGTGAGCTACCCTGCTTTTTGCAGAGGTGTCTTTGGTTCCAACAAGGCCCCGCTGTGTCTCAGTGCACCCTGGCTTCCATGCGCATCTGGAGTATCACAAAGGCTCCTTGGTTCCACGAGGTCTTGCTGTGTCACAATGGATCCTGTGCTCCATGAGGCCCTCCAAAGTCATCATGGAGCCTTGATTCCATGTGCTTCCATTGTGTCCCAGGGATCGCCTTGGTTCCATCAGTTTCCTTAGTGGCACAATGCTCTCCATGCTTCCATGATTGCCCACAATGTCACAATGCTCTCCATGCTTCCATGAGGCCCTGCTTTGCCACAATGGTCCCCTTGTGTCCATGAGGCCCCGCTGTGTCCCAATGGACGGATGGTTCCATGAGGTTCCGTGCTGTCCCCATGGTCTTCTTGAATCCGCAGTGTAACAATGGACCATTGCTTCCAGGCGGCCTCTCTGTGTCACAAGGGGCTCCTTGATTCCATGATTCCCCACGGTGTCACCATGGAGCCTTGTTTCTAGGAGGTTCTGTACTGTCACAATTGTCTCCTGGATCCCATGAGCCCCTGCAGTGTCACAATGGCTCCTTGCTTCCATGAGGAACACAAAAGCTTTGCATCAACACTGAGCAACAGCTGCTGAACACACCTGCGAGCATCTGCTTGCATCAAAAGAGGGCTTCAAGCTGAGAAAGGCACCAGCAGCTTCCATCTGCAACAGAGAGCCAGGCAAAGGACAGGGACAGAGAATTCAGTGGAAAGACTGCGGGAATTCTGCTCCCAGAGATCATTCCTGCTCACAGTGTCCCTTGTAGAAAGGGGACATCATTCCAGGCAGCCTGGACTGAGCATGTAGGGTTTGTTGTTTAGCAAACCTGCTCAGGCTTTTCCATTCTTTCCTTACAAACAGGAAAACTTCTCTGGGCCTGTGTGCAGGCAGAGCCCTGAGGAGAGCAGTAGGCACATGGTGCCGTGGGCTGGGACCGCCAGCTGCAGAGCTCAAGGGAAGAAGCCCCGTTGTGTCACAATGGTCTCCTTAGCTTCATGTGCATCACCTGTGTCACAATAGTCTCCTTGATTCCATGAGGCCCCACTGTGTCACAATGGCTCCTTGGCTTCATGTGCATCACCTGTGTCACCATGGTCTCCTTGATTCCATGAGGCCCCACTGGGTCACAATGGCTCCTTGGCTTCATGTGCATCACCTGTGTCACCATGGTCTCCTTGATTCCATGAGGCCCCACTGTGTCACAATGGCTCCTTGCTTCCATGAGGTTCCGCAGTGTCACCATGCTCACCTTTGATCCACATTGTCATAATGGACAATTGCTTCCATGTGGCCCCACTGTGTCACAATAGCCCCTTGCTTCCATAGGTTTTCTAGAATGTAACGTATAATTTTCTACAATGTAACAATGGACTCCTTGGTTCTGTGAGCTACCCTGCTTTTTGCAGAGGTGTCTTTGGTTCCAACAAGGCCCTGCTCTGTCTCAGTGCACCCTGGCTTCCATGCGCATCTGGAGTATCACAAAGGCTCCTTGGTTCCACGAGGTCTTGCTGTGTCACAATGGATCCTGTGCTCCATGAGGCCCTCCAAAGTCATCATGGAGCCTTGATTCCATGTGCTTCCATTGCGTCCCAGGGATCGCCTTGGTTCCATCAGTTTCCTTAGTGGCACAATGCTCTCCATGCTTCCATGAGGCCCTGCTTTGCCACAATGGTCCCCTTGTGTCCATGAGGCCCCGCTGTGTCCCAGTGGACGGATGGTTCCATGAGGTTCCGTGCTGTCCCCATGGTCTTCTTGAATCCGCAGTGTAACAATGGACCATTGCTTCCAGGCGGCCTCTCTGTGTCACAAGGGGCTCCTTGATTCCATGATTCCCCACGGTGTCACCACGGAGCCTTGTTTCTAGGAGGTTCTGTACTGTCACAATTGTCTCCTTGATGCCATGAGCCCCTGCAGTGTCACAATGGCTCCTTGCTTCCATGAGGAACACAAAAGCTTTGCATCAACACTGAGCAACAGCTGCTGAACACACCTGCGAGCATCTGCTTGCATCAAAAGAGGGCTTCAAGCTGAGAAAGGCACCAGCAGCTTCCATCTGCAAGAGAGAGACAGGCGAAGGACAGGGACAGAGATATCAGTGGAAGGACTGCGAGAATTCTGCTCCCAGAGATCATTCCTGCTCACAGTGTCCCTTGTAGAAAGGGGACATCACTCCAGGCAGCCTGGACTGAGTATGTGGGTTTGTTGTTTAGCAAACCTGCTCAGGCTTTTCCATTCTTTCCTTACAAACAGGAAAACTTCTCTGGGCCTGTGTGCAGGCAGAGCCCTGAGGAGAGCAGTAGGCACATGGTGCCGTGGGCTGGGACCGCCAGCTGCAGAGCTCAAGGGAAGAAGCCCCGTTGTGTCACAATGGCTCCTTAGCTTCACGTGCATCACCTGTGTCACAATGGTCTCCTTGATTCCATGAGGCCCCACTGTGTCACAATGGCTCCTTGGCTTCATGTGCATCACCTGTGTCACCATGGTCTCCTTGATTCCATGAGGCCCCACTTTGTCACAATGGCTCCTTGCTTCCATGAGATTCCGCAGTGTCACCATGCTCACCTTTGATCCACATTGTCATAATGGACAATTGCTTCCATGTGGCCCCACTGTGTCACAATAGCCCCTTGCTTCCATAGGTTTTCTAGAATGTAATGTATAATTTTCTACAATGTAACAATGGACTCCTTGGTTCTGTGAGCTACCCTGCTTTTTGCAGAGGTGTCTTTGGTTCCAACAAGGCCCCGCTGTGTCTCAGTGCACCCTGGCTTCCATGCGCATCTGGAGTATCACAAAGGCTCCTTGGTTCCACGAGGTCTTGCTGTGTCACAATGGATCCTGTGCTCCATGAGGCCCTCCAAAGTCATCATGGAGCCTTGATTCCATGTGCTTCCATTGCGTCCCAGGGATCGCCTTGGTTCCATCAGTTTCCTTAGTGGCACAATGCTCTCCATGCTTCCATGATTGCCCACAATGTCACAATGCTCTCCATGCTTCCATGAGGCCCTGCTTTGCCACAATGGTCCCCTTGTGTCCATGAGGCCCCGCTGTGTCCCAGTGGACGGATGGTTCCATGAGGTTCCGTGCTGTCCCCATGGTCTTCTTGAATCCGCAGTGTAACAATGGACCATTGCTTCCAGGCGGCCTCTCTGTGTCACAAGGGGCTCCTTGATTCCATGATTCCCCACGGTGTCACCATGGAGCCTTGTTTCTAGGAGGTTCTGTACTGTCACAATTGTCTCCTGGATCCCATGAGCCCCTGCAGTGTCACAATGGCTCCTTGCTTCCATGAGGAACACAAAAGCTTTGCATCAACACTGAGCAACAGCTGCTGAACACACCTGCGAGCATCTGCTTGCATCAAAAGAGGGCTTCAAGCTGAGAAAGGCACCAGCAGCTTCCATCTGCAACAGAGAGCCAGGCAAAGGACAGGGACAGAGAATTCAGTGGAAAGACTGCGGGAATTCTGCTCCCAGAGATCATTCCTGCTCACAGTGTCCCTTGTAGAAAGGGGACATCATTCCAGGCAGCCTGGACTGAGCATGTAGGGTTTGTTGTTTAGCAAACCTGCTCAGGCTTTTCCATTCTTTCCTTACAAACAGGAAAACTTCTCTGGGCCTGTGTGCAGGCAGAGCCCTGAGGAGAGCACTTGGCACATGGTGCCGTGGGCTGGGACCGCCAGCTGCAGAGCTCAAGGGAAGAAGCCCCGTTGTGTCACAATGGTCTCCTTAGCTTCATGTGCATCACCTGTGTCACAATAGTCTCCTTGATTCCATGAGGCCCCACTGTGTCACAATGGCTCCTTGGCTTCATGTGCATCACCTGTGTCACCATGGTCTCCTTGATTCCATGAGGCCCCACTGTGTCACAATGGCTCCTTGGCTTCATGTGCATCACCTGTGTCACCATGGTCTCCTTGATTCCATGAGGCCCCACTGTGTCACAATGGCTCCTTGCTTCCATGAGGTTCCGCAGTGTCACCATGCTCACCTTTGATCCACATTGTCATAATGGACAATTGCTTCCATGTGGCCCCACTGTGTCACAATAGCCCCTTGCTTCCATAGGTTTTCTAGAATGTAACGTATAATTTTCTACAATGTAACAATGGACTCCTTGGTTCTGTGAGCTACCCTGCTTTTTGCAGAGGTGTCTTTGGTTCCAACAAGGCCCTGCTCTGTCTCAGTGCACCCTGGCTTCCATGCGCATCTGGAGTATCACAAAGGCTCCTTGGTTCCACGAGGTCTTGCTGTGTCACAATGGATCCTATGCTCCATGAGGCCCTCCAAAGTCATCATGGAGCCTTGATTCCATGTGCTTCCATTGCGTCCCAGGGATCGCCTTGGTTCCATCAGTTTCCTTAGTGGCACAATGCTCTCCATGCTTCCATGAGGCCCTGCTTTGCCACAATGGTCCCCTTGTGTCCATGAGGCCCCGCTGTGTCCCAGTGGACGGATGGTTCCATGAGGTTCCGTGCTGTCCCCATGGTCTTCTTGAATCCGCAGTGTAACAATGGACCATTGCTTCCAGGCGGCCTCTCTGTGTCACAAGGGGCTCCTTGATTCCATGATTCCCCACGGTGTCACCATGGAGCCTTGTTTCTAGGAGGTTCTGTACTGTCACAATTGTCTCCTTGATGCCATGAGCCCCTGCAGTGTCACAATGGCTCCTTGCTTCCATGAGGAACACAAAAGCTTTGCATCAACACTGAGCAACAGCTGCTGAACACACCTGCGAGCATCTGCTTGCATCAAAAGAGGGCTTCAAGCTGAGAAAGGCACCAGCAGCTTCCATCTGCAAGAGAGAGATAGGCGAAGGACAGGGACAGAGATATCAGTGGAAGGACTGCGAGAATTCTGCTCCCAGAGATCATTCCTGCTCACAGTGTCCCTTGTAGAAAGGGGACATCACTCCAGGCAGCCTGGACTGAGTATGTGGGTTTGTTGTTTAGCAAACCTGCTCAGGCTTTTCCATTCTTTCCTTACAAACAGGAAAACTTCTCTGGGCCTGTGTGCAGGCAGAGCCCTGAGGAGAGCAGTAGGCACATGGTGCCGTGGGCTGGGACCGCCAGCTGCAGAGCTCAAGGGAAGAAGCCCCGTTGTGTCACAATGGCTCCTTAGCTTCACGTGCATCACCTGTGTCACAATGGTCTCCTTGATTCCATGAGGCCCCACTGTGTCACAATGGCTCCTTGGCTTCATGTGCATCACCTGTGTCACCATGGTCTCCTTGATTCCATGAGGCCCCACTTTGTCACAATGGCTCCTTGCTTCCATGAGGTTCCGCAGTGTCACCATGCTCACCTTTGATCCACATTGTCATAATGGACAATTGCTTCCATGTGGCCCCACTGTGTCACAATAGCCCCTTGCTTCCATAGGTTTTCTAGAATGTAATGTATAATTTTCTACAATGTAACAATGGACTCCTTGGTTCTGTGAGCTACCCTGCTTTTTGCAGAGGTGTCTTTGGTTCCAACAAGGCCCCGCTGTGTCTCAGTGCACCCTGGCTTCCATGCGCATCTGGAGTATCACAAAGGCTCCTTGGTTCCACGAGGTCTTGCTGTGTCACAATGGATCCTGTGCTCCATGAGGCCCTCCAAAGTCATCATGGAGCCTTGATTCCATGTGCTTCCATTGCGTCCCAGGGATCGCCTTGGTTCCATCAGTTTCCTTAGTGGCACAATGCTCTCCATGCTTCCATGATTGCCCACAATGTCACAATGCTCTCCATGCTTCCATGAGGCCCTGCTTTGCCACAATGGTCCCCTTGTGTCCATGAGGCCCCGCTGTGTCCCAATGGACGGATGGTTCCATGAGGTTCCGTGCTGTCCCCATGGTCTTCTTGAATCCGCAGTGTAACAATGGACCATTGCTTCCAGGCGGCCTCTCTGTGTCACAAGGGGCTCCTTGATTCCATGATTCCCCACGGTGTCACCATGGAGCCTTGTTTCTAGGAGGTTCTGTACTGTCACAATTGTCTCCTTGATGCCATGAGCCCCTGCAGTGTCACAATGGCTCCTTGCTTCCATGAGGAACACAAAAGCTTTGCATCAACACTGAGCAACAGCTGCTGAACACACCTGCGAGCATCTGCTTGCATCAAAAGAGGGCTTCAAGCTGAGAAAGGCACCAGCAGCTTCCATCTGCAAGAGAGAGATAGGCGAAGGACAGGGACAGAGATATCAGTGGAAGGACTGCGAGAATTCTGCTCCCAGAGATCATTCCTGCTCACAGTGTCCCTTGTAGAAAGGGGACATCACTCCAGGCAGCCTGGACTGAGTATGTGGGTTTGTTGTTTAGCAAACCTGCTCAGGCTTTTCCATTCTTTCCTTACAAACAGGAAAACTTCTCTGGGCCTGTGTGCAGGCAGAGCCCTGAGGAGAGCACTTGGCACATGGTGCCGTGGGCTGGGACCGCCAGCTGCAGAGCTCAAGGGAAGAAGCCCCGTTGTGTCACAATGGTCTCCTTAGCTTCATGTGCATCACCTGTGTCACAATGGTCTCCTTGATTCCATGAGGCCCCACTGTGTCACAATGGCTCCTTGGCTTCATGTGCATCACCTGTGTCACCATGGTCTCCTTGATTCCATGAGGCCCCACTGTGTCACAATGGCTCCTTGGCTTCATGTGCATCACCTGTGTCACCATGGTCTCCTTGATTCCATGAGGCCCCACTGTGTCACAATGGCTCCTTGCTTCCATGAGGTTCCGCAGTGTCACCATGCTCACCTTTGATCCACATTGTCATAATGGACAATTGCTTCCATGTGGCCCCACTGTGTCACAATAGCCCCTTGCTTCCATAGGTTTTCTAGAATGTAACGTATAATTTTCTACAATGTAACAATGGACTCCTTGGTTCTGTGAGCTACCCTGCTTTTTGCAGAGGTGTCTTTGGTTCCAACAAGGCCCTGCTCTGTCTCAGTGCACCCTGGCTTCCATGCGCATCTGGAGTATCACAAAGGCTCCTTGGTTCCACGAGGTCTTGCTGTGTCACAATGGATCCTGTGCTCCATGAGGCCCTCCAAAGTCATCATGGAGCCTTGATTCCATGTGCTTCCATTGCGTCCCAGGGATCGCCTTGGTTCCATCAGTTTCCTTAGTGGCACAATGCTCTCCATGCTTCCATGAGGCCCTGCTTTGCCACAATGGTCCCCTTGTGTCCATGAGGCCCCGCTGTGTCCCAGTGGACGGATGGTTCCATGAGGTTCCGTGCTGTCCCCATGGTCTTCTTGAATCCGCAGTGTAACAATGGACCATTGCTTCCAGGCGGCCTCTCTGTGTCACAAGGGGCTCCTTGATTCCATGATTCCCCACGGTGTCACCATGGAGCCTTGTTTCTAGGAGGTTCTGTACTGTCACAATTGTCTCCTTGATGCCATGAGCCCCTGCAGTGTCACAATGGCTCCTTGCTTCCATGAGGAACACAAAAGCTTTGCATCAACACTGAGCAACAGCTGCTGAACACACCTGCGAGCATCTGCTTGCATCAAAAGAGGGCTTCAAGCTGAGAAAGGCACCAGCAGCTTCCATCTGCAAGAGAGAGATAGGCGAAGGACAGGGACAGAGATATCAGTGGAAGGACTGCGAGAATTCTGCTCCCAGAGATCATTCCTGCTCACAGTGTCCCTTGTAGAAAGGGGACATCACTCCAGGCAGCCTGGACTGAGTATGTGGGTTTGTTGTTTAGCAAACCTGCTCAGGCTTTTCCATTCTTTCCTTACAAACAGGAAAACTTCTCTGGGCCTGTGTGCAGGCAGAGCCCTGAGGAGAGCAGTAGGCACATGGTGCCGTGGGCTGGGACCGCCAGCTGCAGAGCTCAAGGGAAGAAGCCCCGTTGTGTCACAATGGCTCCTTAGCTTCACGTGCATCACCTGTGTCACAATGGTCTCCTTGATTCCATGAGGCCCCACTGTGTCACAATGGCTCCTTGGCTTCATGTGCATCACCTGTGTCACCATGGTCTCCTTGATTCCATGAGGCCCCACTTTGTCACAATGGCTCCTTGCTTCCATGAGGTTCTGCAGTGTCACCATGCTCACCTTTGATCCACATTGTCATAATGGACAATTGCTTCCATGTGGCCCCACTGTGTCACAATAGCCCCTTGCTTCCATAGGTTTTCTAGAATGTAATGTATAATTTTCTACAATGTAACAATGGACTCCTTGGTTCTGTGAGCTACCCTGCTTTTTGCAGAGGTGTCTTTGGTTCCAACAAGGCCCCGCTGTGTCTCAGTGCACCCTGGCTTCCATGCGCATCTGGAGTATCACAAAGGCTCCTTGGTTCCACGAGGTCTTGCTGTGTCACAATGGATCCTGTGCTCCATGAGGCCCTCCAAAGTCATCATGGAGCCTTGATTCCATGTGCTTCCATTGCGTCCCAGGGATCGCCTTGGTTCCATCAGTTTCCTTAGTGGCACAATGCTCTCCATGCTTCCATGATTGCCCACAATGTCACAATGCTCTCCATGCTTCCATGAGGCCCTGCTTTGCCACAATGGTCCCCTTGTGTCCATGAGGCCCCGCTGTGTCCCAGTGGACGGATGGTTCCATGAGGTTCCGTGCTGTCCCCATGGTCTTCTTGAATCCGCAGTGTAACAATGGACCATTGCTTCCAGGCGGCCTCTCTGTGTCACAAGGGGCTCCTTGATTCCATGATTCCCCACGGTGTCACCATGGAGCCTTGTTTCTAGGAGGTTCTGTACTGTCACAATTGTCTCCTTGATGCCATGAGCCCCTGCAGTGTCACAATGGCTCCTTGCTTCCATGAGGAACACAAAAGCTTTGCATCAACACTGAGCAACAGCTGCTGAACACACCTGCGAGCATCTGCTTGCATCAAAAGAGGGCTTCAAGCTGAGAAAGGCACCAGCAGCTTCCATCTGCAAGAGAGAGATAGGCGAAGGACAGGGACAGAGATATCAGTGGAAGGACTGCGAGAATTCTGCTCCCAGAGATCATTCCTGCTCACAGTGTCCCTTGTAGAAAGGGGACATCACTCCAGGCAGCCTGGACTGAGTATGTGGGTTTGTTGTTTAGCAAACCTGCTCAGGCTTTTCCATTCTTTCCTTACAAACAGGAAAACTTCTCTGGGCCTGTGTGCAGGCAGAGCCCTAAGGAGAGCAGTAGGCACATGGTGCCGTGGGCTGGGACCGCCAGCTGCAGAGCTCAAGGGAAGAAGCCCCGTTGTGTCACAATGGTCTCCTTAGCTTCATGTGCATCACCTGTGTCACAATAGTCTCCTTGATTCCATGAGGCCCCACTGTGTCACAATGGCTCCTTGGCTTCATGTGCATCACCTGTGTCACCATGGTCTCCTTGATTCCATGAGGCCCCACTGTGTCACAATGGCTCCTTGGCTTCATGTGCATCACCTGTGTCACCATGGTCTCCTTGATTCCATGAGGCCCCACTGTGTCACAATGGCTCCTTGCTTCCATGAGGTTCCGCAGTGTCACCATGCTCACCTTTGATCCACATTGTCATAATGGACAATTGCTTCCATGTGGCCCCACTGTGTCACAATAGCCCCTTGCTTCCATAGGTTTTCTAGAATGTAACGTATAATTTTCTACAATGTAACAATGGACTCCTTGGTTCTGTGAGCTACCCTGCTTTTTGCAGAGGTGTCTTTGGTTCCAACAAGGCCCTGCTGTGTCTCAGTGCACCCTGGCTTCCATGCGCATCTGGAGTATCACAAAGGCTCCTTGGTTCCACGAGGTCTTGCTGTGTCACAATGGATCCTGTGCTCCATGAGGCCCTCCAAAGTCATCATGGAGCCTTGATTCCATGTGCTTCCATTGCGTCCCAGGGATCGCCTTGGTTCCATCAGTTTCCTTAGTGGCACAATGCTCTCCATGCTTCCATGAGGCCCTGCTTTGCCACAATGGTCCCCTTGTGTCCATGAGGCCCCGCTGTGTCCCAGTGGACGGATGGTTCCATGAGGTTCCGTGCTGTCCCCATGGTCTTCTTGAATCCGCAGTGTAACAATGGACCATTGCTTCCAGGCGGCCTCTCTGTGTCACAAGGGGCTCCTTGATTCCATGATTCCCCACGGTGTCACCATGGAGCCTTGTTTCTAGGAGGTTCTGTACTGTCACAATTGTCTCCTTGATGCCATGAGCCCCTGCAGTGTCACAATGGCTCCTTGCTTCCATGAGGAACACAAAAGCTTTGCATCAACACTGAGCAACAGCTGCTGAACACACCTGGGAGCATCTGCTTGCATCAAAAGAGGGCTTCAAGCTGAGAAAGGCACCAGCAGCTTCCATCTGCAAGAGAGAGACAGGCGAAGGACAGGGACAGAGATATCAGTGGAAGGACTGCGAGAATTCTGCTCCCAGAGATCATTCCTGCTCACAGTGTCCCTTGTAGAAAGGGGACATCACTCCAGGCAGCCTGGACTGAGTATGTGGGTTTGTTGTTTAGCAAACCGGCTCAGGCTTTTCCATTCTTTCCTTACAAACAGGAAAACTTCTCTGGGCCTGTGTGCAGGCAGAGCCCTGAGGAGAGCACTTGGCACATGGTGCCGTGGGCTGGGACCGCCAGCTGCAGAGCTCAAGGGAAGAAGCCCCGTTGTGTCACAATGGTCTCCTTAGCTTCATGTGCATCACCTGTGTCACAATGGTCTCCTTGATTCCATGAGGCCCCACTGGGTCACAATGGCTCCTTGGCTTCATGTGCATCACCTGTGTCACCATGGTCTCCTTGATTCCATGAGGCCCCATTTTGTCACAATGGCTCCTTGCTTCCATGAGGTTCCGCAGTGTCACCATGCTCACCTTTGATCCACATTGTCATAATGGACAATTGCTTCCATGTGGCCCCACTGTGTCACAATAGCCCCTTGCTTCCATAGGTTTTCTAGAATGTAACGTATAATTTTCTACAATGTAACAATGGACTCCTTGGTTCTGTGAGCTACCCTGCTTTTTGCAGAGGTGTCTTTGGTTCCAACAAGGCCGCGCTCTGTCTCAGTGCACCCTGGCTTCCATGCGCATCTGGAGTATCACAAAGGCTCCTTGGTTCCACGAGGTCTTGCTGTGTCACAATGGATCCTGTGCTCCATGAGGCCCTCCAAAGTCATCATGGAGCCTTGATTCCATGTGCTTCCATTGTGTCCCAGGGATCGCCTTGGTTCCATCAGTTTCCTTAGTGGCACAATGCTCTCCATGCTTCCATGATTGCCCACAATGTCACAATGCTCTCCATGCTTCCATGAGGCCCTGCTTTGCCACAATGGTCCCCTTGTGTCCATGAGGCCCCGCTGTGTCCCAATGGACGGATGGTTCCATGAGGTTCCG
Organism: Corvus hawaiiensis; assembly: GCF_020740725.1. NCBI lineage: Eukaryota > Metazoa > Chordata > Aves > Passeriformes > Corvidae > Corvus > Corvus hawaiiensis. The sequence continues at coordinate 12,192,013 of NC_063232.1, read as the reverse complement.
TGCTGTCCCCATGGTCTTCTTGAATCTGCAGTGTAACAATGGACCATTGCTTCCAGGCGGCCTCTCTGTGTCACAAGGGGCTCCTTGATTCCATGATTCCCCACGGTGTCACCATGGAGCCTTGTTTCTAGGAGGTTCTGTACTGTCACAATTGTCTCCTGGATCCCATGAGCCCCTGCAGTGTCACAATGGCTCCTTGCTTCCATGAGGAACACAAAAGCTTTGCATCAACACTGAGCAACAGCTGCTGAACACACCTGCGAGCATCTGCTTGCATCAAAAGAGGGCTTCAAGCTGAGAAAGGCACCAGCAGCTTCCATCTGCAACAGAGAGCCAGGCAAAGGACAGGGACAGAGAATTCAGTGGAAAGACTGCGGGAATTCTGCTCCCAGAGATCATTCCTGCTCACAGTGTCCCTTGTAGAAAGGGGACATCATTCCAGGCAGCCTGGACTGAGCATGTAGGGTTTGTTGTTGAGGAAACCTGCTCAGGCTTTTCCATTCTTTCCTTACAAACAGGAAAACTTCTCTGGGCCTGTGTGCAGGCAGAGCCCTGAGGAGAGCACTTGGCACATGGTGCCGTGGGCTGGGACCGCCAGCTGCAGAGCTCAAGGGAAGAAGCCCCGTTGTGTCACAATGGTCTCCTTAGCTTCATGTGGATCACCTGTGTCACAATAGTCTCCTTGATTCCATGAGGCCCCACTGTGTCACAATGTCTCCTTGGCTTCATGTGCATCACCTGTGTCACCATGGTCTCCTTGATTCCATGAGGCCCCACTGTGTCACAATGGCTCCTTGCTTCCATGAGGTTCCGCAGTGTCACCATGCTCACCTTTGATCCACATTGTCATAATGGACAATTGCTTCCATGTGGCCCCACTGTGTCACAATAGCCCCTTGCTTCCATAGGTTTTCTAGAATGTAACGTATAATTTTCTACAATGTAACAATGGACTCCTTGGTTCTGTGAGCTACCCTGCTTTTTGCAGAGGTGTCTTTGGTTCCAACAAGGCCCTGCTCTGTCTCAGTGCACCCTGGCTTCCATGCGCATCTGGAGTATCACAAAGGCTCCTTGGTTCCACGAGGTCTTGCTGTGTCACAATGGATCCTGTGCTCCATGAGGCCCTCCAAAGTCATCATGGAGCCTTGATTCCATGTGCTTCCATTGCGTCCCAGGGATCGCCTTGGTTCCATCAGTTTCCTTAGTGGCACAATGCTCTCCATGCTTCCATGAGGCCCTGCTTTGCCACAATGGTCCCCTTGTGTCCATGAGGCCCCGCTGTGTCCCAGTGGACGGATGGTTCCATGAGGTTCCGTGCTGTCCCCATGGTCTTCTTGAATCCGCAGTGTAACAATGGACCATTGCTTCCAGGCGGCCTCTCTGTGTCACAAGGGGCTCCTTGATTCCATGATTCCCCACGGTGTCACCACGGAGCCTTGTTTCTAGGAGGTTCTGTACTGTCACAATTGTCTCCTTGATGCCATGAGCCCCTGCAGTGTCACAATGGCTCCTTGCTTCCATGAGGAACACAAAAGCTTTGCATCAACACTGAGCAACAGCTGCTGAACACACCTGCGAGCATCTGCTTGCATCAAAAGAGGGCTTCAAGCTGAGAAAGGCACCAGCAGCTTCCATCTGCAAGAGAGAGACAGGCGAAGGACAGGGACAGAGATATCAGTGGAAGGACTGCGAGAATTCTGCTCCCAGAGATCATTCCTGCTCACAGTGTCCCTTGTAGAAAGGGGACATCACTCCAGGCAGCCTGGACTGAGTATGTGGGTTTGTTGTTTAGCAAACCTGCTCAGGCTTTTCCATTCTTTCCTTACAAACAGGGAAACTTCTCTGGGCCTGTGTGCAGGCAGAGCCCTGAGGAGAGCAGTAGGCACATGGTGCCGTGGGCTGGGACCGCCAGCTGCAGAGCTCAAGGGAAGAAGCCCCGTTGTGTCACAATGGCTCCTTAGCTTCACGTGCATCACCTGTGTCACAATGGTCTCCTTGATTCCATGAGGCCCCACTGTGTCACAATGGCTCCTTGGCTTCATGTGCATCACCTGTGTCACCATGGTCTCCTTGATTCCATGAGGCCCCACTTTGTCACAATGGCTCCTTGCTTCCATGAGGTTCCGCAGTGTCACCATGCTCACCTTTGATCCACATTGTCATAATGGACAATTGCTTCCATGTGGCCCCACTGTGTCACAATAGCCCCTTGCTTCCATAGGTTTTCTAGAATGTAATGTATAATTTTCTACAATGTAACAATGGACTCCTTGGTTCTGTGAGCTACCCTGCTTTTTGCAGAGGTGTCTTTGGTTCCAACAAGGCCCCGCTGTGTCTCAGTGCACCCTGGCTTCCATGCGCATCTGGAGTATCACAAAGGCTCCTTGGTTCCACGAGGTCTTGCTGTGTCACAATGGATCCTGTGCTCCATGAGGCCCTCCAAAGTCATCATGGAGCCTTGATTCCATGTGCTTCCATTGCGTCCCAGGGATCGCCTTGGTTCCATCAGTTTCCTTAGTGGCACAATGCTCTCCATGCTTCCATGATTGCCCACAATGTCACAATGCTCTCCATGCTTCCATGAGGCCCTGCTTTGCCACAATGGTCCCCTTGTGTCCATGAGGCCCCGCTGTGTCCCAATGGACGGATGGTTCCATGAGGTTCCGTGCTGTCCCCATGGTCTTCTTGAATCCGCAGTGTAACAATGGACCATTGCTTCCAGGCGGCCTCTCTGTGTCACAAGGGGCTCCTTGATTCCATGATTCCCCACGGTGTCACCATGGAGCCTTGTTTCTAGGAGGTTCTGTACTGTCACAATTGTCTCCTTGATGCCATGAGCCCCTGCAGTGTCACAATGGCTCCTTGCTTCCATGAGGAACACAAAAGCTTTGCATCAACACTGAGCAACAGCTGCTGAACACACCTGGGAGCATCTGCTTGCATCAAAAGAGGGCTTCAAGCTGAGAAAGGCACCAGCAGCTTCCATCTGCAAGAGAGAGATAGGCGAAGGACAGGGACAGAGATATCAGTGGAAGGACTGCGAGAATTCTGCTCCCAGAGATCATTCCTGCTCACAGTGTCCCTTGTAGAAAGGGGACATCACTCCAGGCAGCCTGGACTGAGTATGTGGGTTTGTTGTTTAGCAAACCTGCTCAGGCTTTTCCATTCTTTCCTTACAAACAGGAAAACTTCTCTGGGCCTGTGTGCAGGCAGAGCCCTGAGGAGAGCACTTGGCACATGGTGCCGTGGGCTGGGACCGCCAGCTGCAGAGCTCAAGGGAAGAAGCCCCGTTGTGTCACAATGGTCTCCTTAGCTTCATGTGCATCACCTGTGTCACAATGGTCTCCTTGATTCCATGAGGCCCCACTGTGTCACAATGGCTCCTTGGCTTCATGTGCATCACCTGTGTCACCATGGTCTCCTTGATTCCATGAGGCCCCACTGTGTCACAATGGCTCCTTGGCTTCATGTGCATCACCTGTGTCACCATGGTCTCCTTGATTCCATGAGGCCCCACTGTGTCACAATGGCTCCTTGCTTCCATGAGGTTCCGCAGTGTCACCATGCTCACCTTTGATCCACATTGTCATAATGGACAATTGCTTCCATGTGGCCCCACTGTGTCACAATAGCCCCTTGCTTCCATAGGTTTTCTAGAATGTAACGTATAATTTTCTACAATGTAACAATGGACTCCTTGGTTCTGTGAGCTACCCTGCTTTTTGCAGAGGTGTCTTTGGTTCCAACAAGGCCCTGCTCTGTCTCAGTGCACCCTGGCTTCCATGCGCATCTGGAGTATCACAAAGGCTCCTTGGTTCCACGAGGTCTTGCTGTGTCACAATGGATCCTGTGCTCCATGAGGCCCTCCAAAGTCATCATGGAGCCTTGATTCCATGTGCTTCCATTGCGTCCCAGGGATCGCCTTGGTTCCATCAGTTTCCTTAGTGGCACAATGCTCTCCATGCTTCCATGAGGCCCTGCTTTGCCACAATGGTCCCCTTGTGTCCATGAGGCCCCGCTGTGTCCCAGTGGACGGATGGTTCCATGAGGTTCCGTGCTGTCCCCATGGTCTTCTTGAATCCGCAGTGTAACAATGGACCATTGCTTCCAGGCGGCCTCTCTGTGTCACAAGGGGCTCCTTGATTCCATGATTCCCCACGGTGTCACCATGGAGCCTTGTTTCTAGGAGGTTCTGTACTGTCACAATTGTCTCCTTGATGCCATGAGCCCCTGCAGTGTCACAATGGCTCCTTGCTTCCATGAGGAACACAAAAGCTTTGCATCAACACTGAGCAACAGCTGCTGAACACACCTGGGAGCATCTGCTTGCATCAAAAGAGGGCTTCAAGCTGAGAAAGGCACCAGCAGCTTCCATCTGCAAGAGAGAGACAGGCGAAGGACAGGGACAGAGATATCAGTGGAAGGACTGCGAGAATTCTGCTCCCAGAGATCATTCCTGCTCACAGTGTCCCTTGTAGAAAGGGGACATCACTCCAGGCAGCCTGGACTGAGTATGTGGGTTTGTTGTTTAGCAAACCGGCTCAGGCTTTTCCATTCTTTCCTTACAAACAGGAAAACTTCTCTGGGCCTGTGTGCAGGCAGAGCCCTGAGGAGAGCACTTGGCACATGGTGCCGTGGGCTGGGACCGCCAGCTGCAGAGCTCAAGGGAAGAAGCCCCGTTGTGTCACAATGGTCTCCTTAGCTTCATGTGCATCACCTGTGTCACAATGGTCTCCTTGATTCCATGAGGCCCCACTGGGTCACAATGGCTCCTTGGCTTCATGTGCATCACCTGTGTCACCATGGTCTCCTTGATTCCATGAGGCCCCATTTTGTCACAATGGCTCCTTGCTTCCATGAGGTTCCGCAGTGTCACCATGCTCACCTTTGATCCACATTGTCATAATGGACAATTGCTTCCATGTGGCCCCACTGTGTCACAATAGCCCCTTGCTTCCATAGGTTTTCTAGAATGTAACGTATAATTTTCTACAATGTAACAATGGACTCCTTGGTTCTGTGAGCTACCCTGCTTTTTGCAGAGGTGTCTTTGGTTCCAACAAGGCCGCGCTCTGTCTCAGTGCACCCTGGCTTCCATGCGCATCTGGAGTATCACAAAGGCTCCTTGGTTCCACGAGGTCTTGCTGTGTCACAATGGATCCTGTGCTCCATGAGGCCCTCCAAAGTCATCATGGAGCCTTGATTCCATGTGCTTCCATTGTGTCCCAGGGATCGCCTTGGTTCCATCAGTTTCCTTAGTGGCACAATGCTCTCCATGCTTCCATGATTGCCCACAATGTCACAATGCTCTCCATGCTTCCATGAGGCCCTGCTTTGCCACAATGGTCCCCTTGTGTCCATGAGGCCCCGCTGTGTCCCAATGGACGGATGGTTCCATGAGGTTCCGTGCTGTCCCCATGGTCTTCTTGAATCTGCAGTGTAACAATGGACCATTGCTTCCAGGCGGCCTCTCTGTGTCACAAGGGGCTCCTTGATTCCATGATTCCCCACGGTGTCACCATGGAGCCTTGTTTCTAGGAGGTTCTGTACTGTCACAATTGTCTCCTGGATCCCATGAGCCCCTGCAGTGTCACAATGGCTCCTTGCTTCCATGAGGAACACAAAAGCTTTGCATCAACACTGAGCAACAGCTGCTGAACACACCTGCGAGCATCTGCTTGCATCAAAAGAGGGCTTCAAGCTGAGAAAGGCACCAGCAGCTTCCATCTGCAAGAGAGAGCCAGGCAAAGGACAGGGACAGAGAATTCAGTGGAAAGACTGCGGGAATTCTGCTCCCAGAGATCATTCCTGCTCACAGTGTCCCTTGTAGAAAGGGGACATCATTCCAGGCAGCCTGGACTGAGCATGTAGGGTTTGTTGTTTAGCAAACCTGCTCAGGCTTTTCCATTCTTTCCTTACAAACAGGAAAACTTCTCTGGGCCTGTGTGCAGGCAGAGCCCTGAGGAGAGCACTTGGCACATGGTGCCGTGGGCTGGGACCGCCAGCTGCAGAGCTCAAGGGAAGAAGCCACGTTGTGTCACAATGGTCTCCTTAGCTTCATGTGGATCACCTGTGTCACAATAGTCTCCTTGATTCCATGAGGCCCCACTGTGTCACAATGTCTCCTTGGCTTCATGTGCATCACCTGTGTCACCATGGTCTCCTTGATTCCATGAGGCCCCACTGTGTCACAATGGCTCCTTGCTTCCATGAGGTTCCGCAGTGTCACCATGCTCACCTTTGATCCACATTGTCATAATGGACAATTGCTTCCATGTGGCCCCACTGTGTCACAATAGCCCCTTGCTTCCATAGGTTTTCTAGAATGTAACGTATAATTTTCTACAATGTAACAATGGACTCCTTGGTTCTGTGAGCTACCCTGCTTTTTGCAGAGGTGTCTTTGGTTCCAACAAGGCCCTGCTCTGTCTCAGTGCACCCTGGCTTCCATGCGCATCTGGAGTATCACAAAGGCTCCTTGGTTCCACGAGGTCTTGCTGTGTCACAATGGATCCTGTGCTCCATGAGGCCCTCCAAAGTCATCATGGAGCCTTGATTCCATGTGCTTCCATTGCGTCCCAGGGATCGCCTTGGTTCCATCAGTTTCCTTAGTGGCACAATGCTCTCCATGCTTCCATGAGGCCCTGCTTTGCCACAATGGTCCCCTTGTGTCCATGAGGCCCCGCTGTGTCCCAGTGGACGGATGGTTCCATGAGGTTCCGTGCTGTCCCCATGGTCTTCTTGAATCCGCAGTGTAACAATGGACCATTGCTTCCAGGCGGCCTCTCTGTGTCACAAGGGGCTCCTTGATTCCATGATTCCCCACGGTGTCACCATGGAGCCTTGTTTCTAGGAGGTTCTGTACTGTCACAATTGTCTCCTTGATGCCATGAGCCCCTGCAGTGTCACAATGGCTCCTTGCTTCCATGAGGAACACAAAAGCTTTGCATCAACACTGAGCAACAGCTGCTGAACACACCTGCGAGCATCTGCTTGCATCAAAAGAGGGCTTCAAGCTGAGAAAGGCACCAGCAGCTTCCATCTGCAAGAGAGAGATAGGCGAAGGACAGGGACAGAGATATCAGTGGAAGGACTGCGAGAATTCTGCTCCCAGAGATCATTCCTGCTCACAGTGTCCCTTGTAGAAAGGGGACATCACTCCAGGCAGCCTGGACTGAGTATGTGGGTTTGTTGTTTAGCAAACCTGCTCAGGCTTTTCCATTCTTTCCTTACAAACAGGAAAACTTCTCTGGGCCTGTGTGCAGGCAGAGCCCTGAGGAGAGCAGTAGGCACATGGTGCCGTGGGCTGGGACCGCCAGCTGCAGAGCTCAAGGGAAGAAGCCCCGTTGTGTCACAATGGCTCCTTAGCTTCACGTGCATCACCTGTGTCACAATCGTCTCCTTGATTCCATGAGGCCCCACTGTGTCACAATGGCTCCTTGGCTTCATGTGCATCACCTGTGTCACCATGGTCTCCTTGATTCCATGAGGCCCCACTTTGTCACAATGGCTCCTTGCTTCCATGAGGTTCTGCAGTGTCACCATGCTCACCTTTGATCCACATTGTCATAATGGACAATTGCTTCCATGTGGCCCCACTGTGTCACAATAGCCCCTTGCTTCCATAGGTTTTCTAGAATGTAATGTATAATTTTCTACAATGTAACAATGGACTCCTTGGTTCTGTGAGCTACCCTGCTTTTTGCAGAGGTGTCTTTGGTTCCAACAAGGCCCCGCTGTGTCTCAGTGCACCCTGGCTTCCATGCGCATCTGGAGTATCACAAAGGCTCCTTGGTTCCACGAGGTCTTGCTGTGTCACAATGGATCCTGTGCTCCATGAGGCCCTCCAAAGTCATCATGGAGCCTTGATTCCATGTGCTTCCATTGCGTCCCAGGGATCGCCTTGGTTCCATCAGTTTCCTTAGTGGCACAATGCTCTCCATGCTTCCATGATTGCCCACAATGTCACAATGCTCTCCATGCTTCCATGAGGCCCTGCTTTGCCACAATGGTCCCCTTGTGTCCATGAGGCCCCGCTGTGTCCCAGTGGACGGATGGTTCCATGAGGTTCCGTGCTGTCCCCATGGTCTTCTTGAATCCGCAGTGTAACAATGGACCATTGCTTCCAGGCGGCCTCTCTGTGTCACAAGGGGCTCCTTGATTCCATGATTCCCCACGGTGTCACCATGGAGCCTTGTTTCTAGGAGGTTCTGTACTGTCACAATTGTCTCCTTGATGCCATGAGCCCCTGCAGTGTCACAATGGCTCCTTGCTTCCATGAGGAACACAAAAGCTTTGCATCAACACTGAGCAACAGCTGCTGAACACACCTGCGAGCATCTGCTTGCATCAAAAGAGGGCTTCAAGCTGAGAAAGGCACCAGCAGCTTCCATCTGCAAGAGAGAGATAGGCGAAGGACAGGGACAGAGATATCAGTGGAAGGACTGCGAGAATTCTGCTCCCAGAGATCATTCCTGCTCACAGTGTCCCTTGTAGAAAGGGGACATCACTCCAGGCAGCCTGGACTGAGTATGTGGGTTTGTTGTTTAGCAAACCTGCTCAGGCTTTTCCATTCTTTCCTTACAAACAGGAAAACTTCTCTGGGCCTGTGTGCAGGCAGAGCCCTGAGGAGAGCAGTAGGCACATGGTGCCGTGGGCTGGGACCGCCAGCTGCAGAGCTCAAGGGAAGAAGCCCCGTTGTGTCACAATGGTCTCCTTAGCTTCATGTGCATCACCTGTGTCACAATAGTCTCCTTGATTCCATGAGGCCCCACTGTGTCACAATGGCTCCTTGGCTTCATGTGCATCACCTGTGTCACCATGGTCTCCTTGATTCCATGAGGCCCCACTGTGTCACAATGGCTCCTTGGCTTCATGTGCATCACCTGTGTCACCATGGTCTCCTTGATTCCATGAGGCCCCACTGTGTCACAATGGCTCCTTGCTTCCATGAGGTTCCGCAGTGTCACCATGCTCACCTTTGATCCACATTGTCATAATGGACAATTGCTTCCATGTGGCCCCACTGTGTCACAATAGCCCCTTGCTTCCATAGGTTTTCTAGAATGTAATGTATAATTTTCTACAATGTAACAATGGACTCCTTGGTTCTGTGAGCTACCCTGCTTTTTGCAGAGGTGTCTTTGGTTCCAACAAGGCCCTGCTGTGTCTCAGTGCACCCTGGCTTCCATGCGCATCTGGAGTATCACAAAGGCTCCTTGGTTCCACGAGGTCTTGCTGTGTCACAATGGATCCTGTGCTCCATGAGGCCCTCCAAAGTCATCATGGAGCCTTGATTCCATGTGCTTCCATTGCGTCCCAGGGATCGCCTTGGTTCCATCAGTTTCCTTAGTGGCACAATGCTCTCCATGCTTCCATGAGGCCCTGCTTTGCCACAATGGTCCCCTTGTGTCCATGAGGCCCCGCTGTGTCCCAGTGGACGGATGGTTCCATGAGGTTCCGTGCTGTCCCCATGGTCTTCTTGAATCCGCAGTGTAACAATGGACCATTGCTTCCAGGCGGCCTCTCTGTGTCACAAGGGGCTCCTTGATTCCATGATTCCCCACGGTGTCACCATGGAGCCTTGTTTCTAGGAGGTTCTGTACTGTCACAATTGTCTCCTTGATGCCATGAGCCCCTGCAGTGTCACAATGGCTCCTTGCTTCCATGAGGAACACAAAAGCTTTGCATCAACACTGAGCAACAGCTGCTGAACACACCTGCGAGCATCTGCTTGCATCAAAAGAGGGCTTCAAGCTGAGAAAGGCACCAGCAGCTTCCATCTGCAAGAGAGAGACAGGCGAAGGACAGGGACAGAGATATCAGTGGAAGGACTGCGAGAATTCTGCTCCCAGAGATCATTCCTGCTCACAGTGTCCCTTGTAGAAAGGGGACATCACTCCAGGCAGCCTGGACTGAGTATGTGGGTTTGTTGTTTAGCAAACCGGCTCAGGCTTTTCCATTCTTTCCTTACAAACAGGAAAACTTCTCTGGGCCTGTGTGCAGGCAGAGCCCTGAGGAGAGCACTTGGCACATGGTGCCGTGGGCTGGGACCGCCAGCTGCAGAGCTCAAGGGAAGAAGCCCCGTTGTGTCACAATGGTCTCCTTAGCTTCATGTGCATCACCTGTGTCACAATGGTCTCCTTGATTCCATGAGGCCCCACTGGGTCACAATGGCTCCTTGGCTTCATGTGCATCACCTGTGTCACCATGGTCTCCTTGATTCCATGAGGCCCCATTTTGTCACAATGGCTCCTTGCTTCCATGAGGTTCCGCAGTGTCACCATGCTCACCTTTGATCCACATTGTCATAATGGACAATTGCTTCCATGTGGCCCCACTGTGTCACAATAGCCCCTTGCTTCCATAGGTTTTCTAGAATGTAACGTATAATTTTCTACAATGTAACAATGGACTCCTTGGTTCTGTGAGCTACCCTGCTTTTTGCAGAGGTGTCTTTGGTTCCAACAAGGCCGCGCTGTGTCTCAGTGCACCCTGGCTTCCATGCGCATCTGGAGTATCACAAAGGCTCCTTGGTTCCACGAGGTCTTGCTGTGTCACAATGGATCCTGTGCTCCATGAGGCCCTCCAAAGTCATCATGGAGCCTTGATTCCATGTGCTTCCATTGTGTCCCAGGGATCGCCTTGGTTCCATCAGTTTCCTTAGTGGCACAATGCTCTCCATGCTTCCATGATTGCCCACAATGTCACAATGCTCTCCATGCTTCCATGAGGCCCTGCTTTGCCACAATGGTCCCCTTGTGTCCATGAGGCCCCGCTGTGTCCCAATGGACGGATGGTTCCATGAGGTTCCGTGCTGTCCCCATGGTCTTCTTGAATCTGCAGTGTAACAATGGACCATTGCTTCCAGGCGGCCTCTCTGTGTCACAAGGGGCTCCTTGATTCCATGATTCCCCACGGTGTCACCATGGAGCCTTGTTTCTAGGAGGTTCTGTACTGTCACAATTGTCTCCTGGATCCCATGAGCCCCTGCAGTGTCACAATGGCTCCTTGCTTCCATGAGGAACACAAAAGCTTTGCATCAACACTGAGCAACAGCTGCTGAACACACCTGCGAGCATCTGCTTGCATCAAAAGAGGGCTTCAAGCTGAGAAAGGCACCAGCAGCTTCCATCTGCAACAGAGAGCCAGGCAAAGGACAGGGACAGAGAATTCAGTGGAAAGACTGCGGGAATTCTGCTCCCAGAGATCATTCCTGCTCACAGTGTCCCTTGTAGAAAGGGGACATCATTCCAGGCAGCCTGGACTGAGCATGTAGGGTTTGTTGTTTAGCAAACCTGCTCAGGCTTTTCCATTCTTTCCTTACAAACAGGAAAACTTCTCTGGGCCTGTGTGCAGGCAGAGCCCTGAGGAGAGCAGTAGGCACATGGTGCCGTGGGCTGGGACCGCCAGCTGCAGAGCTCAAGGGAAGAAGCCCCGTTGTGTCACAATGGTCTCCTTAGCTTCATGTGGATCACCTGTGTCACAATAGTCTCCTTGATTCCATGAGGCCCCACTGTGTCACAATGGCTCCTTGGCTTCATGTGCATCACCTGTGTCACCATGGTCTCCTTGATTCCATGAGGCCCCACTGTGTCACAATGGCTCCTTGCTTCCATGAGGTTCCGCAGTGTCACCATGCTCACCTTTGATCCACATTGTCATAATGGACAATTGCTTCCATGTGGCCCCACTGTGTCACAATAGCCCCTTGCTTCCATAGGTTTTCTAGAATGTAACGTATAATTTTCTACAATGTAACAATGGACTCCTTGGTTCTGTGAGCTACCCTGCTTTTTGCAGAGGTGTCTTTGGTTCCAACAAGGCCCTGCTCTGTCTCAGTGCACCCTGGCTTCCATGCGCATCTGGAGTATCACAAAGGCTCCTTGGTTCCACGAGGTCTTGCTGTGTCACAATGGATCCTGTGCTCCATGAGGCCCTCCAAAGTCATCATGGAGCCTTGATTCCATGTGCTTCCATTGCGTCCCAGGGATCGCCTTGGTTCCATCAGTTTCCTTAGTGGCACAATGCTCTCCATGCTTCCATGAGGCCCTGCTTTGCCACAATGGTCCCCTTGTGTCCATGAGGCCCCGCTGTGTCCCAGTGGACGGATGGTTCCATGAGGTTCCGTGCTGTCCCCATGGTCTTCTTGAATCCGCAGTGTAACAATGGACCATTGCTTCCAGGCGGCCTCTCTGTGTCACAAGGGGCTCCTTGATTCCATGATTCCCCACGGTGTCACCATGGAGCCTTGTTTCTAGGAGGTTCTGTACTGTCACAATTGTCTCCTTGATGCCATGAGCCCCTGCAGTGTCACAATGGCTCCTTGCTTCCATGAGGAACACAAAAGCTTTGCATCAACACTGAGCAACAGCTGCTGAACACACCTGGGAGCATCTGCTTGCATCAAAAGAGGGCTTCAAGCTGAGAAAGGCACCAGCAGCTTCCATCTGCAAGAGAGAGACAGGCGAAGGACAGGGACAGAGATATCAGTGGAAGGACTGCGAGAATTCTGCTCCCAGAGATCATTCCTGCTCACAGTGTCCCTTGTAGAAAGGGGACATCACTCCAGGCAGCCTGGACTGAGTATGTGGGTTTGTTGTTTAGCAAACCTGCTCAGGCTTTTCCATTCTTTCCTTACAAACAGGAAAACTTCTCTGGGCCTGTGTGCAGGCAGAGCCCTGAGGAGAGCAGTAGGCACATGGTGCCGTGGGCTGGGACCGCCAGCTGCAGAGCTCAAGGGAAGAAGCCCCGTTGTGTCACAATGGCTCCTTAGCTTCACGTGCATCACCTGTGTCACAATGGTCTCCTTGATTCCATGAGGCCCCACTGTGTCACAATGGCTCCTTGGCTTCATGTGCATCACCTGTGTCACCATGGTCTCCTTGATTCCATGAGGCCCCACTTTGTCACAATGGCTCCTTGCTTCCATGAGGTTCCGCAGTGTCACCATGCTCACCTTTGATCCACATTGTCATAATGGACAATTGCTTCCATGTGGCCCCACTGTGTCACAATAGCCCCTTGCTTCCATAGGTTTTCTAGAATGTAATGTATAATTTTCTACAATGTAACAATGGACTCCTTGGTTCTGTGAGCTACCCTGCTTTTTGCAGAGGTGTCTTTGGTTCCAACAAGGCCCCGCTGTGTCTCAGTGCACCCTGGCTTCCATGCGCATCTGGAGTATCACAAAGGCTCCTTGGTTCCACGAGGTCTTGCTGTGTCACAATGGATCCTGTGCTCCATGAGGCCCTCCAAAGTCATCATGGAGCCTTGATTCCATGTGCTTCCATTGCGTCCCAGGGATCGCCTTGGTTCCATCAGTTTCCTTAGTGGCACAATGCTCTCCATGCTTCCATGATTGCCCACAATGTCACAATGCTCTCCATGCTTCCATGAGGCCCTGCTTTGCCACAATGGTCCCCTTGTGTCCATGAGGCCCCGCTGTGTCCCAGTGGACGGATGGTTCCATGAGGTTCCGTGCTGTCCCCATGGTCTTCTTGAATCCGCAGTGTAACAATGGACCATTGCTTCCAGGCGGCCTCTCTGTGTCACAAGGGGCTCCTTGATTCCATGATTCCCCACGGTGTCACCATGGAGCCTTGTTTCTAGGAGGTTCTGTACTGTCACAATTGTCTCCTGGATCCCATGAGCCCCTGCAGTGTCACAATGGCTCCTTGCTTCCATGAGGAACACAAAAGCTTTGCATCAACACTGAGCAACAGCTGCTGAACACACCTGCGAGCATCTGCTTGCATCAAAAGAGGGCTTCAAGCTGAGAAAGGCACCAGCAGCTTCCATCTGCAACAGAGAGCCAGGCAAAGGACAGGGACAGAGAATTCAGTGGAAAGACTGCGGGAATTCTGCTCCCAGAGATCATTCCTGCTCACAGTGTCCCTTGTAGAAAGGGGACATCATTCCAGGCAGCCTGGACTGAGCATGTAGGGTTTGTTGTTGAGGAAACCTGCTCAGGCTTTTCCATTCTTTCCTTACAAACAGGAAAACTTCTCTGGGCCTGTGTGCAGGCAGAGCCCTGAGGAGAGCACTTGGCACATGGTGCCGTGGGCTGGGACCGCCAGCTGCAGAGCTCAAGGGAAGAAGCCCCGTTGTGTCACAATGGTCTCCTTAGCTTCATGTGCATCACCTGTGTCACAATAGTCTCCTTGATTCCATGAGGCCCCACTGTGTCACAATGGCTCCTTGGCTTCATGTGCATCACCTGTGTCACCATGGTCTCCTTGATTCCATGAGGCCCCACTGTGTCACAATGGCTCCTTGGCTTCATGTGCATCACCTGTGTCACCATGGTCTCCTTGATTCCATGAGGCCCCACTGTGTCACAATGGCTCCTTGCTTCCATGAGGTTCCGCAGTGTCACCATGCTCACCTTTGATCCACATTGTCATAATGGACAATTGCTTCCATGTGGCCCCACTGTGTCACAATAGCCCCTTGCTTCCATAGGTTTTCTAGAATGTAACGTATAATTTTCTACAATGTAACAATGGACTCCTTGGTTCTGTGAGCTACCCTGCTTTTTGCAGAGGTGTCTTTGGTTCCAACAAGGCCCTGCTGTGTCTCAGTGCACCCTGGCTTCCATGCGCATCTGGAGTATCACAAAGGCTCCTTGGTTCCACGAGGTCTTGCTGTGTCACAATGGATCCTGTGCTCCATGAGGCCCTCCAAAGTCATCATGGAGCCTTGATTCCATGTGCTTCCATTGTGTCCCAGGGATCGCCTTGGTTCCATCAGTTTCCTTAGTGGCACAATGCTCTCCATGCTTCCATGAGGCCCTGCTTTGCCACAATGGTCCCCTTGTGTCCATGAGGCCCCGCTGTGTCCCAGTGGACGGATGGTTCCATGAGGTTCCGTGCTGTCCCCATGGTCTTCTTGAATCCGCAGTGTAACAATGGACCATTGCTTCCAGGCGGCCTCTCTGTGTCACAAGGGGCTCCTTGATTCCATGATTCCCCACGGTGTCACCATGGAGCCTTGTTTCTAGGAGGTTCTGTACTGTCACAATTGTCTCCTTGATGCCATGAGCCCCTGCAGTGTCACAATGGCTCCTTGCTTCCATGAGGAACACAAAAGCTTTGCATCAACACTGAGCAACAGCTGCTGAACACACCTGGGAGCATCTGCTTGCATCAAAAGAGGGCTTCAAGCTGAGAAAGGCACCAGCAGCTTCCATCTGCAAGAGAGAGACAGGCGAAGGACAGGGACAGAGATATCAGTGGAAGGACTGCGAGAATTCTGCTCCCAGAGATCATTCCTGCTCACAGTGTCCCTTGTAGAAAGGGGACATCACTCCAGGCAGCCTGGACTGAGTATGTGGGTTTGTTGTTTAGCAAACCTGCTCAGGCTTTTCCATTCTTTCCTTACAAACAGGAAAACTTCTCTGGGCCTGTGTGCAGGCAGAGCCCTGAGGAGAGCAGTAGGCACATGGTGCCGTGGGCTGGGACCGCCAGCTGCAGAGCTCAAGGGAAGAAGCCCCGTTGTGTCACAATGGCTCCTTAGCTTCACGTGCATCACCTGTGTCACAATGGTCTCCTTGATTCCATGAGGCCCCACTGTGTCACAATGGCTCCTTGGCTTCATGTGCATCACCTGTGTCACCATGGTCTCCTTGATTCCATGAGGCCCCACTTTGTCACAATGGCTCCTTGCTTCCATGAGGTTCCGCAGTGTCACCATGCTCACCTTTGATCCACATTGTCATAATGGACAATTGCTTCCATGTGGCCCCACTGTGTCACAATAGCCCCTTGCTTCCATAGGTTTTCTAGAATGTAATGTATAATTTTCTACAATGTAACAATGGACTCCTTGGTTCTGTGAGCTACCCTGCTTTTTGCAGAGGTGTCTTTAGTTCCAACAAGGCCCCGCTGTGTCTCAGTGCACCCTGGCTTCCATGCGCATCTGGAGTATCACAAAGGCTCCTTGGTTCCACGAGGTCTTGCTGTGTCACAATGGATCCTGTGCTCCATGAGGCCCTCCAAAGTCATCATGGAGCCTTGATTCCATGTGCTTCCATTGCGTCCCAGGGATCGCCTTGGTTCCATCAGTTTCCTTAGTGGCACAATGCTCTCCATGCTTCCATGAGGCCCTGCTTTGCCACAATGGTCCCCTTGTGTCCATGAGGCCCCGCTGTGTCCCAGTGGACGGATGGTTCCATGAGGTTCCGTGCTGTCCCCATGGTCTTCTTGAATCCGCAGTGTAACAATGGACCATTGCTTCCAGGCGGCCTCTCTGTGTCACAAGGGGCTCCTTGATTCCATGATTCCCCACGGTGTCACCATGGAGCCTTGTTTCTAGGAGGTTCTGTACTGTCACAATTGTCTCCTGGATCCCATGAGCCCCTGCAGTGTCACAATGGCTCCTTGCTTCCATGAGGAACACAAAAGCTTTGCATCAACACTGAGCAACAGCTGCTGAACACACCTGGGAGCATCTGCTTGCATCAAAAGAGGGCTTCAAGCTGAGAAAGGCACCAGCAGCTTCCATCTGCAACAGAGAGACAGGCAAAGGACAGGGACAGAGAATTCAGTGGAAAGACTGCGGGAATTCTGCTCCCAGAGATCATTCCTGCTCACAGTGTCCCTTGTAGAAAGGGGACATCATTCCAGGCAGCCTGGACTGAGCATGTAGGGTTTGTTGTTGAGGAAACCTGCTCAGGCTTTTCCATTCTTTCCTTACAAACAGGAAAACTTCTCTGGGCCTGTGTGCAGGCAGAGCCCTGAGGAGAGCACTTGGCACATGGTGCCGTGGGCTGGGACCGCCAGCTGCAGAGCTCAAGGGAAGAAGCCCCGTTGTGTCACAATGGTCTCCTTAGCTTCATGTGGATCACCTGTGTCACAATAGTCTCCTTGATTCCATGAGGCCCCACTGTGTCACAATGGCTCCTTGGCTTCATGTGCATCACCTGTGTCACCATGGTCTCCTTGATTCCATGAGGCCCCACTTTGTCACAATGGCTCCTTGCTTCCATGAGGTTCCGCAGTGTCACCATGCTCACCTTTGATCCACATTGTCATAATGGACAATTGCTTCCATGTGGCCCCACTGTGTCACAATAGCCCCTTGCTTCCATAGGTTTTCTAGAATGTAACGTATAATTTTCTACAATGTAACAATGGACTCCTTGGTTCTGTGAGCTACCCTGCTTTTTGCAGAGGTGTCTTTGGTTCCAACAAGGCCGCGCTGTGTCTCAGTGCACCCTGGCTTCCATGCGCATCTGGAGTATCACAAAGGCTCCTTGGTTCCACGAGGTCTTGCTGTGTCACAATGGATCCTGTGCTCCATGAGGCCCTCCAAAGTCATCATGGAGCCTTGATTCCATGTGCTTCCATTGTGTCCCAGGGATCGCCTTGGTTCCATCAGTTTCCTTAGTGGCACAATGCTCTCCATGCTTCCATGATTGCCCACAATGTCACAATGCTCTCCATGCTTCCATGAGGCCCTGCTTTGCCACAATGGTCCCCTTGTGTCCATGAGGCCCCGCTGTGTCCCAATGGACGGATGGTTCCATGAGGTTCCGTGCTGTCCCCATGGTCTTCTTGAATCCGCAGTGTAACAATGGACCATTGCTTCCAGGCGGCCTCTCTGTGTCACAATGGGCTCCTTGATTCCATGATTCCCCACGGTGTCACCATGGAGCCTTGTTTCTAGGAGGTTCTGTACTGTCACAATTGTCTCCTGGATCCCATGAGCCCCTGCAGTGTCACAATGGCTCCTTGCTTCCATGAGGAACACAAAAGCTTTGCATCAACACTGAGCAACAGCTGCTGAACACACCTGGGAGCATCTGCTTGCATCAAAAGAGGGCTTCAAGCTGAGAAAGGCACCAGCAGCTTCCATCTGCAACAGAGAGACAGGCAAAGGACAGGGACAGAGATATCAGTGGAAGGACTGCGAGAATTCTGCTCCCAGAGATCATTCCTGCTCACAGTGTCCCTTGTAGAAAGGGGACATCATTCCAGGCAGCCTGGACTGAGCATGTAGGGTTTGTTGTTGAGGAAACCTGCTCAGGCTTTTCCATTCTTTCCTTACAAACAGGAAAACTTCTCTGGGCCTGTGTGCAGGCAGAGCCCTGAGGAGAGCACTTGGCACATGGTGCCGTGGGCTGGGACCGCCAGCTGCAGAGCTCAAGGGAAGAAGCCCCGTTGTGTCACAATGGCTCCTTAGCTTCATGTGCATCACCTGTGTCACAATAGTCTCCTTGATTCCATGAGGCCCCACTGTGTCACAATGTCTCCTTGGCTTCATGTGCATCACCTGTGTCACCATGGTCTCCTTGATTCCATGAGGCCCCACTGTGTCACAATGGCTCCTTGCTTCCATGAGGTTCCGCAGTGTCACCATGCTCACCTTTGATCCACATTGTCATAATGGACAATTGCTTCCATGTGGCCCCACTGTGTCACAATAGCCCCTTGCTTCCATAGGTTTTCTAGAATGTAATGTATAATTTTCTACAATGTAACAATGGACTCCTTGGTTCTGTGAGCTACCCTGCTTTTTGCAGAGGTGTCTTTGGTTCCAACAAGGCCCTGCTGTGTCTCAGTGCACCCTGGCTTCCATGCGCATCTGGAGTATCACAAAGGCTCCTTGGTTCCACGAGGTCTTGCTGTGTCACAATGGATCCTGTGCTCCATGAGGCCCTCCAAAGTCATCATGGAGCCTTGATTCCATGTGCTTCCATTGCGTCCCAGGGATCGCCTTGGTTCCATCAGTTTCCTTAGTGGCACAATGCTCTCCATGCTTCCATGAGGCCCTGCTTTGCCACAATGGTCCCCTTGTGTCCATGAGGCCCCGCTGTGTCCCAGTGGACGGATGGTTCCATGAGGTTCCGTGCTGTCCCCATGGTCTTCTTGAATCCGCAGTGTAACAATGGACCATTGCTTCCAGGCGGCCTCTCTGTGTCACAAGGGGCTCCTTGATTCCATGATTCCCCACGGTGTCACCATGGAGCCTTGTTTCTAGGAGGTTCTGTACTGTCACAATTGTCTCCTGGATCCCATGAGCCCCTGCAGTGTCACAATGGCTCCTTGCTTCCATGAGGAACACAAAAGCTTTGCATCAACACTGAGCAACAGCTGCTGAACACACCTGCGAGCATCTGCTTGCATCAAAAGAGGGCTTCAAGCTGAGAAAGGCACCAGCAGCTTCCATCTGCAAGAGAGAGATAGGCGAAGGACAGGGACAGAGATATCAGTGGAAGGACTGCGAGAATTCTGCTCCCAGAGATCATTCCTGCTCACAGTGTCCCTTGTAGAAAGGGGACATCACTCCAGGCAGCCTGGACTGAGTATGTGGGTTTGTTGTTTAGCAAACCTGCTCAGGCTTTTCCATTCTTTCCTTACAAACAGGAAAACTTCTCTGGGCCTGTGTGCAGGCAGAGCCCTGAGGAGAGCAGTAGGCACATGGTGCCGTGGGCTGGGACCGCCAGCTGCAGAGCTCAAGGGAAGAAGCCCCGTTGTGTCACAATGGCTCCTTAGCTTCATGTGGATCACCTGTGTCACAATAGTCTCCTTGATTCCATGAGGCCCCACTGGGTCACAATGGCTCCTTGGCTTCATGTGCATCACCTGTGTCACCATGGTCTCCTTGATTCCATGAGGCCCCACTGTGTCACAATGGCTCCTTGGCTTCATGTGCATCACCTGTGTCACCATGGTCTCCTTGATTCCATGAGGCCCCACTTTGTCACAATGGCTCCTTGCTTCCATGAGGTTCCGCAGTGTCACCATGCTCACCTTTGATCCACATTGTCATAATGGACAATTGCTTCCATGTGGCCCCACTGTGTCACAATAGCCCCTTGCTTCCATAGGTTTTCTAGAATGTAACGTATAATTTTCTACAATGTAACAATGGACTCCTTGGTTCTGTGAGCTACCCTGCTTTTTGCAGAGGTGTCTTTAGTTCCAACAAGGCCCCGCTGTGTCTCAGTGCACCCTGGCTTCCATGCGCATCTGGAGTATCACAAAGGCTCCTTGGTTCCACGAGGTCTTGCTGTGTCACAATGGATCCTGTGCTCCATGAGGCCCTCCAAAGTCATCATGGAGCCTTGATTCCATGTGCTTCCATTGTGTCCCAGGGATCGCCTTGGTTCCATCAGTTTCCTTAGTGGCACAATGCTCTCCATGCTTCCATGATTGCCCACAATGTCACAATGCTCTCCATGCTTCCATGAGGCCCTGCTTTGCCACAATGGTCCCCTTGTGTCCATGAGGCCCCGCTGTGTCCCAATGGACGGATGGTTCCATGAGGTTCCGTGCTGTCCCCATGGTCTTCTTGAATCCGCAGTGTAACAATGGACCATTGCTTCCAGGCGGCCTCTCTGTGTCACAAGGGGCTCCTTGATTCCATGATTCCCCACGGTGTCACCATGGAGCCTTGTTTCTAGGAGGTTCTGTACTGTCACAATTGTCTCCTGGATCCCATGAGCCCCTGCAGTGTCACAATGGCTCCTTGCTTCCATGAGGAACACAAAAGCTTTGCATCAACACTGAGCAACAGCTGCTGAACACACCTGCGAGCATCTGCTTGCATCAAAAGAGGGCTTCAAGCTGAGAAAGGCACCAGCAGCTTCCATCTGCAACAGAGAGACAGGCGAAGGACAGGGACAGAGATATCAGTGGAAGGACTGCGAGAATTCTGCTCCCAGAGATCATTCCTGCTCACAGTGTCCCTTGTAGAAAGGGGACATCATTCCAGGCAGCCTGGACTGAGCATGTAGGGTTTGTTGTTGAGGAAACCTGCTCAGGCTTTTCCATTCTTTCCTTACAAACAGGAAAACTTCTCTGGGCCTGTGTGCAGGCAGAGCCCTGAGGAGAGCAGTAGGCACATGGTGCCGTGGGCTGGGACCGCCAGCTGCAGAGCTCAAGGGAAGAAGCCCCGTTGTGTCACAATGGCTCCTTAGCTTCACGTGCATCACCTGTGTCACAATGGTCTCCTTGATTCCATGAGGCCCCACTGGGTCACAATGACTCCTTGGCTTCATGTGCATCACCTGTGTCACCATGGTCTCCTTGATTCCATGAGGCCCCACTTTGTCACAATGGCTCCTTGCTTCCATGAGGTTCCGCAGTGTCACCATGCTCACCTTTGATCCACATTGTCATAATGGACAATTGCTTCCATGTGGCCCCACTGTGTCACAATAGCCCCTTGCTTCCATAGGTTTTCTAGAATGTAATGTATAATTTTCTACAATGTAACAATGGACTCCTTGGTTCTGTGAGCTACCCTGCTTTTTGCAGAGGTGTCTTTGGTTCCAACAAGGCCGCGCTGTGTCTCAGTGCACCCTGGCTTCCATGCGCATCTGGAGTATCACAAAGGCTCCTTGGTTCCACGAGGTCTTGCTGTGTCACAATGGATCCTGTGCTCCATGAGGCCCTCCAAAGTCATCATGGAGCCTTGATTCCATGTGCTTCCATTGCGTCCCAGGGATCGCCTTGGTTCCATCAGTTTCCTTAGTGGCACAATGCTCTCCATGCTTCCATGATTGCCCACAATGTCACAATGCTCTCCATGCTTCCATGAGGCCCTGCTTTGCCACAATGGTCCCCTTGTGTCCATGAGGCCCCGCTGTGTCCCAGTGGACGGATGGTTCCATGAGGTTCCGTGCTGTCCCCATGGTCTTCTTGAATCCGCAGTGTAACAATGGACCATTGCTTCCAGGCAGCCTCTCTGTGTCACAAGGGGCTCCTTGATTCCATGATTCCCCACGGTGTCACCATGGAGCCTTGTTTCTAGGAGGTTCTGTACTGTCACAATTGTCTCCTGGATCCCATGAGCCCCTGCAGTGTCACAATGGCTCCTTGCTTCCATGAGGAACACAAAAGCTTTGCATCAACACTGAGCAACAGCTGCTGAACACACCTGGGAGCATCTGCTTGCATCAAAAGAGGGCTTCAAGCTGAGAAAGGCACCAGCAGCTTCCATCTGCAAGAGAGAGATAGGCGAAGGACAGGGACAGAGATATCAGTGGAAGGACTGCGAGAATTCTGCTCCCAGAGATCATTCCTGCTCACAGTGTCCCTTGTAGAAAGGGGACATCACTCCAGGCAGCCTGGACTGAGTATGTGGGTTTGTTGTTTAGCAAACCTGCTCAGGCTTTTCCATTCTTTCCTTACAAACAGGAAAACTTCTCTGGGCCTGTGTGCAGGCAGAGCCCTGAGGAGAGCAGTAGGCACATGGTGCCGTGGGCTGGGACCGCCAGCTGCAGAGCTCAAGGGAAGAAGCCCCGTTGTGTCACAATGGTCTCCTTAGCTTCATGTGGATCACCTGTGTCACAATAGTCTCCTTGATTCCATGAGGCCCCACTGTGTCACAATGGCTCCTTGGCTTCATGTGCATCACCTGTGTCACCATGGTCTCCTTGATTCCATGAGGCCCCACTGTGTCACAATGGCTCCTTGGCTTCATGTGCATCACCTGTGTCACCATGGTCTCCTTGATTCCATGAGGCCCCACTTTGTCACAATGGCTCCTTGCTTCCATGAGGTTCCGCAGTGTCACCATGCTCACCTTTGATCCACATTGTCATAATGGACAATTGCTTCCATGTGGCCCCACTGTGTCACAATAGCCCCTTGCTTCCATAGGTTTTCTAGAATGTAACGTATAATTTTCTACAATGTAACAATGGACTCCTTGGTTCTGTGAGCTACCCTGCTTTTTGCAGAGGTGTCTTTGGTTCCAACAAGGCCGCGCTGTGTCTCAGTGCACCCTGGCTTCCATGCACATCTGGAGTATCACAAAGGCTCCTTGTTTCCACGAGGTCTTGCTGTGTCACAATGGATCCTGTGCTCCATGAGGCCCTCCAAAGTCATCATGGAGCCTTGATTCCATGTGCTTCCATTGTGTCCCAGGGATCGCCTTGGTTCCATCAGTTTCCTTAGTGGCACAATGCTCTCCATGCTTCCATGATTGCCCACAATGTCACAATGCTCTCCATGCTTCCATGAGGCCCTGCTTTGCCACAATGGTCCCCTTGTGTCCATGAGGCCCCGCTGTGTCCCAATGGACGGATGGTTCCATGAGGTTCCGTGCTGTCCCCATGGTCTTCTTGAATCCGCAGTGTAACAATGGACCATTGCTTCCAGGCGGCCTCTCTGTGTCACAAGGGGCTCCTTGATTCCATGATTCCCCACGGTGTCACCATGGAGCCTTGTTTCTAGGAGGTTCTGTACTGTCACAATTGTCTCCTGGATCCCATGAGCCCCTGCAGTGTCACAATGGCTCCTTGCTTCCATGAGGAACACAAAAGCTTTGCATCAACACTGAGCAACAGCTGCTGAACACACCTGCGAGCATCTGCTTGCATCAAAAGAGGGCTTCAAGCTGAGAAAGGCACCAGCAGCTTCCATCTGCAACAGAGAGACAGGCAAAGGACAGGGACAGAGATATCAGTGGAAGGACTGCGAGAATTCTGCTCCCAGAGATCATTCCTGCTCACAGTGTCCCTTGTAGAAAGGGGACATCATTCCAGGCAGCCTGGACTGAGCATGTAGGGTTTGTTGTTGAGGAAACCTGCTCAGGCTTTTCCATTCTTTCCTTACAAACAGGAAAACTTCTCTGGGCCTGTGTGCAGGCAGAGCCCTGAGGAGAGCAGTAGGCACATGGTGCCGTGGGCTGGGACCGCCAGCTGCAGAGCTCAAGGGAAGAAGCCCCGTTGTGTCACAATGGCTCCTTAGCTTCATGTGGATCACCTGTGTCACAATAGTCTCCTTGATTTCATGAGGCCCCACTGGGTCACAATGGCTCCTTGGCTTCATGTGCATCACCTGTGTCACCATGGTCTCCTTGATTCCATGAGGCCCCACTTTGTCACAATGGCTCCTTGCTTCCATGAGGTTCTGCAGTGTCACCATGCTCACCTTTGATCCACATTGTCATAATGGACAATTGCTTCCATGTGGCCCCACTGTGTCACAATAGCCCCTTGCTTCCATAGGTTTTCTAGAATGTAACGTATAATTTTCTACAATGTAACAATGGACTCCTTGGTTCTGTGAGCTACCCTGCTTTTTGCAGAGGTGTCTTTGGTTCCAACAAGGCCCCGCTGTGTCTCAGTGCACCCTGGCTTCCATGCACATCTGGAGTATCACAAAGGCTCCTTGTTTCCACGAGGTCTTGCTGTGTCACAATGGATCCTGTGCTCCATGAGGCCCTCCAAAGTCATCATGGAGCCTTGATTCCATGTGCTTCCATTGTGTCCCAGGGATCGCCTTGGTTCCATCAGTTTCCTTAGTGGCACAATGCTCTCCATGCTTCCATGAGGCCCTGCTTTGCCACAATGGTCCCCTTGTGTCCATGAGGCCCCGCTGTGTCCCAATGGACGGATGGTTCCATGAGGTTCCGTGCTGTCCCCATGGTCTTCTTGAATCCGCAGTGTAACAATGGACCATTGCTTCCAGGAGGCCTCTCTGTGTCACAAGGGGCTCCTTGATTCCATGATTCCCCACGGTGTCACCATGGAGCCTTGTTTCTAGGAGGTTCTGTACTGTCACAATTGTCTCCTTGATGCCATGAGCCCCTGCAGTGTCACAATGGCTCCTTGCTTCCATGAGGAACACAAAAGCTTTGCATCAACACTGAGCAACAGCTGCTGAACACACCTGGGAGCATCTGCTTGCATCAAAAGAGGGCTTCAAGCTGAGAAAGGCACCAGCAGCTTCCATCTGCAAGAGAGAGACAGGCGAAGGACAGGGACAGAGATATCAGTGGAAGGACTGCGAGAATTCTGCTCCCAGAGATCATTCCTGCTCACAGTGTCCCTTGTAGAAAGGGGACATCACTCCAGGCAGCCTGGACTGAGTATGTGGGTTTGTTGTTTAGCAAACCGGCTCAGGCTTTTCCATTCTTTCCTTACAAACAGGAAAACTTCTCTGGGCCTGTGTGCAGGCAGAGCCCTGAGGAGAGCAGTAGGCACATGGTGCCGTGGGCTGGGACCGCCAGCTGCAGAGCTCAAGGGAAGAAGCCCCGTTGTGTCACAATGGCTCCTTAGCTTCATGTGGATCACCTGTGTCACAATAGTCTCCTTGATTCCATGAGGCCCCACTGTGTCACAATGGCTCCTTGGCTTCATGTGCATCACCTGTGTCACCATGGTCTCCTTGATTCCATGAGGCCCCACTGGGTCACAATGGCTCCTTGGCTTCATGTGCATCACCTGTGTCACCATGGTCTCCTTGATTCCATGAGGCCCCACTGGGTCACAATGGCCCCTTGGCTTCATGTGCATCACCTGTGTCACCATGGTCTCCTTGATTCCATGAGGCCCCACTGTGTCACAATGGCTCCTTGGCTTCATGTGCATCACCTGTGTCACCATGGTCTCCTTGATTCCATGAGGCCCCACTTTGTCACAATGGCTCCTTGCTTCCATGAGGTTCCGCAGTGTCACCATGCTCACCTTTGATCCACATTGTCATAATGGACAATTGCTTCCATGTGGCCCCACTGTGTCACAATAGCCCCTTGCTTCCATAGGTTTTCTAGAATGTAACGTATAATTTTCTACAATGTAACAATGGACTCCTTGGTTCTGTGAGCTACCCTGCTTTTTGCAGAGGTGTCTTTGGTTCCAACAAGGCCCCGCTGTGTCTCAGTGCACCCTGGCTTCCATGCGCATCTGGAGTATCACAAAGGCTCCTTGGTTCCACGAGGTCTTGCTGTGTCACAATGGATCCTGTGCTCCATGAGGCCCTCCAAAGTCATCATGGAGCCTTGATTCCATGTGCTTCCATTGCGTCCCAGGGATCGCCTTGGTTCCATCAGTTTCCTTAGTGGCACAATGCTCTCCATGCTTCCATGAGGCCCTGCTTTGCCACAATGGTCCCCTTGTGTCCATGAGGCCCCGCTGTGTCCCAGTGGACGGATGGTTCCATGAGGTTCCGTGCTGTCCCCATGGTCTTCTTGAATCCGCAGTGTAACAATGGACCATTGCTTCCAGGCGGCCTCTCTGTGTCACAAGGGGCTCCTTGATTCCATGATTCCCCACGGTGTCACCATGGAGCCTTGTTTCTAGGAGGTTCTGTACTGTCACAATTGTCTCCTGGATCCCATGAGCCCCTGCAGTGTCACAATGGCTCCTTGCTTCCATGAGGAACACAAAAGCTTTGCATCAACACTGAGCAACAGCTGCTGAACACACCTGGGAGCATCTGCTTGCATCAAAAGAGGGCTTCAAGCTGAGAAAGGCACCAGCAGCTTCCATCTGCAAGAGAGAGATAGGCGAAGGACAGGGACAGAGATATCAGTGGAAGGACTGCGAGAATTCTGCTCCCAGAGATCATTCCTGCTCACAGTGTCCCTTGTAGAAAGGGGACATCACTCCAGGCAGCCTGGACTGAGTATGTGGGTTTGTTGTTTAGCAAACCTGCTCAGGCTTTTCCATTCTTTCCTTACAAACAGGAAAACTTCTCTGGGCCTGTGTGCAGGCAGAGCCCTGAGGAGAGCAGTTGGCACATGGTGCCATGGGCTAGGACAGCCAGCTGCATAGCTCAAGGGAAGAAGCCCTGTTGTGTCACAATGGCTCCTTAGCTTCATGTGCATCACCTGTGTCACAATGGTCTCCTTGATTCCATGAGGCCCCACTGTGTCACAATGGCTCCTTGGCTTCATATGCATCACCTGTGTCACCATGGTCTCCTTGATTCCATGAGGCCCCACTTTGTCACAATGGCTCCTTGCTTCCATGAGGTTCCGCAGTGTCACCATGCTCACCTTTGATCCACATTGTCATAATGGACAATTGCTTCCATGTGGCCCCACTGTGTCACAATAGCCCCTTGCTTCCATAGGTTTTCTAGAATGTAACGTATAATTTTCTACAATGTAACAATGGACTCCTTGGTTCTGTGAGCTACCCTGCTTTTTGCAGAGGTGTCTTTGGTTCCAACAAGGCCGCGCTGTGTCTCAGTGCACCCTGGCTTCCATGCGCATCTGGAGTATCACAAAGGCTCCTTGGTTCCACGAGGTCTTGCTGTGTCACAATGGATCCTGTGCTCCATGAGGCCCTCCAAAGTCATCATGGAGCCTTGATTCCATGTGCTTCCATTGTGTCCCAGGGATCGCCTTGGTTCCATCAGTTTCCTTAGTGGCACAATGCTCTCCATGCTTCCATGATTGCCCACAATGTCACAATGCTCTCCATGCTTCCATGAGGCCCTGCTTTGCCACAATGGTCCCCTTGTGTCCATGAGGCCCCGCTGTGTCCCAGTGGACGGATGGTTCCATGAGGTTCCGTGCTGTCCCCATGGTCTTCTTGAATCCGCAGTGTAACAATGGACCATTGCTTCCAGGCGGCCTCTCTGTGTCACAAGGGGCTCCTTGATTCCATGATTCCCCATGGTGTCACCATGGAGCCTTGTTTCTAGGAGGTTCTGTACTGTCACAATTGTCTCCTGGATCCCATGAGCCCCTGCAGTGTCACAATGGCTCCTTGCTTCCATGAGGAACACAAAAGCTTTGCATCAACACTGAGCAACAGCTGCTGAATACACCTGCGAGCATCTGCTTGCATCAAAAGAGGGCTTCAAGCTGAGAAAGGCACCAGCAGCTTCCATCTGCAACAGAGAGACAGGCAAAGGACAGGGACAGAGAATTCAGTGGAAAGACTGCGGGAATTCTGCTCCCAGAGATCATTCCTGCTCACAGTGTCCCTTGTAGAAAGGGGACATCATTCCAGGCAGCCTGGACTGAGCATGTAGGGTTTGTTGTTGAGGAAACCTGCTCAGGCTTTTCCATTCTTTCCTTACAAACAGGAAAACTTCTCTGGGCCTGTGTGCAGGCAGAGCCCTGAGGAGAGCAGTAGGCACATGGTGCCGTGGGCTGGGACCGCCAGCTGCAGAGCTCAAGGGAAGAAGCCCCGTTGTGTCACAATGGTCTCCTTAGCTTCATGTGCATCACCTGTGTCACAATAGTCTCCTTGATTCCATGAGGCCCCACTGTGTCACAATGGCTCCTTGGCTTCATGTGCATCACCTGTGTCACCATGGTCTCCTTGATTCCATGAGGCCCCACTTTGTCACAATGGCTCCTTGCTTCCATGAGGTTCCGCAGTGTCACCATGCTCACCTTTGATCCACATTGTCATAATGGACAATTGCTTCCATGTGGCCCCACTGTGTCACAATAGCCCCTTGCTTCCATAGGTTTTCTAGAATGTAACGTATAATTTTCTACAATGTAACAATGGACTCCTTGGTTCTGTGAGCTACCCTGCTTTTTGCAGAGGTGTCTTTGGTTCCAACAAGGCCGCGCTGTGTCTCAGTGCACCCTGGCTTCCATGCGCATCTGGAGTATCACAAAGGCTCCTTGGTTCCACGAGGTCTTGCTGTGTCACAATGGATCCTGTGCTCCATGAGGCCCTCCAAAGTCATCATGGAGCCTTGATTCCATGTGCTTCCATTGTGTCCCAGGGATCGCCTTGGTTCCATCAGTTTCCTTAGTGGCACAATGCTCTCCATGCTTCCATGATTGCCCACAATGTCACAATGCTCTCCATGCTTCCATGAGGCCCTGCTTTGCCACAATGGTCCCCTTGTGTCCATGAGGCCCCGCTGTGTCCCAATGGACGGATGGTTCCATGAGGTTCCGTGCTGTCCCCATGGTCTTCTTGAATCCGCAGTGTAACAATGGACCATTGCTTCCAGGCGGCCTCTCTGTGTCACAAGGGGCTCCTTGATTCCATGATTCCCCACGGTGTCACCATGGAGCCTTGTTTCTAGGAGGTTCTGTACTGTCACAATTGTCTCCTGGATCCCATGAGCCCCTGCAGTGTCACAATGGCTCCTTGCTTCCATGAGGAACACAAAAGCTTTGCATCAACACTGAGCAACAGCTGCTGAACACACCTGCGAGCATCTGCTTGCATCAAAAGAGGGCTTCAAGCTGAGAAAGGCACCAGCAGCTTCCATCTGCAAGAGAGAGATAGGCGAAGGACAGGGACAGAGATATCAGTGGAAGGACTGCGAGAATTCTGCTCCCAGAGATCATTCCTGCTCACAGTGTCCCTTGTAGAAAGGGGACATCATTCCAGGCAGCCTGGACTGAGCATGTAGGGTTTGTTGTTGAGGAAACCTGCTCAGGCTTTTCCATTCTTTCCTTACAAACAGGAAAACTTCTCTGGGCCTGTGTGCAGGCAGAGCCCTGAGGAGAGCACTTGGCACATGGTGCCGTGGGCTGGGACCGCCAGCTGCAGAGCTCAAGGGAAGAAGCCCCGTTGTGTCACAATGGCTCCTTAGCTTCATGTGCATCACCTGTGTCACAATAGTCTCCTTGATTCCATGAGGCCCCACTGTGTCACAATGGCTCCTTGGCTTCATGTGCATCACCTGTGTCACCATGGTCTCCTTGATTCCATGAGGCCCCACTGTGTCACAATGGCTCCTTGCTTCCATGAGGTTCCGCAGTGTCACCATGCTCACCTTTGATCCACATTGTCATAATGGACAATTGCTTCCATGTGGCCCCACTGTGTCACAATAGCCCCTTGCTTCCATAGGTTTTCTAGAATGTAATGTATAATTTTCTACAATGTAACAATGGACTCCTTGGTTCTGTGAGCTACCCTGCTTTTTGCAGAGGTGTCTTTGGTTCCAACAAGGCCCCGCTCTGTCTCAGTGCACCCTGGCTTCCATGCGCATCTGGAGTATCACAAAGGCTCCTTGGTTCCACGAGGTCTTGCTGTGTCACAATGGATCCTGTGCTCCATGAGGCCCTCCAAAGTCATCATGGAGCCTTGATTCCATGTGCTTCCATTGCGTCCCAGGGATCGCCTTGGTTCCATCAGTTTCCTTAGTGGCACAATGCTCTCCATGCTTCCATGAGGCCCTGCTTTGCCACAATGGTCCCCTTGTGTCCATGAGGCCCCGCTGTGTCCCAGTGGACGGATGGTTCCATGAGGTTCCGTGCTGTCCCCATGGTCTTCTTGAATCCGCAGTGTAACAATGGACCATTGCTTCCAGGCGGCCTCTCTGTGTCACAAGGGGCTCCTTGATTCCATGATTCCCCACGGTGTCACCATGGAGCCTTGTTTCTAGGAGGTTCTGTACTGTCACAATTGTCTCCTGGATCCCATGAGCCCCTGCAGTGTCACAATGGCTCCTTGCTTCCATGAGGAACACAAAAGCTTTGCATCAACACTGAGCAACAGCTGCTGAACACACCTGGGAGCATCTGCTTGCATCAAAAGAGGGCTTCAAGCTGAGAAAGGCACCAGCAGCTTCCATCTGCAAGAGAGAGATAAGCGAAGGACAGGGACAGAGATATCAGTGGAAGGACTGCGAGAATTCTGCTCCCAGAGATCATTCCTGCTCACAGTGTCCCTTGTAGAAAGGGGACATCACTCCAGGCAGCCTGGACTGAGTATGTGGGTTTGTTGTTTAGCAAACCTGCTCAGGCTTTTCCATTCTTTCCTTACAAACAGGAAAACTTCTCTGGGCCTGTGTGCAGGCAGAGCCCTGAGGAGAGCACTTGGCACATGGTGCCGTGGGCTGGGACAGCCAGCTGCATAGCTCAAGGGAAGAAGCCCCGTTGTGTCACAATGGCTCCTTAGCTTCATGTGGATCACCTGTGTCACAATGGTCTCCTTGATTCCATGAGGCCCCACTGGGTCACAATGGCTCCTTGGCTTCATGTGCATCACCTGTGTCACCATGGTCTCCTTGATTCCATGAGGCCCCATTTTGTCACAATGGCTCCTTGGCTTCATGTGCATCACCTGTGTCACCATGGTCTCCTTGATTCCATGAGGCCCCACTGTGTCACAATGGCTCCTTGGCTTCATGTGCATCACCTGTGTCACCATGGTCTCCTTGATTCCATGAGGCCCCACTTTGTCACAATGGCTCCTTGCTTCCATGAGGTTCCGCAGTGTCACCATGCTCACCTTTGATCCACATTGTCATAATGGACAATTGCTTCCATGTGGCCCCACTGTGTCACAATAGCCCCTTGCTTCCATAGGTTTTCTAGAATGTAACGTATAATTTTCTACAATGTAACAATGGACTCCTTGGTTCTGTGAGCTACCCTGCTTTTTGCAGAGGTGTCTTTGGTTCCAACAAGGCCGCGCTGTGTCTCAGTGCACCCTGGCTTCCATGCGCATCTGGAGTATCACAAAGGCTCCTTGGTTCCACGAGGTCTTGCTGTGTCACAATGGATCCTGTGCACCATGAGGCCCTCCAAAGTCATCATGGAGCCTTGATTCCATGTGCTTCCATTGTGTCCCAGGGATCGCCTTGGTTCCATCAGTTTCCTTAGTGGCACAATGCTCTCCATGCTTCCATGATTGCCCACAATGTCACAATGCTCTCCATGCTTCCATGAGGCCCTGCTTTGCCACAATGGTCCCCTTGTGTCCATGAGGCCCCGCTGTGTCCCAATGGACGGATGGTTCCATGAGGTTCCGTGCTGTCCCCATGGTCTTCTTGAATCCGCAGTGTAACAATGGACCATTGCTTCCAGGCGGCCTCTCTGTGTCACAAGGGGCTCCTTGATTCCATGATTCCCCACGGTGTCACCATGGAGCCTTGTTTCTAGGAGGTTCTGTACTGTCACAATTGTCTCCTTGATGCCATGAGCCCCTGCAGTGTCACAATGGCTCCTTGCTTCCATGAGGAACACAAAAGCTTTGCATCAACACTGAGCAACAGCTGCTGAACACACCTGCGAGCATCTGCTTGCATCAAAAGAGGGCTTCAAGCTGAGAAAGGCACCAGCAGCTTCCATCTGCAACAGAGAGCCAGGCAAAGGACAGGGACAGAGAATTCAGTGGAAAGACTGCGGGAATTCTGCTCCCAGAGATCATTCCTGCTCACAGTGTCCCTTGTAGAAAGGGGACATCATTCCAGGCAGCCTGGACTGAGCATGTAGGGTTTGTTGTTTAGGAAACCTGCTCAGGCTTTTCCATTCTTTCCTTACAAACAGGAAAACTTCTCTGGGCCTGTGTGCAGGCAGAGCCCTGAGGAGAGCACTTGGCACATGGTGCCGTGGGCTGGGACCGCCAGCTGCAGAGCTCAAGGGAAGAAGCCCCGTTGTGTCACAATGGCTCCTTAGCTTCATGTGGATCACCTGTGTCACAATAGTCTCCTTGATTCCATGAGGCCCCACTGTGTCACAATGGCTCCTTGGCTTCATGTGCATCACCTGTGTCACCATGGTCTCCTTGATTCCATGAGGCCCCACTGTGTCACAATGGCTCCTTGGCTTCATGTGCATCACCTGTGTCACCATGGTCTCCTTGATTCCATGAGGCCCCACTTTGTCACAATGGCTCCTTGCTTCCATGAGGTTCCGCAGTGTCACCATGCTCACCTTTGATCCACATTGTCATAATGGACAATTGCTTCCATGTGGCCCCACTGTGTCACAATAGCCCCTTGCTTCCATAGGTTTTCTAGAATGTAACGTATAATTTTCTACAATGTAACAATGGACTCCTTGGTTCTGTGAGCTACCCTGCTTTTTGCAGAGGTGTCTTTGGTTCCAACAAGGCCCCGCTCTGTCTCAGTGCACCCTGGCTTCCATGCGCATCTGGAGTATCACAAAGGCTCCTTGGTTCCACGAGGTCTTGCTGTGTCACAATGGATCCTGTGCTCCATGAGGCCCTCCAAAGTCATCATGGAGCCTTGATTCCATGTGCTTCCATTGTGTCCCAGGGATCGCCTTGGTTCCATCAGTTTCCTTAGTGGCACAATGCTCTCCATGCTTCCATGATTGCCCACAATGTCACAATGCTCTCCATGCTTCCATGAGGCCCT
Source organism: Corvus hawaiiensis (assembly GCF_020740725.1). Lineage (NCBI taxonomy): Eukaryota > Metazoa > Chordata > Aves > Passeriformes > Corvidae > Corvus > Corvus hawaiiensis. The sequence goes on along the minus strand of NC_063232.1, from coordinate 12,159,236 downwards.
GCTTTGCCACAATGGTCCCCTTGTGTCCATGAGGCCCCGCTATGTCCCAATGGACGGATGGTTCCATGAGGTTCCGTGCTGTCCCCATGGTCTTCTTGAATCCGCAGTGTAACAATGGACCATTGCTTCCAGGCGGCCTCTCTGTGTCACAAGGGGCTCCTTGATTCCATGATTCCCCACGGTGTCACCATGGAGCCTTGTTTCTAGGAGGTTCTGTACTGTCACAATTGTCTCCTGGATCCCATGAGCCCCTGCAGTGTCACAATGGCTCCTTGCTTCCATGAGGAACACAAAAGCTTTGCATCAACACTGAGCAACAGCTGCTGAACACACCTGCGAGCATCTGCTTGCATCAAAAGAGGGCTTCAAGCTGAGAAAGGCACCAGCAGCTTCCATCTGCAACAGAGAGACAGGCAAAGGACAGGGACAGAGATATCAGTGGAAGGACTGCGAGAATTCTGCTCCCAGAGATCATTCCTGCTCACAGTGTCCCTTGTAGAAAGGGGACATCATTCCAGGCAGCCTGGACTGAGCATGTAGGGTTTGTTGTTGAGGAAACCTGCTCAGGCTTTTCCATTCTTTCCTTACAAACAGGAAAACTTCTCTGGGCCTGTGTGCAGGCAGAGCCCTGAGGAGAGCAGTAGGCACATGGTGCCGTGGGCTGGGACCGCCAGCTGCAGAGCTCAAGGGAAGAAGCCCCGTTGTGTCACAATGGCTCCTTAGCTTCATGTGCATCACCTGTGTCACCATGGTCTACTTGATTCCATGAGGCCCCACTGTGTCACAATGGCTCCTTGGCTTCATGTGCATCACCTGTGTCACCATGGTCTCCTTGATTCCATGAGGCCCCACTGTGTCACAATGGCTCCTTGGCTTCATGTGCATCACCTGTGTCACCATGGTCTACTTGATTCCATGAGGCCCCACTGTGTCACAATGGCTCCTTGGCTTCATGTGCATCACCTGTGTCACCATGGTCTCCTTGATTCCATGAGGCCCCACTGAGTCACAATGGCTCCTTGGCTTCATGTGCATCACCTGTGTCACCATGGTCTCCTTGATTCCATGAGGCCCCACTGGGTCACAATGGCTCCTTGGCTTCATGTGCATCACCTGTGTCACCATGGTCTCCTTGATTCCATGAGGCCCCACTTTGTCACAATGGCTCCTTGCTTCCATGAGATTCCGCAGTGTCACCATGCTCACCTTTGATCCACATTGTCATAATGGACAATTGCTTCCATGTGGCCCCACTGTGTCACAATAGCCCCTTGCTTCCATAGGTTTTCTAGAATGTAACGTATAATTTTCTACAATGTAACAATGGACTCCTTGGTTCTGTGAGCTACCCTGCTTTTTGCAGAGGTGTCTTTGGTTCCAACAAGGCCGCGCTGTGTCTCAGTGCACCCTGGCTTCCATGCGCATCTGGAGTATCACAAAGGCTCCTTGGTTCCACGAGGTCTTGCTGTGTCACAATGGATCCTGTGCTCCATGAGGCCCTCCAAAGTCATCATGGAGCCTTGATTCCATGTGCTTCCATTGCGTCCCAGGGATCGCCTTGGTTCCATCAGTTTCCTTAGTGGCACAATGCTCTCCATGCTTCCATGAGGCCCTGCTTTGCCACAATGGTCCCCTTGTGTCCATGAGGCCCTGCTGTGTCCCAGTGGACGGATGGTTCCATGAGGTTCCGTGCTGTCCCCATGGTCTTCTTGAATCCGCAGTGTAACAATGGACCATTGCTTCCAGGCGGCCTCTCTGTGTCACAAGGGGCTCCTTGATTCCATGATTCCCCATGGTGTCACCATGGAGCCTTGTTTCTAGGAGGTTCTGTACTGTCACAATTGTCTCCTTGATGCCATGAGCCCCTGCAGTGTCACAATGGCTCCTTGCTTCCATGAGGAACACAAAAGCTTTGCATCAACACTGAGCAACAGCTGCTGAACACACCTGCGAGCATCTGCTTGCATCAAAAGAGGGCTTCAAGCTGAGAAAGGCACCAGCAGCTTCCATCTGCAAGAGAGAGATAGGCGAAGGACAGGGACAGAGATATCAGTGGAAGGACTGCGAGAATTCTGCTCCCAGAGATCATTCCTGCTCACAGTGTCCCTTGTAGAAAGGGGACATCACTCCAGGCAGCCTGGACTGAGTATGTGGGTTTGTTGTTTAGCAAACCTGCTCAGGCTTTTCCATTCTTTCCTTACAAACAGGAAAACTTCTCTGGGCCTGTGTGCAGGCAGAGCCCTGAGGAGAGCAGTAGGCACATGGTGCCGTGGGCTGGGACCGCCAGCTGCAGAGCTCAAGGGAAGAAGCCCCGTTGTGTCACAATGGCTCCTTAGCTTCATGTGCATCACCTGTGTCACAATGGTCTCCTTGATTCCATGAGGCCCCACTGGGTCACAATGACTCCTTGGCTTCATGTGCATCACCTGTGTCACCATGGTCTCCTTGATTCCATGAGGCCCCACTTTGTCACAATGGCTCCTTGCTTCCATGAGGTTCCGCAGTGTCACCATGCTCACCTTTGATCCACATTGTCATAATGGACAATTGCTTCCATGTGGCCCCACTGTGTCACAATAGCCCCTTGCTTCCATAGGTTTTCTAGAATGTAACGTATAATTTTCTACAATGTAACAATGGACTCCTTGGTTCTGTGAGCTACCCTGCTTTTTGCAGAGGTGTCTTTGGTTCCAACAAGGCCGCGCTGTGTCTCAGTGCACCCTGGCTTCCATGCGCATCTGGAGTATCACAAAGGCTCCTTGGTTCCACGAGGTCTTGCTGTGTCACAATGGATCCTGTGCTCCATGAGGCCCTCCAAAGTCATCATGGAGCCTTGATTCCATGTGCTTCCATTGTGTCCCAGGGATCGCCTTGGTTCCATCAGTTTCCTTAGCGGCACAATGCTCTCCATGCTTCCATGATTGCCCACAATGTCACAATGCTCTCCATGCTTCCATGAGGCCCTGCTTTGCCACAATGGTCCCCTTGTGTCCATGAGGCCCCGCTGTGTCCCAATGGACGGATGGTTCCATGAGGTTCCGTGCTGTCCCCATGGTCTTCTTGAATCCGCAGTGTAACAATGGACCATTGCTTCCAGGAGGCCTCTCTGTGTCACAAGGGGCTCCTTGATTCCATGATTCCCCACGGTGTCACCATGGAGCCTTGTTTCTAGGAGGTTCTGTACTGTCACAATTGTCTCCTTGATGCCATGAGCCCCTGCAGTGTCACAATGGCTCCTTGCTTCCATGAGGAACACAAAAGCTTTGCATCAACACTGAGCAACAGCTGCTGAACACACCTGGGAGCATCTGCTTGCATCAAAAGAGGGCTTCAAGCTGAGAAAGGCAGCAGCAGCTTCCATCTGCAAGAGAGAGACAGGCGAAGGACAGGGACAGAGATATCAGTGGAAGGACTGCGAGAATTCTGCTCCCAGAGATCATTCCTGCTCACAGTGTCCCTTGTAGAAAGGGGACATCACTCCAGGCAGCCTGGACTGAGTATGTGGGTTTGTTGTTTAGCAAACCGGCTCAGGCTTTTCCATTCTTTCCTTACAAACAGGAAAACTTCTCTGGGCCTGTGTGCAGGCAGAGCCCTGAGGAGAGCAGTAGGCACATGGTGCCGTGGGCTGGGACCGCCAGCTGCAGAGCTCAAGGGAAGAAGCCCCGTTGTGTCACAATGGCTCCTTAGCTTCATGTGGATCACCTGTGTCACAATAGTCTCCTTGATTCCATGAGGCCCCACTGTGTCACAATGGCTCCTTGGCTTCATGTGCATCACCTGTGTCACCATGGTCTCCTTGATTCCATGAGGCCCCACTGGGTCACAATGGCTCCTTGGCTTCATGTGCATCACCTGTGTCACCATGGTCTCCTTGATTCCATGAGGCCCCACTGGGTCACAATGGCCCCTTGGCTTCATGTGCATCACCTGTGTCACCATGGTCTCCTTGATTCCATGAGGCCCCACTGTGTCACAATGGCTCCTTGGCTTCATGTGCATCACCTGTGTCACCATGGTCTCCTTGATTCCATGAGGCCCCACTTTGTCACAATGGCTCCTTGCTTCCATGAGGTTCCGCAGTGTCACCATGCTCACCTTTGATCCACATTGTCATAATGGACAATTGCTTCCATGTGGCCCCACTGTGTCACAATAGCCCCTTGCTTCCATAGGTTTTCTAGAATGTAACGTATAATTTTCTACAATGTAACAATGGACTCCTTGGTTCTGTGAGCTACCCTGCTTTTTGCAGAGGTGTCTTTGGTTCCAACAAGGCCCCGCTGTGTCTCAGTGCACCCTGGCTTCCATGCGCATCTGGAGTATCACAAAGGCTCCTTGGTTCCACGAGGTCTTGCTGTGTCACAATGGATCCTGTGCTCCATGAGGCCCTCCAAAGTCATCATGGAGCCTTGATTCCATGTGCTTCCATTGCGTCCCAGGGATCGCCTTGGTTCCATCAGTTTCCTTAGTGGCACAATGCTCTCCATGCTTCCATGAGGCCCTGCTTTGCCACAATGGTCCCCTTGTGTCCATGAGGCCCCGCTGTGTCCCAGTGGACGGATGGTTCCATGAGGTTCCGTGCTGTCCCCATGGTCTTCTTGAATCCGCAGTGTAACAATGGACCATTGCTTCCAGGCGGCCTCTCTGTGTCACAAGGGGCTCCTTGATTCCATGATTCCCCACGGTGTCACCATGGAGCCTTGTTTCTAGGAGGTTCTGTACTGTCACAATTGTCTCCTGGATCCCATGAGCCCCTGCAGTGTCACAATGGCTCCTTGCTTCCATGAGGAACACAAAAGCTTTGCATCAACACTGAGCAACAGCTGCTGAACACACCTGGGAGCATCTGCTTGCATCAAAAGAGGGCTTCAAGCTGAGAAAGGCACCAGCAGCTTCCATCTGCAAGAGAGAGATAGGCGAAGGACAGGGACAGAGATATCAGTGGAAGGACTGCGAGAATTCTGCTCCCAGAGATCATTCCTGCTCACAGTGTCCCTTGTAGAAAGGGGACATCACTCCAGGCAGCCTGGACTGAGTATGTGGGTTTGTTGTTTAGCAAACCTGCTCAGGCTTTTCCATTCTTTCCTTACAAACAGGAAAACTTCTCTGGGCCTGTGTGCAGGCAGAGCCCTGAGGAGAGCAGTTGGCACATGGTGCCATGGGCTAGGACAGCCAGCTGCATAGCTCAAGGGAAGAAGCCCTGTTGTGTCACAATGGCTCCTTAGCTTCATGTGCATCACCTGTGTCACAATGGTCTCCTTGATTCCATGAGGCCCCACTGTGTCACAATGGCTCCTTGGCTTCATATGCATCACCTGTGTCACCATGGTCTCCTTGATTCCATGAGGCCCCACTTTGTCACAATGGCTCCTTGCTTCCATGAGGTTCCGCAGTGTCACCATGCTCACCTTTGATCCACATTGTCATAATGGACAATTGCTTCCATGTGGCCCCACTGTGTCACAATAGCCCCTTGCTTCCATAGGTTTTCTAGAATGTAACGTATAATTTTCTACAATGTAACAATGGACTCCTTGGTTCTGTGAGCTACCCTGCTTTTTGCAGAGGTGTCTTTGGTTCCAACAAGGCCGCGCTGTGTCTCAGTGCACCCTGGCTTCCATGCGCATCTGGAGTATCACAAAGGCTCCTTGGTTCCACGAGGTCTTGCTGTGTCACAATGGATCCTGTGCTCCATGAGGCCCTCCAAAGTCATCATGGAGCCTTGATTCCATGTGCTTCCATTGTGTCCCAGGGATCGCCTTGGTTCCATCAGTTTCCTTAGTGGCACAATGCTCTCCATGCTTCCATGATTGCCCACAATGTCACAATGCTCTCCATGCTTCCATGAGGCCCTGCTTTGCCACAATGGTCCCCTTGTGTCCATGAGGCCCCGCTGTGTCCCAGTGGACGGATGGTTCCATGAGGTTCCGTGCTGTCCCCATGGTCTTCTTGAATCCGCAGTGTAACAATGGACCATTGCTTCCAGGCGGCCTCTCTGTGTCACAAGGGGCTCCTTGATTCCATGATTCCCCATGGTGTCACCATGGAGCCTTGTTTCTAGGAGGTTCTGTACTGTCACAATTGTCTCCTGGATCCCATGAGCCCCTGCAGTGTCACAATGGCTCCTTGCTTCCATGAGGAACACAAAAGCTTTGCATCAACACTGAGCAACAGCTGCTGAATACACCTGCGAGCATCTGCTTGCATCAAAAGAGGGCTTCAAGCTGAGAAAGGCACCAGCAGCTTCCATCTGCAACAGAGAGACAGGCAAAGGACAGGGACAGAGAATTCAGTGGAAAGACTGCGGGAATTCTGCTCCCAGAGATCATTCCTGCTCACAGTGTCCCTTGTAGAAAGGGGACATCATTCCAGGCAGCCTGGACTGAGCATGTAGGGTTTGTTGTTGAGGAAACCTGCTCAGGCTTTTCCATTCTTTCCTTACAAACAGGAAAACTTCTCTGGGCCTGTGTGCAGGCAGAGCCCTGAGGAGAGCAGTAGGCACATGGTGCCGTGGGCTGGGACCGCCAGCTGCAGAGCTCAAGGGAAGAAGCCCCGTTGTGTCACAATGGTCTCCTTAGCTTCATGTGCATCACCTGTGTCACAATAGTCTCCTTGATTCCATGAGGCCCCACTGTGTCACAATGGCTCCTTGGCTTCATGTGCATCACCTGTGTCACCATGGTCTCCTTGATTCCATGAGGCCCCACTTTGTCACAATGGCTCCTTGCTTCCATGAGGTTCCGCAGTGTCACCATGCTCACCTTTGATCCACATTGTCATAATGGACAATTGCTTCCATGTGGCCCCACTGTGTCACAATAGCCCCTTGCTTCCATAGGTTTTCTAGAATGTAACGTATAATTTTCTACAATGTAACAATGGACTCCTTGGTTCTGTGAGCTACCCTGCTTTTTGCAGAGGTGTCTTTGGTTCCAACAAGGCCGCGCTGTGTCTCAGTGCACCCTGGCTTCCATGCGCATCTGGAGTATCACAAAGGCTCCTTGGTTCCACGAGGTCTTGCTGTGTCACAATGGATCCTGTGCTCCATGAGGCCCTCCAAAGTCATCATGGAGCCTTGATTCCATGTGCTTCCATTGTGTCCCAGGGATCGCCTTGGTTCCATCAGTTTCCTTAGTGGCACAATGCTCTCCATGCTTCCATGATTGCCCACAATGTCACAATGCTCTCCATGCTTCCATGAGGCCCTGCTTTGCCACAATGGTCCCCTTGTGTCCATGAGGCCCCGCTGTGTCCCAATGGACGGATGGTTCCATGAGGTTCCGTGCTGTCCCCATGGTCTTCTTGAATCCGCAGTGTAACAATGGACCATTGCTTCCAGGCGGCCTCTCTGTGTCACAAGGGGCTCCTTGATTCCATGATTCCCCACGGTGTCACCATGGAGCCTTGTTTCTAGGAGGTTCTGTACTGTCACAATTGTCTCCTGGATCCCATGAGCCCCTGCAGTGTCACAATGGCTCCTTGCTTCCATGAGGAACACAAAAGCTTTGCATCAACACTGAGCAACAGCTGCTGAACACACCTGGGAGCATCTGCTTGCATCAAAAGAGGGCTTCAAGCTGAGAAAGGCACCAGCAGCTTCCATCTGCAAGAGAGAGATAGGCGAAGGACAGGGACAGAGATATCAGTGGAAGGACTGCGAGAATTCTGCTCCCAGAGATCATTCCTGCTCACAGTGTCCCTTGTAGAAAGGGGACATCATTCCAGGCAGCCTGGACTGAGCATGTAGGGTTTGTTGTTGAGGAAACCTGCTCAGGCTTTTCCATTCTTTCCTTACAAACAGGAAAACTTCTCTGGGCCTGTGTGCAGGCAGAGCCCTGAGGAGAGCACTTGGCACATGGTGCCGTGGGCTGGGACCGCCAGCTGCAGAGCTCAAGGGAAGAAGCCCCGTTGTGTCACAATGGCTCCTTAGCTTCATGTGCATCACCTGTGTCACAATAGTCTCCTTGATTCCATGAGGCCCCACTGTGTCACAATGTCTCCTTGGCTTCATGTGCATCACCTGTGTCACCATGGTCTCCTTGATTCCATGAGGCCCCACTGTGTCACAATGGCTCCTTGCTTCCATGAGGTTCCGCAGTGTCACCATGCTCACCTTTGATCCACATTGTCATAATGGACAATTGCTTCCATGTGGCCCCACTGTGTCACAATAGCCCCTTGCTTCCATAGGTTTTCTAGAATGTAATGTATAATTTTCTACAATGTAACAATGGACTCCTTGGTTCTGTGAGCTACCCTGCTTTTTGCAGAGGTGTCTTTGGTTCCAACAAGGCCCTGCTCTGTCTCAGTGCACCCTGGCTTCCATGCGCATCTGGAGTATCACAAAGGCTCCTTGGTTCCACGAGGTCTTGCTGTGTCACAATGGATCCTGTGCTCCATGAGGCCCTCCAAAGTCATCATGGAGCCTTGATTCCATGTGCTTCCATTGCGTCCCAGGGATCGCCTTGGTTCCATCAGTTTCCTTAGTGGCACAATGCTCTCCATGCTTCCATGAGGCCCTGCTTTGCCACAATGGTCCCCTTGTGTCCATGAGGCCCCGCTGTGTCCCAGTGGACGGATGGTTCCATGAGGTTCCGTGCTGTCCCCATGGTCTTCTTGAATCCGCAGTGTAACAATGGACCATTGCTTCCAGGCGGCCTCTCTGTGTCACAAGGGGCTCCTTGATTCCATGATTCCCCACGGTGTCACCATGGAGCCTTGTTTCTAGGAGGTTCTGTACTGTCACAATTGTCTCCTGGATCCCATGAGCCCCTGCAGTGTCACAATGGCTCCTTGCTTCCATGAGGAACACAAAAGCTTTGCATCAACACTGAGCAACAGCTGCTGAACACACCTGGGAGCATCTGCTTGCATCAAAAGAGGGCTTCAAGCTGAGAAAGGCACCAGCAGCTTCCATCTGCAAGAGAGAGATAAGCGAAGGACAGGGACAGAGATATCAGTGGAAGGACTGCGAGAATTCTGCTCCCAGAGATCATTCCTGCTCACAGTGTCCCTTGTAGAAAGGGGACATCACTCCAGGCAGCCTGGACTGAGTATGTGGGTTTGTTGTTTAGCAAACCTGCTCAGGCTTTTCCATTCTTTCCTTACAAACAGGAAAACTTCTCTGGGCCTGTGTGCAGGCAGAGCCCTGAGGAGAGCACTTGGCACATGGTGCCGTGGGCTGGGACAGCCAGCTGCATAGCTCAAGGGAAGAAGCCCCGTTGTGTCACAATGGCTCCTTAGCTTCATGTGGATCACCTGTGTCACAATGGTCTCCTTGATTCCATGAGGCCCCACTGGGTCACAATGGCTCCTTGGCTTCATGTGCATCACCTGTGTCACCATGGTCTCCTTGATTCCATGAGGCCCCATTTTGTCACAATGGCTCCTTGGCTTCATGTGCATCACCTGTGTCACCATGGTCTCCTTGATTCCATGAGGCCCCACTGTGTCACAATGGCTCCTTGGCTTCATGTGCATCACCTGTGTCACCATGGTCTCCTTGATTCCATGAGGCCCCACTTTGTCACAATGGCTCCTTGCTTCCATGAGGTTCCGCAGTGTCACCATGCTCACCTTTGATCCACATTGTCATAATGGACAATTGCTTCCATGTGGCCCCACTGTGTCACAATAGCCCCTTGCTTCCATAGGTTTTCTAGAATGTAACGTATAATTTTCTACAATGTAACAATGGACTCCTTGGTTCTGTGAGCTACCCTGCTTTTTGCAGAGGTGTCTTTGGTTCCAACAAGGCCGCGCTGTGTCTCAGTGCACCCTGGCTTCCATGCGCATCTGGAGTATCACAAAGGCTCCTTGGTTCCACGAGGTCTTGCTGTGTCACAATGGATCCTGTGCACCATGAGGCCCTCCAAAGTCATCATGGAGCCTTGATTCCATGTGCTTCCATTGTGTCCCAGGGATCGCCTTGGTTCCATCAGTTTCCTTAGTGGCACAATGCTCTCCATGCTTCCATGATTGCCCACAATGTCACAATGCTCTCCATGCTTCCATGAGGCCCTGCTTTGCCACAATGGTCCCCTTGTGTCCATGAGGCCCCGCTGTGTCCCAATGGACGGATGGTTCCATGAGGTTCCGTGCTGTCCCCATGGTCTTCTTGAATCCGCAGTGTAACAATGGACCATTGCTTCCAGGCGGCCTCTCTGTGTCACAAGGGGCTCCTTGATTCCATGATTCCCCACGGTGTCACCATGGAGCCTTGTTTCTAGGAGGTTCTGTACTGTCACAATTGTCTCCTTGATGCCATGAGCCCCTGCAGTGTCACAATGGCTCCTTGCTTCCATGAGGAACACAAAAGCTTTGCATCAACACTGAGCAACAGCTGCTGAACACACCTGCGAGCATCTGCTTGCATCAAAAGAGGGCTTCAAGCTGAGAAAGGCACCAGCAGCTTCCATCTGCAACAGAGAGCCAGGCAAAGGACAGGGACAGAGAATTCAGTGGAAAGACTGCGGGAATTCTGCTCCCAGAGATCATTCCTGCTCACAGTGTCCCTTGTAGAAAGGGGACATCATTCCAGGCAGCCTGGACTGAGCATGTAGGGTTTGTTGTTGAGGAAACCTGCTCAGGCTTTTCCATTCTTTCCTTACAAACAGGAAAACTTCTCTGGGCCTGTGTGCAGGCAGAGCCCTGAGGAGAGCACTTGGCACATGGTGCCGTGGGCTGGGACCGCCAGCTGCAGAGCTCAAGGGAAGAAGCCCCGTTGTGTCACAATGGCTCCTTAGCTTCATGTGGATCACCTGTGTCACAATAGTCTCCTTGATTCCATGAGGCCCCACTGTGTCACAATGGCTCCTTGGCTTCATGTGCATCACCTGTGTCACCATGGTCTCCTTGATTCCATGAGGCCCCACTGTGTCACAATGGCTCCTTGGCTTCATGTGCATCACCTGTGTCACCATGGTCTCCTTGATTCCATGAGGCCCCACTTTGTCACAATGGCTCCTTGCTTCCATGAGGTTCCGCAGTGTCACCATGCTCACCTTTGATCCACATTGTCATAATGGACAATTGCTTCCATGTGGCCCCACTGTGTCACAATAGCCCCTTGCTTCCATAGGTTTTCTAGAATGTAACGTATAATTTTCTACAATGTAACAATGGACTCCTTGGTTCTGTGAGCTACCCTGCTTTTTGCAGAGGTGTCTTTGGTTCCAACAAGGCCCCGCTCTGTCTCAGTGCACCCTGGCTTCCATGCGCATCTGGAGTATCACAAAGGCTCCTTGGTTCCACGAGGTCTTGCTGTGTCACAATGGATCCTGTGCTCCATGAGGCCCTCCAAAGTCATCATGGAGCCTTGATTCCATGTGCTTCCATTGTGTCCCAGGGATCGCCTTGGTTCCATCAGTTTCCTTAGTGGCACAATGCTCTCCATGCTTCCATGATTGCCCACAATGTCACAATGCTCTCCATGCTTCCATGAGGCCCTGCTTTGCCACAATGGTCCCCTTGTGTCCATGAGGCCCCGCTATGTCCCAATGGACGGATGGTTCCATGAGGTTCCGTGCTGTCCCCATGGTCTTCTTGAATCCGCAGTGTAACAATGGACCATTGCTTCCAGGCGGCCTCTCTGTGTCACAAGGGGCTCCTTGATTCCATGATTCCCCACGGTGTCACCATGGAGCCTTGTTTCTAGGAGGTTCTGTACTGTCACAATTGTCTCCTGGATCCCATGAGCCCCTGCAGTGTCACAATGGCTCCTTGCTTCCATGAGGAACACAAAAGCTTTGCATCAACACTGAGCAACAGCTGCTGAACACACCTGCGAGCATCTGCTTGCATCAAAAGAGGGCTTCAAGCTGAGAAAGGCACCAGCAGCTTCCATCTGCAACAGAGAGACAGGCAAAGGACAGGGACAGAGATATCAGTGGAAGGACTGCGAGAATTCTGCTCCCAGAGATCATTCCTGCTCACAGTGTCCCTTGTAGAAAGGGGACATCATTCCAGGCAGCCTGGACTGAGCATGTAGGGTTTGTTGTTGAGGAAACCTGCTCAGGCTTTTCCATTCTTTCCTTACAAACAGGAAAACTTCTCTGGGCCTGTGTGCAGGCAGAGCCCTGAGGAGAGCAGTAGGCACATGGTGCCGTGGGCTGGGACCGCCAGCTGCAGAGCTCAAGGGAAGAAGCCCCGTTGTGTCACAATGGCTCCTTAGCTTCATGTGCATCACCTGTGTCACCATGGTCTACTTGATTCCATGAGGCCCCACTGTGTCACAATGGCTCCTTGGCTTCATGTGCATCACCTGTGTCACCATGGTCTCCTTGATTCCATGAGGCCCCACTGTGTCACAATGGCTCCTTGGCTTCATGTGCATCACCTGTGTCACCATGGTCTACTTGATTCCATGAGGCCCCACTGTGTCACAATGGCTCCTTGGCTTCATGTGCATCACCTGTGTCACCATGGTCTACTTGATTCCATGAGGCCCCACTGAGTCACAATGGCTCCTTGGCTTCATGTGCATCACCTGTGTCACCATGGTCTCCTTGATTCCATGAGGCCCCACTGGGTCACAATGGCTCCTTGGCTTCATGTGCATCACCTGTGTCACCATGGTCTCCTTGATTCCATGAGGCCCCACTTTGTCACAATGGCTCCTTGCTTCCATGAGATTCCGCAGTGTCACCATGCTCACCTTTGATCCACATTGTCATAATGGACAATTGCTTCCATGTGGCCCCACTGTGTCACAATAGCCCCTTGCTTCCATAGGTTTTCTAGAATGTAACGTATAATTTTCTACAATGTAACAATGGACTCCTTGGTTCTGTGAGCTACCCTGCTTTTTGCAGAGGTGTCTTTGGTTCCAACAAGGCCGCGCTGTGTCTCAGTGCACCCTGGCTTCCATGCGCATCTGGAGTATCACAAAGGCTCCTTGGTTCCACGAGGTCTTGCTGTGTCACAATGGATCCTGTGCTCCATGAGGCCCTCCAAAGTCATCATGGAGCCTTGATTCCATGTGCTTCCATTGCGTCCCAGGGATCGCCTTGGTTCCATCAGTTTCCTTAGTGGCACAATGCTCTCCATGCTTCCATGAGGCCCTGCTTTGCCACAATGGTCCCCTTGTGTCCATGAGGCCCTGCTGTGTCCCAGTGGACGGATGGTTCCATGAGGTTCCGTGCTGTCCCCATGGTCTTCTTGAATCCGCAGTGTAACAATGGACCATTGCTTCCAGGCGGCCTCTCTGTGTCACAAGGGGCTCCTTGATTCCATGATTCCCCATGGTGTCACCATGGAGCCTTGTTTCTAGGAGGTTCTGTACTGTCACAATTGTCTCCTTGATGCCATGAGCCCCTGCAGTGTCACAATGGCTCCTTGCTTCCATGAGGAACACAAAAGCTTTGCATCAACACTGAGCAACAGCTGCTGAACACACCTGCGAGCATCTGCTTGCATCAAAAGAGGGCTTCAAGCTGAGAAAGGCACCAGCAGCTTCCATCTGCAAGAGAGAGACAGGCGAAGGACAGGGACAGAGATATCAGTGGAAGGACTGCGAGAATTCTGCTCCCAGAGATCATTCCTGCTCACAGTGTCCCTTGTAGAAAGGGGACATCACTCCAGGCAGCCTGGACTGAGTATGTGGGTTTGTTGTTTAGCAAACCTGCTCAGGCTTTTCCATTCTTTCCTTACAAACAGGAAAACTTCTCTGGGCCTGTGTGCAGGCAGAGCCCTGAGGAGAGCAGTAGGCACATGGTGCCGTGGGCTGGGACCGCCAGCTGCAGAGCTCAAGGGAAGAAGCCCCGTTGTGTCACAATGGCTCCTTAGCTTCATGTGCATCACCTGTGTCACAATGGTCTCCTTGATTCCATGAGGCCCCACTGGGTCACAATGACTCCTTGGCTTCATGTGCATCACCTGTGTCACCATGGTCTCCTTGATTCCATGAGGCCCCACTTTGTCACAATGGCTCCTTGCTTCCATGAGGTTCCGCAGTGTCACCATGCTCACCTTTGATCCACATTGTCATAATGGACAATTGCTTCCATGTGGCCCCACTGTGTCACAATAGCCCCTTGCTTCCATAGGTTTTCTAGAATGTAATGTATAATTTTCTACAATGTAACAATGGACTCCTTGGTTCTGTGAGCTACCCTGCTTTTTGCAGAGGTGTCTTTGGTTCCAACAAGGCCCCGCTGTGTCTCAGTGCACCCTGGCTTCCATGCGCATCTGGAGTATCACAAAGGCTCCTTGGTTCCACGAGGTCTTGCTGTGTCACAATGGATCCTGTGCTCCATGAGGCCCTCCAAAGTCATCATGGAGCCTTGATTCCATGTGCTTCCATTGCGTCCCAGGGATCGCCTTGGTTCCATCAGTTTCCTTAGTGGCACAATGCTCTCCATGCTTCCATGATTGCCCACAATGTCACAATGCTCTCCATGCTTCCATGAGGCCCTGCTTTGCCACAATGGTCCCCTTGTGTCCATGAGGCCCCGCTGTGTCCCAGTGGACGGATGGTTCCATGAGGTTCCGTGCTGTCCCCATGGTCTTCTTGAATCCGCAGTGTAACAATGGACCATTGCTTCCAGGCGGCCTCTCTGTGTCACAAGGGGCTCCTTGATTCCATGATTCCCCATGGTGTCACCATGGAGCCTTGTTTCTAGGAGGTTCTGTACTGTCACAATTGTCTCCTTGATGCCATGAGCCCCTGCAGTGTCACAATGGCTCCTTGCTTCCATGAGGAACACAAAAGCTTTGCATCAACACTGAGCAACAGCTGCTGAACACACCTGCGAGCATCTGCTTGCATCAAAAGAGGGCTTCAAGCTGAGAAAGGCACCAGCAGCTTCCATCTGCAAGAGAGAGATAGGCGAAGGACAGGGACAGAGATATCAGTGGAAGGACTGCGAGAATTCTGCTCCCAGAGATCATTCCTGCTCACAGTGTCCCTTGTAGAAAGGGGACATCACTCCAGGCAGCCTGGACTGAGTATGTGGGTTTGTTGTTTAGCAAACCTGCTCAGGCTTTTCCATTCTTTCCTTACAAACAGGAAAACTTCTCTGGGCCTGTGTGCAGGCAGAGCCCTGAGGAGAGCAGTAGGCACATGGTGCCGTGGGCTGGGACCGCCAGCTGCAGAGCTCAAGGGAAGAAGCCCCGTTGTGTCACAATGGTCTCCTTAGCTTCATGTGGATCACCTGTGTCACAATAGTCTCCTTGATTCCATGAGGCCCCACTGTGTCACAATGGCTCCTTGGCTTCATGTGCATCACCTGTGTCACCATGGTCTCCTTGATTCCATGAGGCCCCACTGGGTCACAATGGCTCCTTGGCTTCATGTGCATCACCTGTGTCACCATGGTCTCCTTGATTCCATGAGGCCCCACTGGGTCACAATGGCTCCTTGGCTTCATGTGCATCACCTGTGTCACCATGGTCTCCTTGATTCCATGAGGCCCCACTGTGTCACAATGGCTCCTTGGCTTCATGTGCATCACCTGTGTCACCATGGTCTCCTTGATTCCATGAGGCCCCACTTTGTCACAATGGCTCCTTGCTTCCATGAGATTCCGCAGTGTCACCATGCTCACCTTTGATCCACATTGTCATAATGGACAATTGCTTCCATGTGGCCCCACTGTGTCACAATAGCCCCTTGCTTCCATAGGTTTTCTAGAATGTAATGTATAATTTTCTACAATGTAACAATGGACTCCTTGGTTCTGTGAGCTACCCTGCTTTTTGCAGAGGTGTCTTTGGTTCCAACAAGGCCCCGCTGTGTCTCAGTGCACCCTGGCTTCCATGCGCATCTGGAGTATCACAAAGGCTCCTTGGTTCCACGAGGTCTTGCTGTGTCACAATGGATCCTGTGCTCCATGAGGCCCTCCAAAGTCATCATGGAGCCTTGATTCCATGTGCTTCCATTGCGTCCCAGGGATCGCCTTGGTTCCATCAGTTTCCTTAGTGGCACAATGCTCTCCATGCTTCCATGAGGCCCTGCTTTGCCACAATGGTCCCCTTGTGTCCATGAGGCCCCGCTGTGTCCCAGTGGACGGATGGTTCCATGAGGTTCCGTGCTGTCCCCATGGTCTTCTTGAATCCGCAGTGTAACAATGGACCATTGCTTCCAGGCGGCCTCTCTGTGTCACAAGGGGCTCCTTGATTCCATGATTCCCCACGGTGTCACCATGGAGCCTTGTTTCTAGGAGGTTCTGTACTGTCACAATTGTCTCCTTGATGCCATGAGCCCCTGCAGTGTCACAATGGCTCCTTGCTTCCATGAGGAACACAAAAGCTTTGCATCAACACTGAGCAACAGCTGCTGAACACACCTGCGAGCATCTGCTTGCATCAAAAGAGGGCTTCAAGCTGAGAAAGGCACCAGCAGCTTCCATCTGCAAGAGAGAGATAGGCGAAGGACAGGGACAGAGATATCAGTGGAAGGACTGCGAGAATTCTGCTCCCAGAGATCATTCCTGCTCACAGTGTCCCTTGTAGAAAGGGGACATCACTCCAGGCAGCCTGGACTGAGTATGTGGGTTTGTTGTTTAGCAAACCTGCTCAGGCTTTTCCATTCTTTCCTTACAAACAGGAAAACTTCTCTGGGCCTGTGTGCAGGCAGAGCCCTGAGGAGAGCAGTAGGCACATGGTGCCGTGGGCTGGGACCGCCAGCTGCATAGCTCAAGGGAAGAAGCCCCGTTGTGTCACAATGGCTCCTTAGCTTCATGTGCATCACCTGTGTCACAATGGTCTCCTTGATTCCATGAGGCCCCACTGTGTCACAATGGCTCCTTGGCTTCATGTGCATCACCTGTGTCACCATGGTCTCCTTGATTCCATGAGGCCCCACTTTGTCACAATGGCTCCTTGCTTCCATGAGGTTCCGCAGTGTCACCATGCTCACCTTTGATCCACATTGTCATAATGGACAATTGCTTCCATGTGGCCCCACTGTGTCACAATAGCCCCTTGCTTCCATAGGTTTTCTAGAATGTAACGTATAATTTTCTACAATGTAACAATGGACTCCTTGGTTCTGTGAGCTACCCTGCTTTTTGCAGAGGTGTCTTTGGTTCCAACAAGGCCGCGCTGTGTCTCAGTGCACCCTGGCTTCCATGCGCATCTGGAGTATCACAAAGGCTCCTTGGTTCCACGAGGTCTTGCTGTGTCACAATGGATCCTGTGCTCCATGAGGCCCTCCAAAGTCATCATGGAGCCTTGATTCCATGTGCTTCCATTGTGTCCCAGGGATCGCCTTGGTTCCATCAGTTTCCTTAGTGGCACAATGCTCTCCATGCTTCCATGATTGCCCACAATGTCACAATGCTCTCCATGCTTCCATGAGGCCCTGCTTTGCCACAATGGTCCCCTTGTGTCCATGAGGCCCCGCTGTGTCCCAATGGACGGATGGTTCCATGAGGTTTCGTGCTGTCCCCATGGTCTTCTTGAATCCGCAGTGTAACAATGGACCATTGCTTCCAGGCGGCCTCTCTGTGTCACAAGGGGCTCCTTGATTCCATGATTCCCCACGGTGTCACCATGGAGCCTTGTTTCTAGGAGGTTCTGTACTGTCACAATTGTCTCCTGGATCCCATGAGCCCCTGCAGTGTCACAATGGCTCCTTGCTTCCATGAGGAACACAAAAGCTTTGCATCAACACTGAGCAACAGCTGCTGAACACACCTGCGAGCATCTGCTTGCATCAAACAAGGGCTTCAAGCTGAGAAAGGCACCAGCAGCTTCCATCTGCAACAGAGAGACAGGCAAAGGACAGGGACAGAGAATTCAGTGGAAAGACTGCGGGAATTCTGCTCCCAGAGATCATTCCTGCTCACAGTGTCCCTTGTAGAAAGGGGACATCATTCCAGGCAGCCTGGACTGAGCATGTAGGGTTTGTTGTTTAGGAAACCTGCTCAGGCTTTTCCATTCTTTCCTTACAAACAGGAAAACTTCTCTGGGCCTGTGTGCAGGCAGAGCCCTGAGGAGAGCAGTAGGCACATGGTGCCGTGGGCTGGGACCGCCAGCTGCAGAGCTCAAGGGAAGAAGCCCCGTTGTGTCACAATGGTCTCCTTAGCTTCATGTGGATCACCTGTGTCACAATAGTCTCCTTGATTCCATGAGGCCCCACTGTGTCACAATGGCTCCTTGGCTTCATGTGGATCACCTGTGTCACAATGGTCTCCTTGATTCCATGAGGCCCCACTGGGTCACAATGGCTCCTTGGCTTCATGTGCATCACCTGTGTCACCATGGTCTCCTTGATTCCATGAGGCCCCACTTTGTCACAATGGCTCCTTGCTTCCATGAGGTTCTGCAGTGTCACCATGCTCACCTTTGATCCACATTGTCATAATGGACAATTGCTTCCATGTGGCCCCACTGTGTCACAATAGCCCCTTGCTTCCATAGGTTTTCTAGAATGTAACGTATAATTTTCTACAATGTAACAATGGACTCCTTGGTTCTGTGAGCTACCCTGCTTTTTGCAGAGGTGTCTTTGGTTCCAACAAGGCCGCGCTGTGTCTCAGTGCACCCTGGCTTCCATGCGCATCTGGAGTATCACAAAGGCTCCTTGGTTCCACGAGGTCTTGCTGTGTCACAATGGATCCTGTGCTCCATGAGGCCCTCCAAAGTCATCATGGAGCCTTGATTCCATGTGCTTCCATTGTGTCCCAGGGATCGCCTTGGTTCCATCAGTTTCCTTAGTGGCACAATGCTCTCCATGCTTCCATGATTGCCCACAATGTCACAATGCGCTCCATGCTTCCATGAGGCCCTGCTTTGCCACAATGGTCCCCTTGTGTCCATGAGGCCCCGCTGTGTCCCAATGGACGGATGGTTCCATGAGGTTCCGTGCTGTCCCCATGGTCTTCTTGAATCCGCAGTGTAACAATGGACCATTGCTTCCAGGAGGCCTCTCTGTGTCACAAGGGGCTCCTTGATTCCATGATTCCCCACGGTGTCACCATGGAGCCTTGTTTCTAGGAGGTTCTGTACTGTCACAATTGTCTCCTTGATGCCATGAGCCCCTGCAGTGTCACAATGGCTCCTTGCTTCCATGAGGAACACAAAAGCTTTGCATCAACACTGAGCAACAGCTGCTGAACACACCTGCGAGCATCTGCTTGCATCAAAAGAGGGCTTCAAGCTGAGAAAGGCAGCAGCAGCTTCCATCTGCAAGAGAGAGACAGGCGAAGGACAGGGACAGAGATATCAGTGGAAGGACTGCGAGAATTCTGCTCCCAGAGATCATTCCTGCTCACAGTGTCCCTTGTAGAAAGGGGACATCATTCCAGGCAGCCTGGACTGAGTATGTGGGTTTGTTGTTGAGGAAACCTGCTCAGGCTTTTCCATTCTTTCCTTACAAACAGGAAAACTTCTCTGGGCCTGTGTGCAGGCAGAGCCCTGAGGAGAGCAGTAGGCACATGGTGCCGTGGGCTGGGACCGCCAGCTGCAGAGCTCAAGGGAAGAAGCCCCGTTGTGTCACAATGGCTCCTTAGCTTCATGTGCATCACCTGTGTCACAATGGTCTCCTTGATTCCATGAGGCCCCACTGGGTCACAATGGCTCCTTGGCTTCATGTGCATCACCTGTGTCACCATGGTCTCCTTGATTCCATGAGGCCCCACTGGGTCACAATGGCTCCTTGGCTTCATGTGCATCACCTGTGTCACCATGGTCTCCTTGATTCCATGAGGCCCCACTGGGTCACAATGGCTCCTTGGCTTCATGTGCATCACCTGTGTCACCATGGTCTCCTTGATTCCATGAGGCCCCACTGTGTCACAATGGCTCCTTGGCTTCATGTGCATCACCTGTGTCACCATGGTCTCCTTGATTCCATGAGGCCCCACTGTGTCACAATGGCTCCTTGCTTCCATGAGGTTCCGCAGTGTCACCATGCTCACCTTTGATCCACATTGTCATAATGGACAATTGCTTCCATGTGGCCCCACTGTGTCACAATAGCCCCTTGCTTCCATAGGTTTTCTAGAATGTAATGTATAATTTTCTACAATGTAACAATGGACTCCTTGGTTCTGTGAGCTACCCTGCTTTTTGCAGAGGTGTCTTTGGTTCCAACAAGGCCCTGCTGTGTCTCAGTGCACCCTGGCTTCCATGCGCATCTGGAGTATCACAAAGGCTCCTTGGTTCCACGAGGTCTTGCTGTGTCACAATGGATCCTGTGCTCCATGAGGCCCTCCAAAGTCATCATGGAGCCTTGATTCCATGTGCTTCCATTGCGTCCCAGGGATCGCCTTGGTTCCATCAGTTTCCTTAGTGGCACAATGCTCTCCATGCTTCCATGAGGCCCTGCTTTGCCACAATGGTCCCCTTGTGTCCATGAGGCCCCGCTGTGTCCCAGTGGACGGATGGTTCCATGAGGTTCCGTGCTGTCCCCATGGTCTTCTTGAATCCGCAGTGTAACAATGGACCATTGCTTCCAGGCGGCCTCTCTGTGTCACAAGGGGCTCCTTGATTCCATGATTCCCCACGGTGTCACCATGGAGCCTTGTTTCTAGGAGGTTCTGTACGGTCACAATTGTCTCCTGGATGCCATGAGCCCCTGCAGTGTCACAATGGCTCCTTGCTTCCATGAGGAACACAAAAGCTTTGCATCAACACTGAGCAACAGCTGCTGAACACACCTGCGAGCATCTGCTTGCATCAAAAGAGGGCTTCAAGCTGAGAAAGGCACCAGCAGCTTCCATCTGCAAGAGAGAGACAGGCGAAGGACAGGGACAGAGATATCAGTGGAAGGACTGCGAGAATTCTGCTCCCAGAGATCATTCCTGCTCACAGTGTCCCTTGTAGAAAGGGGACATCACTCCAGGCAGCCTGGACTGAGTATGTGGGTTTGTTGTTTAGCAAACCTGCTCAGGCTTTTCCATTCTTTCCTTACAAACAGGAAAACTTCTCTGGGCCTGTGTGCAGGCAGAGCCCTGAGGAGAGCAGTAGGCACATGGTGCCGTGGGCTGGGACCGCCAGCTGCAGAGCTCAAGGGAAGAAGCCCCGTTGTGTCACAATGGCTCCTTAGCTTCATGTGCATCACCTGTGTCACAATGGTCTCCTTGATTCCATGAGGCCCCACTGGGTCACAATGGCTCCTTGGCTTCATGTGCATCACCTGTGTCACCATGGTCTCCTTGATTCCATGAGGCCCCATTTTGTCACAATGGCTCCTTGCTTCCATGAGGTTCCGCAGTGTCACCATGCTCACCTTTGATCCACATTGTCATAATGGACAATTGCTTCCATGTGGCCCCACTGTGTCACAATAGCCCCTTGCTTCCATAGGTTTTCTAGAATGTAACGTATAATTTTCTACAATGTAACAATGGACTCCTTGGTTCTGTGAGCTACCCTGCTTTTTGCAGAGGTGTCTTTGGTTCCAACAAGGCCGCGCTGTGTCTCAGTGCACCCTGGCTTCCATGCGCATCTGGAGTATCACAAAGGCTCCTTGGTTCCACGAGGTCTTGCTGTGTCACAATGGATCCTGTGCTCCATGAGGCCCTCCAAAGTCATCATGGAGCCTTGATTCCATGTGCTTCCATTGTGTCCCAGGGATCGCCTTGGTTCCATCAGTTTCCTTAGTGGCACAATGCTCTCCATGCTTCCATGATTGCCCACAATGTCACAATGCTCTCCATGCTTCCATGAGGCCCTGCTTTGCCACAATGGTCCCCTTGTGTCCATGAGGCCCCGCTGTGTCCCAATGGACGGATGGTTCCATGAGGTTCCGTGCTGTCCCCATGGTCTTCTTGAATCCGCAGTGTAACAATGGACCATTGCTTCCAGGCGGCCTCTCTGTGTCACAAGGGGCTCCTTGATTCCATGATTCCCCACGGTGTCACCATGGAGCCTTGTTTCTAGGAGGTTCTGTACTGTCACAATTGTCTCCTGGATCCCATGAGCCCCTGCAGTGTCACAATGGCTCCTTGCTTCCATGAGGAACACAAAAGCTTTGCATCAACACTGAGCAACAGCTGCTGAACACACCTGGGAGCATCTGCTTGCATCAAAAGAGGGCTTCAAGCTGAGAAAGGCACCAGCAGCTTCCATCTGCAACAGAGAGCCAGGCAAAGGACAGGGACAGAGAATTCAGTGGAAAGACTGCGGGAATTCTGCTCCCAGAGATCATTCCTGCTCACAGTGTCCCTTGTAGAAAGGGGACATCACTCCAGGCAGCCTGGACTGAGTATGTGGGTTTGTTGTTTAGCAAACCTGCTCAGGCTTTTCCATTCTTTCCTTACAAACAGGAAAACTTCTCTGGGCCTGTGTGCAGGCAGAGCCCTGAGGAGAGCAGTAGGCACATGGTGCCGTGGGCTGAGACCGCCAGCTGCAGAGCTCAAGGGAAGAAGCCCCGTTGTGTCACAATGGCTCCTTAGCTTCACGTGCATCACCTGTGTCACAATGGTCTCCTTGATTCCATGAGGCCCCACTGTGTCACAATGGCTCCTTGGCTTCATGTGCATCACCTGTGTCACCATGGTCTCCTTGATTCCATGAGGCCCCACTTTGTCACAATGGCTCCTTGCTTCCATGAGGTTCCGCAGTGTCACCATGCTCACCTTTGATCCACATTGTCATAATGGACAATTGCTTCCATGTGGCCCCACTGTGTCACAATAGCCCCTTGCTTCCATAGGTTTTCTAGAATGTAATGTATAATTTTCTACAATGTAACAATGGACTCCTTGGTTCTGTGAGCTACCCTGCTTTTTGCAGAGGTGTCTTTGGTTCCAACAAGGCCCCGCTGTGTCTCAGTGCACCCTGGCTTCCATGCGCATCTGGAGTATCACAAAGGCTCCTTGGTTCCACGAGGTCTTGCTGTGTCACAATGGATCCTGTGCTCCATGAGGCCCTCCAAAGTCATCATGGAGCCTTGATTCCATGTGCTTCCATTGCGTCCCAGGGATCGCCTTGGTTCCATCAGTTTCCTTAGTGGCACAATGCTCTCCATGCTTCCATGATTGCCCACAATGTCACAATGCTCTCCATGCTTCCATGAGGCCCTGCTTTGCCACAATGGTCCCCTTGTGTCCATGAGGCCCCGCTGTGTCCCAGTGGACGGATGGTTCCATGAGGTTCCGTGCTGTCCCCATGGTCTTCTTGAATCCGCAGTGTAACAATGGACCATTGCTTCCAGGCGGCCTCTCTGTGTCACAAGGGGCTCCTTGATTCCATGATTCCCCACGGTGTCACCATGGAGCCTTGTTTCTAGGAGGTTCTGTACTGTCACAATTGTCTCCTTGATGCCATGAGCCCCTGCAGTGTCACAATGGCTCCTTGCTTCCATGAGGAACACAAAAGCTTTGCATCAACACTGAGCAACAGCTGCTGAACACACCTGCGAGCATCTGCTTGCATCAAAAGAGGGCTTCAAGCTGAGAAAGGCAGCAGCAGCTTCCATCTGCAAGAGAGAGACAGGCGAAGGACAGGGACAGAGATATCAGTGGAAGGACTGCGAGAATTCTGCTCCCAGAGATCATTCCTGCTCACAGTGTCCCTTGTAGAAAGGGGACATCATTCCAGGCAGCCTGGACTGAGTATGTGGGTTTGTTGTTGAGGAAACCTGCTCAGGCTTTTCCATTCTTTCCTTACAAACAGGAAAACTTCTCTGGGCCTGTGTGCAGGCAGAGCCCTGAGGAGAGCAGTAGGCACATGGTGCCGTGGGCTGGGACCGCCAGCTGCAGAGCTCAAGGGAAGAAGCCCCGTTGTGTCACAATGGCTCCTTAGCTTCATGTGCATCACCTGTGTCACAATGGTCTCCTTGATTCCATGAGGCCCCACTGGGTCACAATGGCTCCTTGGCTTCATGTGCATCACCTGTGTCACCATGGTCTCCTTGATTCCATGAGGCCCCACTGGGTCACAATGGCTCCTTGGCTTCATGTGCATCACCTGTGTCACCATGGTCTCCTTGATTCCATGAGGCCCCACTGGGTCACAATGGCTCCTTGGCTTCATGTGCATCACCTGTGTCACCATGGTCTCCTTGATTCCATGAGGCCCCACTGTGTCACAATGGCTCCTTGGCTTCATGTGCATCACCTGTGTCACCATGGTCTCCTTGATTCCATGAGGCCCCACTGTGTCACAATGGCTCCTTGCTTCCATGAGGTTCCGCAGTGTCACCATGCTCACCTTTGATCCACATTGTCATAATGGACAATTGCTTCCATGTGGCCCCACTGTGTCACAATAGCCCCTTGCTTCCATAGGTTTTCTAGAATGTAATGTATAATTTTCTACAATGTAACAATGGACTCCTTGGTTCTGTGAGCTACCCTGCTTTTTGCAGAGGTGTCTTTGGTTCCAACAAGGCCCTGCTGTGTCTCAGTGCACCCTGGCTTCCATGCGCATCTGGAGTATCACAAAGGCTCCTTGGTTCCACGAGGTCTTGCTGTGTCACAATGGATCCTGTGCTCCATGAGGCCCTCCAAAGTCATCATGGAGCCTTGATTCCATGTGCTTCCATTGCGTCCCAGGGATCGCCTTGGTTCCATCAGTTTCCTTAGTGGCACAATGCTCTCCATGCTTCCATGAGGCCCTGCTTTGCCACAATGGTCCCCTTGTGTCCATGAGGCCCCGCTGTGTCCCAGTGGACGGATGGTTCCATGAGGTTCCGTGCTGTCCCCATGGTCTTCTTGAATCCGCAGTGTAACAATGGACCATTGCTTCCAGGCGGCCTCTCTGTGTCACAAGGGGCTCCTTGATTCCATGATTCCCCACGGTGTCACCATGGAGCCTTGTTT
This sequence comes from Corvus hawaiiensis, assembly GCF_020740725.1. Taxonomy (NCBI): domain Eukaryota; kingdom Metazoa; phylum Chordata; class Aves; order Passeriformes; family Corvidae; genus Corvus; species Corvus hawaiiensis. The sequence goes on along the minus strand of NC_063232.1, from coordinate 12,134,523 downwards.
CTAGGAGGTTCTGTACGGTCACAATTGTCTCCTGGATGCCATGAGCCCCTGCAGTGTCACAATGGCTCCTTGCTTCCATGAGGAACACAAAAGCTTTGCATCAACACTGAGCAACAGCTGCTGAACACACCTGCGAGCATCTGCTTGCATCAAAAGAGGGCTTCAAGCTGAGAAAGGCACCAGCAGCTTCCATCTGCAAGAGAGAGACAGGCGAAGGACAGGGACAGAGATATCAGTGGAAGGACTGCGAGAATTCTGCTCCCAGAGATCATTCCTGCTCACAGTGTCCCTTGTAGAAAGGGGACATCACTCCAGGCAGCCTGGACTGAGTATGTGGGTTTGTTGTTTAGCAAACCTGCTCAGGCTTTTCCATTCTTTCCTTACAAACAGGAAAACTTCTCTGGGCCTGTGTGCAGGCAGAGCCCTGAGGAGAGCAGTAGGCACATGGTGCCGTGGGCTGGGACCGCCAGCTGCAGAGCTCAAGGGAAGAAGCCCCGTTGTGTCACAATGGCTCCTTAGCTTCATGTGCATCACCTGTGTCACAATGGTCTCCTTGATTCCATGAGGCCCCACTGGGTCACAATGGCTCCTTGGCTTCATGTGCATCACCTGTGTCACCATGGTCTCCTTGATTCCATGAGGCCCCATTTTGTCACAATGGCTCCTTGCTTCCATGAGGTTCCGCAGTGTCACCATGCTCACCTTTGATCCACATTGTCATAATGGACAATTGCTTCCATGTGGCCCCACTGTGTCACAATAGCCCCTTGCTTCCATAGGTTTTCTAGAATGTAACGTATAATTTTCTACAATGTAACAATGGACTCCTTGGTTCTGTGAGCTACCCTGCTTTTTGCAGAGGTGTCTTTGGTTCCAACAAGGCCGCGCTGTGTCTCAGTGCACCCTGGCTTCCATGCGCATCTGGAGTATCACAAAGGCTCCTTGGTTCCACGAGGTCTTGCTGTGTCACAATGGATCCTGTGCTCCATGAGGCCCTCCAAAGTCATCATGGAGCCTTGATTCCATGTGCTTCCATTGTGTCCCAGGGATCGCCTTGGTTCCATCAGTTTCCTTAGTGGCACAATGCTCTCCATGCTTCCATGATTGCCCACAATGTCACAATGCTCTCCATGCTTCCATGAGGCCCTGCTTTGCCACAATGGTCCCCTTGTGTCCATGAGGCCCCGCTGTGTCCCAATGGACGGATGGTTCCATGAGGTTCCGTGCTGTCCCCATGGTCTTCTTGAATCCGCAGTGTAACAATGGACCATTGCTTCCAGGCGGCCTCTCTGTGTCACAAGGGGCTCCTTGATTCCATGATTCCCCACGGTGTCACCATGGAGCCTTGTTTCTAGGAGGTTCTGTACTGTCACAATTGTCTCCTGGATCCCATGAGCCCCTGCAGTGTCACAATGGCTCCTTGCTTCCATGAGGAACACAAAAGCTTTGCATCAACACTGAGCAACAGCTGCTGAACACACCTGGGAGCATCTGCTTGCATCAAAAGAGGGCTTCAAGCTGAGAAAGGCACCAGCAGCTTCCATCTGCAACAGAGAGCCAGGCAAAGGACAGGGACAGAGAATTCAGTGGAAAGACTGCGGGAATTCTGCTCCCAGAGATCATTCCTGCTCACAGTGTCCCTTGTAGAAAGGGGACATCATTCCAGGCAGCCTGGACTGAGCATGTAGGGTTTGTTGTTTAGCAAACCTGCTCAGGCTTTTCCATTCTTTCCTTACAAACAGGAAAACTTCTCTGGGCCTGTGTGCAGGCAGAGCCCTGAGGAGAGCACTTGGCACATGGTGCCGTGGGCTGGGACCGCCAGCTGCAGAGCTCAAGGGAAGAAGCCCCGTTGTGTCACAATGGTCTCCTTAGCTTCATGTGCATCACCTGTGTCACAATAGTCTCCTTGATTCCATGAGGCCCCACTGTGTCACAATGGCTCCTTGGCTTCATGTGCATCACCTGTGTCACCATGGTCTCCTTGATTCCATGAGGCCCCACTGTGTCACAATGGCTCCTTGCTTCCATGAGGTTCCGCAGTGTCACCATGCTCACCTTTGATCCACATTGTCATAATGGACAATTGCTTCCATGTGGCCCCACTGTGTCACAATAGCCCCTTGCTTCCATAGGTTTTCTAGAATGTAACGTATAATTTTCTACAATGTAACAATGGACTCCTTGGTTCTGTGAGCTACTCTGCTTTTTGCAGAGGTGTCTTTGGTTCCAACAAGGCCCTGCTCTGTCTCAGTGCACCCTGGCTTCCATGCGCATCTGGAGTATCACAAAGGCTCCTTGGTTCCACGAGGTCTTGCTGTGTCACAATGGATCCTGTGCTCCATGAGGCCCTCCAAAGTCATCATGGAGCCTTGATTCCATGTGCTTCCATTGCGTCCCAGGGATCGCCTTGGTTCCATCAGTTTCCTTAGTGGCACAATGCTCTCCATGCTTCCATGAGGCCCTGCTTTGCCACAATGGTCCCCTTGTGTCCATGAGGCCCCGCTGTGTCCCAGTGGACGGATGGTTCCATGAGGTTCCGTGCTGTCCCCATGGTCTTCTTGAATCCGCAGTGTAACAATGGACCATTGCTTCCAGGCGGCCTCTCTGTGTCACAAGGGGCTCCTTGATTCCATGATTCCCCACGGTGTCACCATGGAGCCTTGTTTCTAGGAGGTTCTGTACTGTCACAATTGTCTCCTTGATGCCATGAGCCCCTGCAGTGTCACAATGGCTCCTTGCTTCCATGAGGAACACAAAAGCTTTGCATCAACACTGAGCAACAGCTGCTGAACACACCTGCGAGCATCTGCTTGCATCAAAAGAGGGCTTCAAGCTGAGAAAGGCAGCAGCAGCTTCCATCTGCAAGAGAGAGACAGGCGAAGGACAGGGACAGAGATATCAGTGGAAGGACTGCGAGAATTCTGCTCCCAGAGATCATTCCTGCTCACAGTGTCCCTTGTAGAAAGGGGACATCACTCCAGGCAGCCTGGACTGAGTATGTGGGTTTGTTGTTTAGCAAACCTGCTCAGGCTTTTCCATTCTTTCCTTACAAACAGGAAAACTTCTCTGGGCCTGTGTGCAGGCAGAGCCCTGAGGAGAGCAGTAGGCACATGGTGCCGTGGGCTGGGACCGCCAGCTGCAGAGCTCAAGGGAAGAAGCCCCGTTGTGTCACAATGGCTCCTTAGCTTCACGTGCATCACCTGTGTCACAATGGTCTCCTTGATTCCATGAGGCCCCACTGGGTCACAATGGCTCCTTGGCTTCATGTGCATCACCTGTGTCACCATGGTCTCCTTGATTCCATGAGGCCCCACTTTGTCACAATGGCTCCTTGCTTCCATGAGGTTCCGCAGTGTCACCATGCTCACCTTTGATCCACATTGTCATAATGGACAATTGCTTCCATGTGGCCCCACTGTGTCACAATAGCCCCTTGCTTCCATAGGTTTTCTAGAATGTAATGTATAATTTTCTACAATGTAACAATGGACTCCTTGGTTCTGTGAGCTACCCTGCTTTTTGCAGAGGTGTCTTTGGTTCCAACAAGGCCCCGCTGTGTCTCAGTGCACCCTGGCTTCCATGCGCATCTGGAGTATCACAAAGGCTCCTTGGTTCCACGAGGTCTTGCTGTGTCACAATGGATCCTGTGCTCCATGAGGCCCTCCAAAGTCATCATGGAGCCTTGATTCCATGTGCTTCCATTGCGTCCCAGGGATCGCCTTGGTTCCATCAGTTTCCTTAGTGGCACAATGCTCTCCATGCTTCCATGATTGCCCACAATGTCACAATGCTCTCCATGCTTCCATGAGGCCCTGCTTTGCCACAATGGTCCCCTTGTGTCCATGAGGCCCCGCTGTGTCCCAGTGGACGGATGGTTCCATGAGGTTCCGTGCTGTCCCCATGGTCTTCTTGAATCCGCAGTGTAACAATGGACCATTGCTTCCAGGCGGCCTCTCTGTGTCACAAGGGGCTCCTTGATTCCATGATTCCCCACGGTGTCACCATGGAGCCTTGTTTCTAGGAGGTTCTGTACTGTCACAATTGTCTCCTGGATCCCATGAGCCCCTGCAGTGTCACAATGGCTCCTTGCTTCCATGAGGAACACAAAAGCTTTGCATCAACACTGAGCAACAGCTGCTGAACACACCTGCGAGCATCTGCTTGCATCAAAAGAGGGCTTCAAGCTGAGAAAGGCACCAGCAGCTTCCATCTGCAACAGAGAGCCAGGCAAAGGACAGGGACAGAGAATTCAGTGGAAAGACTGCGGGAATTCTGCTCCCAGAGATCATTCCTGCTCACAGTGTCCCTTGTAGAAAGGGGACATCATTCCAGGCAGCCTGGACTGAGCATGTAGGGTTTGTTGTTTAGCAAACCTGCTCAGGCTTTTCCATTCTTTCCTTACAAACAGGAAAACTTCTCTGGGCCTGTGTGCAGGCAGAGCCCTGAGGAGAGCAGTAGGCACATGGTGCCGTGGGCTGGGACCGCCAGCTGCAGAGCTCAAGGGAAGAAGCCCCGTTGTGTCACAATGGTCTCCTTAGCTTCATGTGCATCACCTGTGTCACAATAGTCTCCTTGATTCCATGAGGCCCCACTGTGTCACAATGGCTCCTTGGCTTCATGTGCATCACCTGTGTCACCATGGTCTCCTTGATTCCATGAGGCCCCACTGTGTCACAATGGCTCCTTGGCTTCATGTGCATCACCTGTGTCACCATGGTCTCCTTGATTCCATGAGGCCCCACTGTGTCACAATGGCTCCTTGCTTCCATGAGGTTCCGCAGTGTCACCATGCTCACCTTTGATCCACATTGTCATAATGGACAATTGCTTCCATGTGGCCCCACTGTGTCACAATAGCCCCTTGCTTCCATAGGTTTTCTAGAATGTAACGTATAATTTTCTACAATGTAACAATGGACTCCTTGGTTCTGTGAGCTACCCTGCTTTTTGCAGAGGTGTCTTTGGTTCCAACAAGGCCCTGCTCTGTCTCAGTGCACCCTGGCTTCCATGCGCATCTGGAGTATCACAAAGGCTCCTTGGTTCCACGAGGTCTTGCTGTGTCACAATGGATCCTGTGCTCCATGAGGCCCTCCAAAGTCATCATGGAGCCTTGATTCCATGTGCTTCCATTGCGTCCCAGGGATCGCCTTGGTTCCATCAGTTTCCTTAGTGGCACAATGCTCTCCATGCTTCCATGAGGCCCTGCTTTGCCACAATGGTCCCCTTGTGTCCATGAGGCCCCGCTGTGTCCCAGTGGACGGATGGTTCCATGAGGTTCCGTGCTGTCCCCATGGTCTTCTTGAATCCGCAGTGTAACAATGGACCATTGCTTCCAGGCGGCCTCTCTGTGTCACAAGGGGCTCCTTGATTCCATGATTCCCCACGGTGTCACCATGGAGCCTTGTTTCTAGGAGGTTCTGTACTGTCACAATTGTCTCCTTGATGCCATGAGCCCCTGCAGTGTCACAATGGCTCCTTGCTTCCATGAGGAACACAAAAGCTTTGCATCAACACTGAGCAACAGCTGCTGAACACACCTGCGAGCATCTGCTTGCATCAAAAGAGGGCTTCAAGCTGAGAAAGGCACCAGCAGCTTCCATCTGCAAGAGAGAGATAGGCGAAGGACAGGGACAGAGATATCAGTGGAAGGACTGCGAGAATTCTGCTCCCAGAGATCATTCCTGCTCACAGTGTCCCTTGTAGAAAGGGGACATCACTCCAGGCAGCCTGGACTGAGTATGTGGGTTTGTTGTTTAGCAAACCTGCTCAGGCTTTTCCATTCTTTCCTTACAAACAGGAAAACTTCTCTGGGCCTGTGTGCAGGCAGAGCCCTGAGGAGAGCAGTAGGCACATGGTGCCGTGGGCTGGGACCGCCAGCTGCAGAGCTCAAGGGAAGAAGCCCCGTTGTGTCACAATGGCTCCTTAGCTTCACGTGCATCACCTGTGTCACAATGGTCTCCTTGATTCCATGAGGCCCCACTGTGTCACAATGGCTCCTTGGCTTCATGTGCATCACCTGTGTCACCATGGTCTCCTTGATTCCATGAGGCCCCACTTTGTCACAATGGCTCCTTGCTTCCATGAGGTTCCGCAGTGTCACCATGCTCACCTTTGATCCACATTGTCATAATGGACAATTGCTTCCATGTGGCCCCACTGTGTCACAATAGCCCCTTGCTTCCATAGGTTTTCTAGAATGTAATGTATAATTTTCTACAATGTAACAATGGACTCCTTGGTTCTGTGAGCTACCCTGCTTTTTGCAGAGGTGTCTTTGGTTCCAACAAGGCCCCGCTGTGTCTCAGTGCACCCTGGCTTCCATGCGCATCTGGAGTATCACAAAGGCTCCTTGGTTCCACGAGGTCTTGCTGTGTCACAATGGATCCTGTGCTCCATGAGGCCCTCCAAAGTCATCATGGAGCCTTGATTCCATGTGCTTCCATTGCGTCCCAGGGATCGCCTTGGTTCCATCAGTTTCCTTAGTGGCACAATGCTCTCCATGCTTCCATGATTGCCCACAATGTCACAATGCTCTCCATGCTTCCATGAGGCCCTGCTTTGCCACAATGGTCCCCTTGTGTCCATGAGGCCCCGCTGTGTCCCAGTGGACGGATGGTTCCATGAGGTTCCGTGCTGTCCCCATGGTCTTCTTGAATCCGCAGTGTAACAATGGACCATTGCTTCCAGGCGGCCTCTCTGTGTCACAAGGGGCTCCTTGATTCCATGATTCCCCACGGTGTCACCATGGAGCCTTGTTTCTAGGAGGTTCTGTACTGTCACAATTGTCTCCTTGATGCCATGAGCCCCTGCAGTGTCACAATGGCTCCTTGCTTCCATGAGGAACACAAAAGCTTTGCATCAACACTGAGCAACAGCTGCTGAACACACCTGCGAGCATCTGCTTGCATCAAAAGAGGGCTTCAAGCTGAGAAAGGCACCAGCAGCTTCCATCTGCAAGAGAGAGATAGGCGAAGGACAGGGACAGAGATATCAGTGGAAGGACTGCGAGAATTCTGCTCCCAGAGATCATTCCTGCTCACAGTGTCCCTTGTAGAAAGGGGACATCACTCCAGGCAGCCTGGACTGAGTATGTGGGTTTGTTGTTTAGCAAACCTGCTCAGGCTTTTCCATTCTTTCCTTACAAACAGGAAAACTTCTCTGGGCCTGTGTGCAGGCAGAGCCCTGAGGAGAGCAGTAGGCACATGGTGCCGTGGGCTGGGACCGCCAGCTGCAGAGCTCAAGGGAAGAAGCCCCGTTGTGTCACAATGGTCTCCTTAGCTTCATGTGGATCACCTGTGTCACAATAGTCTCCTTGATTCCATGAGGCCCCACTGTGTCACAATGGCTCCTTGGCTTCATGTGCATCACCTGTGTCACCATGGTCTCCTTGATTCCATGAGGCCCCACTGTGTCACAATGGCTCCTTGGCTTCATGTGCATCACCTGTGTCACCATGGTCTCCTTGATTCCATGAGGCCCCACTTTGTCACAATGGCTCCTTGCTTCCATGAGGTTCCGCAGTGTCACCATGCTCACCTTTGATCCACATTGTCATAATGGACAATTGCTTCCATGTGGCCCCACTGTGTCACAATAGCCCCTTGCTTCCATAGGTTTTCTAGAATGTAACGTATAATTTTCTACAATGTAACAATGGACTCCTTGGTTCTGTGAGCTACCCTGCTTTTTGCAGAGGTGTCTTTGGTTCCAACAAGGCCGCGCTGTGTCTCAGTGCACCCTGGCTTCCATGCACATCTGGAGTATCACAAAGGCTCCTTGGTTCCACGAGGTCTTGCTGTGTCACAATGGATCCTGTGCTCCATGAGGCCCTCCAAAGTCATCATGGAGCCTTGATTCCATGTGCTTCCATTGTGTCCCAGGGATCGCCTTGGTTCCATCAGTTTCCTTAGTGGCACAATGCTCTCCATGCTTCCATGATTGCCCACAATGTCACAATGCTCTCCATGCTTCCATGAGGCCCTGCTTTGCCACAATGGTCCCCTTGTGTCCATGAGGCCCCGCTGTGTCCCAATGGACGGATGGTTCCATGAGGTTCCGTGCTGTCCCCATGGTCTTCTTGAATCCGCAGTGTAACAATGGACCATTGCTTCCAGGCGGCCTCTCTGTGTCACAAGGGGCTCCTTGATTCCATGATTCCCCACGGTGTCACCATGGAGCCTTGTTTCTAGGAGGTTCTGTACTGTCACAATTGTCTCCTGGATCCCATGAGCCCCTGCAGTGTCACAATGGCTCCTTGCTTCCATGAGGAACACAAAAGCTTTGCATCAAAACTGAGCAACAGCTGCTGAACACACCTGGGAGCATCTGCTTGCATCAAAAGAGGGCTTCAAGCTGAGAAAGGCAGCAGCAGCTTCCATCTGCAACAGAGAGACAGGCAAAGGACAGGGACAGAGATATCAGTGGAAGGACTGCGAGAATTCTGCTCCCAGAGATCATTCCTGCTCACAGTGTCCCTTGTAGAAAGGGGACATCATTCCAGGCAGCCTGGACTGAGCATGTAGGGTTTGTTGTTGAGGAAACCTGCTCAGGCTTTTCCATTCTTTCCTTACAAACAGGAAAACTTCTCTGGGCCTGTGTGCAGGCAGAGCCCTGAGGAGAGCAGTAGGCACATGGTGCCGTGGGCTGGGACCGCCAGCTGCAGAGCTCAAGGGAAGAAGCCCCGTTGTGTCACAATGGCTCCTTAGCTTCATGTGGATCACCTGTGTCACAATAGTCTCCTTGATTTCATGAGGCCCCACTGGGTCACAATGGCTCCTTGGCTTCATGTGCATCACCTGTGTCACCATGGTCTCCTTGATTCCATGAGGCCCCACTTTGTCACAATGGCTCCTTGCTTCCATGAGGTTCTGCAGTGTCACCATGCTCACCTTTGATCCACATTGTCATAATGGACAATTGCTTCCATGTGGCCCCACTGTGTCACAATAGCCCCTTGCTTCCATAGGTTTTCTAGAATGTAACGTATAATTTTCTACAATGTAACAATGGACTCCTTGGTTCTGTGAGCTACCCTGCTTTTTGCAGAGGTGTCTTTGGTTCCAACAAGGCCCCGCTGTGTCTCAGTGCACCCTGGCTTCCATGCACATCTGGAGTATCACAAAGGCTCCTTGTTTCCACGAGGTCTTGCTGTGTCACAATGGATCCTGTGCTCCATGAGGCCCTCCAAAGTCATCATGGAGCCTTGATTCCATGTGCTTCCATTGTGTCCCAGGGATCGCCTTGGTTCCATCAGTTTCCTTAGCGGCACAATGCTCTCCATGCTTCCATGATTGTCCACAATGTCACAATGCTCTCCATGCTTCCATGAGGCCCTGCTTTGCCACAATGGTCCCCTTGTGTCCATGAGGCCCCGCTGTGTCCCAATGGACGGATGGTTCCATGAGGTTCCGTGCTGTCCCCATGGTCTTCTTGAATCCGCAGTGTAACAATGGACCATTGCTTCCAGGAGGCCTCTCTGTGTCACAAGGGGCTCCTTGATTCCATGATTCCCCACGGTGTCACCATGGAGCCTTGTTTCTAGGAGGTTCTGTACTGTCACAATTGTCTCCTTGATGCCATGAGCCCCTGCAGTGTCACAATGGCTCCTTGCTTCCATGAGGAACACAAAAGCTTTGCATCAACACTGAGCAACAGCTGCTGAACACACCTGGGAGCATCTGCTTGCATCAAAAGAGGGCTTCAAGCTGAGAAAGGCAGCAGCAGCTTCCATCTGCAAGAGAGAGACAGGCGAAGGACAGGGACAGAGATATCAGTGGAAGGACTGCGAGAATTCTGCTCCCAGAGATCATTCCTGCTCACAGTGTCCCTTGTAGAAAGGGGACATCACTCCAGGCAGCCTGGACTGAGTATGTGGGTTTGTTGTTTAGCAAACCGGCTCAGGCTTTTCCATTCTTTCCTTACAAACAGGAAAACTTCTCTGGGCCTGTGTGCAGGCAGAGCCCTGAGGAGAGCAGTAGGCACATGGTGCCGTGGGCTGGGACCGCCAGCTGCAGAGCTCAAGGGAAGAAGCCCCGTTGTGTCACAATGGCTCCTTAGCTTCATGTGGATCACCTGTGTCACAATAGTCTCCTTGATTCCATGAGGCCCCACTGTGTCACAATGGCTCCTTGGCTTCATGTGCATCACCTGTGTCACCATGGTCTCCTTGATTCCATGAGGCCCCACTGGGTCACAATGGCTCCTTGGCTTCATGTGCATCACCTGTGTCACCATGGTCTCCTTGATTCCATGAGGCCCCACTGGGTCACAATGGCCCCTTGGCTTCATGTGCATCACCTGTGTCACCATGGTCTCCTTGATTCCATGAGGCCCCACTGTGTCACAATGGCTCCTTGGCTTCATGTGCATCACCTGTGTCACCATGGTCTCCTTGATTCCATGAGGCCCCACTTTGTCACAATGGCTCCTTGCTTCCATGAGGTTCCGCAGTGTCACCATGCTCACCTTTGATCCACATTGTCATAATGGACAATTGCTTCCATGTGGCCCCACTGTGTCACAATAGCCCCTTGCTTCCATAGGTTTTCTAGAATGTAACGTATAATTTTCTACAATGTAACAATGGACTCCTTGGTTCTGTGAGCTACCCTGCTTTTTGCAGAGGTGTCTTTGGTTCCAACAAGGCCCCGCTGTGTCTCAGTGCACCCTGGCTTCCATGCGCATCTGGAGTATCACAAAGGCTCCTTGGTTCCACGAGGTCTTGCTGTGTCACAATGGATCCTGTGCTCCATGAGGCCCTCCAAAGTCATCATGGAGCCTTGATTCCATGTGCTTCCATTGCGTCCCAGGGATCGCCTTGGTTCCATCAGTTTCCTTAGTGGCACAATGCTCTCCATGCTTCCATGAGGCCCTGCTTTGCCACAATGGTCCCCTTGTGTCCATGAGGCCCCGCTGTGTCCCAGTGGACGGATGGTTCCATGAGGTTCCGTGCTGTCCCCATGGTCTTCTTGAATCCGCAGTGTAACAATGGACCATTGCTTCCAGGCGGCCTCTCTGTGTCACAAGGGGCTCCTTGATTCCATGATTCCCCACGGTGTCACCATGGAGCCTTGTTTCTAGGAGGTTCTGTACTGTCACAATTGTCTCCTGGATCCCATGAGCCCCTGCAGTGTCACAATGGCTCCTTGCTTCCATGAGGAACACAAAAGCTTTGCATCAACACTGAGCAACAGCTGCTGAACACACCTGCGAGCATCTGCTTGCATCAAAAGAGGGCTTCAAGCTGAGAAAGGCACCAGCAGCTTCCATCTGCAAGAGAGAGATAGGCGAAGGACAGGGACAGAGATATCAGTGGAAGGACTGCGAGAATTCTGCTCCCAGAGATCATTCCTGCTCACAGTGTCCCTTGTAGAAAGGGGACATCACTCCAGGCAGCCTGGACTGAGTATGTGGGTTTGTTGTTTAGCAAACCTGCTCAGGCTTTTCCATTCTTTCCTTACAAACAGGAAAACTTCTCTGGGCCTGTGTGCAGGCAGAGCCCTGAGGAGAGCAGTTGGCACATGGTGCCATGGGCTAGGACAGCCAGCTGCATAGCTCAAGGGAAGAAGCCCTGTTGTGTCACAATGGCTCCTTAGCTTCATGTGCATCACCTGTGTCACAATGGTCTCCTTGATTCCATGAGGCCCCACTGTGTCACAATGGCTCCTTGGCTTCATGTGCATCACCTGTGTCACCATGGTCTCCTTGATTCCATGAGGCCCCACTTTGTCACAATGGCTCCTTGCTTCCATGAGGTTCCGCAGTGTCACCATGCTCACCTTTGATCCACATTGTCATAATGGACAATTGCTTCCATGTGGCCCCACTGTGTCACAATAGCCCCTTGCTTCCATAGGTTTTCTAGAATGTAACGTATAATTTTCTACAATGTAACAATGGACTCCTTGGTTCTGTGAGCTACCCTGCTTTTTGCAGAGGTGTCTTTGGTTCCAACAAGGCCGCGCTGTGTCTCAGTGCACCCTGGCTTCCATGCGCATCTGGAGTATCACAAAGGCTCCTTGGTTCCACGAGGTCTTGCTGTGTCACAATGGATCCTGTGCTCCATGAGGCCCTCCAAAGTCATCATGGAGCCTTGATTCCATGTGCTTCCATTGTGTCCCAGGGATCGCCTTGGTTCCATCAGTTTCCTTAGTGGCACAATGCTCTCCATGCTTCCATGATTGCCCACAATGTCACAATGCTCTCCATGCTTCCATGAGGCCCTGCTTTGCCACAATGGTCCCCTTGTGTCCATGAGGCCCCGCTGTGTCCCAGTGGACGGATGGTTCCATGAGGTTCCGTGCTGTCCCCATGGTCTTCTTGAATCCGCAGTGTAACAATGGACCATTGCTTCCAGGCGGCCTCTCTGTGTCACAAGGGGCTCCTTGATTCCATGATTCCCCACGGTGTCACCATGGAGCCTTGTTTCTAGGAGGTTCTGTACTGTCACAATTGTCTCCTTGATGCCATGAGCCCCTGCAGTGTCACAATGGCTCCTTGCTTCCATGAGGAACACAAAAGCTTTGCATCAACACTGAGCAACAGCTGCTGAACACACCTGGGAGCATCTGCTTGCATCAAAAGAGGGCTTCAAGCTGAGAAAGGCACCAGCAGCTTCCATCTGCAAGAGAGAGACAGGCGAAGGACAGGGACAGAGATATCAGTGGAAGGACTGCGAGAATTCTGCTCCCAGAGATCATTCCTGCTCACAGTGTCCCTTGTAGAAAGGGGACATCACTCCAGGCAGCCTGGACTGAGTATGTGGGTTTGTTGTTTAGCAAACCTGCTCAGGCTTTTCCATTCTTTCCTTACAAACAGGAAAACTTCTCTGGGCCTGTGTGCAGGCAGAGCCCTGAGGAGAGCAGTAGGCACATGGTGCCGTGGGCTGGGACCGCCAGCTGCAGAGCTCAAGGGAAGAAGCCCCGTTGTGTCACAATGGCTCCTTAGCTTCACGTGCATCACCTGTGTCACAATGGTCTCCTTGATTCCATGAGGCCCCACTGTGTCACAATGGCTCCTTGGCTTCATGTGCATCACCTGTGTCACCATGGTCTCCTTGATTCCATGAGGCCCCACTTTGTCACAATGGCTCCTTGCTTCCATGAGGTTCCGCAGTGTCACCATGCTCACCTTTGATCCACATTGTCATAATGGACAATTGCTTCCATGTGGCCCCACTGTGTCACAATAGCCCCTTGCTTCCATAGGTTTTCTAGAATGTAATGTATAATTTTCTACAATGTAACAATGGACTCCTTGGTTCTGTGAGCTACCCTGCTTTTTGCAGAGGTGTCTTTGGTTCCAACAAGGCCCCGCTGTGTCTCAGTGCACCCTGGCTTCCATGCGCATCTGGAGTATCACAAAGGCTCCTTGGTTCCACGAGGTCTTGCTGTGTCACAATGGATCCTGTGCTCCATGAGGCCCTCCAAAGTCATCATGGAGCCTTGATTCCATGTGCTTCCATTGCGTCCCAGGGATCGCCTTGGTTCCATCAGTTTCCTTAGTGGCACAATGCTCTCCATGCTTCCATGATTGCCCACAATGTCACAATGCTCTCCATGCTTCCATGAGGCCCTGCTTTGCCACAATGGTCCCCTTGTGTCCATGAGGCCCCGCTGTGTCCCAGTGGACGGATGGTTCCATGAGGTTCCGTGCTGTCCCCATGGTCTTCTTGAATCCGCAGTGTAACAATGGACCATTGCTTCCAGGCGGCCTCTCTGTGTCACAAGGGGCTCCTTGATTCCATGATTCCCCACGGTGTCACCATGGAGCCTTGTTTCTAGGAGGTTCTGTACTGTCACAATTGTCTCCTGGATCCCATGAGCCCCTGCAGTGTCACAATGGCTCCTTGCTTCCATGAGGAACACAAAAGCTTTGCATCAACACTGAGCAACAGCTGCTGAACACACCTGCGAGCATCTGCTTGCATCAAAAGAGGGCTTCAAGCTGAGAAAGGCACCAGCAGCTTCCATCTGCAACAGAGAGCCAGGCAAAGGACAGGGACAGAGAATTCAGTGGAAAGACTGCGGGAATTCTGCTCCCAGAGATCATTCCTGCTCACAGTGTCCCTTCTAGAAAGGGGACATCATTCCAGGCAGCCTGGACTGAGCATGTAGGGTTTGTTGTTTAGCAAACCTGCTCAGGCTTTTCCATTCTTTCCTTACAAACAGGAAAACTTCTCTGGGCCTGTGTGCAGGCAGAGCCCTGAGGAGAGCACTTGGCACATGGTGCCGTGGGCTGGGACCGCCAGCTGCAGAGCTCAAGGGAAGAAGCCCCGTTGTGTCACAATGGTCTCCTTAGCTTCATGTGCATCACCTGTGTCACAATAGTCTCCTTGATTCCATGAGGCCCCACTGTGTCACAATGGCTCCTTGGCTTCATGTGCATCACCTGTGTCACCATGGTCTCCTTGATTCCATGAGGCCCCACTGGGTCACAATGGCTCCTTGGCTTCATGTGCATCACCTGTGTCACCATGGTCTCCTTGATTCCATGAGGCCCCACTGTGTCACAATGGCTCCTTGCTTCCATGAGGTTCCGCAGTGTCACCATGCTCACCTTTGATCCACATTGTCATAATGGACAATTGCTTCCATGTGGCCCCACTGTGTCACAATAGCCCCTTGCTTCCATAGGTTTTCTAGAATGTAACGTATAATTTTCTACAATGTAACAATGGACTCCTTGGTTCTGTGAGCTACCCTGCTTTTTGCAGAGGTGTCTTTGGTTCCAACAAGGCCCCGCTGTGTCTCAGTGCACCCTGGCTTCCATGCGCATCTGGAGTATCACAAAGGCTCCTTGGTTCCACGAGGTCTTGCTGTGTCACAATGGATCCTGTGCTCCATGAGGCCCTCCAAAGTCATCATGGAGCCTTGATTCCATGTGCTTCCATTGCGTCCCAGGGATCGCCTTGGTTCCATCAGTTTCCTTAGTGGCACAATGCTCTCCATGCTTCCATGAGGCCCTGCTTTGCCACAATGGTCCCCTTGTGTCCATGAGGCCCCGCTGTGTCCCAGTGGACGGATGGTTCCATGAGGTTCCGTGCTGTCCCCATGGTCTTCTTGAATCCGCAGTGTAACAATGGACCATTGCTTCCAGGCGGCCTCTCTGTGTCACAAGGGGCTCCTTGATTCCATGATTCCCCACGGTGTCACCATGGAGCCTTGTTTCTAGGAGGTTCTGTACTGTCACAATTGTCTCCTTGATGCCATGAGCCCCTGCAGTGTCACAATGGCTCCTTGCTTCCATGAGGAACACAAAAGCTTTGCATCAACACTGAGCAACAGCTGCTGAACACACCTGCGAGCATCTGCTTGCATCAAAAGAGGGCTTCAAGCTGAGAAAGGCACCAGCAGCTTCCATCTGCAAGAGAGAGATAGGCGAAGGACAGGGACAGAGATATCAGTGGAAGGACTGCGAGAATTCTGCTCCCAGAGATCATTCCTGCTCACAGTGTCCCTTGTAGAAAGGGGACATCACTCCAGGCAGCCTGGACTGAGTATGTGGGTTTGTTGTTTAGCAAACCTGCTCAGGCTTTTCCATTCTTTCCTTACAAACAGGAAAACTTCTCTGGGCCTGTGTGCAGGCAGAGCCCTGAGGAGAGCAGTAGGCACATGGTGCCGTGGGCTGGGACCGCCAGCTGCAGAGCTCAAGGGAAGAAGCCCCGTTGTGTCACAATGGCTCCTTAGCTTCACGTGCATCACCTGTGTCACAATGGTCTCCTTGATTCCATGAGGCCCCACTGTGTCACAATGGCTCCTTGGCTTCATGTGCATCACCTGTGTCACCATGGTCTCCTTGATTCCATGAGGCCCCACTTTGTCACAATGGCTCCTTGCTTCCATGAGGTTCCGCAGTGTCACCATGCTCACCTTTGATCCACATTGTCATAATGGACAATTGCTTCCATGTGGCCCCACTGTGTCACAATAGCCCCTTGCTTCCATAGGTTTTCTAGAATGTAATGTATAATTTTCTACAATGTAACAATGGACTCCTTGGTTCTGTGAGCTACCCTGCTTTTTGCAGAGGTGTCTTTGGTTCCAACAAGGCCCCGCTGTGTCTCAGTGCACCCTGGCTTCCATGCGCATCTGGAGTATCACAAAGGCTCCTTGGTTCCACGAGGTCTTGCTGTGTCACAATGGATCCTGTGCTCCATGAGGCCCTCCAAAGTCATCATGGAGCCTTGATTCCATGTGCTTCCATTGCGTCCCAGGGATCGCCTTGGTTCCATCAGTTTCCTTAGTGGCACAATGCTCTCCATGCTTCCATGATTGCCCACAATGTCACAATGCTCTCCATGCTTCCATGAGGCCCTGCTTTGCCACAATGGTCCCCTTGTGTCCATGAGGCCCCGCTGTGTCCCAGTGGACGGATGGTTCCATGAGGTTCCGTGCTGTCCCCATGGTCTTCTTGAATCCGCAGTGTAACAATGGACCATTGCTTCCAGGCGGCCTCTCTGTGTCACAAGGGGCTCCTTGATTCCATGATTCCCCACGGTGTCACCATGGAGCCTTGTTTCTAGGAGGTTCTGTACTGTCACAATTGTCTCCTTGATGCCATGAGCCCCTGCAGTGTCACAATGGCTCCTTGCTTCCATGAGGAACACAAAAGCTTTGCATCAACACTGAGCAACAGCTGCTGAACACACCTGCGAGCATCTGCTTGCATCAAAAGAGGGCTTCAAGCTGAGAAAGGCACCAGCAGCTTCCATCTGCAAGAGAGAGATAGGCGAAGGACAGGGACAGAGATATCAGTGGAAGGACTGCGAGAATTCTGCTCCCAGAGATCATTCCTGCTCACAGTGTCCCTTGTAGAAAGGGGACATCACTCCAGGCAGCCTGGACTGAGTATGTGGGTTTGTTGTTTAGCAAACCTGCTCAGGCTTTTCCATTCTTTCCTTACAAACAGGAAAACTTCTCTGGGCCTGTGTGCAGGCAGAGCCCTGAGGAGAGCAGTAGGCACATGGTGCCGTGGGCTGGGACCGCCAGCTGCAGAGCTCAAGGGAAGAAGCCCCGTTGTGTCACAATGGCTCCTTAGCTTCATGTGGATCACCTGTGTCACAATAGTCTCCTTGATTCCATGAGGCCCCACTGTGTCACAATGGCTCCTTGGCTTCATGTGCATCACCTGTGTCACCATGGTCTCCTTGATTCCATGAGGCCCCACTGTGTCACAATGGCTCCTTGGCTTCATGTGCATCACCTGTGTCACCATGGTCTCCTTGATTCCATGAGGCCCCACTTTGTCACAATGGCTCCTTGCTTCCATGAGGTTCCGCAGTGTCACCATGCTCACCTTTGATCCACATTGTCATAATGGACAATTGCTTCCATGTGGCCCCACTGTGTCACAATAGCCCCTTGCTTCCATAGGTTTTCTAGAATGTAACGTATAATTTTCTACAATGTAACAATGGACTCCTTGGTTCTGTGAGCTACCCTGCTTTTTGCAGAGGTGTCTTTGGTTCCAACAAGGCCGCGCTGTGTCTCAGTGCACCCTGGCTTCCATGCACATCTGGAGTATCACAAAGGCTCCTTGGTTCCACGAGGTCTTGCTGTGTCACAATGGATCCTGTGCTCCATGAGGCCCTCCAAAGTCATCATGGAGCCTTGATTCCATGTGCTTCCATTGTGTCCCAGGGATCGCCTTGGTTCCATCAGTTTCCTTAGTGGCACAATGCTCTCCATGCTTCCATGATTGCCCACAATGTCACAATGCTCTCCATGCTTCCATGAGGCCCTGCTTTGCCACAATGGTCCCCTTGTGTCCATGAGGCCCCGCTGTGTCCCAATGGACGGATGGTTCCATGAGGTTCCGTGCTGTCCCCATGGTCTTCTTGAATCCGCAGTGTAACAATGGACCATTGCTTCCAGGCGGCCTCTCTGTGTCACAAGGGGCTCCTTGATTCCATGATTCCCCACGGTGTCACCATGGAGCCTTGTTTCTAGGAGGTTCTGTACTGTCACAATTGTCTCCTGGATCCCATGAGCCCCTGCAGTGTCACAATGGCTCCTTGCTTCCATGAGGAACACAAAAGCTTTGCATCTAAACTGAGCAACAGCTGCTGAACACACCTGGGAGCATCTGCTTGCATCAAAAGAGGGCTTCAAGCTGAGAAAGGCAGCAGCAGCTTCCATCTGCAACAGAGAGACAGGCAAAGGACAGGGACAGAGATATCAGTGGAAGGACTGCGAGAATTCTGCTCCCAGAGATCATTCCTGCTCACAGTGTCCCTTGTAGAAAGGGGACATCATTCCAGGCAGCCTGGACTGAGCATGTAGGGTTTGTTGTTGAGGAAACCTGCTCAGGCTTTTCCATTCTTTCCTTACAAACAGGAAAACTTCTCTGGGCCTGTGTGCAGGCAGAGCCCTGAGGAGAGCAGTAGGCACATGGTGCCGTGGGCTGGGACCGCCAGCTGCAGAGCTCAAGGGAAGAAGCCCCGTTGTGTCACAATGGCTCCTTAGCTTCATGTGGATCACCTGTGTCACAATAGTCTCCTTGATTTCATGAGGCCCCACTGGGTCACAATGGCTCCTTGGCTTCATGTGCATCACCTGTGTCACCATGGTCTCCTTGATTCCATGAGGCCCCACTTTGTCACAATGGCTCCTTGCTTCCATGAGGTTCCGCAGTGTCACCATGCTCACCTTTGATCCACATTGTCATAATGGACAATTGCTTCCATGTGGCCCCACTGTGTCACAATAGCCCCTTGCTTCCATAGGTTTTCTAGAATGTAACGTATAATTTTCTACAATGTAACAATGGACTCCTTGGTTCTGTGAGCTACCCTGCTTTTTGCAGAGGTGTCTTTGGTTCCAACAAGGCCCCGCTGTGTCTCAGTGCACCCTGGCTTCCATGCGCATCTGGAGTATCACAAAGGCTCCTTGTTTCCACGAGGTCTTGCTGTGTCACAATGGATCCTGTGCTCCATGAGGCCCTCCAAAGTCATCATGGAGCCTTGATTCCATGTGCTTCCATTGTGTCCCAGGGATCGCCTTGGTTCCATCAGTTTCCTTAGCGGCACAATGCTCTCCATGCTTCCATGATTGCCCACAATGTCACAATGCTCTCCATGCTTCCATGAGGCCCTGCTTTGCCACAATGGTCCCCTTGTGTCCATGAGGCCCCGCTGTGTCCCAATGGACGGATGGTTCCATGAGGTTCCGTGCTGTCCCCATGGTCTTCTTGAATCCGCAGTGTAACAATGGACCATTGCTTCCAGGAGGCCTCTCTGTGTCACAAGGGGCTCCTTGATTCCATGATTCCCCACGGTGTCACCATGGAGCCTTGTTTCTAGGAGGTTCTGTACTGTCACAATTGTCTCCTTGATGCCATGAGCCCCTGCAGTGTCACAATGGCTCCTTGCTTCCATGAGGAACACAAAAGCTTTGCATCAACACTGAGCAACAGCTGCTGAACACACCTGCGAGCATCTGCTTGCATCAAAAGAGGGCTTCAAGCTGAGAAAGGCAGCAGCAGCTTCCATCTGCAAGAGAGAGACAGGCGAAGGACAGGGACAGAGATATCAGTGGAAGGACTGCGAGAATTCTGCTCCCAGAGATCATTCCTGCTCACAGTGTCCCTTGTAGAAAGGGGACATCACTCCAGGCAGCCTGGACTGAGTATGTGGGTTTGTTGTTTAGCAAACCGGCTCAGGCTTTTCCATTCTTTCCTTACAAACAGGAAAACTTCTCTGGGCCTGTGTGCAGGCAGAGCCCTGAGGAGAGCAGTAGGCACATGGTGCCGTGGGCTGGGACCGCCAGCTGCAGAGCTCAAGGGAAGAAGCCCCGTTGTGTCACAATGGCTCCTTAGCTTCATGTGGATCACCTGTGTCACAATAGTCTCCTTGATTCCATGAGGCCCCACTGTGTCACAATGGCTCCTTGGCTTCATGTGCATCACCTGTGTCACCATGGTCTCCTTGATTCCATGAGGCCCCACTGGGTCACAATGGCTCCTTGGCTTCATGTGCATCACCTGTGTCACCATGGTCTCCTTGATTCCATGAGGCCCCACTGGGTCACAATGGCCCCTTGGCTTCATGTGCATCACCTGTGTCACCATGGTCTCCTTGATTCCATGAGGCCCCACTGTGTCACAATGGCTCCTTGGCTTCATGTGCATCACCTGTGTCACCATGGTCTCCTTGATTCCATGAGGCCCCACTTTGTCACAATGGCTCCTTGCTTCCATGAGGTTCCGCAGTGTCACCATGCTCACCTTTGATCCACATTGTCATAATGGACAATTGCTTCCATGTGGCCCCACTGTGTCACAATAGCCCCTTGCTTCCATAGGTTTTCTAGAATGTAACGTATAATTTTCTACAATGTAACAATGGACTCCTTGGTTCTGTGAGCTACCCTGCTTTTTGCAGAGGTGTCTTTGGTTCCAACAAGGCCCCGCTGTGTCTCAGTGCACCCTGGCTTCCATGCGCATCTGGAGTATCACAAAGGCTCCTTGGTTCCACGAGGTCTTGCTGTGTCACAATGGATCCTGTGCTCCATGAGGCCCTCCAAAGTCATCATGGAGCCTTGATTCCATGTGCTTCCATTGCGTCCCAGGGATCGCCTTGGTTCCATCAGTTTCCTTAGTGGCACAATGCTCTCCATGCTTCCATGAGGCCCTGCTTTGCCACAATGGTCCCCTTGTGTCCATGAGGCCCCGCTGTGTCCCAGTGGACGGATGGTTCCATGAGGTTCCGTGCTGTCCCCATGGTCTTCTTGAATCCGCAGTGTAACAATGGACCATTGCTTCCAGGCGGCCTCTCTGTGTCACAAGGGGCTCCTTGATTCCATGATTCCCCACGGTGTCACCATGGAGCCTTGTTTCTAGGAGGTTCTGTACTGTCACAATTGTCTCCTGGATCCCATGAGCCCCTGCAGTGTCACAATGGCTCCTTGCTTCCATGAGGAACACAAAAGCTTTGCATCAACACTGAGCAACAGCTGCTGAACACACCTGCGAGCATCTGCTTGCATCAAAAGAGGGCTTCAAGCTGAGAAAGGCACCAGCAGCTTCCATCTGCAAGAGAGAGATAGGCGAAGGACAGGGACAGAGATATCAGTGGAAGGACTGCGAGAATTCTGCTCCCAGAGATCATTCCTGCTCACAGTGTCCCTTGTAGAAAGGGGACATCACTCCAGGCAGCCTGGACTGAGTATGTGGGTTTGTTGTTTAGCAAACCTGCTCAGGCTTTTCCATTCTTTCCTTACAAACAGGAAAACTTCTCTGGGCCTGTGTGCAGGCAGAGCCCTGAGGAGAGCAGTTGGCACATGGTGCCATGGGCTAGGACAGCCAGCTGCATAGCTCAAGGGAAGAAGCCCTGTTGTGTCACAATGGCTCCTTAGCTTCATGTGCATCACCTGTGTCACAATGGTCTCCTTGATTCCATGAGGCCCCACTGTGTCACAATGGCTCCTTGGCTTCATGTGCATCACCTGTGTCACCATGGTCTCCTTGATTCCATGAGGCCCCACTTTGTCACAATGGCTCCTTGCTTCCATGAGGTTCCGCAGTGTCACCATGCTCACCTTTGATCCACATTGTCATAATGGACAATTGCTTCCATGTGGCCCCACTGTGTCACAATAGCCCCTTGCTTCCATAGGTTTTCTAGAATGTAACGTATAATTTTCTACAATGTAACAATGGACTCCTTGGTTCTGTGAGCTACCCTGCTTTTTGCAGAGGTGTCTTTGGTTCCAACAAGGCCGCGCTGTGTCTCAGTGCACCCTGGCTTCCATGCGCATCTGGAGTATCACAAAGGCTCCTTGGTTCCACGAGGTCTTGCTGTGTCACAATGGATCCTGTGCTCCATGAGGCCCTCCAAAGTCATCATGGAGCCTTGATTCCATGTGCTTCCATTGTGTCCCAGGGATCGCCTTGGTTCCATCAGTTTCCTTAGTGGCACAATGCTCTCCATGCTTCCATGATTGCCCACAATGTCACAATGCTCTCCATGCTTCCATGAGGCCCTGCTTTGCCACAATGGTCCCCTTGTGTCCATGAGGCCCCGCTGTGTCCCAGTGGACGGATGGTTCCATGAGGTTCCGTGCTGTCCCCATGGTCTTCTTGAATCCGCAGTGTAACAATGGACCATTGCTTCCAGGCGGCCTCTCTGTGTCACAAGGGGCTCCTTGATTCCATGATTCCCCATGGTGTCACCATGGAGCCTTGTTTCTAGGAGGTTCTGTACTGTCACAATTGTCTCCTGGATCCCATGAGCCCCTGCAGTGTCACAATGGCTCCTTGCTTCCATGAGGAACACAAAAGCTTTGCATCAACACTGAGCAACAGCTGCTGAACACACCTGGGAGCATCTGCTTGCATCAAAAGAGGGCTTCAAGCTGAGAAAGGCACCAGCAGCTTCCATCTGCAACAGAGAGCCAGGCAAAGGACAGGGACAGAGAATTCAGTGGAAAGACTGCGGGAATTCTGCTCCCAGAGATCATTCCTGCTCACAGTGTCCCTTGTAGAAAGGGGACATCATTCCAGGCAGCCTGGACTGAGCATGTAGGGTTTGTTGTTGAGGAAACCTGCTCAGGCTTTTCCATTCTTTCCTTACAAACAGGAAAACTTCTCTGGGCCTGTGTGCAGGCAGAGCCCTGAGGAGAGCACTTGGCACATGGTGCCGTGGGCTGGGACCGCCAGCTGCAGAGCTCAAGGGAAGAAGCCCCGTTGTGTCACAATGGTCTCCTTAGCTTCATGTGCATCACCTGTGTCACAATAGTCTCCTTGATTCCATGAGGCCCCACTGTGTCACAATGGCTCCTTGGCTTCATGTGCATCACCTGTGTCACCATGGTCTCCTTGATTCCATGAGGCCCCACTTTGTCACAATGGCTCCTTGCTTCCATGAGGTTCCGCAGTGTCACCATGCTCACCTTTGATCCACATTGTCATAATGGACAATTGCTTCCATGTGGCCCCACTGTGTCACAATAGCCCCTTGCTTCCATAGGTTTTCTAGAATGTAACGTATAATTTTCTACAATGTAACAATGGACTCCTTGGTTCTGTGAGCTACCCTGCTTTTTGCAGAGGTGTCTTTGGTTCCAACAAGGCCGCGCTGTGTCTCAGTGCACCCTGGCTTCCATGCGCATCTGGAGTATCACAAAGGCTCCTTGGTTCCACGAGGTCTTGCTGTGTCACAATGGATCCTGTGCTCCATGAGGCCCTCCAAAGTCATCATGGAGCCTTGATTCCATGTGCTTCCATTGTGTCCCAGGGAT
The DNA here is from genome assembly GCF_020740725.1 of Corvus hawaiiensis. Classification (NCBI taxonomy): domain Eukaryota; kingdom Metazoa; phylum Chordata; class Aves; order Passeriformes; family Corvidae; genus Corvus; species Corvus hawaiiensis. The sequence continues at coordinate 12,111,286 of NC_063232.1, read as the reverse complement.
CGCCTTGGTTCCATCAGTTTCCTTAGTGGCACAATGCTCTCCATGCTTCCATGATTGCCCACAATGTCACAATGCTCTCCATGCTTCCATGAGGCCCTGCTTTGCCACAATGGTCCCCTTGTGTCCATGAGGCCCCGCTGTGTCCCAATGGACGGATGGTTCCATGAGGTTCCGTGCTGTCCCCATGGTCTTCTTGAATCCGCAGTGTAACAATGGACCATTGCTTCCAGGCGGCCTCTCTGTGTCACAAGGGGCTCCTTGATTCCATGATTCCCCACGGTGTCACCATGGAGCCTTGTTTCTAGGAGGTTCTGTACTGTCACAATTGTCTCCTGGATCCCATGAGCCCCTGCAGTGTCACAATGGCTCCTTGCTTCCATGAGGAACACAAAAGCTTTGCATCAACACTGAGCAACAGCTGCTGAACACACCTGGGAGCATCTGCTTGCATCAAAAGAGGGCTTCAAGCTGAGAAAGGCACCAGCAGCTTCCATCTGCAACAGAGAGCCAGGCAAAGGACAGGGACAGAGATATCAGTGGAAGGACTGCGAGAATTCTGCTCCCAGAGATCATTCCTGCTCACAGTGTCCCTTGTAGAAAGGGGACATCATTCCAGGCAGCCTGGACTGAGCATGTAGGGTTTGTTGTTGAGGAAACCTGCTCAGGCTTTTCCATTCTTTCCTTACAAACAGGAAAACTTCTCTGGGCCTGTGTGCAGGCAGAGCCCTGAGGAGAGCACTTGGCACATGGTGCCGTGGGCTGGGACCGCCAGCTGCAGAGCTCAAGGGAAGAAGCCCCGTTGTGTCACAATGGCTCCTTAGCTTCATGTGCATCACCTGTGTCACAATAGTCTCCTTGATTCCATGAGGCCCCACTGTGTCACAATGGCTCCTTGGCTTCATGTGCATCACCTGTGTCACCATGGTCTCCTTGATTCCATGAGGCCCCACTGTGTCACAATGGCTCCTTGCTTCCATGAGGTTCCGCAGTGTCACCATGCTCACCTTTGATCCACATTGTCATAATGGACAATTGCTTCCATGTGGCCCCACTGTGTCACAATAGCCCCTTGCTTCCATAGGTTTTCTAGAATGTAATGTATAATTTTCTACAATGTAACAATGGACTCCTTGGTTCTGTGAGCTACCCTGCTTTTTGCAGAGGTGTCTTTGGTTCCAACAAGGCCCTGCTGTGTCTCAGTGCACCCTGGCTTCCATGCGCATCTGGAGTATCACAAAGGCTCCTTGGTTCCACGAGGTCTTGCTGTGTCACAATGGATCCTGTGCTCCATGAGGCCCTCCAAAGTCATCATGGAGCCTTGATTCCATGTGCTTCCATTGCGTCCCAGGGATCGCCTTGGTTCCATCAGTTTCCTTAGTGGCACAATGCTCTCCATGCTTCCATGAGGCCCTGCTTTGCCACAATGGTCCCCTTGTGTCCATGAGGCCCCGCTGTGTCCCAGTGGACGGATGGTTCCATGAGGTTCCGTGCTGTCCCCATGGTCTTCTTGAATCCGCAGTGTAACAATGGACCATTGCTTCCAGGCGGCCTCTCTGTGTCACAAGGGGCTCCTTGATTCCATGATTCCCCACGGTGTCACCATGGAGCCTTGTTTCTAGGAGGTTCTGTACGGTCACAATTGTCTCCTGGATGCCATGAGCCCCTGCAGTGTCACAATGGCTCCTTGCTTCCATGAGGAACACAAAAGCTTTGCATCAACACTGAGCAACAGCTGCTGAACACACCTGCGAGCATCTGCTTGCATCAAAAGAGGGCTTCAAGCTGAGAAAGGCACCAGCAGCTTCCATCTGCAAGAGAGAGATAGGCGAAGGACAGGGACAGAGATATCAGTGGAAGGACTGCGAGAATTCTGCTCCCAGAGATCATTCCTGCTCACAGTGTCCCTTGTAGAAAGGGGACATCACTCCAGGCAGCCTGGACTGAGTATGTGGGTTTGTTGTTTAGCAAACCTGCTCAGGCTTTTCCATTCTTTCCTTACAAACAGGAAAACTTCTCTGGGCCTGTGTGCAGGCAGAGCCCTGAGGAGAGCAGTAGGCACATGGTGCCGTGGGCTGGGACCGCCAGCTGCAGAGCTCAAGGGAAGAAGCCCCGTTGTGTCACAATGGCTCCTTAGCTTCATGTGGATCACCTGTGTCACAATGGTCTCCTTGATTCCATGAGGCCCCACTGGGTCACAATGGCTCCTTGGCTTCATGTGCATCACCTGTGTCACCATGGTCTCCTTGATTCCATGAGGCCCCACTGGGTCACAATGGCTCCTTGGCTTCATGTGCATCACCTGTGTCACCATGGTCTCCTTGATTCCATGAGGCCCCATTTTGTCACAATGGCTCCTTGCTTCCATGAGGTTCCGCAGTGTCACCATGCTCACCTTTGATCCACATTGTCATAATGGACAATTGCTTCCATGTGGCCCCACTGTGTCACAATAGCCCCTTGCTTCCATAGGTTTTCTAGAATGTAACGTATAATTTTCTACAATGTAACAATGGACTCCTTGGTTCTGTGAGCTACCCTGCTTTTTGCAGAGGTGTCTTTGGTTCCAACAAGGCCCCGCTCTGTCTCAGTGCACCCTGGCTTCCATGCGCATCTGGAGTATCACAAAGGCTCCTTGGTTCCACGAGGTCTTGCTGTGTCACAATGGATCCTGTGCTCCATGAGGCCCTCCAAAGTCATCATGGAGCCTTGATTCCATGTGCTTCCATTGTGTCCCAGGGATCGCCTTGGTTCCATCAGTTTCCTTAGTGGCACAATGCTCTCCATGCTTCCATGATTGCCCACAATGTCACAATGCTCTCCATGCTTCCATGAGGCCCTGCTTTGCCACAATGGTCCCCTTGTGTCCATGAGGCCCCGCTGTGTCCCAATGGACGGATGGTTCCATGAGGTTCCGTGCTGTCCCCATGGTCTTCTTGAATCCGCAGTGTAACAATGGACCATTGCTTCCAGGCGGCCTCTCTGTGTCACAAGGGGCTCCTTGATTCCATGATTCCCCACGGTGTCACCATGGAGCCTTGTTTCTAGGAGGTTCTGTACTGTCACAATTGTCTCCTTGATGCCATGAGCCCCTGCAGTGTCACAATGGCTCCTTGCTTCCATGAGGAACACAAAAGCTTTGCATCAACACTGAGCAACAGCTGCTGAACACACCTGCGAGCATCTGCTTGCATCAAAAGAGGGCTTCAAGCTGAGAAAGGCACCAGCAGCTTCCATCTGCAACAGAGAGCCAGGCAAAGGACAGGGACAGAGAATTCAGTGGAAAGACTGCGGGAATTCTGCTCCCAGAGATCATTCCTGCTCACAGTGTCCCTTGTAGAAAGGGGACATCATTCCAGGCAGCCTGGACTGAGCATGTAGGGTTTGTTGTTTAGGAAACCTGCTCAGGCTTTTCCATTCTTTCCTTACAAACAGGAAAACTTCTCTGGGCCTGTGTGCAGGCAGAGCCCTGAGGAGAGCAGTAGGCACATGGTGCCGTGGGCTGGGACCGCCAGCTGCAGAGCTCAAGGGAAGAAGCCCCGTTGTGTCACAATGGCTCCTTAGCTTCATGTGGATCACCTGTGTCACAATAGTCTCCTTGATTCCATGAGGCCCCACTGTGTCACAATGGCTCCTTGGCTTCATGTGCATCACCTGTGTCACCATGGTCTCCTTGATTCCATGAGGCCCCACTGTGTCACAATGGCTCCTTGGCTTCATGTGCATCACCTGTGTCACCATGGTCTCCTTGATTCCATGAGGCCCCACTTTGTCACAATGGCTCCTTGCTTCCATGAGGTTCCGCAGTGTCACCATGCTCACCTTTGATCCACATTGTCATAATGGACAATTGCTTCCATGTGGCCCCACTGTGTCACAATAGCCCCTTGCTTCCATAGGTTTTCTAGAATGTAACGTATAATTTTCTACAATGTAACAATGGACTCCTTGGTTCTGTGAGCTACCCTGCTTTTTGCAGAGGTGTCTTTGGTTCCAACAAGGCCGCGCTGTGTCTCAGTGCACCCTGGCTTCCATGCGCATCTGGAGTATCACAAAGGCTCCTTGGTTCCACGAGGTCTTGCTGTGTCACAATGGATCCTGTGCTCCATGAGGCCCTCCAAAGTCATCATGGAGCCTTGATTCCATGTGCTTCCATTGTGTCCCAGGGATCGCCTTGGTTCCATCAGTTTCCTTAGTGGCACAATGCTCTCCATGCTTCCATGATTGCCCACAATGTCACAATGCTCTCCATGCTTCCATGAGGCCCTGCTTTGCCACAATGGTCCCCTTGTGTCCATGAGGCCCCGCTGTGTCCCAATGGACGGATGGTTCCATGAGGTTCCGTGCTGTCCCCATGGTCTTCTTGAATCCGCAGTGTAACAATGGACCATTGCTTCCAGGCGGCCTCTCTGTGTCACAAGGGGCTCCTTGATTCCATGATTCCCCACGGTGTCACCATGGAGCCTTGTTTCTAGGAGGTTCTGTACTGTCACAATTGTCTCCTGGATCCCATGAGCCCCTGCAGTGTCACAATGGCTCCTTGCTTCCATGAGGAACACAAAAGCTTTGCATCAACACTGAGCAACAGCTGCTGAACACACCTGCGAGCATCTGCTTGCATCAAAAGAGGGCTTCAAGCTGAGAAAGGCAGCAGCAGCTTCCATCTGCAACAGAGAGACAGGCAAAGGACAGGGACAGAGATATCAGTGGAAGGACTGCGAGAATTCTGCTCCCAGAGATCATTCCTGCTCACAGTGTCCCTTGTAGAAAGGGGACATCATTCCAGGCAGCCTGGACTGAGCATGTAGGGTTTGTTGTTGAGGAAACCTGCTCAGGCTTTTCCATTCTTTCCTTACAAACAGGAAAACTTCTCTGGGCCTGTGTGCAGGCAGAGCCCTGAGGAGAGCAGTAGGCACATGGTGCCGTGGGCTGGGACCGCCAGCTGCAGAGCTCAAGGGAAGAAGCCCCGTTGTGTCACAATGGCTCCTTAGCTTCATGTGCATCACCTGTGTCACAATAGTCTCCTTGATTCCATGAGGCCCCACTGTGTCACAATGTCTCCTTGGCTTCATGTGCATCACCTGTGTCACCATGGTCTCCTTGATTCCATGAGGCCCCACTGTGTCACAATGGCTCCTTGCTTCCATGAGGTTCCGCAGTGTCACCATGCTCACCTTTGATCCACATTGTCATAATGGACAATTGCTTCCATGTGGCCCCACTGTGTCACAATAGCCCCTTGCTTCCATAGGTTTTCTAGAATGTAATGTATAATTTTCTACAATGTAACAATGGACTCCTTGGTTCTGTGAGCTACCCTGCTTTTTGCAGAGGTGTCTTTGGTTCCAACAAGGCCCTGCTGTGTCTCAGTGCACCCTGGCTTCCATGCGCATCTGGAGTATCACAAAGGCTCCTTGGTTCCACGAGGTCTTGCTGTGTCACAATGGATCCTGTGCTCCATGAGGCCCTCCAAAGTCATCATGGAGCCTTGATTCCATGTGCTTCCATTGCGTCCCAGGGATCGCCTTGGTTCCATCAGTTTCCTTAGTGGCACAATGCTCTCCATGCTTCCATGAGGCCCTGCTTTGCCACAATGGTCCCCTTGTGTCCATGAGGCCCCGCTGTGTCCCAGTGGACGGATGGTTCCATGAGGTTCCGTGCTGTCCCCATGGTCTTCTTGAATCCGCAGTGTAACAATGGACCATTGCTTCCAGGCGGCCTCTCTGTGTCACAAGGGGCTCCTTGATTCCATGATTCCCCACGGTGTCACCATGGAGCCTTGTTTCTAGGAGGTTCTGTACTGTCACAATTGTCTCCTTGATGCCATGAGCCCCTGCAGTGTCACAATGGCTCCTTGCTTCCATGAGGAACACAAAAGCTTTGCATCAACACTGAGCAACAGCTGCTGAACACACCTGCGAGCATCTGCTTGCATCAAAAGAGGGCTTCAAGCTGAGAAAGGCACCAGCAGCTTCCATCTGCAAGAGAGAGACAGGCGAAGGACAGGGACAGAGATATCAGTGGAAGGACTGCGAGAATTCTGCTCCCAGAGATCATTCCTGCTCACAGTGTCCCTTGTAGAAAGGGGACATCACTCCAGGCAGCCTGGACTGAGTATGTGGGTTTGTTGTTTAGCAAACCTGCTCAGGCTTTTCCATTCTTTCCTTACAAACAGGAAAACTTCTCTGGGCCTGTGTGCAGGCAGAGCCCTGAGGAGAGCAGTAGGCACATGGTGCCGTGGGCTGGGACCGCCAGCTGCAGAGCTCAAGGGAAGAAGCCCCGTTGTGTCACAATGGCTCCTTAGCTTCATGTGGATCACCTGTGTCACAATGGTCTCCTTGATTCCATGAGGCCCCACTGGGTCACAATGGCTCCTTGGCTTCATGTGCATCACCTGTGTCACCATGGTCTCCTTGATTCCATGAGGCCCCACTTTGTCACAATGGCTCCTTGCTTCCATGAGGTTCCGCAGTGTCACCATGCTCACCTTTGATCCACATTGTCATAATGGACAATTGCTTCCATGTGGCCCCACTGTGTCACAATAGCCCCTTGCTTCCATAGGTTTTCTAGAATGTAACGTATAATTTTCTACAATGTAACAATGGACTCCTTGGTTCTGTGAGCTACCCTGCTTTTTGCAGAGGTGTCTTTGGTTCCAACAAGGCCGCGCTGTGTCTCAGTGCACCCTGGCTTCCATGCGCATCTGGAGTATCACAAAGGCTCCTTGGTTCCACGAGGTCTTGCTGTGTCACAATGGATCCTGTGCTCCATGAGGCCCTCCAAAGTCATCATGGAGCCTTGATTCCATGTGCTTCCATTGTGTCCCAGGGATCGCCTTGGTTCCATCAGTTTCCTTAGTGGCACAATGCTCTCCATGCTTCCATGATTGCCCACAATGTCACAATGCTCTCCATGCTTCCATGAGGCCCTGCTTTGCCACAATGGTCCCCTTGTGTCCATGAGGCCCCGCTGTGTCCCAATGGACGGATGGTTCCATGAGGTTCCGTGCTGTCCCCATGGTCTTCTTGAATCCGCAGTGTAACAATGGACCATTGCTTCCAGGCGGCCTCTCTGTGTCACAAGGGGCTCCTTGATTCCATGATTCCCCACGGTGTCACCATGGAGCCTTGTTTCTAGGAGGTTCTGTACTGTCACAATTGTCTCCTGGATCCCATGAGCCCCTGCAGTGTCACAATGGCTCCTTGCTTCCATGAGGAACACAAAAGCTTTGCATCAACACTGAGCAACAGCTGCTGAACACACCTGCGAGCATCTGCTTGCATCAAAAGAGGGCTTCAAGCTGAGAAAGGCACCAGCAGCTTCCATCTGCAACAGAGAGCCAGGCAAAGGACAGGGACAGAGAATTCAGTGGAAAGACTGCGGGAATTCTGCTCCCAGAGATCATTCCTGCTCACAGTGTCCCTTGTAGAAAGGGGACATCATTCCAGGCAGCCTGGACTGAGCATGTAGGGTTTGTTGTTTAGGAAACCTGCTCAGGCTTTTCCATTCTTTCCTTACAAACAGGAAAACTTCTCTGGGCCTGTGTGCAGGCAGAGCCCTGAGGAGAGCACTTGGCACATGGTGCCGTGGGCTGGGACCGCCAGCTGCAGAGCTCAAGGGAAGAAGCCCCGTTGTGTCACAATGGCTCCTTAGCTTCATGTGGATCACCTGTGTCACAATAGTCTCCTTGATTCCATGAGGCCCCACTGTGTCACAATGGCTCCTTGGCTTCATGTGCATCACCTGTGTCACCATGGTCTCCTTGATTCCATGAGGCCCCACTGTGTCACAATGGCTCCTTGGCTTCATGTGCATCACCTGTGTCACCATGGTCTCCTTGATTCCATGAGGCCCCACTTTGTCACAATGGCTCCTTGCTTCCATGAGGTTCCGCAGTGTCACCATGCTCACCTTTGATCCACATTGTCATAATGGACAATTGCTTCCATGTGGCCCCACTGTGTCACAATAGCCCCTTGCTTCCATAGGTTTTCTAGAATGTAACGTATAATTTTCTACAATGTAACAATGGACTCCTTGGTTCTGTGAGCTACCCTGCTTTTTGCAGAGGTGTCTTTGGTTCCAACAAGGCCCCGCTCTGTCTCAGTGCACCCTGGCTTCCATGCGCATCTGGAGTATCACAAAGGCTCCTTGGTTCCACGAGGTCTTGCTGTGTCACAATGGATCCTGTGCTCCATGAGGCCCTCCAAAGTCATCATGGAGCCTTGATTCCATGTGCTTCCATTGTGTCCCAGGGATCGCCTTGGTTCCATCAGTTTCCTTAGTGGCACAATGCTCTCCATGCTTCCATGATTGCCCACAATGTCACAATGCTCTCCATGCTTCCATGAGGCCCTGCTTTGCCACAATGGTCCCCTTGTGTCCATGAGGCCCCGCTGTGTCCCAGTGGACGGATGGTTCCATGAGGTTCCGTGCTGTCCCCATGGTCTTCTTGAATCCGCAGTGTAACAATGGACCATTGCTTCCAGGCGGCCTCTCTGTGTCACAAGGGGCTCCTTGATTCCATGATTCCCCACGGTGTCACCATGGAGCCTTGTTTCTAGGAGGTTCTGTACTGTCACAATTGTCTCCTGGATCCCATGAGCCCCTGCAGTGTCACAATGGCTCCTTGCTTCCATGAGGAACACAAAAGCTTTGCATCAACACTGAGCAACAGCTGCTGAACACACCTGCGAGCATCTGCTTGCATCAAAAGAGGGCTTCAAGCTGAGAAAGGCACCAGCAGCTTCCATCTGCAACAGAGAGACAGGCAAAGGACAGGGACAGAGAATTCAGTGGAAAGACTGCGGGAATTCTGCTCCCAGAGATCATTCCTGCTCACAGTGTCCCTTGTAGAAAGGGGACATCATTCCAGGCAGCCTGGACTGAGCATGTAGGGTTTGTTGTTGAGGAAACCTGCTCAGGCTTTTCCATTCTTTCCTTACAAACAGGAAAACTTCTCTGGGCCTGTGTGCAGGCAGAGCCCTGAGGAGAGCACTTGGCACATGGTGCCGTGGGCTGGGACCGCCAGCTGCAGAGCTCAAGGGAAGAAGCCCCGTTGTGTCACAATGGCTCCTTAGCTTCATGTGCATCACCTGTGTCACCATGGTCTACTTGATTCCATGAGGCCCCACTGTGTCACAATGGCTCCTTGGCTTCATGTGCATCACCTGTGTCACCATGGTCTCCTTGATTCCATGAGGCCCCACTGTGTCACAATGGCTCCTTGGCTTCATGTGCATCACCTGTGTCACCATGGTCTACTTGATTCCATGAGGCCCCACTGTGTCACAATGGCTCCTTGGCTTCATGTGCATCACCTGTGTCACCATGGTCTACTTGATTCCATGAGGCCCCACTGTGTCACAATGGCTCCTTGGCTTCATGTGCATCACCTGTGTCACCATGGTCTCCTTGATTCCATGAGGCCCCACTGGGTCACAATGGCTCCTTGGCTTCATGTGCATCACCTGTGTCACCATGGTCTCCTTGATTCCATGAGGCCCCACTTTGTCACAATGGCTCCTTGCTTCCATGAGATTCCGCAGTGTCACCATGCTCACCTTTGATCCACATTGTCATAATGGACAATTGCTTCCATGTGGCCCCACTGTGTCACAATAGCCCCTTGCTTCCATAGGTTTTCTAGAATGTAACGTATAATTTTCTACAATGTAACAATGGACTCCTTGGTTCTGTGAGCTACCCTGCTTTTTGCAGAGGTGTCTTTGGTTCCAACAAGGCCGCGCTCTGTCTCAGTGCACCCTGGCTTCCATGCGCATCTGGAGTATCACAAAGGCTCCTTGGTTCCACGAGGTCTTGCTGTGTCACAATGGATCCTGTGCTCCATGAGGCCCTCCAAAGTCATCATGGAGCCTTGATTCCATGTGCTTCCATTGCGTCCCAGGGATCGCCTTGGTTCCATCAGTTTCCTTAGTGGCACAATGCTCTCCATGCTTCCATGAGGCCCTGCTTTGCCACAATGGTCCCCTTGTGTCCATGAGGCCCTGCTGTGTCCCAGTGGACGGATGGTTCCATGAGGTTCCGTGCTGTCCCCATGGTCTTCTTGAATCCGCAGTGTAACAATGGACCATTGCTTCCAGGCGGCCTCTCTGTGTCACAAGGGGCTCCTTGATTCCATGATTCCCCACGGTGTCACCATGGAGCCTTGTTTCTAGGAGGTTCTGTACTGTCACAATTGTCTCCTTGATGCCATGAGCCCCTGCAGTGTCACAATGGCTCCTTGCTTCCATGAGGAACACAAAAGCTTTGCATCAACACTGAGCAACAGCTGCTGAACACACCTGCGAGCATCTGCTTGCATCAAAAGAGGGCTTCAAGCTGAGAAAGGCACCAGCAGCTTCCATCTGCAAGAGAGAGATAGGCGAAGGACAGGGACAGAGATATCAGTGGAAGGACTGCGAGAATTCTGCTCCCAGAGATCATTCCTGCTCACAGTGTCCCTTGTAGAAAGGGGACATCACTCCAGGCAGCCTGGACTGAGTATGTGGGTTTGTTGTTTAGCAAACCTGCTCAGGCTTTTCCATTCTTTCCTTACAAACAGGAAAACTTCTCTGGGCCTGTGTGCAGGCAGAGCCCTGAGGAGAGCAGTAGGCACATGGTGCCGTGGGCTGGGACCGCCAGCTGCAGAGCTCAAGGGAAGAAGCCCCGTTGTGTCACAATGGCTCCTTAGCTTCACGTGCATCACCTGTGTCACAATGGTCTCCTTGATTCCATGAGGCCCCACTGGGTCACAATGACTCCTTGGCTTCATGTGCATCACCTGTGTCACCATGGTCTCCTTGATTCCATGAGGCCCCACTTTGTCACAATGGCTCCTTGCTTCCATGAGGTTCCGCAGTGTCACCATGCTCACCTTTGATCCACATTGTCATAATGGACAATTGCTTCCATGTGGCCCCACTGTGTCACAATAGCCCCTTGCTTCCATAGGTTTTCTAGAATGTAATGTATAATTTTCTACAATGTAACAATGGACTCCTTGGTTCTGTGAGCTACCCTGCTTTTTGCAGAGGTGTCTTTGGTTCCAACAAGGCCCCGCTGTGTCTCAGTGCACCCTGGCTTCCATGCGCATCTGGAGTATCACAAAGGCTCCTTGGTTCCACGAGGTCTTGCTGTGTCACAATGGATCCTGTGCTCCATGAGGCCCTCCAAAGTCATCATGGAGCCTTGATTCCATGTGCTTCCATTGCGTCCCAGGGATCGCCTTGGTTCCATCAGTTTCCTTAGTGGCACAATGCTCTCCATGCTTCCATGATTGCCCACAATGTCACAATGCTCTCCATGCTTCCATGAGGCCCTGCTTTGCCACAATGGTCCCCTTGTGTCCATGAGGCCCCGCTGTGTCCCAGTGGACGGATGGTTCCATGAGGTTCCGTGCTGTCCCCATGGTCTTCTTGAATCCGCAGTGTAACAATGGACCATTGCTTCCAGGCGGCCTCTCTGTGTCACAAGGGGCTCCTTGATTCCATGATTCCCCACGGTGTCACCATGGAGCCTTGTTTCTAGGAGGTTCTGTACTGTCACAATTGTCTCCTTGATGCCATGAGCCCCTGCAGTGTCACAATGGCTCCTTGCTTCCATGAGGAACACAAAAGCTTTGCATCAACACTGAGCAACAGCTGCTGAACACACCTGCGAGCATCTGCTTGCATCAAAAGAGGGCTTCAAGCTGAGAAAGGCACCAGCAGCTTCCATCTGCAAGAGAGAGATAGGCGAAGGACAGGGACAGAGATATCAGTGGAAGGACTGCGAGAATTCTGCTCCCAGAGATCATTCCTGCTCACAGTGTCCCTTGTAGAAAGGGGACATCACTCCAGGCAGCCTGGACTGAGTATGTGGGTTTGTTGTTTAGCAAACCTGCTCAGGCTTTTCCATTCTTTCCTTACAAACAGGAAAACTTCTCTGGGCCTGTGTGCAGGCAGAGCCCTGAGGAGAGCAGTAGGCACATGGTGCCGTGGGCTGGGACCGCCAGCTGCAGAGCTCAAGGGAAGAAGCCCCGTTGTGTCACAATGGTCTCCTTAGCTTCATGTGGATCACCTGTGTCACAATAGTCTCCTTGATTCCATGAGGCCCCACTGTGTCACAATGGCTCCTTGGCTTCATGTGCATCACCTGTGTCACCATGGTCTCCTTGATTCCATGAGGCCCCACTGTGTCACAATGGCTCCTTGGCTTCATGTGCATCACCTGTGTCACCATGGTCTCCTTGATTCCATGAGGCCCCACTTTGTCACAATGGCTCCTTGCTTCCATGAGGTTCCGCAGTGTCACCATGCTCACCTTTGATCCACATTGTCATAATGGACAATTGCTTCCATGTGGCCCCACTGTGTCACAATAGCCCCTTGCTTCCATAGGTTTTCTAGAATGTAACGTATAATTTTCTACAATGTAACAATGGACTCCTTGGTTCTGTGAGCTACCCTGCTTTTTGCAGAGGTGTCTTTGGTTCCAACAAGGCCGCGCTGTGTCTCAGTGCACCCTGGCTTCCATGCACATCTGGAGTATCACAAAGGCTCCTTGGTTCCACGAGGTCTTGCTGTGTCACAATGGATCCTGTGCTCCATGAGGCCCTCCAAAGTCATCATGGAGCCTTGATTCCATGTGCTTCCATTGTGTCCCAGGGATCGCCTTGGTTCCATCAGTTTCCTTAGTGGCACAATGCTCTCCATGCTTCCATGATTGCCCACAATGTCACAATGCTCTCCATGCTTCCATGAGGCCCTGCTTTGCCACAATGGTCCCCTTGTGTCCATGAGGCCCCGCTGTGTCCCAATGGACGGATGGTTCCATGAGGTTCCGTGCTGTCCCCATGGTCTTCTTGAATCCGCAGTGTAACAATGGACCATTGCTTCCAGGCGGCCTCTCTGTGTCACAAGGGGCTCCTTGATTCCATGATTCCCCACGGTGTCACCATGGAGCCTTGTTTCTAGGAGGTTCTGTACTGTCACAATTGTCTCCTGGATCCCATGAGCCCCTGCAGTGTCACAATGGCTCCTTGCTTCCATGAGGAACACAAAAGCTTTGCATCAACACTGAGCAACAGCTGCTGAACACACCTGGGAGCATCTGCTTGCATCAAAAGAGGGCTTCAAGCTGAGAAAGGCACCAGCAGCTTCCATCTGCAACAGAGAGACAGGCAAAGGACAGGGACAGAGATATCAGTGGAAGGACTGCGAGAATTCTGCTCCCAGAGATCATTCCTGCTCACAGTGTCCCTTGTAGAAAGGGGACATCATTCCAGGCAGCCTGGACTGAGCATGTAGGGTTTGTTGTTGAGGAAACCTGCTCAGGCTTTTCCATTCTTTCCTTACAAACAGGAAAACTTCTCTGGGCCTGTGTGCAGGCAGAGCCCTGAGGAGAGCAGTAGGCACATGGTGCCGTGGGCTGGGACCGCCAGCTGCAGAGCTCAAGGGAAGAAGCCCCGTTGTGTCACAATGGCTCCTTAGCTTCATGTGGATCACCTGTGTCACAATAGTCTCCTTGATTTCATGAGGCCCCACTGTGTCACAATGGCTCCTTGGCTTCATGTGCATCACCTGTGTCACCATGGTCTCCTTGATTCCATGAGGCCCCACTTTGTCACAATGGCTCCTTGCTTCCATGAGGTTCTGCAGTGTCACCATGCTCACCTTTGATCCACATTGTCATAATGGACAATTGCTTCCATGTGGCCCCACTGTGTCACAATAGCCCCTTGCTTCCATAGGTTTTCTAGAATGTAACGTATAATTTTCTACAATGTAACAATGGACTCCTTGGTTCTGTGAGCTACCCTGCTTTTTGCAGAGGTGTCTTTGGTTCCAACAAGGCCCCGCTGTGTCTCAGTGCACCCTGGCTTCCATGCACATCTGGAGTATCACAAAGGCTCCTTGTTTCCACGAGGTCTTGCTGTGTCACAATGGATCCTGTGCTCCATGAGGCCCTCCAAAGTCATCATGGAGCCTTGATTCCATGTGCTTCCATTGTGTCCCAGGGATCGCCTTGGTTCCATCAGTTTCCTTAGCGGCACAATGCTCTCCATGCTTCCATGATTGCCCACAATGTCACAATGCTCTCCATGCTTCCATGAGGCCCTGCTTTGCCACAATGGTCCCCTTGTGTCCATGAGGCCCCGCTGTGTCCCAATGGACGGATGGTTCCATGAGGTTCCGTGCTGTCCCCATGGTCTTCTTGAATCCGCAGTGTAACAATGGACCATTGCTTCCAGGAGGCCTCTCTGTGTCACAAGGGGCTCCTTGATTCCATGATTCCCCACGGTGTCACCATGGAGCCTTGTTTCTAGGAGGTTCTGTACTGTCACAATTGTCTCCTTGATGCCATGAGCCCCTGCAGTGTCACAATGGCTCCTTGCTTCCATGAGGAACACAAAAGCTTTGCATCAACACTGAGCAACAGCTGCTGAACACACCTGCGAGCATCTGCTTGCATCAAAAGAGGGCTTCAAGCTGAGAAAGGCACCAGCAGCTTCCATCTGCAAGAGAGAGACAGGCGAAGGACAGGGACAGAGATATCAGTGGAAGGACTGCGAGAATTCTGCTCCCAGAGATCATTCCTGCTCACAGTGTCCCTTGTAGAAAGGGGACATCACTCCAGGCAGCCTGGACTGAGTATGTGGGTTTGTTGTTTAGCAAACCGGCTCAGGCTTTTCCATTCTTTCCTTACAAACAGGAAAACTTCTCTGGGCCTGTGTGCAGGCAGAGCCCTGAGGAGAGCAGTAGGCACATGGTGCCGTGGGCTGGGACCGCCAGCTGCAGAGCTCAAGGGAAGAAGCCCCGTTGTGTCACAATGGCTCCTTAGCTTCATGTGGATCACCTGTGTCACAATAGTCTCCTTGATTCCATGAGGCCCCACTGTGTCACAATGGCTCCTTGGCTTCATGTGCATCACCTGTGTCACCATGGTCTCCTTGATTCCATGAGGCCCCACTGGGTCACAATGGCTCCTTGGCTTCATGTGCATCACCTGTGTCACCATGGTCTCCTTGATTCCATGAGGCCCCACTGGGTCACAATGGCCCCTTGGCTTCATGTGCATCACCTGTGTCACCATGGTCTCCTTGATTCCATGAGGCCCCACTGTGTCACAATGGCTCCTTGGCTTCATGTGCATCACCTGTGTCACCATGGTCTCCTTGATTCCATGAGGCCCCACTTTGTCACAATGGCTCCTTGCTTCCATGAGGTTCCGCAGTGTCACCATGCTCACCTTTGATCCACATTGTCATAATGGACAATTGCTTCCATGTGGCCCCACTGTGTCACAATAGCCCCTTGCTTCCATAGGTTTTCTAGAATGTAACGTATAATTTTCTACAATGTAACAATGGACTCCTTGGTTCTGTGAGCTACCCTGCTTTTTGCAGAGGTGTCTTTGGTTCCAACAAGGCCCCGCTGTGTCTCAGTGCACCCTGGCTTCCATGCGCATCTGGAGTATCACAAAGGCTCCTTGGTTCCACAAGGTCTTGCTGTGTCACAATGGATCCTGTGCTCCATGAGGCCCTCCAAAGTCATCATGGAGCCTTGATTCCATGTGCTTCCATTGCGTCCCAGGGATCGCCTTGGTTCCATCAGTTTCCTTAGTGGCACAATGCTCTCCATGCTTCCATGAGGCCCTGCTTTGCCACAATGGTCCCCTTGTGTCCATGAGGCCCCGCTGTGTCCCAGTGGACGGATGGTTCCATGAGGTTCCGTGCTGTCCCCATGGTCTTCTTGAATCCGCAGTGTAACAATGGACCATTGCTTCCAGGCGGCCTCTCTGTGTCACAAGGGGCTCCTTGATTCCATGATTCCCCACGGTGTCACCATGGAGCCTTGTTTCTAGGAGGTTCTGTACTGTCACAATTGTCTCCTTGATGCCATGAGCCCCTGCAGTGTCACAATGGCTCCTTGCTTCCATGAGGAACACAAAAGCTTTGCATCAACACTGAGCAACAGCTGCTGAACACACCTGCGAGCATCTGCTTGCATCAAAAGAGGGCTTCAAGCTGAGAAAGGCACCAGCAGCTTCCATCTGCAAGAGAGAGATAGGCGAAGGACAGGGACAGAGATATCAGTGGAAGGACTGCGAGAATTCTGCTCCCAGAGATCATTCCTGCTCACAGTGTCCCTTGTAGAAAGGGGACATCACTCCAGGCAGCCTGGACTGAGTATGTGGGTTTGTTGTTTAGCAAACCTGCTCAGGCTTTTCCATTCTTTCCTTACAAACAGGAAAACTTCTCTGGGCCTGTGTGCAGGCAGAGCCCTGAGGAGAGCAGTTGGCACATGGTGCCATGGGCTAGGACAGCCAGCTGCATAGCTCAAGGGAAGAAGCCCTGTTGTGTCACAATGGCTCCTTAGCTTCATGTGCATCACCTGTGTCACCATGGTCTCCTTGATTCCATGAGGCCCCACTGTGTCACAATGGCTCCTTGGCTTCATATGCATCACCTGTGTCACCATGGTCTCCTTGATTCCATGAGGCCCCACTTTGTCACAATGGCTCCTTGCTTCCATGAGGTTCCGCAGTGTCACCATGCTCACCTTTGATCCACATTGTCATAATGGACAATTGCTTCCATGTGGCCCCACTGTGTCACAATAGCCCCTTGCTTCCATAGGTTTTCTAGAATGTAACGTATAATTTTCTACAATGTAACAATGGACTCCTTGGTTCTGTGAGCTACCCTGCTTTTTGCAGAGGTGTCTTTGGTTCCAACAAGGCCGCGCTGTGTCTCAGTGCACCCTGGCTTCCATGCGCATCTGGAGTATCACAAAGGCTCCTTGGTTCCACGAGGTCTTGCTGTGTCACAATGGATCCTGTGCTCCATGAGGCCCTCCAAAGTCATCATGGAGCCTTGATTCCATGTGCTTCCATTGTGTCCCAGGGATCGCCTTGGTTCCATCAGTTTCCTTAGTGGCACAATGCTCTCCATGCTTCCATGATTGCCCACAATGTCACAATGCTCTCCATGCTTCCATGAGGCCCTGCTTTGCCACAATGGTCCCCTTGTGTCCATGAGGCCCCGCTGTGTCCCAATGGACGGATGGTTCCATGAGGTTCCGTGCTGTCCCCATGGTCTTCTTGAATCCGCAGTGTAACAATGGACCATTGCTTCCAGGCGGCCTCTCTGTGTCACAAGGGGCTCCTTGATTCCATGATTCCCCACGGTGTCACCATGGAGCCTTGTTTCTAGGAGGTTCTGTACTGTCACAATTGTCTCCTGGATCCCATGAGCCCCTGCAGTGTCACAATGGCTCCTTGCTTCCATGAGGAACACAAAAGCTTTGCATCAACACTGAGCAACAGCTGCTGAACACACCTGCGAGCATCTGCTTGCATCAAAAGAGGGCTTCAAGCTGAGAAAGGCACCAGCAGCTTCCATCTGCAACAGAGAGCCAGGCAAAGGACAGGGACAGAGATATCAGTGGAAGGACTGCGAGAATTCTGCTCCCAGAGATCATTCCTGCTCACAGTGTCCCTTGTAGAAAGGGGACATCATTCCAGGCAGCCTGGACTGAGCATGTAGGGTTTGTTGTTGAGGAAACCTGCTCAGGCTTTTCCATTCTTTCCTTACAAACAGGAAAACTTCTCTGGGCCTGTGTGCAGGCAGAGCCCTGAGGAGAGCACTTGGCACATGGTGCCGTGGGCTGGGACCGCCAGCTGCAGAGCTCAAGGGAAGAAGCCCCGTTGTGTCACAATGGCTCCTTAGCTTCATGTGCATCACCTGTGTCACAATAGTCTCCTTGATTCCATGAGGCCCCACTGTGTCACAATGTCTCCTTGGCTTCATGTGCATCACCTGTGTCACCATGGTCTCCTTGATTCCATGAGGCCCCACTGTGTCACAATGGCTCCTTGCTTCCATGAGGTTCCGCAGTGTCACCATGCTCACCTTTGATCCACATTGTCATAATGGACAATTGCTTCCATGTGGCCCCACTGTGTCACAATAGCCCCTTGCTTCCATAGGTTTTCTAGAATGTAATGTATAATTTTCTACAATGTAACAATGGACTCCTTGGTTCTGTGAGCTACCCTGCTTTTTGCAGAGGTGTCTTTGGTTCCAACAAGGCCCTGCTGTGTCTCAGTGCACCCTGGCTTCCATGCGCATCTGGAGTATCACAAAGGCTCCTTGGTTCCACGAGGTCTTGCTGTGTCACAATGGATCCTGTGCTCCATGAGGCCCTCCAAAGTCATCATGGAGCCTTGATTCCATGTGCTTCCATTGCGTCCCAGGGATCGCCTTGGTTCCATCAGTTTCCTTAGTGGCACAATGCTCTCCATGCTTCCATGAGGCCCTGCTTTGCCACAATGGTCCCCTTGTGTCCATGAGGCCCCGCTGTGTCCCAGTGGACGGATGGTTCCATGAGGTTCCGTGCTGTCCCCATGGTCTTCTTGAATCCGCAGTGTAACAATGGACCATTGCTTCCAGGCGGCCTCTCTGTGTCACAAGGGGCTCCTTGATTCCATGATTCCCCACGGTGTCACCATGGAGCCTTGTTTCTAGGAGGTTCTGTACTGTCACAATTGTCTCCTGGATCCCATGAGCCCCTGCAGTGTCACAATGGCTCCTTGCTTCCATGAGGAACACAAAAGCTTTGCATCAACACTGAGCAACAGCTGCTGAACACACCTGCGAGCATCTGCTTGCATCAAAAGAGGGCTTCAAGCTGAGAAAGGCACCAGCAGCTTCCATCTGCAAGAGAGAGATAGGCGAAGGACAGGGACAGAGATATCAGTGGAAGGACTGCGAGAATTCTGCTCCCAGAGATCATTCCTGCTCACAGTGTCCCTTGTAGAAAGGGGACATCACTCCAGGCAGCCTGGACTGAGTATGTGGGTTTGTTGTTTAGCAAACCTGCTCAGGCTTTTCCATTCTTTCCTTACAAACAGGAAAACTTCTCTGGGCCTGTGTGCAGGCAGAGCCCTGAGGAGAGCAGTAGGCACATGGTGCCGTGGGCTGGGACCGCCAGCTGCAGAGCTCAAGGGAAGAAGCCCCGTTGTGTCACAATGGCTCCTTAGCTTCATGTGGATCACCTGTGTCACAATGGTCTCCTTGATTCCATGAGGCCCCACTGGGTCACAATGGCTCCTTGGCTTCATGTGCATCACCTGTGTCACCATGGTCTCCTTGATTCCATGAGGCCCCACTGGGTCACAATGGCTCCTTGGCTTCATGTGCATCACCTGTGTCACCATGGTCTCCTTGATTCCATGAGGCCCCATTTTGTCACAATGGCTCCTTGCTTCCATGAGGTTCCGCAGTGTCACCATGCTCACCTTTGATCCACATTGTCATAATGGACAATTGCTTCCATGTGGCCCCACTGTGTCACAATAGCCCCTTGCTTCCATAGGTTTTCTAGAATGTAACGTATAATTTTCTACAATGTAACAATGGACTCCTTGGTTCTGTGAGCTACCCTGCTTTTTGCAGAGGTGTCTTTGGTTCCAACAAGGCCGCGCTGTGTCTCAGTGCACCCTGGCTTCCATGCGCATCTGGAGTATCACAAAGGCTCCTTGGTTCCACGAGGTCTTGCTGTGTCACAATGGATCCTGTGCTCCATGAGGCCCTCCAAAGTCATCATGGAGCCTTGATTCCATGTGCTTCCATTGTGTCCCAGGGATCGCCTTGGTTCCATCAGTTTCCTTAGTGGCACAATGCTCTCCATGCTTCCATGATTGCCCACAATGTCACAATGCTCTCCATGCTTCCATGAGGCCCTGCTTTGCCACAATGGTCCCCTTGTGTCCATGAGGCCCCGCTGTGTCCCAATGGACGGATGGTTCCATGAGGTTCCGTGCTGTCCCCATGGTCTTCTTGAATCCGCAGTGTAACAATGGACCATTGCTTCCAGGCGGCCTCTCTGTGTCACAAGGGGCTCCTTGATTCCATGATTCCCCACGGTGTCACCATGGAGCCTTGTTTCTAGGAGGTTCTGTACTGTCACAATTGTCTCCTTGATGCCATGAGCCCCTGCAGTGTCACAATGGCTCCTTGCTTCCATGAGGAACACAAAAGCTTTGCATCAACACTGAGCAACAGCTGCTGAACACACCTGCGAGCATCTGCTTGCATCAAAAGAGGGCTTCAAGCTGAGAAAGGCACCAGCAGCTTCCATCTGCAACAGAGAGCCAGGCAAAGGACAGGGACAGAGAATTCAGTGGAAAGACTGCGGGAATTCTGCTCCCAGAGATCATTCCTGCTCACAGTGTCCCTTGTAGAAAGGGGACATCATTCCAGGCAGCCTGGACTGAGCATGTAGGGTTTGTTGTTTAGGAAACCTGCTCAGGCTTTTCCATTCTTTCCTTACAAACAGGAAAACTTCTCTGGGCCTGTGTGCAGGCAGAGCCCTGAGGAGAGCACTTGGCACATGGTGCCGTGGGCTGGGACCGCCAGCTGCAGAGCTCAAGGGAAGAAGCCCCGTTGTGTCACAATGGCTCCTTAGCTTCATGTGGATCACCTGTGTCACAATAGTCTCCTTGATTCCATGAGGCCCCACTGTGTCACAATGGCTCCTTGGCTTCATGTGCATCACCTGTGTCACCATGGTCTCCTTGATTCCATGAGGCCCCACTGGGTCACAATGGCTCCTTGGCTTCATGTGCATCACCTGTGTCACCATGGTCTCCTTGATTCCATGAGGCCCCACTTTGTCACAATGGCTCCTTGCTTCCATGAGGTTCCGCAGTGTCACCATGCTCACCTTTGATCCACATTGTCATAATGGACAATTGCTTCCATGTGGCCCCACTGTGTCACAATAGCCCCTTGCTTCCATAGGTTTTCTAGAATGTAACGTATAATTTTCTACAATGTAACAATGGACTCCTTGGTTCTGTGAGCTACCCTGCTTTTTGCAGAGGTGTCTTTGGTTCCAACAAGGCCGCGCTGTGTCTCAGTGCACCCTGGCTTCCATGCGCATCTGGAGTATCACAAAGGCTCCTTGGTTCCACGAGGTCTTGCTGTGTCACAATGGATCCTGTGCTCCATGAGGCCCTCCAAAGTCATCATGGAGCCTTGATTCCATGTGCTTCCATTGTGTCCCAGGGATCGCCTTGGTTCCATCAGTTTCCTTAGTGGCACAATGCTCTCCATGCTTCCATGATTGCCCACAATGTCACAATGCTCTCCATGCTTCCATGAGGCCCTGCTTTGCCACAATGGTCCCCTTGTGTCCATGAGGCCCCGCTGTGTCCCAGTGGACGGATGGTTCCATGAGGTTCCGTGCTGTCCCCATGGTCTTCTTGAATCCGCAGTGTAACAATGGACCATTGCTTCCAGGCGGCCTCTCTGTGTCACAAGGGGCTCCTTGATTCCATGATTCCCCACGGTGTCACCATGGAGCCTTGTTTCTAGGAGGTTCTGTACTGTCACAATTGTCTCCTGGATCCCATGAGCCCCTGCAGTGTCACAATGGCTCCTTGCTTCCATGAGGAACACAAAAGCTTTGCATCAACACTGAGCAACAGCTGCTGAACACACCTGCGAGCATCTGCTTGCATCAAAAGAGGGCTTCAAGCTGAGAAAGGCACCAGCAGCTTCCATCTGCAAGAGAGAGACAGGCAAAGGACAGGGACAGAGATATCAGTGGAAGGACTGCGAGAATTCTGCTCCCAGAGATCATTCCTGCTCACAGTGTCCCTTGTAGAAAGGGGACATCATTCCAGGCAGCCTGGACTGAGCATGTAGGGTTTGTTGTTGAGGAAACCTGCTCAGGCTTTTCCATTCTTTCCTTACAAACAGGAAAACTTCTCTGGGCCTGTGTGCAGGCAGAGCCCTGAGGAGAGCACTTGGCACATGGTGCCGTGGGCTGGGACCGCCAGCTGCAGAGCTCAAGGGAAGAAGCCCCGTTGTGTCACAATGGCTCCTTAGCTTCATGTGCATCACCTGTGTCACAATAGTCTCCTTGATTCCATGAGGCCCCACTGTGTCACAATGTCTCCTTGGCTTCATGTGCATCACCTGTGTCACCATGGTCTCCTTGATTCCATGAGGCCCCACTGTGTCACAATGGCTCCTTGCTTCCATGAGGTTCCGCAGTGTCACCATGCTCACCTTTGATCCACATTGTCATAATGGACAATTGCTTCCATGTGGCCCCACTGTGTCACAATAGCCCCTTGCTTCCATAGGTTTTCTAGAATGTAATGTATAATTTTCTACAATGTAACAATGGACTCCTTGGTTCTGTGAGCTACCCTGCTTTTTGCAGAGGTGTCTTTGGTTCCAACAAGGCCCTGCTGTGTCTCAGTGCACCCTGGCTTCCATGCGCATCTGGAGTATCACAAAGGCTCCTTGGTTCCACGAGGTCTTGCTGTGTCACAATGGATCCTGTGCTCCATGAGGCCCTCCAAAGTCATCATGGAGCCTTGATTCCATGTGCTTCCATTGCGTCCCAGGGATCGCCTTGGTTCCATCAGTTTCCTTAGTGGCACAATGCTCTCCATGCTTCCATGAGGCCCTGCTTTGCCACAATGGTCCCCTTGTGTCCATGAGGCCCCGCTGTGTCCCAGTGGACGGATGGTTCCATGAGGTTCCGTGCTGTCCCCATGGTCTTCTTGAATCCGCAGTGTAACAATGGACCATTGCTTCCAGGCGGCCTCTCTGTGTCACAAGGGGCTCCTTGATTCCATGATTCCCCACGGTGTCACCATGGAGCCTTGTTTCTAGGAGGTTCTGTACTGTCACAATTGTCTCCTTGATGCCATGAGCCCCTGCAGTGTCACAATGGCTCCTTGCTTCCATGAGGAACACAAAAGCTTTGCATCAACACTGAGCAACAGCTGCTGAACACACCTGCGAGCATCTGCTTGCATCAAAAGAGGGCTTCAAGCTGAGAAAGGCACCAGCAGCTTCCATCTGCAAGAGAGAGATAGGCGAAGGACAGGGACAGAGATATCAGTGGAAGGACTGCGAGAATTCTGCTCCCAGAGATCATTCCTGCTCACAGTGTCCCTTGTAGAAAGGGGACATCACTCCAGGCAGCCTGGACTGAGTATGTGGGTTTGTTGTTTAGCAAACCTGCTCAGGCTTTTCCATTCTTTCCTTACAAACAGGAAAACTTCTCTGGGCCTGTGTGCAGGCAGAGCCCTGAGGAGAGCAGTAGGCACATGGTGCCGTGGGCTGGGACCGCCAGCTGCAGAGCTCAAGGGAAGAAGCCCCGTTGTGTCACAATGGCTCCTTAGCTTCATGTGGATCACCTGTGTCACAATGGTCTCCTTGATTCCATGAGGCCCCACTGGGTCACAATGGCTCCTTGGCTTCATGTGCATCACCTGTGTCACCATGGTCTCCTTGATTCCATGAGGCCCCACTTTGTCACAATGGCTCCTTGCTTCCATGAGGTTCCGCAGTGTCACCATGCTCACCTTTGATCCACATTGTCATAATGGACAATTGCTTCCATGTGGCCCCACTGTGTCACAATAGCCCCTTGCTTCCATAGGTTTTCTAGAATGTAACGTATAATTTTCTACAATGTAACAATGGACTCCTTGGTTCTGTGAGCTACCCTGCTTTTTGCAGAGGTGTCTTTGGTTCCAACAAGGCCGCGCTGTGTCTCAGTGCACCCTGGCTTCCATGCGCATCTGGAGTATCACAAAGGCTCCTTGGTTCCACGAGGTCTTGCTGTGTCACAATGGATCCTGTGCTCCATGAGGCCCTCCAAAGTCATCATGGAGCCTTGATTCCATGTGCTTCCATTGTGTCCCAGGGATCGCCTTGGTTCCATCAGTTTCCTTAGTGGCACAATGCTCTCCATGCTTCCATGATTGCCCACAATGTCACAATGCTCTCCATGCTTCCATGAGGCCCTGCTTTGCCACAATGGTCCCCTTGTGTCCATGAGGCCCCGCTGTGTCCCAATGGACGGATGGTTCCATGAGGTTCCGTGCTGTCCCCATGGTCTTCTTGAATCCGCAGTGTAACAATGGACCATTGCTTCCAGGCGGCCTCTCTGTGTCACAAGGGGCTCCTTGATTCCATGATTCCCCACGGTGTCACCATGGAGCCTTGTTTCTAGGAGGTTCTGTACTGTCACAATTGTCTCCTTGATGCCATGAGCCCCTGCAGTGTCACAATGGCTCCTTGCTTCCATGAGGAACACAAAAGCTTTGCATCAACACTGAGCAACAGCTGCTGAACACACCTGCGAGCATCTGCTTGCATCAAAAGAGGGCTTCAAGCTGAGAAAGGCACCAGCAGCTTCCATCTGCAACAGAGAGACAGGCAAAGGACAGGGACAGAGAATTCAGTGGAAAGACTGCGGGAATTCTGCTCCCAGAGATCATTCCTGCTCACAGTGTCCCTTGTAGAAAGGGGACATCATTCCAGGCAGCCTGGACTGAGCATGTAGGGTTTGTTGTTGAGGAAACCTGCTCAGGCTTTTCCATTCTTTCCTTACAAACAGGAAAACTTCTCTGGGCCTGTGTGCAGGCAGAGCCCTGAGGAGAGCACTTGGCACATGGTGCCGTGGGCTGGGACCGCCAGCTGCAGAGCTCAAGGGAAGAAGCCCCGTTGTGTCACAATGGCTCCTTAGCTTCATGTGGATCACCTGTGTCACAATAGTCTCCTTGATTCCATGAGGCCCCACTGTGTCACAATGGCTCCTTGGCTTCATGTGCATCACCTGTGTCACCATGGTCTCCTTGATTCCATGAGGCCCCACTGTGTCACAATGGCTCCTTGGCTTCATGTGCATCACCTGTGTCACCATGGTCTCCTTGATTCCATGAGGCCCCACTTTGTCACAATGGCTCCTTGCTTCCATGAGGTTCCGCAGTGTCACCATGCTCACCTTTGATCCACATTGTCATAATGGACAATTGCTTCCATGTGGCCCCACTGTGTCACAATAGCCCCTTGCTTCCATAGGTTTTCTAGAATGTAACGTATAATTTTCTACAATGTAACAATGGACTCCTTGGTTCTGTGAGCTACCCTGCTTTTTGCAGAGGTGTCTTTGGTTCCAACAAGGCCGCGCTGTGTCTCAGTGCACCCTGGCTTCCATGCGCATCTGGAGTATCACAAAGGCTCCTTGGTTCCACGAGGTCTTGCTGTGTCACAATGGATCCTGTGCTCCATGAGGCCCTCCAAAGTCATCATGGAGCCTTGATTCCATGTGCTTCCATTGTGTCCCAGGGATCGCCTTGGTTCCATCAGTTTCCTTAGTGGCACAATGCTCTCCATGCTTCCATGATTGCCCACAATGTCACAATGCTCTCCATGCTTCCATGAGGCCCTGCTTTGCCACAATGGTCCCCTTGTGTCCATGAGGCCCCGCTGTGTCCCAGTGGACGGATGGTTCCATGAGGTTCCGTGCTGTCCCCATGGTCTTCTTGAATCCGCAGTGTAACAATGGACCATTGCTTCCAGGCGGCCTCTCTGTGTCACAAGGGGCTCCTTGATTCCATGATTCCCCACGGTGTCACCATGGAGCCTTGTTTCTAGGAGGTTCTGTACTGTCACAATTGTCTCCTGGATCCCATGAGCCCCTGCAGTGTCACAATGGCTCCTTGCTTCCATGAGGAACACAAAAGCTTTGCATCAACACTGAGCAACAGCTGCTGAACACACCTGGGAGCATCTGCTTGCATCAAAAGAGGGCTTCAAGCTGAGAAAGGCACCAGCAGCTTCCATCTGCAAGAGAGAGACAGGCAAAGGACAGGGACAGAGATATCAGTGGAAGGACTGCGAGAATTCTGCTCCCAGAGATCATTCCTGCTCACAGTGTCCCTTGTAGAAAGGGGACATCATTCCAGGCAGCCTGGACTGAGCATGTAGGGTTTGTTGTTGAGGAAACCTGCTCAGGCTTTTCCATTCTTTCCTTACAAACAGGAAAACTTCTCTGGGCCTGTGTGCAGGCAGAGCCCTGAGGAGAGCACTTGGCACATGGTGCCGTGGGCTGGGACCGCCAGCTGCAGAGCTCAAGGGAAGAAGCCCCGTTGTGTCACAATGGCTCCTTAGCTTCACGTGCATCACCTGTGTCACCATGGTCTACTTGATTCCATGAGGCCCCACTGTGTCACAATGGCTCCTTGGCTTCATGTGCATCACCTGTGTCACCATGGTCTCCTTGATTCCATGAGGCCCCACTGTGTCACAATGGCTCCTTGGCTTCATGTGCATCACCTGTGTCACCATGGTCTACTTGATTCCATGAGGCCCCACTGTGTCACAATGGCTCCTTGGCTTCATGTGCATCACCTGTGTCACCATGGTCTACTTGATTCCATGAGGCCCCACTGTGTCACAATGGCTCCTTGGCTTCATGTGCATCACCTGTGTCACCATGGTCTCCTTGATTCCATGAGGCCCCACTGGGTCACAATGGCTCCTTGGCTTCATGTGCATCACCTGTGTCACCATGGTCTCCTTGATTCCATGAGGCCCCACTTTGTCACAATGGCTCCTTGCTTCCATGAGATTCCGCAGTGTCACCATGCTCACCTTTGATCCACATTGTCATAATGGACAATTGCTTCCATGTGGCCCCACTGTGTCACAATAGCCCCTTGCTTCCATAGGTTTTCTAGAATGTAACGTATAATTTTCTACAATGTAACAATGGACTCCTTGGTTCTGTGAGCTACCCTGCTTTTTGCAGAGGTGTCTTTGGTTCCAACAAGGCCGCGCTCTGTCTCAGTGCACCCTGGCTTCCATGCGCATCTGGAGTATCACAAAGGCTCCTTGGTTCCACGAGGTCTTGCTGTGTCACAATGGATCCTGTGCTCCATGAGGCCCTCCAAAGTCATCATGGAGCCTTGATTCCATGTGCTTCCATTGCGTCCCAGGGATCGCCTTGGTTCCATCAGTTTCCTTAGTGGCACAATGCTCTCCATGCTTCCATGAGGCCCTGCTTTGCCACAATGGTCCCCTTGTGTCCATGAGGCCCTGCTGTGTCCCAGTGGACGGATGGTTCCATGAGGTTCCGTGCTGTCCCCATGGTCTTCTTGAATCCGCAGTGTAACAATGGACCATTGCTTCCAGGCGGCCTCTCTGTGTCACAAGGGGCTCCTTGATTCCATGATTCCCCATGGTGTCACCATGGAGCCTTGTTTCTAGGAGGTTCTGTACTGTCACAATTGTCTCCTTGATGCCATGAGCCCCTGCAGTGTCACAATGGCTCCTTGCTTCCATGAGGAACACAAAAGCTTTGCATCAACACTGAGCAACAGCTGCTGAACACACCTGCGAGCATCTGCTTGCATCAAAAGAGGGCTTCAAGCTGAGAAAGGCACCAGCAGCTTCCATCTGCAAGAGAGAGATAGGCGAAGGACAGGGACAGAGATATCAGTGGAAGGACTGCGAGAATTCTGCTCCCAGAGATCATTCCTGCTCACAGTGTCCCTTGTAGAAAGGGGACATCACTCCAGGCAGCCTGGACTGAGTATGTGGGTTTGTTGTTTAGCAAACCTGCTCAGGCTTTTCCATTCTTTCCTTACAAACAGGAAAACTTCTCTGGGCCTGTGTGCAGGCAGAGCCCTGAGGAGAGCAGTAGGCACATGGTGCCGTGGGCTGGGACCGCCAGCTGCAGAGCTCAAGGGAAGAAGCCCCGTTGTGTCACAATGGCTCCTTAGCTTCACGTGCATCACCTGTGTCACAATGGTCTCCTTGATTCCATGAGGCCCCACTGGGTCACAATGACTCCTTGGCTTCATGTGCATCACCTGTGTCACCATGGTCTCCTTGATTCCATGAGGCCCCACTTTGTCACAATGGCTCCTTGCTTCCATGAGGTTCCGCAGTGTCACCATGCTCACCTTTGATCCACATTGTCATAATGGACAATTGCTTCCATGTGGCCCCACTGTGTCACAATAGCCCCTTGCTTCCATAGGTTTTCTAGAATGTAACGTATAATTTTCTACAATGTAACAATGGACTCCTTGGTTCTGTGAGCTACCCTGCTTTTTGCAGAGGTGTCTTTGGTTCCAACAAGGCCCCGCTGTGTCTCAGTGCACCCTGGCTTCCATGCGCATCTGGAGTATCACAAAGGCTCCTTGGTTCCACGAGGTCTTGCTGTGTCACAATGGATCCTGTGCTCCATGAGGCCCTCCAAAGTCATCATGGAGCCTTGATTCCATGTGCTTCCATTGTGTCCCAGGGATCGCCTTGGTTCCATCAGTTTCCTTAGTGGCACAATGCTCTCCATGCTTCCATGATTGCCCACAATGTCACAATGCTCTCCATGCTTCCATGAGGCCCTGCTTTGCCACAATGGTCCCCTTGTGTCCATGAGGCCCCGCTGTGTCCCAATGGACGGATGGTTCCATGAGGTTCCGTGCTGTCCCCATGGTCTTCTTGAATCCGCAGTGTAACAATGGACCATTGCTTCCAGGCGGCCTCTCTGTGTCACAAGGGGCTCCTTGATTCCATGATTCCCCACGGTGTCACCATGGAGCCTTGTTTCTAGGAGGTTCTGTACTGTCACAATTGTCTCCTGGATCCCATGAGCCCCTGCAGTGTCACAATGGCTCCTTGCTTCCATGAGGAACACAAAAGCTTTGCATCAACACTGAGCAACAGCTGCTGAACACACCTGGGAGCATCTGCTTGCATCAAAAGAGGGCTTCAAGCTGAGAAAGGCACCAGCAGCTTCCATCTGCAACAGAGAGCCAGGCAAAGGACAGGGACAGAGATATCAGTGGAAGGACTGCGAGAATTCTGCTCCCAGAGATCATTCCTGCTCACAGTGTCCCTTGTAGAAAGGGGACATCATTCCAGGCAGCCTGGACTGAGCATGTAGGGTTTGTTGTTGAGGAAACCTGCTCAGGCTTTTCCATTCTTTCCTTACAAACAGGAAAACTTCTCTGGGCCTGTGTGCAGGCAGAGCCCTGAGGAGAGCAGTAGGCACATGGTGCCGTGGGCTGGGACCGCCAGCTGCAGAGCTCAAGGGAAGAAGCCCCGTTGTGTCACAATGGCTCCTTAGCTTCATGTGCATCACCTGTGTCACAATAGTCTCCTTGATTCCATGAGGCCCCACTGTGTCACAATGTCTCCTTGGCTTCATGTGCATCACCTGTGTCACCATGGTCTCCTTGATTCCATGAGGCCCCACTGTGGCACAATGGCTCCTTGCTTCCATGAGGTTCCGCAGTGTCACCATGCTCACCTTTGATCCACATTGTCATAATGGACAATTGCTTCCATGTGGCCCCACTGTGTCACAATAGCCCCTTGCTTCCATAGGTTTTCTAGAATGTAATGTATAATTTTCTACAATGTAACAATGGACTCCTTGGTTCTGTGAGCTACCCTGCTTTTTGCAGAGGTGTCTTTGGTTCCAACAAGGCCCTGCTGTGTCTCAGTGCACCCTGGCTTCCATGCGCATCTGGAGTATCACAAAGGCTCCTTGGTTCCACGAGGTCTTGCTGTGTCACAATGGATCCTGTGCTCCATGAGGCCCTCCAAAGTCATCACGGAGCCTTGATTCCATGTGCTTCCATTGCGTCCCAGGGATCGCCTTGGTTCCATCAGTTTCCTTAGTGGCACAATGCTCTCCATGCTTCCATGAGGCCCTGCTTTGCCACAATGGTCCCCTTGTGTCCATGAGGCCCCGCTGTGTCCCAGTGGACGGATGGTTCCATGAGGTTCCGTGCTGTCCCCATGGTCTTCTTGAATCCGCAGTGTAACAATGGACCATTGCTTCCAGGCGGCCTCTCTGTGTCACAAGGGGCTCCTTGATTCCATGATTCCCCACGGTGTCACCATGGAGCCTTGTTTCTAGGAGGTTCTGTACTGTCACAATTGTCTCCTTGATGCCATGAGCCCCTGCAGTGTCACAATGGCTCCTTGCTTCCATGAGGAACACAAAAGCTTTGCATCAACACTGAGCAACAGCTGCTGAACACACCTGCGAGCATCTGCTTGCATCAAAAGAGGGCTTCAAGCTGAGAAAGGCACCAGCAGCTTCCATCTGCAAGAGAGAGATAGGCGAAGGACAGGGACAGAGATATCAGTGGAAGGACTGCGAGAATTCTGCTCCCAGAGATCATTCCTGCTCACAGTGTCCCTTGTAGAAAGGGGACATCACTCCAGGCAGCCTGGACTGAGTATGTGGGTTTGTTGTTTAGCAAACCTGCTCAGGCTTTTCCATTCTTTCCTTACAAACAGGAAAACTTCTCTGGGCCTGTGTGCAGGCAGAGCCCTGAGGAGAGCAGTAGGCACATGGTGCCGTGGGCTGGGACCGCCAGCTGCAGAGCTCAAGGGAAGAAGCCCCGTTGTGTCACAATGGCTCCTTAGCTTCATGTGGATCACCTGTGTCACAATGGTCTCCTTGATTCCATGAGGCCCCACTGGGTCACAATGGCTCCTTGGCTTCATGTGCATCACCTGTGTCACCATGGTCTCCTTGATTCCATGAGGCCCCACTGGGTCACAATGGCTCCTTGGCTTCATGTGCATCACCTGTGTCACCATGGTCTCCTTGATTCCATGAGGCCCCATTTTGTCACAATGGCTCCTTGCTTCCATGAGGTTCCGCAGTGTCACCATGCTCACCTTTGATCCACATTGTCATAATGGACAATTGCTTCCATGTGGCCCCACTGTGTCACAATAGCCCCTTGCTTCCATAGGTTTTCTAGAATGTAACGTATAATTTTCTACAATGTAACAATGGACTCCTTGGTTCTGTGAGCTACCCTGCTTTTTGCAGAGGTGTCTTTGGTTCCAACAAGGCCGCGCTGTGTCTCAGTGCACCCTGGCTTCCATGCGCATCTGGAGTATCACAAAGGCTCCTTGGTTCCACGAGGTCTTGCTGTGTCACAATGGATCCTGTGCTCCATGAGGCCCTCCAAAGTCATCATGGAGCCTTGATTCCATGTGCTTCCATTGTGTCCCAGGGATCGCCTTGGTTCCATCAGTTTCCTTAGTGGCACAATGCTCTCCATGCTTCCATGATTGCCCACAATGTCACAATGCTCTCCATGCTTCCATGAGGCCCTGCTTTGCCACAATGGTCCCCTTGTGTCCATGAGGCCCCGCTGTGTCCCAATGGACGGATGGTTCCATGAGGTTCCGTGCTGTCCCCATGGTCTTCTTGAATCCGCAGTGTAACAATGGACCATTGCTTCCAGGCGGCCTCTCTGTGTCACAAGGGGCTCCTTGATTCCATGATTCCCCACGGTGTCACCATGGAGCCTTGTTTCTAGGAGGTTCTGTACTGTCACAATTGTCTCCTTGATGCCATGAGCCCCTGCAGTGTCACAATGGCTCCTTGCTTCCATGAGGAACACAAAAGCTTTGCATCAACACTGAGCAACAGCTGCTGAACACACCTGCGAGCATCTGCTTGCATCAAAAGAGGGCTTCAAGCTGAGAAAGGCACCAGCAGCTTCCATCTGCAACAGAGAGCCAGGCAAAGGACAGGGACAGAGAATTCAGTGGAAAGACTGCGGGAATTCTGCTCCCAGAGATCATTCCTGCTCACAGTGTCCCTTGTAGAAAGGGGACATCATTCCAGGCAGCCTGGACTGAGCATGTAGGGTTTGTTGTTTAGGAAACCTGCTCAGGCTTTTCCATTCTTTCCTTACAAACAGGAAAACTTCTCTGGGCCTGTGTGCAGGCAGAGCCCTGAGGAGAGCACTTGGCACATGGTGCCGTGGGCTGGGACCGCCAGCTGCAGAGCTCAAGGGAAGAAGCCCCGTTGTGTCACAATGGCTCCTTAGCTTCATGTGGATCACCTGTGTCACAATAGTCTCCTTGATTCCATGAGGCCCCACTGTGTCACAATGGCTCCTTGGCTTCATGTGCATCACCTGTGTCACCATGGTCTCCTTGATTCCATGAGGCCCCACTGGGTCACAATGGCTCCTTGGCTTCATGTGCATCACCTGTGTCACCATGGTCTCCTTGATTCCATGAGGCCCCACTTTGTCACAATGGCTCCTTGCTTCCATGAGGTTCCGCAGTGTCACCATGCTCACCTTTGATCCACATTGTCATAATGGACAATTGCTTCCATGTGGCCCCACTGTGTCACAATAGCCCCTTGCTTCCATAGGTTTTCTAGAATGTAACGTATAATTTTCTACAATGTAACAATGGACTCCTTGGTTCTGTGAGCTACCCTGCTTTTTGCAGAGGTGTCTTTGGTTCCAACAAGGCCGCGCTCTGTCTCAGTGCACCCTGGCTTCCATGCGCATCTGGAGTATCACAAAGGCTCCTTGGTTCCACGAGGTCTTGCTGTGTCACAATGGATCCTGTGCTCCATGAGGCCCTCCAAAGTCATCATGGAGCCTTGATTCCATGTGCTTCCATTGTGTCCCAGGGATCGCCTTGGTTCCATCAGTTTCCTTAGTGGCACAATGCTCTCCATGCTTCCATGATTGCCCACAATGTCACAATGCTCTCCATGCTTCCATGAGGCCCTGCTTTGCCACAATGGTCCCCTTGTGTCCATGAGGCCCCGCTGTGTCCCAGTGGACGGATGGTTCCATGAGGTTCCGTGCTGTCCCCATGGTCTTCTTGAATCCGCAGTGTAACAATGGACCATTGCTTCCAGGCGGCCTCTCTGTGTCACAAGGGGCTCCTTGATTCCATGATTCCCCACGGTGTCACCATGGAGCCTTGTTTCTAGGAGGTTCTGTACTGTCACAATTGTCTCCTGGATCCCATGAGCCCCTGCAGTGTCACAATGGCTCCTTGCTTCCATGAGGAACACAAAAGCTTTGCATCAACACTGAGCAACAGCTGCTGAACACACCTGCGAGCATCTGCTTGCATCAAAAGAGGGCTTCAAGCTGAGAAAGGCACCAGCAGCTTCCATCTGCAACAGAGAGACAGGCAAAGGACAGGGACAGAGATATCAGTGGAAGGACTGCGAGAATTCTGCTCCCAGAGATCATTCCTGCTCACAGTGTCCCTTGTAGAAAGGGGACATCATTCCAGGCAGCCTGGACTGAGCATGTAGGGTTTGTTGTTGAGGAAACCTGCTCAGGCTTTTCCATTCTTTCCTTACAAACAGGAAAACTTCTCTGGGCCTGTGTGCAGGCAGAGCCCTGAGGAGAGCACTTGGCACATGGTGCCGTGGGCTGGGACCGCCAGCTGCAGAGCTCAAGGGAAGAAGCCCCGTTGTGTCACAATGGCTCCTTAGCTTCATGTGCATCACCTGTGTCACAATAGTCTCCTTGATTCCATGAGGCCCCACTGTGTCACAATGGCTCCTTGCTTCCATGAGGTTCCGCAGTGTCACCATGCTCACCTTTGATCCACATTGTCATAATGGACAATTGCTTCCATGTGGCCCCACTGTGTCACAATAGCCCCTTGCTTCCATAGGTTTTCTAGAATGTAATGTATAATTTTCTACAATGTAACAATGGACTCCTTGGTTCTGTGAGCTACCCTGCTTTTTGCAGAGGTGTCTTTGGTTCCAACAAGGCCCTGCTGTGTCTCAGTGCACCCTGGCTTCCATGCGCATCTGGAGTATCACAAAGGCTCCTTGGTTCCACGAGGTCTTGCTGTGTCACAATGGATCCTGTGCTCCATGAGGCCCTCCAAAGTCATCATGGAGCCTTGATTCCATGTGCTTCCATTGCGTCCCAGGGATCGCCTTGGTTCCATCAGTTTCCTTAGTGGCACAATGCTCTCCATGCTTCCATGAGGCCCTGCTTTGCCACAATGGTCCCCTTGTGTCCATGAGGCCCCGCTGTGTCCCAGTGGACGGATGGTTCCATGAGGTTCCGTGCTGTCCCCATGGTCTTCTTGAATCCGCAGTGTAACAATGGACCATTGCTTCCAGGCGGCCTCTCTGTGTCACAAGGGGCTCCTTGATTCCATGATTCCCCACGGTGTCACCATGGAGCCTTGTTTCTAGGAGGTTCTGTACTGTCACAATTGTCTCCTTGATGCCATGAGCCCCTGCAGTGTCACAATGGCTCCTTGCTTCCATGAGGAACACAAAAGCTTTGCATCAACACTGAGCAACAGCTGCTGAACACACCTGCGAGCATCTGCTTGCATCAAAAGAGGGCTTCAAGCTGAGAAAGGCACCAGCAGCTTCCATCTGCAAGAGAGAGATAGGCGAAGGACAGGGACAGAGATATCAGTGGAAGGACTGCGAGAATTCTGCTCCCAGAGATCATTCCTGCTCACAGTGTCCCTTGTAGAAAGGGGACATCACTCCAGGCAGCCTGGACTGAGTATGTGGGTTTGTTGTTTAGCAAACCTGCTCAGGCTTTTCCATTCTTTCCTTACAAACAGGAAAACTTCTCTGGGCCTGTGTGCAGGCAGAGCCCTGAGGAGAGCAGTAGGCACATGGTGCCGTGGGCTGGGACCGCCAGCTGCAGAGCTCAAGGGAAGAAGCCCCGTTGTGTCACAATGGCTCCTTAGCTTCATGTGGATCACCTGTGTCACAATGGTCTCCTTGATTCCATGAGGCCCCACTGGGTCACAATGGCTCCTTGGCTTCATGTGCATCACCTGTGTCACCATGGTCTCCTTGATTCCATGAGGCCCCACTTTGTCACAATGGCTCCTTGCTTCCATGAGGTTCCGCAGTGTCACCATGCTCACCTTTGATCCACATTGTCATAATGGACAATTGCTTCCATGTGGCCCCACTGTGTCACAATAGCCCCTTGCTTCCATAGGTTTTCTAGAATGTAACGTATAATTTTCTACAATGTAACAATGGACTCCTTGGTTCTGTGAGCTACCCTGCTTTTTGCAGAGGTGTCTTTGGTTCCAACAAGGCCGCGCTGTGTCTCAGTGCACCCTGGCTTCCATGCGCATCTGGAGTATCACAAAGGCTCCTTGGTTCCACGAGGTCTTGCTGTGTCACAATGGATCCTGTGCTCCATGAGGCCCTCCAAAGTCATCATGGAGCCTTGATTCCATGTGCTTCCATTGTGTCCCAGGGATCGCCTTGGTTCCATCAGTTTCCTTAGTGGCACAATGCTCTCCATGCTTCCATGATTGCCCACAATGTCACAATGCTCTCCATGCTTCCATGAGGCCCTGCTTTGCCACAATGGTCCCCTTGTGTCCATGAGGCCCCGCTGTGTCCCAATGGACGGATGGTTCCATGAGGTTCCGTGCTGTCCCCATGGTCTTCTTGAATCCGCAGTGTAACAATGGACCATTGCTTCCAGGCGGCCTCTCTGTGTCACAAGGGGCTCCTTGATTCCATGATTCCCCACGGTGTCACCATGGAGCCTTGTTTCTAGGAGGTTCTGTACTGTCACAATTGTCTCCTTGATGCCATGAGCCCCTGCAGTGTCACAATGGCTCCTTGCTTCCATGAGGAACACAAAAGCTTTGCATCAACACTGAGCAACAGCTGCTGAACACACCTGCGAGCATCTGCTTGCATCAAAAGAGGGCTTCAAGCTGAGAAAGGCACCAGCAGCTTCCATCTGCAACAGAGAGCCAGGCAAAGGACAGGGACAGAGAATTCAGTGGAAAGACTGCGGGAATTCTGCTCCCAGAGATCATTCCTGCTCACAGTGTGCCTTGTAGAAAGGGGACATCATTCCAGGCAGCCTGGACTGAGCATGTAGGGTTTGTTGTTGAGGAAACCTGCTCAGGCTTTTCCATTCTTTCCTTACAAACAGGAAAACTTCTCTGGGCCTGTGTGCAGGCAGAGCCCTGAGGAGAGCACTTGGCACATGGTGCCGTGGGCTGGGACCGCCAGCTGCAGAGCTCAAGGGAAGAAGCCCCGTTGTGTCACAATGGCTCCTTAGCTTCATGTGGATCACCTGTGTCACAATAGTCTCCTTGATTCCATGAGGCCCCACTGTGTCACAATGGCTCCTTGGCTTCATGTGCATCACCTGTGTCACCATGGTCTACTTGATTCCATGAGGCCCCACTGTGTCACAATGGCTCCTTGGCTTCATGTGCATCACCTGTGTCACCATGGTCTCCTTGATTCCATGAGGCCCCACTTTGTCACAATGGCTCCTTGCTTCCATGAGGTTCCGCAGTGTCACCATGCTCACCTTTGATCCACATTGTCATAATGGACAATTGCTTCCATGTGGCCCCACTGTGTCACAATAGCCCCTTGCTTCCATAGGTTTTCTAGAATGTAACGTATAATTTTCTACAATGTAACAATGGACTCCTTGGTTCTGTGAGCTACCCTGCTTTTTGCAGAGGTGTCTTTGGTTCCAACAAGGCCGCGCTGTGTCTCAGTGCACCCTGGCTTCCATGCGCATCTGGAGTATCACAAAGGCTCCTTGGTTCCACGAGGTCTTGCTGTGTCACAATGGATCCTGTGCTCCATGAGGCCCTCCAAAGTCATCATGGAGCCTTGATTCCATGTGCTTCCATTGTGTCCCAGGGATCGCCTTGGTTCCATCAGTTTCCTTAGTGGCACAATGCTCTCCATGCTTCCATGATTGCCCACAATGTCACAATGCTCTCCATGCTTCCATGAGGCCCTGCTTTGCCACAATGGTCCCCTTGTGTCCATGAGGCCCCGCTGTGTCCCAGTGGACGGATGGTTCCATGAGGTTCCGTGCTGTCCCCATGGTCTTCTTGAATCCGCAGTGTAACAATGGACCATTGCTTCCAGGCGGCCTCTCTGTGTCACAAGGGGCTCCTTGATTCCATGATTCCCCACGGTGTCACCATGGAGCCTTGTTTCTAGGAGGTTCTGTACTGTCACAATTGTCTCCTGGATCCCATGAGCCCCTGCAGTGTCACAATGGCTCCTTGCTTCCATGAGGAACACAAAAGCTTTGCATCAACACTGAGCAACAGCTGCTGAACACACCTGCGAGCATCTGCTTGCATCAAAAGAGGGCTTCAAGCTGAGAAAGGCACCAGCAGCTTCCATCTGCAAGAGAGAGACAGGCAAAGGACAGGGACAGAGATATCAGTGGAAGGACTGCGAGAATTCTGCTCCCAGAGATCATTCCTGCTCACAGTGTCCCTTGTAGAAAGGGGACATCATTCCAGGCAGCCTGGACTGAGCATGTAGGGTTTGTTGTTGAGGAAACCTGCTCAGGCTTTTCCATTCTTTCCTTACAAACAGGAAAACTTCTCTGGGCCTGTGTGCAGGCAGAGCCCTGAGGAGAGCACTTGGCACATGGTGCCGTGGGCTGGGACCGCCAGCTGCAGAGCTCAAGGGAAGAAGCCCCGTTGTGTCACAATGGCTCCTTAGCTTCATGTGCATCACCTGTGTCACCATGGTCTACTTGATTCCATGAGGCCCCACTGTGTCACAATGGCTCCTTGGCTTCATGTGCATCACCTGTGTCACCATGGTCTCCTTGATTCCATGAGGCCCCACTGTGTCACAATGGCTCCTTGGCTTCATGTGCATCACCTGTGTCACCATGGTCTACTTGATTCCATGAGGCCCCACTGTGTCACAATGGCTCCTTGGCTTCATGTGCATCACCTGTGTCACCATGGTCTACTTGATTCCATGAGGCCCCACTGTGTCACAATGGCTCCTTGGCTTCATGTGCATCACCTGTGTCACCATGGTCTCCTTGATTCCATGAGGCCCCACTGGGTCACAATGGCTCCTTGGCTTCATGTGCATCACCTGTGTCACCATGGTCTCCTTGATTCCATGAGGCCCCACTTTGTCACAATGGCTCCTTGCTTCCATGAGATTCCGCAGTGTCACCATGCTCACCTTTGATCCACATTGTCATAATGGACAATTGCTTCCATGTGGCCCCACTGTGTCACAATAGCCCCTTGCTTCCATAGGTTTTCTAGAATGTAACGTATAATTTTCTACAATGTAACAATGGACTCCTTGGTTCTGTGAGCTACCCTGCTTTTTGCAGAGGTGTCTTTGGTTCCAACAAGGCCGCGCTCTGTCTCAGTGCACCCTGGCTTCCATGCGCATCTGGAGTATCACAAAGGCTCCTTGGTTCCACGAGGTCTTGCTGTGTCACAATGGATCCTGTGCTCCATGAGGCCCTCCAAAGTCATCATGGAGCCTTGATTCCATGTGCTTCCATTGCGTCCCAGGGATCGCCTTGGTTCCATCAGTTTCCTTAGTGGCACAATGCTCTCCATGCTTCCATGAGGCCCTGCTTTGCCACAATGGTCCCCTTGTGTCCATGAGGCCCTGCTGTGTCCCAGTGGACGGATGGTTCCATGAGGTTCCGTGCTGTCCCCATGGTCTTCTTGAATCCGCAGTGTAACAATGGACCATTGCTTCCAGGCGGCCTCTCTGTGTCACAAGGGGCTCCTTGATTCCATGATTCCCCATGGTGTCACCATGGAGCCTTGTTTCTAGGAGGTTCTGTACTGTCACAATTGTCTCCTTGATGCCATGAGCCCCTGCAGTGTCACAATGGCTCCTTGCTTCCATGAGGAACACAAAAGCTTTGCATCAACACTGAGCAACAGCTGCTGAACACACCTGCGAGCATCTGCTTGCATCAAAAGAGGGCTTCAAGCTGAGAAAGGCACCAGCAGCTTCCATCTGCAAGAGAGAGATAGGCGAAGGACAGGGACAGAGATATCAGTGGAAGGACTGCGAGAATTCTGCTCCCAGAGATCATTCCTGCTCACAGTGTCCCTTGTAGAAAGGGGACATCACTCCAGGCAGCCTGGACTGAGTATGTGGGTTTGTTGTTGAGGAAACCTGCTCAGGCTTTTCCATTCTTTCCTTACAAACAGGAAAACTTCTCTGGGCCTGTGTGCAGGCAGAGCCCTGAGGAGAGCAGTAGGCACATGGTGCCGTGGGCTGGGACCGCCAGCTGCAGAGCTCAAGGGAAGAAGCCCCGTTGTGTCACAATGGCTCCTTAGCTTCACGTGCATCACCTGTGTCACAATGGTCTCCTTGATTCCATGAGGCCCCACTGGGTCACAATGACTCCTTGGCTTCATGTGCATCACCTGTGTCACCATGGTCTCCTTGATTCCATGAGGCCCCACTTTGTCACAATGGCTCCTTGCTTCCATGAGGTTCCGCAGTGTCACCATGCTCACCTTTGATCCACATTGTCATAATGGACAATTGCTTCCATGTGGCCCCACTGTGTCACAATAGCCCCTTGCTTCCATAGGTTTTCTAGAATGTAATGTATAATTTTCTACAATGTAACAATGGACTCCTTGGTTCTGTGAGCTACCCTGCTTTTTGCAGAGGTGTCTTTGGTTCCAACAAGGCCCCGCTGTGTCTCAGTGCACCCTGGCTTCCATGCGCATCTGGAGTATCACAAAGGCTCCTTGGTTCCACGAGGTCTTGCTGTGTCACAATGGATCCTGTGCTCCATGAGGCCCTCCAAAGTCATCATGGAGCCTTGATTCCATGTGCTTCCATTGCGTCCCAGGGATCGCCTTGGTTCCATCAGTTTCCTTAGTGGCACAATGCTCTCCATGCTTCCATGATTGCCCACAATGTCACAATGCTCTCCATGCTTCCATGAGGCCCTGCTTTGCCACAATGGTCCCCTTGTGTCCATGAGGCCCCGCTGTGTCCCAGTGGACGGATGGTTCCATGAGGTTCCGTGCTGTCCCCATGGTCTTCTTGAATCCGCAGTGTAACAATGGACCATTGCTTCCAGGCGGCCTCTCTGTGTCACAAGGGGCTCCTTGATTCCATGATTCCCCACGGTGTCACCATGGAGCCTTGTTTCTAGGAGGTTCTGTACTGTCACAATTGTCTCCTGGATCCCATGAGCACCTGCAGTGTCACAATGGCTCCTTGCTTCCATGAGGAACACAAAAGCTTTGCATCAACACTGAGCAACAGCTGCTGAACACACCTGCGAGCATCTGCTTGCATCAAAAGAGGGCTTCAAGCTGAGAAAGGCACCAGCAGCTTCCATCTGCAAGAGAGAGATAGGCGAAGGACAGGGACAGAGATATCAGTGGAAGGACTGCGAGAATTCTGCTCCCAGAGATCATTCCTGCTCACAGTGTCCCTTGTAGAAAGGGGACATCACTCCAGGCAGCCTGGACTGAGTATGTGGGTTTGTTGTTTAGCAAACCTGCTCAGGCTTTTCCATTCTTTCCTTACAAACAGGAAAACTTCTCTGGGCCTGTGTGCAGGCAGAGCCCTGAGGAGAGCAGTAGGCACATGGTGCCGTGGGCTGGGACCGCCAGCTGCAGAGCTCAAGGGAAGAAGCCCCGTTGTGTCACAATGGCTCCTTAGCTTCATGTGCATCACCTGTGTCACAATGGTCTCCTTGATTCCATGAGGCCCCACTGGGTCACAATGACTCCTTGGCTTCATGTGCATCACCTGTGTCACCATGGTCTCCTTGATTCCATGAGGCCCCACTTTGTCACAATGGCTCCTTGCTTCCATGAGGTTCCGCAGTGTCACCATGCTCACCTTTGATCCACATTGTCATAATGGACAATTGCTTCCATGTGGCCCCACTGTGTCACAATAGCCCCTTGCTTCCATAGGTTTTCTAGAATGTAACGTATAATTTTCTACAATGTAACAATGGACTCCTTGGTTCTGTGAGCTACCCTGCTTTTTGCAGAGGTGTCTTTGGTTCCAACAAGGCCCCGCTGTGTCTCAGTGCACCCTGGCTTCCATGCGCATCTGGAGTATCACAAAGGCTCCTTGGTTCCACGAGGTCTTGCTGTGTCACAATGGATCCTGTGCTCCATGAGGCCCTCCAAAGTCATCATGGAGCCTTGATTCCACGTGCTTCCATTGCGTCCCAGGGATCGCCTTGGTTCCATCAGTTTCCTTAGTGGCACAATGCTCTCCATGCTTCCATGATTGCCCACAATGTCACAATGCTCTCCATGCTTCCATGAGGCCCTGCTTTGCCACAATGGTCCCCTTGTGTCCATGAGGCCCCGCTGTGTCCCAGTGGACGGATGGTTCCATGAGGTTTCGTGCTGTCCCCATGGTCTTCTTGAATCCGCAGTGTAACAATGGACCATTGCTTCCAGGCGGCCTCTCTGTGTCACAAGGGGCTCCTTGATTCCATGATTCCCCACGGTGTCACCATGGAGCCTTGTTTCTAGGAGGTTCTGTACTGTCACAATTGTCTCCTTGATGCCATGAGCCCCTGCAGTGTCACAATGGCTCCTTGCTTCCATGAGGAACACAAAAGCTTTGCATCAACACTGAGCAACAGCTGCTGAACACACCTGCGAGCATCTGCTTGCATCAAAAGAGGGCTTCAAGCTGAGAAAGGCACCAGCAGCTTCCATCTGCAAGAGAGAGATAGGCGAAGGACAGGGACAGAGATATCAGTGGAAGGACTGCGAGAATTCTGCTCCCAGAGATCATTCCTGCTCACAGTGTCCCTTGTAGAAAGGGGACATCACTCCAGGCAGCCTGGACTGAGTATGTGGGTTTGTTGTTTAGCAAACCTGCTCAGGCTTTTCCATTCTTTCCTTACAAACAGGAAAACTTCTCTGGGCCTGTGTGCAGGCAGAGCCCTGAGGAGAGCAGTAGGCACATGGTGCCGTGGGCTGGGACCGCCAGCTGCAGAGCTCAAGGGAAGAAGCCCCGTTGTGTCACAATGGTCTCCTTAGCTTCATGTGGATCACCTGTGTCACAATAGTCTCCTTGATTCCATGAGGCCCCACTGTGTCACAATGGCTCCTTGGCTTCATGTGCATCACCTGTGTCACCATGGTCTCCTTGATTCCATGAGGCCCCACTGGGTCACAATGGCTCCTTGGCTTCATGTGCATCACCTGTGTCACCATGGTCTCCTTGATTCCATGAGGCCCCACTGTGTCACAATGGCTCCTTGGCTTCATGTGCATCACCTGTGTCACCATGGTCTCCTTGATTCCATGAGGCCCCACTGTGTCACAATGGCTCCTTGGCTTCATGTGCATCACCTGTGTCACCATGGTCTCCTTGATTCCATGAGGCCCCACTTTGTCACAATGGCTCCTTGCTTCCATGAGATTCCGCAGTGTCACCATGCTCACCTTTGATCCACATTGTCATAATGGACAATTGCTTCCATGTGGCCCCACTGTGTCACAATAGCCCCTTGCTTCCATAGGTTTTCTAGAATGTAACGTATAATTTTCTACAATGTAACAATGGACTCCTTGGTTCTGTGAGCTACCCTGCTTTTTGCAGAGGTGTCTTTGGTTCCAACAAGGCCCCGCTGTGTCTCAGTGCACCCTGGCTTCCATGCGCATCTGGAGTATCACAAAGGCTCCTATGTTCCACGAGGTCTTGCTGTGTCACAATGGATCCTGTGCTCCATGAGGCCCTCCAAAGTCATCATGGAGCCTTGATTCCATGTGCTTCCATTGCGTCCCAGGGATCGCCTTGGTTCCATCAGTTTCCTTAGTGGCACAATGCTCTCCATGCTTCCATGAGGCCCTGCTTTGCCACAATGGTCCCCTTGTGTCCATGAGGCCCCGCTGTGTCCCAGTGGACGGATGGTTCCATGAGGTTCCGTGCTGTCCCCATGGTCTTCTTGAATCCGCAGTGTAACAATGGACCATTGCTTCCAGGCGGCCTCTCTGTGTCACAAGGGGCTCCTTGATTCCATGATTCCCCACGGTGTCACCATGGAGCCTTGTTTCTAGGAGGTTCTGTACTGTCACAATTGTCTCCTGGATCCCATGAGCCCCTGCAGTGTCACAATGGCTCCTTGCTTCCATGAGGAACACAAAAGCTTTGCATCAACACTGAGCAACAGCTGCTGAACACACCTGGGAGCATCTGCTTGCATCAAAAGAGGGCTTCAAGCTGAGAAAGGCACCAGCAGCTTCCATCTGCAAGAGAGAGATAGGCGAAGGACAGGGACAGAGATATCAGTGGAAGGACTGCGAGAATTCTGCTCCCAGAGATCATTCCTGCTCACAGTGTCCCTTGTAGAAAGGGGACATCACTCCAGGCAGCCTGGACTGAGTATGTGGGTTTGTTGTTTAGCAAACCTGCTCAGGCTTTTCCATTCTTTCCTTACAAACAGGAAAACTTCTCTGGGCCTGTGTGCAGGCAGAGCCCTGAGGAGAGCAGTA
Organism: Corvus hawaiiensis; assembly: GCF_020740725.1. Classification (NCBI taxonomy): domain Eukaryota; kingdom Metazoa; phylum Chordata; class Aves; order Passeriformes; family Corvidae; genus Corvus; species Corvus hawaiiensis. The sequence continues at coordinate 12,068,391 of NC_063232.1, read as the reverse complement.
GGCACATGGAGCCGTGGGCTGGGACCGCCAGCTGCATAGCTCAAGGGAAGAAGCCCCATTGTGTCACAATGGCTCCTTAGCTTCATGTGCATCACCTGTGTCACAATGGTCTCCTTGATTCCATGAGGCCCCACTGGGTCACAATGGCTCCTTGGCTTCATGTGCATCACCTGTGTCACCATGGTCTCCTTGATTCCATGAGGCCCCACTTTGTCACAATGGCTCCTTGCTTCCATGAGGTTCCGCAGTGTCACCATGCTCACCTTTGATCCACATTGTCATAATGGACAATTGCTTCCATGTGGCCCCACTGTGTCACAATAGCCCCTTGCTTCCATAGGTTTTCTAGAATGTAACGTATAATTTTCTACAATGTAACAATGGACTCCTTGGTTCTGTGAGCTACCCTGCTTTTTGCAGAGGTGTCTTTGGTTCCAACAAGGCCGCGCTGTGTCTCAGTGCACCCTGGCTTCCATGCGCATCTGGAGTATCACAAAGGCTCCTTGGTTCCACGAGGTCTTGCTGTGTCACAATGGATCCTGTGCTCCATGAGGCCCTCCAAAGTCATCATGGAGCCTTGATTCCATGTGCTTCCATTGTGTCCCAGGGATCGCCTTGGTTCCATCAGTTTCCTTAGTGGCACAATGCTCTCCATGCTTCCATGATTGCCCACAATGTCACAATGCTCTCCATGCTTCCATGAGGCCCTGCTTTGCCACAATGGTCCCCTTGTGTCCATGAGGCCCCGCTGTGTCCCAATGGACGGATGGTTCCATGAGGTTCCGTGCTGTCCCCATGGTCTTCTTGAATCCGCAGTGTAACAATGGACCATTGCTTCCAGGCGGCCTCTCTGTGTCACAAGGGGCTCCTTGATTCCATGATTCCCCACGGTGTCACCATGGAGCCTTGTTTCTAGGAGGTTCTGTACTGTCACAATTGTCTCCTGGATCCCATGAGCCCCTGCAGTGTCACAATGGCTCCTTGCTTCCATGAGGAACACAAAAGCTTTGCATCAACACTGAGCAACAGCTGCTGAACACACCTGCGAGCATCTGCTTGCATCAAACGAGGGCTTCAAGCTGAGAAAGGCACCAGCAGCTTCCATCTGCAACAGAGAGACAGGCAAAGGACAGGGACAGAGAATTCAGTGGAAAGACTGCGGGAATTCTGCTCCCAGAGATCATTCCTGCTCACAGTGTCCCTTGTAGAAAGGGGACATCATTCCAGGCAGCCTGGACTGAGCATGTAGGGTTTGTTGTTTAGGAAACCTGCTCAGGCTTTTCCATTCTTTCCTTACAAACAGGAAAACTTCTCTGGGCCTGTGTGCAGGCAGAGCCCTGAGGAGAGCACTTGGCACATGGTGCCGTGGGCTGGGACCGCCAGCTGCAGAGCTCAAGGGAAGAAGCCCCGTTGTGTCACAATGGTCTCCTTAGCTTCATGTGGATCACCTGTGTCACAATAGTCTCCTTGATTCCATGAGGCCCCACTGTGTCACAATGGCTCCTTGGCTTCATGTGGATCACCTGTGTCACAATGGTCTCCTTGATTCCATGAGGCCCCACTGGGTCACAATGGCTCCTTGGCTTCATGTGCATCACCTGTGTCACCATGGTCTCCTTGATTCCATGAGGCCCCACTTTGTCACAATGGCTCCTTGCTTCCATGAGGTTCTGCAGTGTCACCATGCTCACCTTTGATCCACATTGTCATAATGGACAATTGCTTCCATGTGGCCCCACTGTGTCACAATAGCCCCTTGCTTCCATAGGTTTTCTAGAATGTAACGTATAATTTTCTACAATGTAACAATGGACTCCTTGGTTCTGTGAGCTACCCTGCTTTTTGCAGAGGTGTCTTTGGTTCCAACAAGGCCGCGCTGTGTCTCAGTGCACCCTGGCTTCCATGCGCATCTGGAGTATCACAAAGGCTCCTTGGTTCCACGAGGTCTTGCTGTGTCACAATGGATCCTGTGCTCCATGAGGCCCTCCAAAGTCATCATGGAGCCTTGATTCCATGTGCTTCCATTGTGTCCCAGGGATCGCCTTGGTTCCATCAGTTTCCTTAGTGGCACAATGCTCTCCATGCTTCCATGATTGCCCACAATGTCACAATGCGCTCCATGCTTCCATGAGGCCCTGCTTTGCCACAATGGTCCCCTTGTGTCCATGAGGCCCCGCTGTGTCCCAATGGACGGATGGTTCCATGAGGTTCCGTGCTGTCCCCATGGTCTTCTTGAATCCGCAGTGTAACAATGGACCATTGCTTCCAGGAGGCCTCTCTGTGTCACAAGGGGCTCCTTGATTCCATGATTCCCCACGGTGTCACCATGGAGCCTTGTTTCTAGGAGGTTCTGTACTGTCACAATTGTCTCCTTGATCCCATGAGCCCCTGCAGTGTCACAATGGCTCCTTGCTTCCATGAGGAACACAAAAGCTTTGCATCAACACTGAGCAACAGCTGCTGAACACACCTGGGAGCATCTGCTTGCATCAAAAGAGGGCTTCAAGCTGAGAAAGGCACCAGCAGCTTCCATCTGCAAGAGAGAGACAGGCGAAGGACAGGGACAGAGATATCAGTGGAAGGACTGCGAGAATTCTGCTCCCAGAGATCATTCCTGCTCACAGTGTCCCTTGTAGAAAGGGGACATCATTCCAGGCAGCCTGGACTGAGTATGTGGGTTTGTTGTTGAGGAAACCTGCTCAGGCTTTTCCATTCTTTCCTTACAAACAGGAAAACTTCTCTGGGCCTGTGTGCAGGCAGAGCCCTGAGGAGAGCAGTAGGCACATGGTGCCGTGGGCTGGGACCGCCAGCTGCAGAGCTCAAGGGAAGAAGCCCCGTTGTGTCACAATGGCTCCTTAGCTTCATGTGCATCACCTGTGTCACCATGGTCTCCTTGATTCCATGAGGCCCCACTGGGTCACAATGGCTCCTTGGCTTCATGTGCATCACCTGTGTCACCATGGTCTCCTTGATTCCATGAGGCCCCACTGGGTCACAATGGCTCCTTGGCTTCATGTGCATCACCTGTGTCACCATGGTCTCCTTGATTCCATGAGGCCCCACTGGGTCAGAATGGCTCCTTGGCTTCATGTGCATCACCTGTGTCACCATGGTCTCCTTGATTCCATGAGGCCCCACTGTGTCACAATGGCTCCTTGCTTCCATGAGATTCCGCAGTGTCACCATGCTCACCTTTGATCCACATTGTCATAATGGACAATTGCTTCCATGTGGCCCCACTGTGTCACAATAGCCCCTTGCTTCCATAGGTTTTCTAGAATGTAACGTATAATTTTCTACAATGTAACAATGGACTCCTTGGTTCTGTGAGCTACCCTGCTTTTTGCAGAGGTGTCTTTGGTTCCAACAAGGCCGCGCTGTGTCTCAGTGCACCCTGGCTTCCATGCGCATCTGGAGTATCACAAAGGCTCCTTGGTTCCACGAGGTCTTGCTGTGTCACAATGGATCCTGTGCTCCATGAGACCCTCCAAAGTCATCATGGAGCCTTGATTCCATGTGCTTCCATTGCGTCCCAGGGATCGCCTTGGTTCCATCAGTTTCCTTAGTGGCACAATGCTCTCCATGCTTCCATGAGGCCCTGCTTTGCCACAATGGTCCCCTTGTGTCCATGAGGCCCCGCTGTGTCCCAGTGGACGGATGGTTCCATGAGGTTCCGTGCTGTCCCCATGGTCTTCTTGAATCCGCAGTGTAACAATGGACCATTGCTTCCAGGCGGCCTCTCTGTGTCACAAGGGGCTCCTTGATTCCATGATTCCCCACGGTGTCACCATGGAGCCTTGTTTCTAGGAGGTTCTGTACTGTCACAATTGTCTCCTGGATCCCATGAGCACCTGCAGTGTCACAATGGCTCCCTGCTTCCATGAGGAACACAAAAGCTTTGCATCAACACTGAGCAACAGCTGCTGAACACACCTGCGAGCATCTGCTTGCATCAAAAGAGGGCTTCAAGCTGAGAAAGGCACCAGCAGCTTCCATCTGCAACAGAGAGACAGGCGAAGGACAGGGACAGAGATATCAGTGGAAGGACTGCGAGAATTCTGCTCCCAGAGATCATTCCTGCTCACAGTGTCCCTTGTAGAAAGGGGACATCACTCCAGGCAGCCTGGACCGAGCATGTGGGTTTGTTGTTTAGCAAACCTGCTCAGGCTTTTCCATTCTTTCCTTACAAACAGGAAAACTTCTCTGGGCCTGTGTGCAGGCAGAGCCCTGAGGAGAGCAGTAGGCACATGGTGCCGTGGGCTGGGACCGCCAGCTGCAGAGCTCAAGGGAAGAAGCCCCGTTGTGTCACAATGGCTCCTTAGCTTCATGTGCATCACCTGTGTCACCATGGTCTCCTTGATTCCATGAGGCCCCACTTTGTCACAATGGCTCCTTGCTTCCATGAGGTTCCGCAGTGTCACCATGCTCACCTTTGATCCACATTGTCATAATGGACAATTGCTTCCATGTGGCCCCACTGTGTCACAATAGCCCCTTGCTTCCATAGGTTTTCTAGAATGTAACGTATAATTTTCTACAATGTAACAATGGACTCCTTGGTTCTGTGAGCTACCCTGCTTTTTGCAGAGGTGTCCTTGGTTCCAACAAGGCCGCGCTGTGTCTCAGTGCACCCTGGCTTCCATGCGCATCTGGAGTATCACAAAGGCTCCTTGGTTCCACGAGGTCTTGCTGTGTCACAATGGATCCTGTGCTCCATGAGGCCCTCCAAAGTCATCATGGAGCCTTGATTCCATGTGCTTCCATTGTGTCCCAGGGATCGCCTTGGTTCCATCAGTTTCCTTAGTGGCACAATGCTCTCCATGCTTCCATGAGGCCCTGCTTTGCCACAATGGTCCCCTTGTGTCCATGAGGCCCCGCTGTGTCCCAATGGACGGATGGTTCCATGAGGTTCCGTGCTGTCCCCATGGTCTTCTTGAATCCGCAGTGTAACAATGGACCATTGCTTCCAGGCGGCCTCTCTGTGTCACAAGGGGCTCCTTGATTCCATGATTCCCCACGGTGTCACCATGGAGCCTTGTTTCTAGGAGGTTCTGTACTGTCACAATTGTCTCCTGGATCCCATGAGCCCCTGCAGTGTCACAATGGCTCCTTGCTTCCATGAGGAACACAAAAGCTTTGCATCAACACTGAGCAACAGCTGCTGAACACACCTGGGAGCATCTGCTTGCATCAAAAGAGGGCTTCAAGCTGAGAAAGGCACCAGCAGCTTCCATCTGCAACAGAGAGCCAGGCAAAGGACAGGGACAGAGAATTCAGTGGAAAGACTGCGGGAATTCTGCTCCCAGAGATCATTCCTGCTCACAGTGTCCCTTGTAGAAAGGGGACATCATTCCAGGCAGCCTGGACTGAGCATGTAGGGTTTGTTGTTGAGGAAACCTGCTCAGGCTTTTCCATTCTTTCCTTACAAACAGGAAAACTTCTCTGGGCCTGTGTGCAGGCAGAGCCCTGAGGAGAGCACTTGGCACATGGTGCCGTGGGCTGGGACCGCCAGCTGCAGAGCTCAAGGGAAGAAGCCCCGTTGTGTCACAATGGTCTCCTTAGCTTCATGTGGATCACCTGTGTCACCATGGTCTCCTTGATTCCATGAGGCCCCACTGTGTCACAATGGCTCCTTGGCTTCATGTGGATCACCTGTGTCACAATAGTCTCCTTGATTCCATGAGGCCCCACTGGGTCACAATGGCTCCTTGGCTTCATGTGCATCACCTGTGTCACCATGGTCTCCTTGATTCCATGAGGCCCCACTTTGTCACAATGGCTCCTTGCTTCCATGAGGTTCTGCAGTGTCACCATGCTCACCTTTGATCCACATTGTCATAATGGACAATTGCTTCCATGTGGCCCCACTGTGTCACAATAGCCCCTTGCTTCCATAGGTTTTCTAGAATGTAACGTATAATTTTCTACAATGTAACAATGGACTCCTTGGTTCTGTGAGCTACCCTGCTTTTTGCAGAGGTGTCTTTGGTTCCAACAAGGCCCCGCTGTGTCTCAGTGCACCCTGGCTTCCATGTGCATCTGGAGTATCACAAAGGCTCCTTGGTTCCACGAGGTCTTGCTGTGTCACAATGGATCCTGTGCTCCATGAGGCCCTCCAAAGTCATCATGGAGCCTTGATTCCATGTGCTTCCATTGTGTCCCAGGGATCACCTTGGTTCCATCAGTTTCCTTAGTGGCACAATGCTCTCCATGCTTCCATGATTGCCCACAATGTCACAATGCGCTCCATGCTTCCATGAGGCCCTGCTTTGCCACAATGGTCCCCTTGTGTCCATGAGGCCCCGCTGTGTCCCAATGGACGGATGGTTCCATGAGGTTCCGTGCTGTCCCCATGGTCTTCTTGAATCCGCAGTGTAACAATGGACCATTGCTTCCAGGCGGCCTCTCTGTGTCACAAGGGGCTCCTTGATTCCATGATTCCCCACGGTGTCACCATGGAGCCTTGTTTCTAGGAGGTTCTGTACTGTCACAATTGTCTCCTTGATGCCATGAGCCCCTGCAGTGTCACAATGGCTCCTTGCTTCCATGAGGAACACAAAAGCTTTGCATCAACACTGAGCAACAGCTGCTGAACACACCTGCGAGCATCTGCTTGCATCAAAAGAGGGCTTCAAGCTGAGAAAGGCACCAGCAGCTTCCATCTGCAACAGAGAGACAGGCAAAGGACAGGGACAGAGAATTCAGTGGAAAGACTGCGGGAATTCTGCTCCCAGAGATCATTCCTGCTCACAGTGTCCCTTGTAGAAAGGGGACATCATTCCAGGCAGCCTGGACTGAGCATGTAGGGTTTGTTGTTGAGGAAACCTGCTCAGGCTTTTCCATTCTTTCCTTACAAACAGGAAAACTTCTCTGGGCCTGTGTGCAGGCAGAGCCCTGAGGAGAGCACTTGGCACATGGTGCCGTGGGCTGGGACCGCCAGCTGCAGAGCTCAAGGGAAGAAGCCCCGTTGTGTCACAATGGTCTCCTTAGCTTCATGTGCATCACCTGTGTCACAATAGTCTCCTTGATTCCATGAGGCCCCACTGTGTCACAATGGCTCCTTGGCTTCATGTGCATCACCTGTGTCACCATGGTCTCCTTGATTCCATGAGGCCCCACTTTGTCACAATGGCTCCTTGCTTCCATGAGGTTCCGCAGTGTCACCATGCTCACCTTTGATCCACATTGTCATAATGGACAATTGCTTCCATGTGGCCCCACTGTGTCACAATAGCCCCTTGCTTCCATAGGTTTTCTAGAATGTAACGTATAATTTTCTACAATGTAACAATGGACTCCTTGGTTCCGTGAGCTACCCTGCTTTTTGCAGAGGTGTCTTTGGTTCCAACAAGGCCGCGCTGTGTCTCAGTGCACCCTGGCTTCCATGCGCATCTGGAGTATCACAAAGGCTCCTTGGTTCCACGAGGTCTTGCTGTGTCACAATGGATCCTGTGCTCCATGAGGCCCTCCAAAGTCATCATGGAGCCTTGATTCCATGTGCTTCCATTGTGTCCCAGGGATCGCCTTGGTTCCATCAGTTTCCTTAGTGGCACAATGCTCTCCATGCTTCCATGATTGCCCACAATGTCACAATGCTCTCCATGCTTCCATGAGGCCCTGCTTTGCCACAATGGTCCCCTTGTGTCCATGAGGCCCCGCTGTGTCCCAATGGACGGATGGTTCCATGAGGTTCCGTGCTGTCCCCATGGTCTTCTTGAATCCGCAGTGTAACAATGGACCATTGCTTCCAGGCGGCCTCTCTGTGTCACAAGGGGCTCCTTGATTCCATGATTCCCCACGGTGTCACCATGGAGCCTTGTTTCTAGGAGGTTCTGTACTGTCACAATTGTCTCCTGGATCCCATGAGCCCCTGCAGTGGCACAATGGCTCCTTGCTTCCATGAGGAACACAAAAGCTTTGCATCAACACTGAGCAACAGCTGCTGAACACACCTGGGAGCATCTGCTTGCATCAAAAGAGGGCTTCAAGCTGAGAAAGGCACCAGCAGCTTCCATCTGCAACAGAGAGCCAGGCAAAGGACAGGGACAGAGATATCAGTGGAAGGACTGCGAGAATTCTGCTCCCAGAGATCATTCCTGCTCACAGTGTCCCTTGTAGAAAGGGGACATCATTCCAGGCAGCCTGGACTGAGCATGTAGGGTTTGTTGTTGAGGAAACCTGCTCAGGCTTTTCCATTCTTTCCTTACAAACAGGAAAACTTCTCTGGGCCTGTGTGCAGGCAGAGCCCTGAGGAGAGCACTTGGCACATGGTGCCGTGGGCTGGGACCGCCAGCTGCAGAGCTCAAGGGAAGAAGCCCCGTTGTGTCACAATGGCTCCTTAGCTTCATGTGCATCACCTGTGTCACAATAGTCTCCTTGATTCCATGAGGCCCCACTGTGTCACAATGTCTCCTTGGCTTCATGTGCATCACCTGTGTCACCATGGTCTCCTTGATTCCATGAGGCCCCACTGTGTCACAATGGCTCCTTGCTTCCATGAGGTTCCGCAGTGTCACCATGCTCACCTTTGATCCACATTGTCATAATGGACAATTGCTTCCATGTGGCCCCACTGTGTCACAATAGCCCCTTGCTTCCATAGGTTTTCTAGAATGTAATGTATAATTTTCTACAATGTAACAATGGACTCCTTGGTTCTGTGAGCTACCCTGCTTTTTGCAGAGGTGTCTTTGGTTCCAACAAGGCCCTGCTGTGTCTCAGTGCACCCTGGCTTCCATGCGCATCTGGAGTATCACAAAGGCTCCTTGGTTCCACGAGGTCTTGCTGTGTCACAATGGATCCTGTGCTCCATGAGGCCCTCCAAAGTCATCATGGAGCCTTGATTCCATGTGCTTCCATTGCGTCCCAGGGATCGCCTTGGTTCCATCAGTTTCCTTAGTGGCACAATGCTCTCCATGCTTCCATGAGGCCCTGCTTTGCCACAATGGTCCCCTTGTGTCCATGAGGCCCCGCTGTGTCCCAGTGGACGGATGGTTCCATGAGGTTCCGTGCTGTCCCCATGGTCTTCTTGAATCCGCAGTGTAACAATGGACCATTGCTTCCAGGCGGCCTCTCTGTGTCACAAGGGGCTCCTTGATTCCATGATTCCCCACGGTGTCACCATGGAGCCTTGTTTCTAGGAGGTTCTGTACTGTCACAATTGTCTCCTGGATCCCATGAGCCCCTGCAGTGTCACAATGGCTCCTTGCTTCCATGAGGAACACAAAAGCTTTGCATCAACACTGAGCAACAGCTGCTGAACACACCTGCGAGCATCTGCTTGCATCAAAAGAGGGCTTCAAGCTGAGAAAGGCACCAGCAGCTTCCATCTGCAAGAGAGAGATAGGCGAAGGACAGGGACAGAGATATCAGTGGAAGGACTGCGAGAATTCTGCTCCCAGAGATCATTCCTGCTCACAGTGTCCCTTGTAGAAAGGGGACATCACTCCAGGCAGCCTGGACTGAGTATGTGGGTTTGTTGTTTAGCAAACCTGCTCAGGCTTTTCCATTCTTTCCTTACAAACAGGAAAACTTCTCTGGGCCTGTGTGCAGGCAGAGCCCTGAGGAGAGCAGTAGGCACATGGTGCCGTGGGCTGGGACCGCCAGCTGCAGAGCTCAAGGGAAGAAGCCCCGCTGTGTCACAATGGCTCCTTAGCTTCATGTGGATCACCTGTGTCACAATGGTCTCCTTGATTCCATGAGGCCCCACTGGGTCACAATGGCTCCTTGGCTTCATGTGCATCACCTGTGTCACCATGGTCTCCTTGATTCCATGAGGCCCCATTTTGTCACAATGGCTCCTTGCTTCCATGAGGTTCCGCAGTGTCACCATGCTCACCTTTGATCCACATTGTCATAATGGACAATTGCTTCCATGTGGCCCCACTGTGTCACAATAGCCCCTTGCTTCCATAGGTTTTCTAGAATGTAACGTATAATTTTCTACAATGTAACAATGGACTCCTTGGTTCTGTGAGCTACCCTGCTTTTTGCAGAGGTGTCTTTGGTTCCAACAAGGCCGCGCTGTGTCTCAGTGCACCCTGGCTTCCATGCGCATCTGGAGTATCACAAAGGCTCCTTGGTTCCACGAGGTCTTGCTGTGTCACAATGGATCCTGTGCTCCATGAGGCCCTCCAAAGTCATCATGGAGCCTTGATTCCATGTGCTTCCATTGTGTCCCAGGGATCGCCTTGGTTCCATCAGTTTCCTTAGTGGCACAATGCTCTCCATGCTTCCATGATTGCCCACAATGTCACAATGCTCTCCATGCTTCCATGAGGCCCTGCTTTGCCACAATGGTCCCCTTGTGTCCATGAGGCCCCGCTGTGTCCCAGTGGACGGATGGTTCCATGAGGTTCCGTGCTGTCCCCATGGTCTTCTTGAATCCGCAGTGTAACAATGGACCATTGCTTCCAGGCGGCCTCTCTGTGTCACAAGGGGCTCCTTGATTCCATGATTCCCCACGGTGTCACCATGGAGCCTTGTTTCTAGGAGGTTCTGTACTGTCACAATTGTCTCCTTGATGCCATGAGCCCCTGCAGTGTCACAATGGCTCCTTGCTTCCATGAGGAACACAAAAGCTTTGCATCAACACTGAGCAACAGCTGCTGAACACACCTGGGAGCATCTGCTTGCATCAAAAGAGGGCTTCAAGCTGAGAAAGGCACCAGCAGCTTCCATCTGCAACAGAGAGCCAGGCAAAGGACAGGGACAGAGAATTCAGTGGAAAGACTGCGGGAATTCTGCTCCCAGAGATCATTCCTGCTCACAGTGTCTCTTGTAGAAAGGGGACATCATTCCAGGCAGCCTGGACTGAGCATGTAGGGTTTGTTGTTTAGGAAACCTGCTCAGGCTTTTCCATTCTTTCCTTACAAACAGGAAAACTTCTCTGGGCCTGTGTGCAGGCAGAGCCCTGAGGAGAGCACTTGGCACATGGTGCCGTGGGCTGGGACCGCCAGCTGCAGAGCTCAAGGGAAGAAGCCCCGTTGTGTCACAATGGCTCCTTAGCTTCATGTGGATCACCTGTGTCACAATAGTCTCCTTGATTCCATGAGGCCCCACTGTGTCACAATGGCTCCTTGGCTTCATGTGCATCACCTGTGTCACCATGGTCTCCTTGATTCCATGAGGCCCCACTGTGTCACAATGGCTCCTTGGCTTCATGTGCATCACCTGTGTCACCATGGTCTCCTTGATTCCATGAGGCCCCACTTTGTCACAATGGCTCCTTGCTTCCATGAGGTTCCGCAGTGTCACCATGCTCACCTTTGATCCACATTGTCATAATGGACAATTGCTTCCATGTGGCCCCACTGTGTCACAATAGCCCCTTGCTTCCATAGGTTTTCTAGAATGTAACGTATAATTTTCTACAATGTAACAATGGACTCCTTGGTTCTGTGAGCTACCCTGCTTTTTGCAGAGGTGTCTTTGGTTCCAACAAGGCCCCGCTGTGTCTCAGTGCACCCTGGCTTCCATGCGCATCTGGAGTATCACAAAGGCTCCTTGGTTCCACGAGGTCTTGCTGTGTCACAATGGATCCTGTGCTCCATGAGGCCCTCCAAAGTCATCATGGAGCCTTGATTCCATGTGCTTCCATTGCGTCCCAGGGATCGCCTTGGTTCCATCAGTTTCCTTAGTGGCACAATGCTCTCCATGCTTCCATGATTGCCCACAATGTCACAATGCTCTCCATGCTTCCATGAGGCCCTGCTTTGCCACAATGGTCCCCTTGTGTCCATGAGGCCCCGCTGTGTCCCAGTGGACGGATGGTTCCATGAGGTTCCGTGCTGTCCCCATGGTCTTCTTGAATCCGCAGTGTAACAATGGACCATTGCTTCCAGGCGGCCTCTCTGTGTCACAAGGGGCTCCTTGATTCCATGATTCCCCACGGTGTCACCATGGAGCCTTGTTTCTAGGAGGTTCTGTACTGTCACAATTGTCTCCTTGATGCCATGAGCCCCTGCAGTGTCACAATGGCTCCTTGCTTCCATGAGGAACACAAAAGCTTTGCATCAACACTGAGCAACAGCTGCTGAACACACCTGCGAGCATCTGCTTGCATCAAAAGAGGGCTTCAAGCTGAGAAAGGCACCAGCAGCTTCCATCTGCAAGAGAGAGATAGGCGAAGGACAGGGACAGAGATATCAGTGGAAGGACTGCGAGAATTCTGCTCCCAGAGATCATTCCTGCTCACAGTGTCCCTTGTAGAAAGGGGACATCACTCCAGGCAGCCTGGACTGAGTATGTGGGTTTGTTGTTTAGCAAACCTGCTCAGGCTTTTCCATTCTTTCCTTACAAACAGGAAAACTTCTCTGGGCCTGTGTGCAGGCAGAGCCCTGAGGAGAGCAGTAGGCACATGGTGCCGTGGGCTGGGACCGCCAGCTGCAGAGCTCAAGGGAAGAAGCCCCGTTGTGTCACAATGGTCTCCTTAGCTTCATGTGGATCACCTGTGTCACAATAGTCTCCTTGATTCCATGAGGCCCCACTGTGTCACAATGGCTCCTTGGCTTCATGTGCATCACCTGTGTCACCATGGTCTCCTTGATTCCATGAGGCCCCACTGGGTCACAATGGCTCCTTGGCTTCATGTGCATCACCTGTGTCACCATGGTCTCCTTGATTCCATGAGGCCCCACTGGGTCACAATGGCTCCTTGGCTTCATGTGCATCACCTGTGTCACCATGGTCTCCTTGATTCCATGAGGCCCCACTGTGTCACAATGGCTCCTTGGCTTCATGTGCATCACCTGTGTCACCATGGTCTCCTTGATTCCATGAGGCCCCACTTTGTCACAATGGCTCCTTGCTTCCATGAGATTCCGCAGTGTCACCATGCTCACCTTTGATCCACATTGTCATAATGGACAATTGCTTCCATGTGGCCCCACTGTGTCACAATAGCCCCTTGCTTCCATAGGTTTTCTAGAATGTAACGTATAATTTTCTACAATGTAACAATGGACTCCTTGGTTCTGTGAGCTACCCTGCTTTTTGCAGAGGTGTCTTTGGTTCCAACAAGGCCCCGCTGTGTCTCAGTGCACCCTGGCTTCCATGCGCATCTGGAGTATCACAAAGGCTCCTTGGTTCCACGAGGTCTTGCTGTGTCACAATGGATCCTGTGCTCCATGAGGCCCTCCAAAGTCATCATGGAGCCTTGATTCCATGTGCTTCCATTGCATCCCAGGGATCGCCTTGGTTCCATCAGTTTCCTTAGTGGCACAATGCTCTCCATGCTTCCATGAGGCCCTGCTTTGCCACAATGGTCCCCTTGTGTCCATGAGGCCCCGCTGTGTCCCAGTGGACGGATGGTTCCATGAGGTTCCGTGCTGTCCCCATGGTCTTCTTGAATCCGCAGTGTAACAATGGACCATTGCTTCCAGGCGGCCTCTCTGTGTCACAAGGGGCTCCTTGATTCCATGATTCCCCACGGTGTCACCATGGAGCCTTGTTTCTAGGAGGTTCTGTACTGTCACAATTGTCTCCTTGATGCCATGAGCCCCTGCAGTGTCACAATGGCTCCTTGCTTCCATGAGGAACACAAAAGCTTTGCATCAACACTGAGCAACAGCTGCTGAACACACCTGCGAGCATCTGCTTGCATCAAAAGAGGGCTTCAAGCTGAGAAAGGCACCAGCAGCTTCCATCTGCAAGAGAGAGATAGGCGAAGGACAGGGACAGAGATATCAGTGGAAGGACTGCGAGAATTCTGCTCCCAGAGATCATTCCTGCTCACAGTGTCCCTTGTAGAAAGGGGACATCACTCCAGGCAGCCTGGACTGAGTATGTGGGTTTGTTGTTTAGCAAACCTGCTCAGGCTTTTCCATTCTTTCCTTACAAACAGGAAAACTTCTCTGGGCCTGTGTGCAGGCAGAGCCCTGAGGAGAGCAGTAGGCACATGGTGCCGTGGGCTGGGACCGCCAGCTGCAGAGCTCAAGGGAAGAAGCCCCGTTGTGTCACAATGGCTCCTTAGCTTCATGTGCATCACCTGTGTCACAATGGTCTCCTTGATTCCATGAGGCCCCACTGTGTCACAATGGCTCCTTGGCTTCATGTGCATCACCTGTGTCACCATGGTCTCCTTGATTCCATGAGGCCCCACTTTGTCACAATGGCTCCTTGCTTCCATGAGGTTCCGCAGTGTCACCATGCTCACCTTTGATCCACATTGTCATAATGGACAATTGCTTCCATGTGGCCCCACTGTGTCACAATAGCCCCTTGCTTCCATAGGTTTTCTAGAATGTAACGTATAATTTTCTACAATGTAACAATGGACTCCTTGGTTCTGTGAGCTACCCTGCTTTTTGCAGAGGTGTCTTTGGTTCCAACAAGGCCCCGCTGTGTCTCAGTGCACCCTGGCTTCCATGCGCATCTGGAGTATCACAAAGGCTCCTTGGTTCCACGAGGTCTTGCTGTGTCACAATGGATCCTGTGCTCCATGAGGCCCTCCAAAGTCATCATGGAGCCTTGATTCCATGTGCTTCCATTGTGTCCCAGGGATCGCCTTGGTTCCATCAGTTTCCTTAGTGGCACAATGCTCTCCATGCTTCCATGATTGCCCACAATGTCACAATGCTCTCCATGCTTCCATGAGGCCCTGCTTTGCCACAATGGTCCCCTTGTGTCCATGAGGCCCCGCTGTGTCCCAATGGACGGATGGTTCCATGAGGTTCCGTGCTGTCCCCATGGTCTTCTTGAATCCGCAGTGTAACAATGGACCATTGCTTCCAGGCGGCCTCTCTGTGTCACAAGGGGCTCCTTGATTCCATGATTCCCCACGGTGTCACCATGGAGCCTTGTTTCTAGGAGGTTCTGTACTGTCACAATTGTCTCCTTGATGCCATGAGCCCCTGCAGTGTCACAATGGCTCCTTGCTTCCATGAGGAACACAAAAGCTTTGCATCAACACTGAGCAACAGCTGCTGAACACACCTGCGAGCATCTGCTTGCATCAAACGAGGGCTTCAAGCTGAGAAAGGCACCAGCAGCTTCCATCTGCAACAGAGAGACAGGCAAAGGACAGGGACAGAGAATTCAGTGGAAAGACTGCGGGAATTCTGCTCCCAGAGATCATTCCTGCTCACAGTGTCCCTTGTAGAAAGGGGACATCATTCCAGGCAGCCTGGACTGAGCATGTAGGGTTTGTTGTTTAGGAAACCTGCTCAGGCTTTTCCATTCTTTCCTTACAAACAGGAAAACTTCTCTGGGCCTGTGTGCAGGCAGAGCCCTGAGGAGAGCACTTGGCACATGGTGCCGTGGGCTGGGACCGCCAGCTGCAGAGCTCAAGGGAAGAAGCCCCGTTGTGTCACAATGGTCTCCTTAGCTTCATGTGGATCACCTGTGTCACAATAGTCTCCTTGATTCCATGAGGCCCCACTGTGTCACAATGGCTCCTTGGCTTCATGTGGATCACCTGTGTCACAATGGTCTCCTTGATTCCATGAGGCCCCACTGGGTCACAATGGCTCCTTGGCTTCATGTGCATCACCTGTGTCACCATGGTCTCCTTGATTCCATGAGGCCCCACTTTGTCACAATGGCTCCTTGCTTCCATGAGGTTCTGCAGTGTCACCATGCTCACCTTTGATCCACATTGTCATAATGGACAATTGCTTCCATGTGGCCCCACTGTGTCACAATAGCCCCTTGCTTCCATAGGTTTTCTAGAATGTAACGTATAATTTTCTACAATGTAACAATGGACTCCTTGGTTCTGTGAGCTACCCTGCTTTTTGCAGAGGTGTCTTTGGTTCCAACAAGGCCGCGCTGTGTCTCAGTGCACCCTGGCTTCCATGCGCATCTGGAGTATCACAAAGGCTCCTTGGTTCCACGAGGTCTTGCTGTGTCACAATGGATCCTGTGCTCCATGAGGCCCTCCAAAGTCATCATGGAGCCTTGATTCCATGTGCTTCCATTGTGTCCCAGGGATCGCCTTGGTTCCATCAGTTTCCTTAGTGGCACAATGCTCTCCATGCTTCCATGATTGCCCACAATGTCACAATGCTCTCCATGCTTCCATGAGGCCCTGCTTTGCCACAATGGTCCCCTTGTGTCCATGAGGCCCCGCTGTGTCCCAATGGACGGATGGTTCCATGAGGTTCCGTGCTGTCCCCATGGTCTTCTTGAATCCGCAGTGTAACAATGGACCATTGCTTCCAGGAGGCCTCTCTGTGTCACAAGGGGCTCCTTGATTCCATGATTCCCCACGGTGTCACCATGGAGCCTTGTTTCTAGGAGGTTCTGTACTGTCACAATTGTCTCCTTGATCCCATGAGCCCCTGCAGTGTCACAATGGCTCCTTGATTCCATGAGGAACACAAAAGCTTTGCATCAACACTGAGCAACAGCTGCTGAACACACCTGGGAGCATCTGCTTGCATCAAAAGAGGGCTTCAAGCTGAGAAAGGCAGCAGCAGCTTCCATCTGCAAGAGAGAGACAGGCGAAGGACAGGGACAGAGATATCAGTGGAAGGACTGCGAGAATTCTGCTCCCAGAGATCATTCCTGCTCACAGTGTCCCTTGTAGAAAGGGGACATCATTCCAGGCAGCCTGGACTGAGTATGTGGGTTTGTTGTTGAGGAAACCTGCTCAGGCTTTTCCATTCTTTCCTTACAAACAGGAAAACTTCTCTGGGCCTGTGTGCAGGCAGAGCCCTGAGGAGAGCAGTAGGCACATGGTGCCGTGGGCTGGGACCGCCAGCTGCAGAGCTCAAGGGAAGAAGCCCCGTTGTGTCACAATGGCTCCTTAGCTTCATGTGCATCACCTGTGTCACAATGGTCTCCTTGATTCCATGAGGCCCCACTGGGTCACAATGGCTCCTTGGCTTCATGTGCATCACCTGTGTCACCATGGTCTCCTTGATTCCATGAGGCCCCACTGGGTCACAATGGCTCCTTGGCTTCATGTGCATCACCTGTGTCACCATGGTCTCCTTGATTCCATGAGGCCCCACTTTGTCACAATGGCTCCTTGCTTCCATGAGATTCCGCAGTGTCACCATGCTCACCTTTGATCCACATTGTCATAATGGACAATTGCTTCCATGTGGCCCCACTGTGTCACAATAGCCCCTTGCTTCCATAGGTTTTCTAGAATGTAACGTATAATTTTCTACAATGTAACAATGGACTCCTTGGTTCTGTGAGCTACCCTGCTTTTTGCAGAGGTGTCTTTGGTTCCAACAAGGCCGCGCTGTGTCTCAGTGCACCCTGGCTTCCATGCGCATCTGGAGTATCACAAAGGCTCCTTGGTTCCACGAGGTCTTGCTGTGTCACAATGGATCCTGTGCTCCATGAGGCCCTCCAAAGTCATCATGGAGCCTTGATTCCATGTGCTTCCATTGCGTCCCAGGGATCGCCTTGGTTCCATCAGTTTCCTTAGTGGCACAATGCTCTCCATGCTTCCATGAGGCCCTGCTTTGCCACAATGGTCCCCTTGTGTCCATGAGGCCCCGCTGTGTCCCAGTGGACGGATGGTTCCATGAGGTTCCGTGCTGTCCCCATGGTCTTCTTGAATCCGCAGTGTAACAATGGACCATTGCTTCCAGGCGGCCTCTCTGTGTCACAAGGGGCTCCTTGATTCCATGATTCCCCACGGTGTCACCATGGAGCCTTGTTTCTAGGAGGTTCTGTACTGTCACAATTGTCTCCTGGATCCCATGAGCACCTGCAGTGTCACAATGGCTCCCTGCTTCCATGAGGAACACAAAAGCTTTGCATCAACACTGAGCAACAGCTGCTGAACACACCTGGGAGCATCTGCTTGCATCAAAAGAGGGCTTCAAGCTGAGAAAGGCACCAGCAGCTTCCATCTGCAAGAGAGAGACAGGCGAAGGACAGGGACAGAGATATCAGTGGAAGGACTGCGAGAATTCTGCTCCCAGAGATCATTCCTGCTCACAGTGTCCCTTGTAGAAAGGGGACATCACTCCAGGCAGCCTGGACCGAGCATGTGGGTTTGTTGTTTAGCAAACCTGCTCAGGCTTTTCCATTCTTTCCTTACAAACAGGAAAACTTCTCTGGGCCTGTGTGCAGGCAGAGCCCTGAGGAGAGCAGTAGGCACATGGTGCCGTGGGCTGGGACCGCCAGCTGCAGAGCTCAAGGGAAGAAGCCCCGTTGTGTCACAATGGCTCCTTAGCTTCATGTGCATCACCTGTGTCACCATGGTCTCCTTGATTCCATGAGGCCCCACTGGGTCACAATGGCTCCTTGGCTTCATGTGCATCACCTGTGTCACCATGGTCTCCTTGATTCCATGAGGCCCCACTGGGTCACAATGGCTCCTTGGCTTCATGTGCATCACCTGTGTCACCATGGTCTCCTTGATTCCATGAGGCCCCACTGTGTCACAATGGCTCCTTGCTTCCATGAGATTCCGCAGTGTCACCATGCTCACCTTTGATCCACATTGTCATAATGGACAATTGCTTCCATGTGGCCCCACTGTGTCACAATAGCCCCTTGCTTCCATAGGTTTTCTAGAATGTAACGTATAATTTTCTACAATGTAACAATGGACTCCTTGGTTCTGTGAGCTACCCTGCTTTTTGCAGAGGTGTCTTTGGTTCCAACAAGGCCGCGCTGTGTCTCAGTGCACCCTGGCTTCCATGCGCATCTGGAGTATCACAAAGGCTCCTTGGTTCCACGAGGTCTTGCTGTGTCACAATGGATCCTGTGCTCCATGAGGCCCTCCAAAGTCATCATGGAGCCTTGATTCCATGTGCTTCCATTGTGTCCCAGGGATCGCCTTGGTTCCATCAGTTTCCTTAGTGGCACAATGCTCTCCATGCTTCCATGATTGCCCACAATGTCACAATGCTCTCCATGCTTCCATGAGGCCCTGCTTTGCCACAATGGTCCCCTTGTGTCCATGAGGCCCCGCTGTGTCCCAATGGACGGATGGTTCCATGAGGTTCCGTGCTGTCCCCATGGTCTTCTTGAATCCGCAGTGTAACAATGGACCATTGCTTCCAGGCGGCCTCTCTGTGTCACAAGGGGCTCCTTGATTCCATGATTCCCCACGGTGTCACCATGGAGCCTTGTTTCTAGGAGGTTCTGTACTGTCACAATTGTCTCCTTGATGCCATGAGCCCCTGCAGTGTCACAATGGCTCCTTGCTTCCATGAGGAACACAAAAGCTTTGCATCAACACTGAGCAACAGCTGCTGAACACACCTGCGAGCATCTGCTTGCATCAAAAGAGGGCTTCAAGCTGAGAAAGGCACCAGCAGCTTCCATCTGCAAGAGAGAGCCAGGCGAAGGACAGGGACAGAGAATTCAGTGGAAAGACTGCGAGAATTCTGCTCCCAGAGATCATTCCTGCTCACAGTGTCCCTTGTAGAAAGGGGACATCATTCCAGGCAGCCTGGACTGAGCATGTAGGGTTTGTTGTTTAGGAAACCTGCTCAGGCTTTTCCATTCTTTCCTTACAAACAGGAAAACTTCTCTGGGCCTGTGTGCAGGCAGAGCCCTGAGGAGAGCACTTGGCACATGGTGCCGTGGGCTGGGACCGCCAGCTGCAGAGCTCAAGGGAAGAAGCCCCGTTGTGTCACAATGGTCTCCTTAGCTTCATGTGGATCACCTGTGTCACAATAGTCTCCTTGATTCCATGAGGCCCCACTGTGTCACAATGGCTCCTTGGCTTCATGTGGATCACCTGTGTCACAATGGTCTCCTTGATTCCATGAGGCCCCACTGGGTCACAATGGCTCCTTGGCTTCATGTGCATCACCTGTGTCACCATGGTCTCCTTGATTCCATGAGGCCCCACTTTGTCACAATGGCTCCTTGCTTCCATGAGGTTCTGCAGTGTCACCATGCTCACCTTTGATCCACATTGTCATAATGGACAATTGCTTCCATGTGGCCCCACTGTGTCACAATAGCCCCTTGCTTCCATAGGTTTTCTAGAATGTAACGTATAATTTTCTACAATGTAACAATGGACTCCTTGGTTCTGTGAGCTACCCTGCTTTTTGCAGAGGTGTCTTTGGTTCCAACAAGGCCGCGCTGTGTCTCAGTGCACCCTGGCTTCCATGCGCATCTGGAGTATCACAAAGGCTCCTTGGTTCCACGAGGTCTTGCTGTGTCACAATGGATCCTGTGCTCCATGAGGCCCTCCAAAGTCATCATGGAGCCTTGATTCCATGTGCTTCCATTGTGTCCCAGGGATCGCCTTGGTTCCATCAGTTTCCTTAGTGGCACAATGCTCTCCATGCTTCCATGATTGCCCACAATGTCACAATGCGCTCCATGCTTCCATGAGGCCCTGCTTTGCCACAATGGTCCCCTTGTGTCCATGAGGCCCCGCTGTGTCCCAATGGACGGATGGTTCCATGAGGTTCCGTGCTGTCCCCATGGTCTTCTTGAATCCGCAGTGTAACAATGGACCATTGCTTCCAGGAGGCCTCTCTGTGTCACAAGGGGCTCCTTGATTCCATGATTCCCCACGGTGTCACCATGGAGCCTTGTTTCTAGGAGGTTCTGTACTGTCACAATTGTCTCCTTGATCCCATGAGCCCCTGCAGTGTCACAATGGCTCCTTGCTTCCATGAGGAACACAAAAGCTTTGCATCAACACTGAGCAACAGCTGCTGAACACACCTGGGAGCATCTGCTTGCATCAAAAGAGGGCTTCAAGCTGAGAAAGGCACCAGCAGCTTCCATCTGCAAGAGAGAGACAGGCGAAGGACAGGGACAGAGATATCAGTGGAAGGACTGCGAGAATTCTGCTCCCAGAGATCATTCCTGCTCACAGTGTCCCTTGTAGAAAGGGGACATCATTCCAGGCAGCCTGGACTGAGTATGTGGGTTTGTTGTTGAGGAAACCTGCTCAGGCTTTTCCATTCTTTCCTTACAAACAGGAAAACTTCTCTGGGCCTGTGTGCAGGCAGAGCCCTGAGGAGAGCAGTAGGCACATGGTGCCGTGGGCTGGGACCGCCAGCTGCAGAGCTCAAGGGAAGAAGCCCCGTTGTGTCACAATGGCTCCTTAGCTTCATGTGCATCACCTGTGTCACCATGGTCTCCTTGATTCCATGAGGCCCCACTGGGTCACAATGGCTCCTTGGCTTCATGTGCATCACCTGTGTCACCATGGTCTCCTTGATTCCATGAGGCCCCACTGTGTCACAATGGCTCCTTGGCTTCATGTGCATCACCTGTGTCACCATGGTCTCCTTGATTCCATGAGGCCCCACTGGGTCACAATGGCTCCTTGGCTTCATGTGCATCACCTGTGTCACCATGGTCTCCTTGATTCCATGAGGCCCCACTGTGTCACAATGGCTCCTTGCTTCCATGAGATTCCGCAGTGTCACCATGCTCACCTTTGATCCACATTGTCATAATGGACAATTGCTTCCATGTGGCCCCACTGTGTCACAATAGCCCCTTGCTTCCATAGGTTTTCTAGAATGTAACGTATAATTTTCTACAATGTAACAATGGACTCCTTGGTTCTGTGAGCTACCCTGCTTTTTGCAGAGGTGTCTTTGGTTCCAACAAGGCCGCGCTGTGTCTCAGTGCACCCTGGCTTCCATGCGCATCTGGAGTATCACAAAGGCTCCTTGGTTCCACGAGGTCTTGCTGTGTCACAATGGATCCTGTGCTCCATGAGACCCTCCAAAGTCATCATGGAG
Source organism: Corvus hawaiiensis (assembly GCF_020740725.1). Taxonomy (NCBI): domain Eukaryota; kingdom Metazoa; phylum Chordata; class Aves; order Passeriformes; family Corvidae; genus Corvus; species Corvus hawaiiensis. The sequence goes on along the minus strand of NC_063232.1, from coordinate 12,046,753 downwards.
CCTTGATTCCATGTGCTTCCATTGCGTCCCAGGGATCGCCTTGGTTCCATCAGTTTCCTTAGTGGCACAATGCTCTCCATGCTTCCATGAGGCCCTGCTTTGCCACAATGGTCCCCTTGTGTCCATGAGGCCCCGCTGTGTCCCAGTGGACGGATGGTTCCATGAGGTTCCGTGCTGTCCCCATGGTCTTCTTGAATCCGCAGTGTAACAATGGACCATTGCTTCCAGGCGGCCTCTCTGTGTCACAAGGGGCTCCTTGATTCCATGATTCCCCACGGTGTCACCATGGAGCCTTGTTTCTAGGAGGTTCTGTACTGTCACAATTGTCTCCTGGATCCCATGAGCACCTGCAGTGTCACAATGGCTCCCTGCTTCCATGAGGAACACAAAAGCTTTGCATCAACACTGAGCAACAGCTGCTGAACACACCTGCGAGCATCTGCTTGCATCAAAAGAGGGCTTCAAGCTGAGAAAGGCACCAGCAGCTTCCATCTGCAACAGAGAGACAGGCGAAGGACAGGGACAGAGATATCAGTGGAAGGACTGCGAGAATTCTGCTCCCAGAGATCATTCCTGCTCACAGTGTCCCTTGTAGAAAGGGGACATCACTCCAGGCAGCCTGGACCGAGCATGTGGGTTTGTTGTTTAGCAAACCTGCTCAGGCTTTTCCATTCTTTCCTTACAAACAGGAAAACTTCTCTGGGCCTGTGTGCAGGCAGAGCCCTGAGGAGAGCAGTAGGCACATGGTGCCGTGGGCTGCGACCGCCAGCTGCAGAGCTCAAGGGAAGAAGCCCCGTTGTGTCACAATGGCTCCTTAGCTTCATGTGCATCACCTGTGTCACCATGGTCTCCTTGATTCCATGAGGCCCCACTTTGTCACAATGGCTCCTTGCTTCCATGAGGTTCCGCAGTGTCACCATGCTCACCTTTGATCCACATTGTCATAATGGACAATTGCTTCCATGTGGCCCCACTGTGTCACAATAGCCCCTTGCTTCCATAGGTTTTCTAGAATGTAACGTATAATTTTCTACAATGTAACAATGGACTCCTTGGTTCTGTGAGCTACCCTGCTTTTTGCAGAGGTGTCCTTGGTTCCAACAAGGCCGCGCTGTGTCTCAGTGCACCCTGGCTTCCATGCGCATCTGGAGTATCACAAAGGCTCCTTGGTTCCACGAGGTCTTGCTGTGTCACAATGGATCCTGTGCTCCATGAGGCCCTCCAAAGTCATCATGGAGCCTTGATTCCATGTGCTTCCATTGTGTCCCAGGGATCGCCTTGGTTCCATCAGTTTCCTTAGTGGCACAATGCTCTCCATGCTTCCATGAGGCCCTGCTTTGCCACAATGGTCCCCTTGTGTCCATGAGGCCCCGCTGTGTCCCAATGGACGGATGGTTCCATGAGGTTCCGTGCTGTCCCCATGGTCTTCTTGAATCCGCAGTGTAACAATGGACCATTGCTTCCAGGCGGCCTCTCTGTGTCACAAGGGGCTCCTTGATTCCATGATTCCCCACGGTGTCACCATGGAGCCTTGTTTCTAGGAGGTTCTGTACTGTCACAATTGTCTCCTGGATCCCATGAGCCCCTGCAGTGTCACAATGGCTCCTTGCTTCCATGAGGAACACAAAAGCTTTGCATCAACACTGAGCAACAGCTGCTGAACACACCTGGGAGCATCTGCTTGCATCAAAAGAGGGCTTCAAGCTGAGAAAGGCACCAGCAGCTTCCATCTGCAACAGAGAGCCAGGCAAAGGACAGGGACAGAGAATTCAGTGGAAAGACTGCGGGAATTCTGCTCCCAGAGATCATTCCTGCTCACAGTGTCCCTTGTAGAAAGGGGACATCATTCCAGGCAGCCTGGACTGAGCATGTAGGGTTTGTTGTTGAGGAAACCTGCTCAGGCTTTTCCATTCTTTCCTTACAAACAGGAAAACTTCTCTGGGCCTGTGTGCAGGCAGAGCCCTGAGGAGAGCACTTGGCACATGGTGCCGTGGGCTGGGACCGCCAGCTGCAGAGCTCAAGGGAAGAAGCCCCGTTGTGTCACAATGGTCTCCTTAGCTTCATGTGGATCACCTGTGTCACCATGGTCTCCTTGATTCCATGAGGCCCCACTGTGTCACAATGGCTCCTTGGCTTCATGTGGATCACCTGTGTCACAATAGTCTCCTTGATTCCATGAGGCCCCACTGGGTCACAATGGCTCCTTGGCTTCATGTGCATCACCTGTGTCACCATGGTCTCCTTGATTCCATGAGGCCCCACTTTGTCACAATGGCTCCTTGCTTCCATGAGGTTCTGCAGTGTCACCATGCTCACCTTTGATCCACATTGTCATAATGGACAATTGCTTCCATGTGGCCCCACTGTGTCACAATAGCCCCTTGCTTCCATAGGTTTTCTAGAATGTAACGTATAATTTTCTACAATGTAACAATGGACTCCTTGGTTCTGTGAGCTACCCTGCTTTTTGCAGAGGTGTCTTTGGTTCCAACAAGGCCCCGCTGTGTCTCAGTGCACCCTGGCTTCCATGTGCATCTGGAGTATCACAAAGGCTCCTTGGTTCCACGAGGTCTTGCTGTGTCACAATGGATCCTGTGCTCCATGAGGCCCTCCAAAGTCATCATGGAGCCTTGATTCCATGTGCTTCCATTGTGTCCCAGGGATCACCTTGGTTCCATCAGTTTCCTTAGTGGCACAATGCTCTCCATGCTTCCATGATTGCCCACAATGTCACAATGCGCTCCATGCTTCCATGAGGCCCTGCTTTGCCACAATGGTCCCCTTGTGTCCATGAGGCCCCGCTGTGTCCCAATGGACGGATGGTTCCATGAGGTTCCGTGCTGTCCCCATGGTCTTCTTGAATCCGCAGTGTAACAATGGACCATTGCTTCCAGGCGGCCTCTCTGTGTCACAAGGGGCTCCTTGATTCCATGATTCCCCACGGTGTCACCATGGAGCCTTGTTTCTAGGAGGTTCTGTACTGTCACAATTGTCTCCTTGATGCCATGAGCCCCTGCAGTGTCACAATGGCTCCTTGCTTCCATGAGGAACACAAAAGCTTTGCATCAACACTGAGCAACAGCTGCTGAACACACCTGCGAGCATCTGCTTGCATCAAAAGAGGGCTTCAAGCTGAGAAAGGCACCAGCAGCTTCCATCTGCAACAGAGAGACAGGCAAAGGACAGGGACAGAGAATTCAGTGGAAAGACTGCGGGAATTCTGCTCCCAGAGATCATTCCTGCTCACAGTGTCCCTTGTAGAAAGGGGACATCATTCCAGGCAGCCTGGACTGAGCATGTAGGGTTTGTTGTTGAGGAAACCTGCTCAGGCTTTTCCATTCTTTCCTTACAAACAGGAAAACTTCTCTGGGCCTGTGTGCAGGCAGAGCCCTGAGGAGAGCACTTGGCACATGGTGCCGTGGGCTGGGACCGCCAGCTGCAGAGCTCAAGGGAAGAAGCCCCGTTGTGTCACAATGGTCTCCTTAGCTTCATGTGCATCACCTGTGTCACAATAGTCTCCTTGATTCCATGAGGCCCCACTGTGTCACAATGGCTCCTTGGCTTCATGTGCATCACCTGTGTCACCATGGTCTCCTTGATTCCATGAGGCCCCACTTTGTCACAATGGCTCCTTGCTTCCATGAGGTTCCGCAGTGTCACCATGCTCACCTTTGATCCACATTGTCATAATGGACAATTGCTTCCATGTGGCCCCACTGTGTCACAATAGCCCCTTGCTTCCATAGGTTTTCTAGAATGTAACGTATAATTTTCTACAATGTAACAATGGACTCCTTGGTTCCGTGAGCTACCCTGCTTTTTGCAGAGGTGTCTTTGGTTCCAACAAGGCCGCGCTGTGTCTCAGTGCACCCTGGCTTCCATGCGCATCTGGAGTATCACAAAGGCTCCTTGGTTCCACGAGGTCTTGCTGTGTCACAATGGATCCTGTGCTCCATGAGGCCCTCCAAAGTCATCATGGAGCCTTGATTCCATGTGCTTCCATTGTGTCCCAGGGATCGCCTTGGTTCCATCAGTTTCCTTAGTGGCACAATGCTCTCCATGCTTCCATGATTGCCCACAATGTCACAATGCTCTCCATGCTTCCATGAGGCCCTGCTTTGCCACAATGGTCCCCTTGTGTCCATGAGGCCCCGCTGTGTCCCAATGGACGGATGGTTCCATGAGGTTCCGTGCTGTCCCCATGGTCTTCTTGAATCCGCAGTGTAACAATGGACCATTGCTTCCAGGCGGCCTCTCTGTGTCACAAGGGGCTCCTTGATTCCATGATTCCCCACGGTGTCACCATGGAGCCTTGTTTCTAGGAGGTTCTGTACTGTCACAATTGTCTCCTGGATCCCATGAGCCCCTGCAGTGTCACAATGGCTCCTTGCTTCCATGAGGAACACAAAAGCTTTGCATCAACACTGAGCAACAGCTGCTGAACACACCTGCGAGCATCTGCTTGCATCAAAAGAGGGCTTCAAGCTGAGAAAGGCACCAGCAGCTTCCATCTGCAAGAGAGAGATAGGCGAAGGACAGGGACAGAGATATCAGTGGAAGGACTGCGAGAATTCTGCTCCCAGAGATCATTCCTGCTCACAGTGTCCCTTGTAGAAAGGGGACATCACTCCAGGCAGCCTGGGCTGAGTATGTGGGTTTGTTGTTTAGCAAACCTGCTCAGGCTTTTCCATTCTTTCCTTACAAACAGGAAAACTTCTCTGGGCCTGTGTGCAGGCAGAGCCCTGAGGAGAGCAGTAGGCACATGGTGCCGTGGGCTGGGACCGCCAGCTGCAGAGCTCAAGGGAAGAAGCCCCGCTGTGTCACAATGGCTCCTTAGCTTCATGTGGATCACCTGTGTCACAATGGTCTCCTTGATTCCATGAGGCCCCACTGGGTCACAATGGCTCCTTGGCTTCATGTGCATCACCTGTGTCACCATGGTCTCCTTGATTCCATGAGGCCCCACTTTGTCACAATGGCTCCTTGCTTCCATGAGGTTCCGCAGTGTCACCATGCTCACCTTTGATCCACATTGTCATAATGGACAATTGCTTCCATGTGGCCCCACTGTGTCACAATAGCCCCTTGCTTCCATAGGTTTTCTAGAATGTAACGTATAATTTTCTACAATGTAACAATGGACTCCTTGGTTCTGTGAGCTACCCTGCTTTTTGCAGAGGTGTCTTTGGTTCCAACAAGGCCGCGCTGTGTCTCAGTGCACCCTGGCTTCCATGCGCATCTGGAGTATCACAAAGGCTCCTTGGTTCCACGAGGTCTTGCTGTGTCACAATGGATCCTGTGCTCCATGAGGCCCTCCAAAGTCATCATGGAGCCTTGATTCCATGTGCTTCCATTGTGTCCCAGGGATCGCCTTGGTTCCATCAGTTTCCTTAGTGGCACAATGCTCTCCATGCTTCCATGATTGCCCACAATGTCACAATGCTCTCCATGCTTCCATGAGGCCCTGCTTTGCCACAATGGTCCCCTTGTGTCCATGAGGCCCCGCTGTGTCCCAGTGGACGGATGGTTCCATGAGGTTCCGTGCTGTCCCCATGGTCTTCTTGAATCCGCAGTGTAACAATGGACCATTGCTTCCAGGCGGCCTCTCTGTGTCACAAGGGGCTCCTTGATTCCATGATTCCCCACGGTGTCACCATGGAGCCTTGTTTCTAGGAGGTTCTGTACTGTCACAATTGTCTCCTTGATGCCATGAGCCCCTGCAGTGTCACAATGGCTCCTTGCTTCCATGAGGAACACAAAAGCTTTGCATCAACACTGAGCAACAGCTGCTGAACACACCTGCGAGCATCTGCTTGCATCAAAAGAGGGCTTCAAGCTGAGAAAGGCACCAGCAGCTTCCATCTGCAACAGAGAGCCAGGCAAAGGACAGGGACAGAGAATTCAGTGGAAAGACTGCGGGAATTCTGCTCCCAGAGATCATTCCTGCTCACAGTGTCCCTTGTAGAAAGGGGACATCATTCCAGGCAGCCTGGACTGAGCATGTAGGGTTTGTTGTTTAGGAAACCTGCTCAGGCTTTTCCATTCTTTCCTTACAAACAGGAAAACTTCTCTGGGCCTGTGTGCAGGCAGAGCCCTGAGGAGAGCACTTGGCACATGGTGCCGTGGGCTGGGACCGCCAGCTGCAGAGCTCAAGGGAAGAAGCCCCGTTGTGTCACAATGGCTCCTTAGCTTCATGTGCATCACCTGTGTCACAATAGTCTCCTTGATTCCATGAGGCCCCACTGTGTCACAATGGCTCCTTGGCTTCATGTGCATCACCTGTGTCACCATGGTCTCCTTGATTCCATGAGGCCCCACTGTGTCACAATGGCTCCTTGGCTTCATGTGCATCACCTGTGTCACCATGGTCTCCTTGATTCCATGAGGCCCCACTTTGTCACAATGGCTCCTTGCTTCCATGAGGTTCCGCAGTGTCACCATGCTCACCTTTGATCCACATTGTCATAATGGACAATTGCTTCCATGTGGCCCCACTGTGTCACAATAGCCCCTTGCTTCCATAGGTTTTCTAGAATGTAACGTATAATTTTCTACAATGTAACAATGGACTCCTTGGTTCTGTGAGCTACCCTGCTTTTTGCAGAGGTGTCTTTGGTTCCAACAAGGCCCCGCTGTGTCTCAGTGCACCCTGGCTTCCATGCGCATCTGGAGTATCACAAAGGCTCCTTGGTTCCACGAGGTCTTGCTGTGTCACAATGGATCCTGTGCTCCATGAGGCCCTCCAAAGTCATCATGGAGCCTTGATTCCATGTGCTTCCATTGCGTCCCAGGGATCGCCTTGGTTCCATCAGTTTCCTTAGTGGCACAATGCTCTCCATGCTTCCATGATTGCCCACAATGTCACAATGCTCTCCATGCTTCCATGAGGCCCTGCTTTGCCACAATGGTCCCCTTGTGTCCATGAGGCCCCGCTGTGTCCCAGTGGACGGATGGTTCCATGAGGTTCCGTGCTGTCCCCATGGTCTTCTTGAATCCGCAGTGTAACAATGGACCATTGCTTCCAGGCGGCCTCTCTGTGTCACAAGGGGCTCCTTGATTCCATGATTCCCCACGGTGTCACCATGGAGCCTTGTTTCTAGGAGGTTCTGTACTGTCACAATTGTCTCCTTGATGCCATGAGCCCCTGCAGTGTCACAATGGCTCCTTGCTTCCATGAGGAACACAAAAGCTTTGCATCAACACTGAGCAACAGCTGCTGAACACACCTGCGAGCATCTGCTTGCATCAAAAGAGGGCTTCAAGCTGAGAAAGGCACCAGCAGCTTCCATCTGCAAGAGAGAGATAGGCGAAGGACAGGGACAGAGATATCAGTGGAAGGACTGCGAGAATTCTGCTCCCAGAGATCATTCCTGCTCACAGTGTCCCTTGTAGAAAGGGGACATCACTCCAGGCAGCCTGGACTGAGTATGTGGGTTTGTTGTTTAGCAAACCTGCTCAGGCTTTTCCATTCTTTCCTTACAAACAGGAAAACTTCTCTGGGCCTGTGTGCAGGCAGAGCCCTGAGGAGAGCAGTAGGCACATGGTGCCGTGGGCTGGGACCGCCAGCTGCAGAGCTCAAGGGAAGAAGCCCCGTTGTGTCACAATGGTCTCCTTAGCTTCATGTGGATCACCTGTGTCACAATAGTCTCCTTGATTCCATGAGGCCCCACTGTGTCACAATGGCTCCTTGGCTTCATGTGCATCACCTGTGTCACCATGGTCTCCTTGATTCCATGAGGCCCCACTGGGTCACAATGGCTCCTTGGCTTCATGTGCATCACCTGTGTCACCATGGTCTCCTTGATTCCATGAGGCCCCACTGGGTCACAATGGCTCCTTGGCTTCATGTGCATCACCTGTGTCACCATGGTCTCCTTGATTCCATGAGGCCCCACTTTGTCACAATGGCTCCTTGGCTTCATGTGCATCACCTGTGTCACCATGGTCTCCTTGATTCCATGAGGCCCCACTTTGTCACAATGGCTCCTTGCTTCCATGAGATTCCGCAGTGTCACCATGCTCACCTTTGATCCACATTGTCATAATGGACAATTGCTTCCATGTGGCCCCACTGTGTCACAATAGCCCCTTGCTTCCATAGGTTTTCTAGAATGTAACGTATAATTTTCTACAATGTAACAATGGACTCCTTGGTTCTGTGAGCTACCCTGCTTTTTGCAGAGGTGTCTTTGGTTCCAACAAGGCCGCGCTGTGTCTCAGTGCACCCTGGCTTCCATGCGCATCTGGAGTATCACAAAGGCTCCTTGGTTCCACGAGGTCTTGCTGTGTCACAATGGATCCTGTGCTCCATGAGGCCCTCCAAAGTCATCATGGAGCCTTGATTCCATGTGCTTCCATTGCATCCCAGGGATCGCCTTGGTTCCATCAGTTTCCTTAGTGGCACAATGCTCTCCATGCTTCCATGAGGCCCTGCTTTGCCACAATGGTCCCCTTGTGTCCATGAGGCCCCGCTGTGTCCCAGTGGACGGATGGTTCCATGAGGTTCCGTGCTGTCCCCATGGTCTTCTTGAATCCGCAGTGTAACAATGGACCATTGCTTCCAGGCGGCCTCTCTGTGTCACAAGGGGCTCCTTGATTCCATGATTCCCCACGGTGTCACCATGGAGCCTTGTTTCTAGGAGGTTCTGTACTGTCACAATTGTCTCCTTGATGCCATGAGCCCCTGCAGTGTCACAATGGCTCCTTGCTTCCATGAGGAACACAAAAGCTTTGCATCAACACTGAGCAACAGCTGCTGAACACACCTGCGAGCATCTGCTTGCATCAAAAGAGGGCTTCAAGCTGAGAAAGGCAGCAGCAGCTTCCATCTGCAAGAGAGAGATAGGCGAAGGACAGGGACAGAGATATCAGTGGAAGGACTGCGAGAATTCTGCTCCCAGAGATCATTCCTGCTCACAGTGTCCCTTGTAGAAAGGGGACATCACTCCAGGCAGCCTGGACTGAGTATGTGGGTTTGTTGTTTAGCAAACCTGCTCAGGCTTTTCCATTCTTTCCTTACAAACAGGAAAACTTCTCTGGGCCTGTGTGCAGGCAGAGCCCTGAGGAGAGCAGTAGGCACATGGTGCCGTGGGCTGGGACCGCCAGCTGCAGAGCTCAAGGGAAGAAGCCCCGTTGTGTCACAATGGCTCCTTAGCTTCATGTGCATCACCTGTGTCACAATGGTCTCCTTGATTCCATGAGGCCCCACTGTGTCACAATGGCTCCTTGGCTTCATGTGCATCACCTGTGTCACCATGGTCTCCTTGATTCCATGAGGCCCCACTTTGTCACAATGGCTCCTTGCTTCCATGAGGTTCCGCAGTGTCACCATGCTCACCTTTGATCCACATTGTCATAATGGACAATTGCTTCCATGTGGCCCCACTGTGTCACAATAGCCCCTTGCTTCCATAGGTTTTCTAGAATGTAACGTATAATTTTCTACAATGTAACAATGGACTCCTTGGTTCTGTGAGCTACCCTGCTTTTTGCAGAGGTGTCTTTGGTTCCAACAAGGCCCCGCTGTGTCTCAGTGCACCCTGGCTTCCATGCGCATCTGGAGTATCACAAAGGCTCCTTGGTTCCACGAGGTCTTGCTGTGTCACAATGGATCCTGTGCTCCATGAGGCCCTCCAAAGTCATCATGGAGCCTTGATTCCATGTGCTTCCATTGTGTCCCAGGGATCGCCTTGGTTCCATCAGTTTCCTTAGTGGCACAATGCTCTCCATGCTTCCATGATTGCCCACAATGTCACAATGCTCTCCATGCTTCCATGAGGCCCTGCTTTGCCACAATGGTCCCCTTGTGTCCATGAGGCCCCGCTGTGTCCCAATGGACGGATGGTTCCATGAGGTTCCGTGCTGTCCCCATGGTCTTCTTGAATCCGCAGTGTAACAATGGACCATTGCTTCCAGGCGGCCTCTCTGTGTCACAAGGGGCTCCTTGATTCCATGATTCCCCACGGTGTCACCATGGAGCCTTGTTTCTAGGAGGTTCTGTACTGTCACAATTGTCTCCTGGATCCCATGAGCCCCTGCAGTGTCACAATGGCTCCTTGCTTCCATGAGGAACACAAAAGCTTTGCATCAACACTGAGCAACAGCTGCTGAACACACCTGGGAGCATCTGCTTGCATCAAACGAGGGCTTCAAGCTGAGAAAGGCACCAGCAGCTTCCATCTGCAACAGAGAGACAGGCAAAGGACAGGGACAGAGAATTCAGTGGAAAGACTGCGGGAATTCTGCTCCCAGAGATCATTCCTGCTCACAGTGTCCCTTGTAGAAAGGGGACATCATTCCAGGCAGCCTGGACTGAGCATGTAGGGTTTGTTGTTTAGGAAACCTGCTCAGGCTTTTCCATTCTTTCCTTACAAACAGGAAAACTTCTCTGGGCCTGTGTGCAGGCAGAGCCCTGAGGAGAGCACTTGGCACATGGTGCCGTGGGCTGGGACCGCCAGCTGCAGAGCTCAAGGGAAGAAGCCCCGTTGTGTCACAATGGTCTCCTTAGCTTCATGTGGATCACCTGTGTCACAATAGTCTCCTTGATTCCATGAGGCCCCACTGTGTCACAATGGCTCCTTGGCTTCATGTGGATCACCTGTGTCACAATGGTCTCCTTGATTCCATGAGGCCCCACTGGGTCACAATGGCTCCTTGGCTTCATGTGCATCACCTGTGTCACCATGGTCTCCTTGATTCCATGAGGCCCCACTTTGTCACAATGGCTCCTTGCTTCCATGAGGTTCTGCAGTGTCACCATGCTCACCTTTGATCCACATTGTCATAATGGACAATTGCTTCCATGTGGCCCCACTGTGTCACAATAGCCCCTTGCTTCCATAGGTTTTCTAGAATGTAACGTATAATTTTCTACAATGTAACAATGGACTCCTTGGTTCTGTGAGCTACCCTGCTTTTTGCAGAGGTGTCTTTGGTTCCAACAAGGCCGCGCTGTGTCTCAGTGCACCCTGGCTTCCATGCGCATCTGGAGTATCACAAAGGCTCCTTGGTTCCACGAGGTCTTGCTGTGTCACAATGGATCCTGTGCTCCATGAGGCCCTCCAAAGTCATCATGGAGCCTTGATTCCATGTGCTTCCATTGTGTCCCAGGGATCGCCTTGGTTCCATCAGTTTCCTTAGTGGCACAATGCTCTCCATGCTTCCATGATTGCCCACAATGTCACAATGCGCTCCATGCTTCCATGAGGCCCTGCTTTGCCACAATGGTCCCCTTGTGTCCATGAGGCCCCGCTGTGTCCCAATGGACGGATGGTTCCATGAGGTTCCGTGCTGTCCCCATGGTCTTCTTGAATCCGCAGTGTAACAATGGACCATTGCTTCCAGGAGGCCTCTCTGTGTCACAAGGGGCTCCTTGATTCCATGATTCCCCACGGTGTCACCATGGAGCCTTGTTTCTAGGAGGTTCTGTACTGTCACAATTGTCTCCTTGATCCCATGAGCCCCTGCAGTGTCACAATGGCTCCTTGCTTCCATGAGGAACACAAAAGCTTTGCATCAACACTGAGCAACAGCTGCTGAACACACCTGGGAGCATCTGCTTGCATCAAAAGAGGGCTTCAAGCTGAGAAAGGCAGCAGCAGCTTCCATCTGCAAGAGAGAGACAGGCGAAGGACAGGGACAGAGATATCAGTGGAAGGACTGCGAGAATTCTGCTCCCAGAGATCATTCCTGCTCACAGTGTCCCTTGTAGAAAGGGGACATCATTCCAGGCAGCCTGGACTGAGTATGTGGGTTTGTTGTTGAGGAAACCTGCTCAGGCTTTTCCATTCTTTCCTTACAAACAGGAAAACTTCTCTGGGCCTGTGTGCAGGCAGAGCCCTGAGGAGAGCAGTAGGCACATGGTGCCGTGGGCTGGGACCGCCAGCTGCAGAGCTCAAGGGAAGAAGCCCCGTTGTGTCACAATGGCTCCTTAGCTTCATGTGCATCACCTGTGTCACAATGGTCTCCTTGATTCCATGAGGCCCCACTGGGTCACAATGGCTCCTTGGCTTCATGTGCATCACCTGTGTCACCATGGTCTCCTTGATTCCATGAGGCCCCACTGGGTCACAATGGCTCCTTGGCTTCATGTGCATCACCTGTGTCACCATGGTCTCCTTGATTCCATGAGGCCCCACTTTGTCACAATGGCTCCTTGCTTCCATGAGATTCCGCAGTGTCACCATGCTCACCTTTGATCCACATTGTCATAATGGACAATTGCTTCCATGTGGCCCCACTGTGTCACAATAGCCCCTTGCTTCCATAGGTTTTCTAGAATGTAACGTATAATTTTCTACAATGTAACAATGGACTCCTTGGTTCTGTGAGCTACCCTGCTTTTTGCAGAGGTGTCTTTGGTTCCAACAAGGCCGCGCTGTGTCTCAGTGCACCCTGGCTTCCATGCGCATCTGGAGTATCACAAAGGCTCCTTGGTTCCACGAGGTCTTGCTGTGTCACAATGGATCCTGTGCTCCATGAGGCCCTCCAAAGTCATCATGGAGCCTTGATTCCATGTGCTTCCATTGCGTCCCAGGGATCGCCTTGGTTCCATCAGTTTCCTTAGTGGCACAATGCTCTCCATGCTTCCATGAGGCCCTGCTTTGCCACAATGGTCCCCTTGTGTCCATGAGGCCCCGCTGTGTCCCAGTGGACGGATGGTTCCATGAGGTTCCGTGCTGTCCCCATGGTCTTCTTGAATCCGCAGTGTAACAATGGACCATTGCTTCCAGGCGGCCTCTCTGTGTCACAAGGGGCTCCTTGATTCCATGATTCCCCACGGTGTCACCATGGAGCCTTGTTTCTAGGAGGTTCTGTACTGTCACAATTGTCTCCTGGATCCCATGAGCACCTGCAGTGTCACAATGGCTCCCTGCTTCCATGAGGAACACAAAAGCTTTGCATCAACACTGAGCAACAGCTGCTGAACACACCTGCGAGCATCTGCTTGCATCAAAAGAGGGCTTCAAGCTGAGAAAGGCACCAGCAGCTTCCATCTGCAAGAGAGAGACAGGCGAAGGACAGGGACAGAGATATCAGTGGAAGGACTGCGAGAATTCTGCTCCCAGAGATCATTCCTGCTCACAGTGTCCCTTGTAGAAAGGGGACATCACTCCAGGCAGCCTGGACCGAGCATGTGGGTTTGTTGTTTAGCAAACCTGCTCAGGCTTTTCCATTCTTTCCTTACAAACAGGAAAACTTCTCTGGGCCTGTGTGCAGGCAGAGCCCTGAGGAGAGCAGTAGGCACATGGTGCCGTGGGCTGGGACCGCCAGCTGCAGAGCTCAAGGGAAGAAGCCCCGTTGTGTCACAATGGCTCCTTAGCTTCATGTGCATCACCTGTGTCACCATGGTCTCCTTGATTCCATGAGGCCCCACTGGGTCACAATGGCTCCTTGGCTTCATGTGCATCACCTGTGTCACCATGGTCTCCTTGATTCCATGAGGCCCCACTGGGTCACAATGGCTCCTTGGCTTCATGTGCATCACCTGTGTCACCATGGTCTCCTTGATTCCATGAGGCCCCACTGTGTCACAATGGCTCCTTGCTTCCATGAGATTCCGCAGTGTCACCATGCTCACCTTTGATCCACATTGTCATAATGGACAATTGCTTCCATGTGGCCCCACTGTGTCACAATAGCCCCTTGCTTCCATAGGTTTTCTAGAATGTAACGTATAATTTTCTACAATGTAACAATGGACTCCTTGGTTCTGTGAGCTACCCTGCTTTTTGCAGAGGTGTCTTTGGTTCCAACAAGGCCGCGCTGTGTCTCAGTGCACCCTGGCTTCCATGCGCATCTGGAGTATCACAAAGGCTCCTTGGTTCCACGAGGTCTTGCTGTGTCACAATGGATCCTGTGCTCCATGAGGCCCTCCAAAGTCATCATGGAGCCTTGATTCCATGTGCTTCCATTGTGTCCCAGGGATCGCCTTGGTTCCATCAGTTTCCTTAGTGGCACAATGCTCTCCATGCTTCCATGATTGCCCACAATGTCACAATGCTCTCCATGCTTCCATGAGGCCCTGCTTTGCCACAATGGTCCCCTTGTGTCCATGAGGCCCCGCTGTGTCCCAATGGACGGATGGTTCCATGAGGTTCCGTGCTGTCCCCATGGTCTTCTTGAATCCGCAGTGTAACAATGGACCATTGCTTCCAGGCGGCCTCTCTGTGTCACAAGGGGCTCCTTGATTCCATGATTCCCCACGGTGTCACCATGGAGCCTTGTTTCTAGGAGGTTCTGTACTGTCACAATTGTCTCCTTGATGCCATGAGCCCCTGCAGTGTCACAATGGCTCCTTGCTTCCATGAGGAACACAAAAGCTTTGCATCAACACTGAGCAACAGCTGCTGAACACACCTGCGAGCATCTGCTTGCATCAAAAGAGGGCTTCAAGCTGAGAAAGGCACCAGCAGCTTCCATCTGCAAGAGAGAGCCAGGCGAAGGACAGGGACAGAGAATTCAGTGGAAAGACTGCGAGAATTCTGCTCCCAGAGATCATTCCTGCTCACAGTGTCCCTTGTAGAAAGGGGACATCATTCCAGGCAGCCTGGACTGAGTATGTAGGGTTTGTTGTTTAGCAAACCTGCTCAGGCTTTTCCATTCTTTCCTTACAAACAGGAAAACTTCTCTGGGCCTGTGTGCAGGCAGAGCCCTGAGGAGAGCACTTGGCACATGGTGCCGTGGGCTGGGACCGCCAGCTGCAGAGCTCAAGGGAAGAAGCCCCGTTGTGTCACAATGGCTCCTTAGCTTCATGTGCATCACCTGTGTCACAATCGTCTCCTTGATTCCATGAGGCCCCACAGTGTCACAATGGCTCCTTGGCTTCATGTGCATCACCTGTGTCACCATGGTCTCCTTGATTCCATGAGGCCCCACTTTGTCACAATGGCTCCTTGCTTCCATGAGATTCCGCAGTGTCACCATGCTCACCTTTGATCCACATTGTCATAATGGACAATTGCTTCCATGTGGCCCCACTGTGTCACAATAGCCCCTTGCTTCCATAGGTTTTCTAGAATGTAATGTATAATTTTCTACAATGTAACAATGGACTCCTTGGTTCTGTGAGCTACCCTGCTTTTTGCAGAGGTGTCTTTGGTTCCAACAAGGCCGCGCTGTGTCTCAGTGCACCCTGGCTTCCATGCGCATCTGGAGTATCACAAAGGCTCCTTGGTTCCACGAGGTCTTGCTGTGTCACAATGGATCCTGTGCTCCATGAGGCCCTCCAAAGTCATCATGGAGCCTTGATTCCATGTGCTTCCATTGTGTCCCAGGGATCGCCTTGGTTCCATCAGTTTCCTTAGTGGCACAATGCTCTCCATGCTTCCATGAGGCCCTGCTTTGCCACAATGGTCCCCTTGTGTCCATGAGGCCCCGCTGTGTCCCAATGGACGGATGGTTCCATGAGGTTCCGTGCTGTCCCCATGGTCTTCTTGAATCCGCAGTGTAACAATGGACCATTGCTTCCAGGCGGCCTCTCTGTGTCACAAGGGGCTCCTTGATTCCATGATTCCCCACGGTGTCACCATGGAGCCTTGTTTCTAGGAGGTTCTGTACTGTCACAATTGTCTCCTTGATGCCATGAGCCCCTGCAGTGTCACAATGGCTCCTTGCTTCCATGAGGAACACAAAAGCTTTGCATCAACACTGAGCAACAGCTGCTGAACACACCTGCGAGCATCTGCTTGCATCAAAAGAGGGCTTCAAGCTGAGAAAGGCACCAGCAGCTTCCATCTGCAACAGAGAGCCAGGCAAAGGACAGGGACAGAGAATTCAGTGGAAAGACTGCGGGAATTCTGCTCCCAGAGATCATTCCTGCTCACAGTGTCCCTTGTAGAAAGGGGACATCATTCCAGGCAGCCTGGACTGAGCATGTAGGGTTTGTTGTTGAGGAAACCTGCTCAGGCTTTTCCATTCTTTCCTTACAAACAGGAAAACTTCTCTGGGCCTGTGTGCAGGCAGAGCCCTGAGGAGAGCACTTGGCACATGGTGCCGTGGGCTGGGACCGCCAGCTGCAGAGCTCAAGGGAAGAAGCCCCGTTGTGTCACAATGGTCTCCTTAGCTTCATGTGGATCACCTGTGTCACCATGGTCTCCTTGATTCCATGAGGCCCCACTGGGTCACAATGGCTCCTTGGCTTCATGTGCATCACCTGTGTCACCATGGTCTCCTTGATTCCATGAGGCCCCACTTTGTCACAATGGCTCCTTGCTTCCATGAGGTTCTGCAGTGTCACCATGCTCACCTTTGATCCACATTGTCATAATGGACAATTGCTTCCATGTGGCCCCACTGTGTCACAATAGCCCCTTGCTTCCATAGGTTTTCTAGAATGTAACGTATAATTTTCTACAATGTAACAATGGACTCCTTGGTTCTGTGAGCTACCCTGCTTTTTGCAGAGGTGTCTTTGGTTCCAACAAGGCCCCGCTGTGTCTCAGTGCACCCTGGCTTCCATGTGCATCTGGAGTATCACAAAGGCTCCTTGGTTCCACGAGGTCTTGCTGTGTCACAATGGATCCTGTGCTCCATGAGGCCCTCCAAAGTCATCATGGAGCCTTGATTCCATGTGCTTCCATTGTGTCCCAGGGATCACCTTGGTTCCATCAGTTTCCTTAGTGGCACAATGCTCTCCATGCTTCCATGATTGCCCACAATGTCACAATGCGCTCCATGCTTCCATGAGGCCCTGCTTTGCCACAATGGTCCCCTTGTGTCCATGAGGCCCCGCTGTGTCCCAGTGGACGGATGGTTCCATGAGGTTCCGTGCTGTCCCCATGGTCTTCTTGAATCCGCAGTGTAACAATGGACCATTGCTTCCAGGCGGCCTCTCTGTGTCACAAGGGGCTCCTTGATTCCATGATTCCCCACGGTGTCACCATGGAGCCTTGTTTCTAGGAGGTTCTGTACTGTCACAATTGTCTCCTGGATCCCATGAGCACCTGCAGTGTCACAATGGCTCCCTGCTTCCATGAGGAACACAAAAGCTTTGCATCAACACTGAGCAACAGCTGCTGAACACACCTGGGAGCATCTGCTTGCATCAAAAGAGGGCTTCAAGCTGAGAAAGGCACCAGCAGCTTCCATCTGCAAGAGAGAGACAGGCGAAGGACAGGGACAGAGATATCAGTGGAAGGACTGCGAGAATTCTGCTCCCAGAGATCATTCCTGCTCACAGTGTCCCTTGTAGAAAGGGGACATCACTCCAGGCAGCCTGGACCGAGCATGTGGGTTTGTTGTTTAGCAAACCTGCTCAGGCTTTTCCATTCTTTCCTTACAAACAGGAAAACTTCTCTGGGCCTGTGTGCAGGCAGAGCCCTGAGGAGAGCAGTAGGCACATGGTGCCGTGGGCTGGGACCGCCAGCTGCAGAGCTCAAGGGAAGAAGCCCCGTTGTGTCACAATGGCTCCTTAGCTTCATGTGCATCACCTGTGTCACCATGGTCTCCTTGATTCCATGAGGCCCCACTGGGTCACAATGGCTCCTTGGCTTCATGTGCATCACCTGTGTCACCATGGTCTCCTTGATTCCATGAGGCCCCACTGGGTCACAATGGCTCCTTGGCTTCATGTGCATCACCTGTGTCACCATGGTCTCCTTGATTCCATGAGGCCCCACTGTGTCACAATGGCTCCTTGCTTCCATGAGATTCCGCAGTGTCACCATGCTCACCTTTGATCCACATTGTCATAATGGACAATTGCTTCCATGTGGCCCCACTGTGTCACAATAGCCCCTTGCTTCCATAGGTTTTCTAGAATGTAATGTATAATTTTCTACAATGTAACAATGGACTCCTTGGTTCTGTGAGCTACCCTGCTTTTTGCAGAGGTGTCTTTGGTTCCAACAAGGCCGCGCTGTGTCTCAGTGCACCCTGGCTTCCATGCGCATCTGGAGTATCACAAAGGCTCCTTGGTTCCACGAGGTCTTGCTGTGTCACAATGGATCCTGTGCTCCATGAGGCCCTCCAAAGTCATCATGGAGCCTTGATTCCATGTGCTTCCATTGTGTCCCAGGGATCGCCTTGGTTCCATCAGTTTCCTTAGTGGCACAATGCTCTCCATGCTTCCATGATTGCCCACAATGTCACAATGCTCTCCATGCTTCCATGAGGCCCTGCTTTGCCACAATGGTCCCCTTGTGTCCATGAGGCCCCGCTGTGTCCCAATGGACGGATGGTTCCATGAGGTTCCGTGCTGTCCCCATGGTCTTCTTGAATCCGCAGTGTAACAATGGACCATTGCTTCCAGGCGGCCTCTCTGTGTCACAAGGGGCTCCTTGATTCCATGATTCCCCACGGTGTCACCATGGAGCCTTGTTTCTAGGAGGTTCTGTACTGTCACAATTGTCTCCTTGATGCCATGAGCCCCTGCAGTGTCACAATGGCTCCTTGCTTCCATGAGGAACACAAAAGCTTTGCATCAACACTGAGCAACAGCTGCTGAACACACCTGCGAGCATCTGCTTGCATCAAAAGAGGGCTTCAAGCTGAGAAAGGCACCAGCAGCTTCCATCTGCAAGAGAGAGCCAGGCGAAGGACAAGGACAGAGAATTCAGTGGAAAGACTGCGAGAATTCTGCTCCCAGAGATCATTCCTGCTCACAGTGTCCCTTGTAGAAAGGGGACATCATTCCAGGCAGCCTGGACTGAGCATGTAGGGTTTGTTGTTTAGGAAACCTGCTCAGGCTTTTCCATTCTTTCCTTACAAACAGGAAAACTTCTCTGGGCCTGTGTGCAGGCAGAGCCCTGAGGAGAGCACTTGGCACATGGTGCCGTGGGCTGGGACCGCCAGCTGCAGAGCTCAAGGGAAGAAGCCCCGTTGTGTCACAATGGTCTCCTTAGCTTCATGTGGATCACCTGTGTCACAATAGTCTCCTTGATTCCATGAGGCCCCACTGTGTCACAATGGCTCCTTGGCTTCATGTGGATCACCTGTGTCACAATGGTCTCCTTGATTCCATGAGGCCCCACTGGGTCACAATGGCTCCTTGGCTTCATGTGCATCACCTGTGTCACCATGGTCTCCTTGATTCCATGAGGCCCCACTTTGTCACAATGGCTCCTTGCTTCCATGAGGTTCTGCAGTGTCACCATGCTCACCTTTGATCCACATTGTCATAATGGACAATTGCTTCCATGTGGCCCCACTGTGTCACAATAGCCCCTTGCTTCCATAGGTTTTCTAGAATGTAACGTATAATTTTCTACAATGTAACAATGGACTCCTTGGTTCTGTGAGCTACCCTGCTTTTTGCAGAGGTGTCTTTGGTTCCAACAAGGCCGCGCTGTGTCTCAGTGCACCCTGGCTTCCATGCGCATCTGGAGTATCACAAAGGCTCCTTGGTTCCACGAGGTCTTGCTGTGTCACAATGGATCCTGTGCTCCATGAGGCCCTCCAAAGTCATCATGGAGCCTTGATTCCATGTGCTTCCATTGTGTCCCAGGGATCGCCTTGGTTCCATCAGTTTCCTTAGTGGCACAATGCTCTCCATGCTTCCATGATTGCCCACAATGTCACAATGCGCTCCATGCTTCCATGAGGCCCTGCTTTGCCACAATGGTCCCCTTGTGTCCATGAGGCCCCGCTGTGTCCCAATGGACGGATGGTTCCATGAGGTTCCGTGCTGTCCCCATGGTCTTCTTGAATCCGCAGTGTAACAATGGACCATTGCTTCCAGGAGGCCTCTCTGTGTCACAAGGGGCTCCTTGATTCCATGATTCCCCACGGTGTCACCATGGAGCCTTGTTTCTAGGAGGTTCTGTACTGTCACAATTGTCTCCTTGATCCCATGAGCCCCTGCAGTGTCACAATGGCTCCTTGCTTCCATGAGGAACACAAAAGCTTTGCATCAACACTGAGCAACAGCTGCTGAACACACCTGGGAGCATCTGCTTGCATCAAAAGAGGGCTTCAAGCTGAGAAAGGCACCAGCAGCTTCCATCTGCAAGAGAGAGACAGGCGAAGGACAGGGACAGAGATATCAGTGGAAGGACTGCGAGAATTCTGCTCCCAGAGATCATTCCTGCTCACAGTGTCCCTTGTAGAAAGGGGACATCATTCCAGGCAGCCTGGACTGAGTATGTGGGTTTGTTGTTGAGGAAACCTGCTCAGGCTTTTCCATTCTTTCCTTACAAACAGGAAAACTTCTCTGGGCCTGTGTGCAGGCAGAGCCCTGAGGAGAGCAGTAGGCACATGGTGCCGTGGGCTGGGACCGCCAGCTGCAGAGCTCAAGGGAAGAAGCCCCGTTGTGTCACAATGGCTCCTTAGCTTCATGTGCATCACCTGTGTCACCATGGTCTCCTTGATTCCATGAGGCCCCACTGGGTCACAATGGCTCCTTGGCTTCATGTGCATCACCTGTGTCACCATGGTCTCCTTGATTCCATGAGGCCCCACTGGGTCACAATGGCTCCTTGGCTTCATGTGCATCACCTGTGTCACCATGGTCTCCTTGATTCCATGAGGCCCCACTGGGTCACAATGGCTCCTTGGCTTCATGTGCATCACCTGTGTCACCATGGTCTCCTTGATTCCATGAGGCCCCACTGTGTCACAATGGCTCCTTGCTTCCATGAGATTCCGCAGTGTCACCATGCTCACCTTTGATCCACATTGTCATAATGGACAATTGCTTCCATGTGGCCCCACTGTGTCACAATAGCCCCTTGCTTCCATAGGTTTTCTAGAATGTAACGTATAATTTTCTACAATGTAACAATGGACTCCTTGGTTCTGTGAGCTACCCTGCTTTTTGCAGAGGTGTCTTTGGTTCCAACAAGGCCGCGCTGTGTCTCAGTGCACCCTGGCTTCCATGCGCATCTGGAGTATCACAAAGGCTCCTTGGTTCCACGAGGTCTTGCTGTGTCACAATGGATCCTGTGCTCCATGAGACCCTCCAAAGTCATCATGGAGCCTTGATTCCATGTGCTTCCATTGCGTCCCAGGGATCGCCTTGGTTCCATCAGTTTCCTTAGTGGCACAATGCTCTCCATGCTTCCATGAGGCCCTGCTTTGCCACAATGGTCCCCTTGTGTCCATGAGGCCCCGCTGTGTCCCAGTGGACGGATGGTTCCATGAGGTTCCGTGCTGTCCCCATGGTCTTCTTGAATCCGCAGTGTAACAATGGACCATTGCTTCCAGGCGGCCTCTCTGTGTCACAAGGGGCTCCTTGATTCCATGATTCCCCACGGTGTCACCATGGAGCCTTGTTTCTAGGAGGTTCTGTACTGTCACAATTGTCTCCTGGATCCCATGAGCACCTGCAGTGTCACAATGGCTCCCTGCTTCCATGAGGAACACAAAAGCTTTGCATCAACACTGAGCAACAGCTGCTGAACACACCTGCGAGCATCTGCTTGCATCAAAAGAGGGCTTCAAGCTGAGAAAGGCACCAGCAGCTTCCATCTGCAACAGAGAGACAGGCGAAGGACAGGGACAGAGATATCAGTGGAAGGACTGCGAGAATTCTGCTCCCAGAGATCATTCCTGCTCACAGTGTCCCTTGTAGAAAGGGGACATCACTCCAGGCAGCCTGGACCGAGCATGTGGGTTTGTTGTTTAGCAAACCTGCTCAGGCTTTTCCATTCTTTCCTTACAAACAGGAAAACTTCTCTGGGCCTGTGTGCAGGCAGAGCCCTGAGGAGAGCAGTAGGCACATGGTGCCGTGGGCTGGGACCGCCAGCTGCAGAGCTCAAGGGAAGAAGCCCCGTTGTGTCACAATGGCTCCTTAGCTTCATGTGCATCACCTGTGTCACCATGGTCTCCTTGATTCCATGAGGCCCCACTTTGTCACAATGGCTCCTTGCTTCCATGAGGTTCCGCAGTGTCACCATGCTCACCTTTGATCCACATTGTCATAATGGACAATTGCTTCCATGTGGCCCCACTGTGTCACAATAGCCCCTTGCTTCCATAGGTTTTCTAGAATGTAACGTATAATTTTCTACAATGTAACAATGGACTCCTTGGTTCTGTGAGCTACCCTGCTTTTTGCAGAGGTGTCCTTGGTTCCAACAAGGCCGCGCTGTGTCTCAGTGCACCCTGGCTTCCATGCGCATCTGGAGTATCACAAAGGCTCCTTGGTTCCACGAGGTCTTGCTGTGTCACAATGGATCCTGTGCTCCATGAGGCCCTCCAAAGTCATCATGGAGCCTTGATTCCATGTGCTTCCATTGTGTCCCAGGGATCGCCTTGGTTCCATCAGTTTCCTTAGTGGCACAATGCTCTCCATGCTTCCATGAGGCCCTGCTTTGCCACAATGGTCCCCTTGTGTCCATGAGGCCCCGCTGTGTCCCAATGGACGGATGGTTCCATGAGGTTCCGTGCTGTCCCCATGGTCTTCTTGAATCCGCAGTGTAACAATGGACCATTGCTTCCAGGCGGCCTCTCTGTGTCACAAGGGGCTCCTTGATTCCATGATTCCCCACGGTGTCACCATGGAGCCTTGTTTCTAGGAGGTTCTGTACTGTCACAATTGTCTCCTGGATCCCATGAGCCCCTGCAGTGTCACAATGGCTCCTTGCTTCCATGAGGAACACAAAAGCTTTGCATCAACACTGAGCAACAGCTGCTGAACACACCTGGGAGCATCTGCTTGCATCAAAAGAGGGCTTCAAGCTGAGAAAGGCACCAGCAGCTTCCATCTGCAACAGAGAGCCAGGCAAAGGACAGGGACAGAGAATTCAGTGGAAAGACTGCGGGAATTCTGCTCCCAGAGATCATTCCTGCTCACAGTGTCCCTTGTAGAAAGGGGACATCATTCCAGGCAGCCTGGACTGAGCATGTAGGGTTTGTTGTTGAGGAAACCTGCTCAGGCTTTTCCATTCTTTCCTTACAAACAGGAAAACTTCTCTGGGCCTGTGTGCAGGCAGAGCCCTGAGGAGAGCACTTGGCACATGGTGCCGTGGGCTGGGACCGCCAGCTGCAGAGCTCAAGGGAAGAAGCCCCGTTGTGTCACAATGGTCTCCTTAGCTTCATGTGGATCACCTGTGTCACCATGGTCTCCTTGATTCCATGAGGCCCCACTGTGTCACAATGGCTCCTTGGCTTCATGTGGATC
Source organism: Corvus hawaiiensis (assembly GCF_020740725.1). Lineage (NCBI taxonomy): Eukaryota > Metazoa > Chordata > Aves > Passeriformes > Corvidae > Corvus > Corvus hawaiiensis. The sequence continues at coordinate 12,023,694 of NC_063232.1, read as the reverse complement.
ACCTGTGTCACAATAGTCTCCTTGATTCCATGAGGCCCCACTGGGTCACAATGGCTCCTTGGCTTCATGTGCATCACCTGTGTCACCATGGTCTCCTTGATTCCATGAGGCCCCACTTTGTCACAATGGCTCCTTGCTTCCATGAGGTTCTGCAGTGTCACCATGCTCACCTTTGATCCACATTGTCATAATGGACAATTGCTTCCATGTGGCCCCACTGTGTCACAATAGCCCCTTGCTTCCATAGGTTTTCTAGAATGTAACGTATAATTTTCTACAATGTAACAATGGACTCCTTGGTTCTGTGAGCTACCCTGCTTTTTGCAGAGGTGTCTTTGGTTCCAACAAGGCCCCGCTGTGTCTCAGTGCACCCTGGCTTCCATGTGCATCTGGAGTATCACAAAGGCTCCTTGGTTCCACGAGGTCTTGCTGTGTCACAATGGATCCTGTGCTCCATGAGGCCCTCCAAAGTCATCATGGAGCCTTGATTCCATGTGCTTCCATTGTGTCCCAGGGATCACCTTGGTTCCATCAGTTTCCTTAGTGGCACAATGCTCTCCATGCTTCCATGATTGCCCACAATGTCACAATGCGCTCCATGCTTCCATGAGGCCCTGCTTTGCCACAATGGTCCCCTTGTGTCCATGAGGCCCCGCTGTGTCCCAATGGACGGATGGTTCCATGAGGTTCCGTGCTGTCCCCATGGTCTTCTTGAATCCGCAGTGTAACAATGGACCATTGCTTCCAGGCGGCCTCTCTGTGTCACAAGGGGCTCCTTGATTCCATGATTCCCCACGGTGTCACCATGGAGCCTTGTTTCTAGGAGGTTCTGTACTGTCACAATTGTCTCCTTGATGCCATGAGCCCCTGCAGTGTCACAATGGCTCCTTGCTTCCATGAGGAACACAAAAGCTTTGCATCAACACTGAGCAACAGCTGCTGAACACACCTGCGAGCATCTGCTTGCATCAAAAGAGGGCTTCAAGCTGAGAAAGGCACCAGCAGCTTCCATCTGCAACAGAGAGCCAGGCAAAGGACAGGGACAGAGAATTCAGTGGAAAGACTGCGGGAATTCTGCTCCCAGAGATCATTCCTGCTCACAGTGTCCCTTGTAGAAAGGGGACATCATTCCAGGCAGCCTGGACTGAGCATGTAGGGTTTGTTGTTGAGGAAACCTGCTCAGGCTTTTCCATTCTTTCCTTACAAACAGGAAAACTTCTCTGGGCCTGTGTGCAGGCAGAGCCCTGAGGAGAGCACTTGGCACATGGTGCCGTGGGCTGGGACCGCCAGCTGCAGAGCTCAAGGGAAGAAGCCCCGTTGTGTCACAATGGTCTCCTTAGCTTCATGTGCATCACCTGTGTCACAATAGTCTCCTTGATTCCATGAGGCCCCACTGTGTCACAATGGCTCCTTGGCTTCATGTGCATCACCTGTGTCACCATGGTCTCCTTGATTCCATGAGGCCCCACTTTGTCACAATGGCTCCTTGCTTCCATGAGGTTCCGCAGTGTCACCATGCTCACCTTTGATCCACATTGTCATAATGGACAATTGCTTCCATGTGGCCCCACTGTGTCACAATAGCCCCTTGCTTCCATAGGTTTTCTAGAATGTAACGTATAATTTTCTACAATGTAACAATGGACTCCTTGGTTCCGTGAGCTACCCTGCTTTTTGCAGAGGTGTCTTTGGTTCCAACAAGGCCGCGCTGTGTCTCAGTGCACCCTGGCTTCCATGCGCATCTGGAGTATCACAAAGGCTCCTTGGTTCCACGAGGTCTTGCTGTGTCACAATGGATCCTGTGCTCCATGAGGCCCTCCAAAGTCATCATGGAGCCTTGATTCCATGTGCTTCCATTGTGTCCCAGGGATCGCCTTGGTTCCATCAGTTTCCTTAGTGGCACAATGCTCTCCATGCTTCCATGATTGCCCACAATGTCACAATGCTCTCCATGCTTCCATGAGGCCCTGCTTTGCCACAATGGTCCCCTTGTGTCCATGAGGCCCCGCTGTGTCCCAATGGACGGATGGTTCCATGAGGTTCCGTGCTGTCCCCATGGTCTTCTTGAATCCGCAGTGTAACAATGGACCATTGCTTCCAGGCGGCCTCTCTGTGTCACAAGGGGCTCCTTGATTCCATGATTCCCCACGGTGTCACCATGGAGCCTTGTTTCTAGGAGGTTCTGTACTGTCACAATTGTCTCCTGGATCCCATGAGCCCCTGCAGTGGCACAATGGCTCCTTGCTTCCATGAGGAACACAAAAGCTTTGCATCAACACTGAGCAACAGCTGCTGAACACACCTGCGAGCATCTGCTTGCATCAAAAGAGGGCTTCAAGCTGAGAAAGGCACCAGCAGCTTCCATCTGCAACAGAGAGCCAGGCAAAGGACAGGGACAGAGATATCAGTGGAAGGACTGCGAGAATTCTGCTCCCAGAGATCATTCCTGCTCACAGTGTCCCTTGTAGAAAGGGGACATCATTCCAGGCAGCCTGGACTGAGCATGTAGGGTTTGTTGTTGAGGAAACCTGCTCAGGCTTTTCCATTCTTTCCTTACAAACAGGAAAACTTCTCTGGGCCTGTGTGCAGGCAGAGCCCTGAGGAGAGCACTTGGCACATGGTGCCGTGGGCTGGGACCGCCAGCTGCAGAGCTCAAGGGAAGAAGCCCCGTTGTGTCACAATGGCTCCTTAGCTTCATGTGCATCACCTGTGTCACAATAGTCTCCTTGATTCCATGAGGCCCCACTGTGTCACAATGTCTCCTTGGCTTCATGTGCATCACCTGTGTCACCATGGTCTCCTTGATTCCATGAGGCCCCACTGTGTCACAATGGCTCCTTGCTTCCATGAGGTTCCGCAGTGTCACCATGCTCACCTTTGATCCACATTGTCATAATGGACAATTGCTTCCATGTGGCCCCACTGTGTCACAATAGCCCCTTGCTTCCATAGGTTTTCTAGAATGTAATGTATAATTTTCTACAATGTAACAATGGACTCCTTGGTTCTGTGAGCTACCCTGCTTTTTGCAGAGGTGTCTTTGGTTCCAACAAGGCCCTGCTGTGTCTCAGTGCACCCTGGCTTCCATGCGCATCTGGAGTATCACAAAGGCTCCTTGGTTCCACGAGGTCTTGCTGTGTCACAATGGATCCTGTGCTCCATGAGGCCCTCCAAAGTCATCATGGAGCCTTGATTCCATGTGCTTCCATTGCGTCCCAGGGATCGCCTTGGTTCCATCAGTTTCCTTAGTGGCACAATGCTCTCCATGCTTCCATGAGGCCCTGCTTTGCCACAATGGTCCCCTTGTGTCCATGAGGCCCCGCTGTGTCCCAGTGGACGGATGGTTCCATGAGGTTCCGTGCTGTCCCCATGGTCTTCTTGAATCCGCAGTGTAACAATGGACCATTGCTTCCAGGCGGCCTCTCTGTGTCACAAGGGGCTCCTTGATTCCATGATTCCCCACGGTGTCACCATGGAGCCTTGTTTCTAGGAGGTTCTGTACTGTCACAATTGTCTCCTGGATCCCATGAGCCCCTGCAGTGTCACAATGGCTCCTTGCTTCCATGAGGAACACAAAAGCTTTGCATCAACACTGAGCAACAGCTGCTGAACACACCTGCGAGCATCTGCTTGCATCAAAAGAGGGCTTCAAGCTGAGAAAGGCACCAGCAGCTTCCATCTGCAAGAGAGAGATAGGCGAAGGACAGGGACAGAGATATCAGTGGAAGGACTGCGAGAATTCTGCTCCCAGAGATCATTCCTGCTCACAGTGTCCCTTGTAGAAAGGGGACATCACTCCAGGCAGCCTGGACTGAGTATGTGGGTTTGTTGTTTAGCAAATCTGCTCAGGCTTTTCCATTCTTTCCTTACAAACAGGAAAACTTCTCTGGGCCTGTGTGCAGGCAGAGCCCTGAGGAGAGCAGTAGGCACATGGTGCCGTGGGCTGGGACCGCCAGCTGCAGAGCTCAAGGGAAGAAGCCCCGTTGTGTCACAATGGTCTCCTTAGCTTCATGTGGATCACCTGTGTCACAATAGTCTCCTTGATTCCATGAGGCCCCACTGTGTCACAATGGCTCCTTGGCTTCATGTGCATCACCTGTGTCACCATGGTCTCCTTGATTCCATGAGGCCCCACTGGGTCACAATGGCTCCTTGGCTTCATGTGCATCACCTGTGTCACCATGGTCTCCTTGATTCCATGAGGCCCCACTGGGTCACAATGGCTCCTTGGCTTCATGTGCATCACCTGTGTCACCATGGTCTCCTTGATTCCATGAGGCCCCACTGTGTCACAATGGCTCCTTGGCTTCATGTGCATCACCTGTGTCACCATGGTCTCCTTGATTCCATGAGGCCCCACTTTGTCACAATGGCTCCTTGCTTCCATGAGATTCCGCAGTGTCACCATGCTCACCTTTGATCCACATTGTCATAATGGACAATTGCTTCCATGTGGCCCCACTGTGTCACAATAGCCCCTTGCTTCCATAGGTTTTCTAGAATGTAACGTATAATTTTCTACAATGTAACAATGGACTCCTTGGTTCTGTGAGCTACCCTGCTTTTTGCAGAGGTGTCTTTGGTTCCAACAAGGCCCCGCTGTGTCTCAGTGCACCCTGGCTTCCATGCGCATCTGGAGTATCACAAAGGCTCCTTGGTTCCACGAGGTCTTGCTGTGTCACAATGGATCCTGTGCTCCATGAGGCCCTCCAAAGTCATCATGGAGCCTTGATTCCATGTGCTTCCATTGCATCCCAGGGATCGCCTTGGTTCCATCAGTTTCCTTAGTGGCACAATGCTCTCCATGCTTCCATGAGGCCCTGCTTTGCCACAATGGTCCCCTTGTGTCCATGAGGCCCCGCTGTGTCCCAGTGGACGGATGGTTCCATGAGGTTCCGTGCTGTCCCCATGGTCTTCTTGAATCCGCAGTGTAACAATGGACCATTGCTTCCAGGCGGCCTCTCTGTGTCACAAGGGGCTCCTTGATTCCATGATTCCCCATGGTGTCACCATGGAGCCTTGTTTCTAGGAGGTTCTGTACTGTCACAATTGTCTCCTTGATGCCATGAGCCCCTGCAGTGTCACAATGGCTCCTTGCTTCCATGAGGAACACAAAAGCTTTGCATCAACACTGAGCAACAGCTGCTGAACACACCTGCGAGCATCTGCTTGCATCAAAAGAGGGCTTCAAGCTGAGAAAGGCAGCAGCAGCTTCCATCTGCAAGAGAGAGATAGGCGAAGGACAGGGACAGAGATATCAGTGGAAGGACTGCGAGAATTCTGCTCCCAGAGATCATTCCTGCTCACAGTGTCCCTTGTAGAAAGGGGACATCACTCCAGGCAGCCTGGACTGAGTATGTGGGTTTGTTGTTTAGCAAACCTGCTCAGGCTTTTCCATTCTTTCCTTACAAACAGGAAAACTTCTCTGGGCCTGTGTGCAGGCAGAGCCCTGAGGAGAGCAGTAGGCACATGGTGCCGTGGGCTGGGACCGCCAGCTGCAGAGCTCAAGGGAAGAAGCCCCGTTGTGTCACAATGGCTCCTTAGCTTCATGTGCATCACCTGTGTCACAATGGTCTCCTTGATTCCATGAGGCCCCACTGTGTCACAATGGCTCCTTGGCTTCATGTGCATCACCTGTGTCACCATGGTCTCCTTGATTCCATGAGGCCCCACTTTGTCACAATGGCTCCTTGCTTCCATGAGGTTCCGCAGTGTCACCATGCTCACCTTTGATCCACATTGTCATAATGGACAATTGCTTCCATGTGGCCCCACTGTGTCACAATAGCCCCTTGCTTCCATAGGTTTTCTAGAATGTAACGTATAATTTTCTACAATGTAACAATGGACTCCTTGGTTCTGTGAGCTACCCTGCTTTTTGCAGAGGTGTCTTTGGTTCCAACAAGGCCCCGCTGTGTCTCAGTGCACCCTGGCTTCCATGCGCATCTGGAGTATCACAAAGGCTCCTTGGTTCCACGAGGTCTTGCTGTGTCACAATGGATCCTGTGCTCCATGAGGCCCTCCAAAGTCATCATGGAGCCTTGATTCCATGTGCTTCCATTGTGTCCCAGGGATCGCCTTGGTTCCATCAGTTTCCTTAGTGGCACAATGCTCTCCATGCTTCCATGATTGCCCACAATGTCACAATGCTCTCCATGCTTCCATGAGGCCCTGCTTTGCCACAATGGTCCCCTTGTGTCCATGAGGCCCCGCTGTGTCCCAATGGACGGATGGTTCCATGAGGTTCCGTGCTGTCCCCATGGTCTTCTTGAATCCGCAGTGTAACAATGGACCATTGCTTCCAGGCGGCCTCTCTGTGTCACAAGGGGCTCCTTGATTCCATGATTCCCCACGGTGTCACCATGGAGCCTTGTTTCTAGGAGGTTCTGTACTGTCACAATTGTCTCCTGGATCCCATGAGCCCCTGCAGTGTCACAATGGCTCCTTGCTTCCATGAGGAACACAAAAGCTTTGCATCAACACTGAGCAACAGCTGCTGAACACACCTGGGAGCATCTGCTTGCATCAAACGAGGGCTTCAAGCTGAGAAAGGCACCAGCAGCTTCCATCTGCAAGAGAGAGCCAGGCGAAGGACAGGGACAGAGAATTCAGTGGAAAGACTGCGGGAATTCTGCTCCCAGAGATCATTCCTGCTCACAGTGTCCCTTGTAGAAAGGGGACATCATTCCAGGCAGCCTGGACTGAGCATGTAGGGTTTGTTGTTTAGGAAACCTGCTCAGGCTTTTCCATTCTTTCCTTACAAACAGGAAAACTTCTCTGGGCCTGTGTGCAGGCAGAGCCCTGAGGAGAGCACTTGGCACATGGTGCCGTGGGCTGGGACCGCCAGCTGCAGAGCTCAAGGGAAGAAGCCCCGTTGTGTCACAATGGTCTCCTTAGCTTCATGTGGATCACCTGTGTCACAATAGTCTCCTTGATTCCATGAGGCCCCACTGTGTCACAATGGCTCCTTGGCTTCATGTGGATCACCTGTGTCACAATGGTCTCCTTGATTCCATGAGGCCCCACTGGGTCACAATGGCTCCTTGGCTTCATGTGCATCACCTGTGTCACCATGGTCTCCTTGATTCCATGAGGCCCCACTTTGTCACAATGGCTCCTTGCTTCCATGAGGTTCTGCAGTGTCACCATGCTCACCTTTGATCCACATTGTCATAATGGACAATTGCTTCCATGTGGCCCCACTGTGTCACAATAGCCCCTTGCTTCCATAGGTTTTCTAGAATGTAACGTATAATTTTCTACAATGTAACAATGGACTCCTTGGTTCTGTGAGCTACCCTGCTTTTTGCAGAGGTGTCTTTGGTTCCAACAAGGCCGCGCTGTGTCTCAGTGCACCCTGGCTTCCATGCGCATCTGGAGTATCACAAAGGCTCCTTGGTTCCACGAGGTCTTGCTGTGTCACAATGGATCCTGTGCTCCATGAGGCCCTCCAAAGTCATCATGGAGCCTTGATTCCATGTGCTTCCATTGTGTCCCAGGGATCGCCTTGGTTCCATCAGTTTCCTTAGTGGCACAATGCTCTCCATGCTTCCATGATTGCCCACAATGTCACAATGCGCTCCATGCTTCCATGAGGCCCTGCTTTGCCACAATGGTCCCCTTGTGTCCATGAGGCCCCGCTGTGTCCCAATGGACGGATGGTTCCATGAGGTTCCGTGCTGTCCCCATGGTCTTCTTGAATCCGCAGTGTAACAATGGACCATTGCTTCCAGGAGGCCTCTCTGTGTCACAAGGGGCTCCTTGATTCCATGATTCCCCACGGTGTCACCATGGAGCCTTGTTTCTAGGAGGTTCTGTACTGTCACAATTGTCTCCTTGATCCCATGAGCCCCTGCAGTGTCACAATGGCTCCTTGATTCCATGAGGAACACAAAAGCTTTGCATCAACACTGAGCAACAGCTGCTGAACACACCTGGGAGCATCTGCTTGCATCAAAAGAGGGCTTCAAGCTGAGAAAGGCAGCAGCAGCTTCCATCTGCAAGAGAGAGACAGGCGAAGGACAGGGACAGAGATATCAGTGGAAGGACTGCGAGAATTCTGCTCCCAGAGATCATTCCTGCTCACAGTGTCCCTTGTAGAAAGGGGACATCATTCCAGGCAGCCTGGACTGAGTATGTGGGTTTGTTGTTGAGGAAACCTGCTCAGGCTTTTCCATTCTTTCCTTACAAACAGGAAAACTTCTCTGGGCCTGTGTGCAGGCAGAGCCCTGAGGAGAGCAGTAGGCACATGGTGCCGTGGGCTGGGACCGCCAGCTGCAGAGCTCAAGGGAAGAAGCCCCGTTGTGTCACAATGGCTCCTTAGCTTCATGTGCATCACCTGTGTCACAATGGTCTCCTTGATTCCATGAGGCCCCACTGGGTCACAATGGCTCCTTGGCTTCATGTGCATCACCTGTGTCACCATGGTCTCCTTGATTCCATGAGGCCCCACTGGGTCACAATGGCTCCTTGGCTTCATGTGCATCACCTGTGTCACCATGGTCTCCTTGATTCCATGAGGCCCCACTTTGTCACAATGGCTCCTTGCTTCCATGAGATTCCGCAGTGTCACCATGCTCACCTTTGATCCACATTGTCATAATGGACAATTGCTTCCATGTGGCCCCACTGTGTCACAATAGCCCCTTGCTTCCATAGGTTTTCTAGAATGTAACGTATAATTTTCTACAATGTAACAATGGACTCCTTGGTTCTGTGAGCTACCCTGCTTTTTGCAGAGGTGTCTTTGGTTCCAACAAGGCCGCGCTGTGTCTCAGTGCACCCTGGCTTCCATGCGCATCTGGAGTATCACAAAGGCTCCTTGGTTCCACGAGGTCTTGCTGTGTCACAATGGATCCTGTGCTCCATGAGGCCCTCCAAAGTCATCATGGAGCCTTGATTCCATGTGCTTCCATTGCGTCCCAGGGATCGCCTTGGTTCCATCAGTTTCCTTAGTGGCACAATGCTCTCCATGCTTCCATGAGGCCCTGCTTTGCCACAATGGTCCCCTTGTGTCCATGAGGCCCCGCTGTGTCCCAGTGGACGGATGGTTCCATGAGGTTCCGTGCTGTCCCCATGGTCTTCTTGAATCCGCAGTGTAACAATGGACCATTGCTTCCAGGCGGCCTCTCTGTGTCACAAGGGGCTCCTTGATTCCATGATTCCCCACGGTGTCACCATGGAGCCTTGTTTCTAGGAGGTTCTGTACTGTCACAATTGTCTCCTGGATCCCATGAGCACCTGCAGTGTCACAATGGCTCCCTGCTTCCATGAGGAACACAAAAGCTTTGCATCAACACTGAGCAACAGCTGCTGAACACACCTGGGAGCATCTGCTTGCATCAAAAGAGGGCTTCAAGCTGAGAAAGGCACCAGCAGCTTCCATCTGCAAGAGAGAGACAGGCGAAGGACAGGGACAGAGATATCAGTGGAAGGACTGCGAGAATTCTGCTCCCAGAGATCATTCCTGCTCACAGTGTCCCTTGTAGAAAGGGGACATCACTCCAGGCAGCCTGGACCGAGCATGTAGGGTTTGTTGTTTAGCAAACCTGCTCAGGCTTTTCCATTCTTTCCTTACAAACAGGAAAACTTCTCTGGGCCTGTGTGCAGGCAGAGCCCTGAGGAGAGCAGTAGGCACATGGTGCCGTGGGCTGGGACCGCCAGCTGCAGAGCTCAAGGGAAGAAGCCCCGTTGTGTCACAATGGCTCCTTAGCTTCATGTGCATCACCTGTGTCACCATGGTCTCCTTGATTCCATGAGGCCCCACTGGGTCACAATGGCTCCTTGGCTTCATGTGCATCACCTGTGTCACCATGGTCTCCTTGATTCCATGAGGCCCCACTGGGTCACAATGGCTCCTTGGCTTCATGTGCATCACCTGTGTCACCATGGTCTCCTTGATTCCATGAGGCCCCACTGTGTCACAATGGCTCCTTGCTTCCATGAGATTCCGCAGTGTCACCATGCTCACCTTTGATCCACATTGTCATAATGGACAATTGCTTCCATGTGGCCCCACTGTGTCACAATAGCCCCTTGCTTCCATAGGTTTTCTAGAATGTAATGTATAATTTTCTACAATGTAACAATGGACTCCTTGGTTCTGTGAGCTACCCTGCTTTTTGCAGAGGTGTCTTTGGTTCCAACAAGGCCGCGCTGTGTCTCAGTGCACCCTGGCTTCCATGCGCATCTGGAGTATCACAAAGGCTCCTTGGTTCCACGAGGTCTTGCTGTGTCACAATGGATCCTGTGCTCCATGAGGCCCTCCAAAGTCATCATGGAGCCTTGATTCCATGTGCTTCCATTGTGTCCCAGGGATCGCCTTGGTTCCATCAGTTTCCTTAGTGGCACAATGCTCTCCATGCTTCCATGATTGCCCACAATGTCACAATGCTCTCCATGCTTCCATGAGGCCCTGCTTTGCCACAATGGTCCCCTTGTGTCCATGAGGCCCCGCTGTGTCCCAATGGACGGATGGTTCCATGAGGTTCCGTGCTGTCCCCATGGTCTTCTTGAATCCGCAGTGTAACAATGGACCATTGCTTCCAGGCGGCCTCTCTGTGTCACAAGGGGCTCCTTGATTCCATGATTCCCCACGGTGTCACCATGGAGCCTTGTTTCTAGGAGGTTCTGTACTGTCACAATTGTCTCCTTGATGCCATGAGCCCCTGCAGTGTCACAATGGCTCCTTGCTTCCATGAGGAACACAAAAGCTTTGCATCAACACTGAGCAACAGCTGCTGAACACACCTGCGAGCATCTGCTTGCATCAAAAGAGGGCTTCAAGCTGAGAAAGGCACCAGCAGCTTCCATCTGCAAGAGAGAGCCAGGCGAAGGACAGGGACAGAGAATTCAGTGGAAAGACTGCGAGAATTCTGCTCCCAGAGATCATTCCTGCTCACAGTGTCCCTTGTAGAAAGGGGACATCATTCCAGGCAGCCTGGACTGAGTATGTAGGGTTTGTTGTTTAGCAAACCTGCTCAGGCTTTTCCATTCTTTCCTTACAAACAGGAAAACTTCTCTGGGCCTGTGTGCAGGCAGAGCCCTGAGGAGAGCACTTGGCACATGGTGCCGTGGGCTGGGACCGCCAGCTGCAGAGCTCAAGGGAAGAAGCCCCGTTGTGTCACAATGGCTCCTTAGCTTCATGTGCATCACCTGTGTCACAATCGTCTCCTTGATTCCATGAGGCCCCACAGTGTCACAATGGCTCCTTGGCTTCATGTGCATCACCTGTGTCACCATGGTCTCCTTGATTCCATGAGGCCCCACTTTGTCACAATGGCTCCTTGCTTCCATGAGATTCCGCAGTGTCACCATGCTCACCTTTGATCCACATTGTCATAATGGACAATTGCTTCCATGTGGCCCCACTGTGTCACAATAGCCCCTTGCTTCCATAGGTTTTCTAGAATGTAATGTATAATTTTCTACAATGTAACAATGGACTCCTTGGTTCTGTGAGCTACCCTGCTTTTTGCAGAGGTGTCTTTGGTTCCAACAAGGCCGCGCTGTGTCTCAGTGCACCCTGGCTTCCATGCGCATCTGGAGTATCACAAAGGCTCCTTGGTTCCACGAGGTCTTGCTGTGTCACAATGGATCCTGTGCTCCATGAGGCCCTCCAAAGTCATCATGGAGCCTTGATTCCATGTGCTTCCATTGTGTCCCAGGGATCGCCTTGGTTCCATCAGTTTCCTTAGTGGCACAATGCTCTCCATGCTTCCATGAGGCCCTGCTTTGCCACAATGGTCCCCTTGTGTCCATGAGGCCCCGCTGTGTCCCAATGGACGGATGGTTCCATGAGGTTCCGTGCTGTCCCCATGGTCTTCTTGAATCCGCAGTGTAACAATGGACCATTGCTTCCAGGCGGCCTCTCTGTGTCACAAGGGGCTCCTTGATTCCATGATTCCCCACGGTGTCACCATGGAGCCTTGTTTCTAGGAGGTTCTGTACTGTCACAATTGTCTCCTTGATGCCATGAGCCCCTGCAGTGTCACAATGGCTCCTTGCTTCCATGAGGAACACAAAAGCTTTGCATCAACACTGAGCAACAGCTGCTGAACACACCTGCGAGCATCTGCTTGCATCAAAAGAGGGCTTCAAGCTGAGAAAGGCACCAGCAGCTTCCATCTGCAACAGAGAGCCAGGCAAAGGACAGGGACAGAGAATTCAGTGGAAAGACTGCGGGAATTCTGCTCCCAGAGATCATTCCTGCTCACAGTGTCCCTTGTAGAAAGGGGACATCATTCCAGGCAGCCTGGACTGAGCATGTAGGGTTTGTTGTTGAGGAAACCTGCTCAGGCTTTTCCATTCTTTCCTTACAAACAGGAAAACTTCTCTGGGCCTGTGTGCAGGCAGAGCCCTGAGGAGAGCACTTGGCACATGGTGCCGTGGGCTGGGACCGCCAGCTGCAGAGCTCAAGGGAAGAAGCCCCGTTGTGTCACAATGGTCTCCTTAGCTTCATGTGGATCACCTGTGTCACCATGGTCTCCTTGATTCCATGAGGCCCCACTGGGTCACAATGGCTCCTTGGCTTCATGTGCATCACCTGTGTCACCATGGTCTCCTTGATTCCATGAGGCCCCACTTTGTCACAATGGCTCCTTGCTTCCATGAGGTTCTGCAGTGTCACCATGCTCACCTTTGATCCACATTGTCATAATGGACAATTGCTTCCATGTGGCCCCACTGTGTCACAATAGCCCCTTGCTTCCATAGGTTTTCTAGAATGTAACGTATAATTTTCTACAATGTAACAATGGACTCCTTGGTTCTGTGAGCTACCCTGCTTTTTGCAGAGGTGTCTTTGGTTCCAACAAGGCCCCGCTGTGTCTCAGTGCACCCTGGCTTCCATGTGCATCTGGAGTATCACAAAGGCTCCTTGGTTCCACGAGGTCTTGCTGTGTCACAATGGATCCTGTGCTCCATGAGGCCCTCCAAAGTCATCATGGAGCCTTGATTCCATGTGCTTCCATTGTGTCCCAGGGATCACCTTGGTTCCATCAGTTTCCTTAGTGGCACAATGCTCTCCATGCTTCCATGATTGCCCACAATGTCACAATGCGCTCCATGCTTCCATGAGGCCCTGCTTTGCCACAATGGTCCCCTTGTGTCCATGAGGCCCCGCTGTGTCCCAATGGACGGATGGTTCCATGAGGTTCCGTGCTGTCCCCATGGTCTTCTTGAATCCGCAGTGTAACAATGGACCATTGCTTCCAGGCGGCCTCTCTGTGTCACAAGGGGCTCCTTGATTCCATGATTCCCCACGGTGTCACCATGGAGCCTTGTTTCTAGGAGGTTCTGTACTGTCACAATTGTCTCCTTGATGCCATGAGCCCCTGCAGTGTCACAATGGCTCCTTGCTTCCATGAGGAACACAAAAGCTTTGCATCAACACTGAGCAACAGCTGCTGAACACACCTGGGAGCATCTGCTTGCATCAAAAGATGGCTTCAAGCTGAGAAAGGCAGCAGCAGCTTCCATCTGCAAGAGAGAGACAGGCGAAGGACAGGGACAGAGATATCAGTGGAAGGACTGCGAGAATTCTGCTCCCAGAGATCATTCCTGCTCACAGTGTCCCTTGTAGAAAGGGGACATCATTCCAGGCAGCCTGGACTGAGTATGTGGGTTTGTTGTTGAGGAAACCTGCTCAGGCTTTTCCATTCTTTCCTTACAAACAGGAAAACTTCTCTGGGCCTGTGTGCAGGCAGAGCCCTGAGGAGAGCAGTAGGCACATGGTGCCGTGGGCTGGGACCGCCAGCTGCAGAGCTCAAGGGAAGAAGCCCCGTTGTGTCACAATGGCTCCTTAGCTTCATGTGGATCACCTGTGTCACAATAGTCTCCTTGATTCCATGAGGCCCCACTGTGTCACAATGGCTCCTTGGCTTCATGTGCATCACCTGTGTCACCATGGTCTCCTTGATTCCATGAGGCCCCACTGGGTCACAATGGCTCCTTGGCTTCATGTGCATCACCTGTGTCACCATGGTCTCCTTGATTCCATGAGGCCCCACTGGGTCACAATGGCTCCTTGGCTTCATGTGCATCACCTGTGTCACCATGGTCTCCTTGATTCCATGAGGCCCCACTGGGTCACAATGGCTCCTTGGCTTCATGTGCATCACCTGTGTCACCATGGTCTCCTTGATTCCATGAGGCCCCACTGTGTCACAATGGCTCCTTGCTTCCATGAGATTCCGCAGTGTCACCATGCTCACCTTTGATCCACATTGTCATAATGGACAATTGCTTCCATGTGGCCCCACTGTGTCACAATAGCCCCTTGCTTCCATAGGTTTTCTAGAATGTAACGTATAATTTTCTACAATGTAACAATGGACTCCTTGGTTCTGTGAGCTACCCTGCTTTTTGCAGAGGTGTCTTTGGTTCCAACAAGGCCCCGCTGTGTCTCAGTGCACCCTGGCTTCCATGCGCATCTGGAGTATCACAAAGGCTCCTTGGTTCCACGAGGTCTTGCTGTGTCACAATGGATCCTGTGCTCCATGAGGCCCTCCAAAGTCATCATGGAGCCTTGATTCCATGTGCTTCCATTGCGTCCCAGGGATCGCCTTGGTTCCATCAGTTTCCTTAGTGGCACAATGCTCTCCATGCTTCCATGAGGCCCTGCTTTGCCACAATGGTCCCCTTGTGTCCATGAGGCCCCGCTGTGTCCCAGTGGACGGATGGTTCCATGAGGTTCCGTGCTGTCCCCATGGTCTTCTTGAATCCGCAGTGTAACAATGGACCATTGCTTCCAGGCGGCCTCTCTGTGTCACAAGGGGCTCCTTGATTCCATGATTCCCCACGGTGTCACCATGGAGCCTTGTTTCTAGGAGGTTCTGTACTGTCACAATTGTCTCCTGGATCCCATGAGCACCTGCAGTGTCACAATGGCTCCCTGCTTCCATGAGGAACACAAAAGCTTTGCATCAACACTGAGCAACAGCTGCTGAACACACCTGGGAGCATCTGCTTGCATCAAAAGAGGGCTTCAAGCTGAGAAAGGCAGCAGCAGCTTCCATCTGCAAGAGAGAGACAGGCAAAGGACAGGGACAGAGATATCAGTGGAAGGACTGCGAGAATTCTGCTCCCAGAGATCATTCCTGCTCACAGTGTCCCTTGTAGAAAGGGGACATCACTCCAGGCAGCCTGGACTGAGCATGTGGGTTTGTTGTTTAGCAAACCTGCTCAGGCTTTTCCATTCTTTCCTTACAAACAGGAAAACTTCTCTGGGCCTGTGTGCAGGCAGAGCCCTGAGGAGAGCAGTAGGCACATGGTGCCGTGGGCTGGGACCGCCAGCTGCAGAGCTCAAGGGAAGAAGCCCCGTTGTGTCACAATGGTCTCCTTAGCTTCATGTGGATCACCTGTGTCACAATAGTCTCCTTGATTCCATGAGGCCCCACTGTGTCACAATGGCTCCTTGGCTTCATGTGCAACACCTGTGTCACCATGGTCTCCTTGATTCCATGAGGCCCCACTGGGTCACAATGGCTCCTTGGCTTCATGTGCATCACCTGTGTCACCATGGTCTCCTTGATTCCATGAGGCCCCACTTTGTCACAATGGCTCCTTGCTTCCATGAGATTCCGCAGTGTCACCATGCTCACCTTTGATCCACATTGTCATAATGGACAATTGCTTCCATGTGGCCCCACTGTGTCACAATAGCCCCTTGCTTCCATAGGTTTTCTAGAATGTAACGTATAATTTTCTACAATGTAACAATGGACTCCTTGGTTCTGTGAGCTACCCTGCTTTTTGCAGAGGTGTCTTTGGTTCCAACAAGGCCGCGCTGTGTCTCAGTGCACCCTGGCTTCCATGCGCATCTGGAGTATCACAAAGGCTCCTTGGTTCCACGAGGTCTTGCTGTGTCACAATGGATCCTGTGCTCCATGAGGCCCTCCAAAGTCATCATGGAGCCTTGATTCCATGTGCTTCCATTGTGTCCCAGGGATCGCCTTGGTTCCATCAGTTTCCTTAGTGGCACAATGCTCTCCATGCTTCCATGATTGCCCACAATGTCACAATGCGCTCCATGCTTCCATGAGGCCCTGCTTTGCCACAATGGTCCCCTTGTGTCCATGAGGCCCCGCTGTGTCCCAATGGACGGATGGTTCCATGAGGTTCCGTGCTGTCCCCATGGTCTTCTTGAATCCGCAGTGTAACAATGGACCATTGCTTCCAGGCGGCCTCTCTGTGTCACAAGGGGCTCCTTGATTCCATGATTCCCCACGGTGTCACCATGGAGCCTTGTTTCTAGGAGGTTCTGTACTGTCACAATTGTCTCCTGGATGCCATGAGCCCCTGCAGTGTCACAATGGCTCCTTGCTTCCATGAGGAACACAAAAGCTTTGCATCAACACTGAGCAACAGCTGCTGAACACACCTGGGAGCATCTGCTTGCATCAAAAGATGGCTTCAAGCTGAGAAAGGCAGCAGCAGCTTCCATCTGCAAGAGAGAGACAGGCGAAGGACAGGGACAGAGATATCAGTGGAAGGACTGCGAGAATTCTGCTCCCAGAGATCATTCCTGCTCACAGTGTCCCTTGTAGAAAGGGGACATCATTCCAGGCAGCCTGGACTGAGTATGTGGGTTTGTTGTTGAGGAAACCTGCTCAGGCTTTTCCATTCTTTCCTTACAAACAGGAAAACTTCTCTGGGCCTGTGTGCAGGCAGAGCCCTGAGGAGAGCAGTAGGCACATGGTGCCGTGGGCTGGGACCGCCAGCTGCAGAGCTCAAGGGAAGAAGCCCCGTTGTGTCACAATGGCTCCTTAGCTTCATGTGGATCACCTGTGTCACAATAGTCTCCTTGATTCCATGAGGCCCCACTGTGTCACAATGGCTCCTTGGCTTCATGTGCATCACCTGTGTCACCATGGTCTCCTTGATTCCATGAGGCCCCACTGGGTCACAATGGCTCCTTGGCTTCATGTGCATCACCTGTGTCACCATGGTCTCCTTGATTCCATGAGGCCCCACTGGGTCACAATGGCTCCTTGGCTTCATGTGCATCACCTGTGTCACCATGGTCTCCTTGATTCCATGAGGCCCCACTGGGTCACAATGGCTCCTTGGCTTCATGTGCATCACCTGTGTCACCATGGTCTCCTTGATTCCATGAGGCCCCACTGTGTCACAATGGCTCCTTGCTTCCATGAGATTCCGCAGTGTCACCATGCTCACCTTTGATCCACATTGTCATAATGGACAATTGCTTCCATGTGGCCCCACTGTGTCACAATAGCCCCTTGCTTCCATAGGTTTTCTAGAATGTAACGTATAATTTTCTACAATGTAACAATGGACTCCTTGGTTCTGTGAGCTACCCTGCTTTTTGCAGAGGTGTCTTTGGTTCCAACAAGGCCCCGCTGTGTCTCAGTGCACCCTGGCTTCCATGCGCATCTGGAGTATCACAAAGGCTCCTTGGTTCCACGAGGTCTTGCTGTGTCACAATGGATCCTGTGCTCCATGAGGCCCTCCAAAGTCATCATGGAGCCTTGATTCCATGTGCTTCCATTGCGTCCCAGGGATCGCCTTGGTTCCATCAGTTTCCTTAGTGGCACAATGCTCTCCATGCTTCCATGAGGCCCTGCTTTGCCACAATGGTCCCCTTGTGTCCATGAGGCCCCGCTGTGTCCCAGTGGACGGATGGTTCCATGAGGTTCCGTGCTGTCCCCATGGTCTTCTTGAATCCGCAGTGTAACAATGGACCATTGCTTCCAGGCGGCCTCTCTGTGTCACAAGGGGCTCCTTGATTCCATGATTCCCCACGGTGTCACCATGGAGCCTTGTTTCTAGGAGGTTCTGTACTGTCACAATTGTCTCCTGGATCCCATGAGCACCTGCAGTGTCACAATGGCTCCCTGCTTCCATGAGGAACACAAAAGCTTTGCATCAACACTGAGCAACAGCTGCTGAACACACCTGGGAGCATCTGCTTGCATCAAAAGAGGGCTTCAAGCTGAGAAAGGCAGCAGCAGCTTCCATCTGCAAGAGAGAGACAGGCAAAGGACAGGGACAGAGATATCAGTGGAAGGACTGCGAGAATTCTGCTCCCAGAGATCATTCCTGCTCACAGTGTCCCTTGTAGAAAGGGGACATCACTCCAGGCAGCCTGGACTGAGCATGTGGGTTTGTTGTTTAGCAAACCTGCTCAGGCTTTTCCATTCTTTCCTTACAAACAGGAAAACTTCTCTGGGCCTGTGTGCAGGCAGAGCCCTGAGGAGAGCAGTAGGCACATGGTGCCGTGGGCTGGGACCGCCAGCTGCAGAGCTCAAGGGAAGAAGCCCCGTTGTGTCACAATGGTCTCCTTAGCTTCATGTGGATCACCTGTGTCACAATAGTCTCCTTGATTCCATGAGGCCCCACTGTGTCACAATGGCTCCTTGGCTTCATGTGCAACACCTGTGTCACCATGGTCTCCTTGATTCCATGAGGCCCCACTGGGTCACAATGGCTCCTTGGCTTCATGTGCATCACCTGTGTCACCATGGTCTCCTTGATTCCATGAGGCCCCACTTTGTCACAATGGCTCCTTGCTTCCATGAGATTCCGCAGTGTCACCATGCTCACCTTTGATCCACATTGTCATAATGGACAATTGCTTCCATGTGGCCCCACTGTGTCACAATAGCCCCTTGCTTCCATAGGTTTTCTAGAATGTAACGTATAATTTTCTACAATGTAACAATGGACTCCTTGGTTCTGTGAGCTACCCTGCTTTTTGCAGAGGTGTCTTTGGTTCCAACAAGGCCGCGCTGTGTCTCAGTGCACCCTGGCTTCCATGCGCATCTGGAGTATCACAAAGGCTCCTTGGTTCCACGAGGTCTTGCTGTGTCACAATGGATCCTGTGCTCCATGAGGCCCTCCAAAGTCATCATGGAGCCTTGATTCCATGTGCTTCCATTGTGTCCCAGGGATCGCCTTGGTTCCATCAGTTTCCTTAGTGGCACAATGCTCTCCATGCTTCCATGATTGCCCACAATGTCACAATGCGCTCCATGCTTCCATGAGGCCCTGCTTTGCCACAATGGTCCCCTTGTGTCCATGAGGCCCCGCTGTGTCCCAATGGACGGATGGTTCCATGAGGTTCCGTGCTGTCCCCATGGTCTTCTTGAATCCGCAGTGTAACAATGGACCATTGCTTCCAGGAGGCCTCTCTGTGTCACAAGGGGCTCCTTGATTCCATGATTCCCCACGGTGTCACCATGGAGCCTTGTTTCTAGGAGGTTCTGTACTGTCACAATTGTCTCCTGGATGCCATGAGCCCCTGCAGTGTCACAATGGCTCCTTGCTTCCATGAGGAACACAAAAGCTTTGCATCAACACTGAGCAACAGCTGCTGAACACACCTGGGAGCATCTGCTTGCATCAAAAGAGGGCTTCAAGCTGAGAAAGGCAGCAGCAGCTTCCATCTGCAAGAGAGAGACAGGCGAAGGACAGGGACAGAGATATCAGTGGAAGGACTGCGAGAATTCTGCTCCCAGAGATCATTCCTGCTCACAGTGTCCCTTGTAGAAAGGGGACATCATTCCAGGCAGCCTGGACTGAGTATGTGGGTTTGTTGTTGAGGAAACCTGCTCAGGCTTTTCCATTCTTTCCTTACAAACAGGAAAACTTCTCTGGGCCTGTGTGCAGGCAGAGCCCTGAGGAGAGCAGTAGGCACATGGTGCCGTGGGCTGGGACCGCCAGCTGCAGAGCTCAAGGGAAGAAGCCCCGTTGTGTCACAATGGCTCCTTAGCTTCATGTGCATCACCTGTGTCACAATAGTCTCCTTGATTCCATGAGGCCCCACTGTGTCACAATGGCTCCTTGGCTTCATGTGCATCACCTGTGTCACCATGGTCTCCTTGATTCCATGAGGCCCCACTGGGTCACAATGGCTCCTTGGCTTCATGTGCATCACCTGTGTCACCATGGTCTCCTTGATTCCATGAGGCCCCACTGGGTCACAATGGCTCCTTGGCTTCATGTGCATCACCTGTGTCACCATGGTCTCCTTGATTCCATGAGGCCCCACTGTGTCACAATGGCTCCTTGGCTTCATGTGCATCACCTGTGTCACCATGGTCTCCTTGATTCCATGAGGCCCCACTGTGTCACAATGGCTCCTTGCTTCCATGAGATTCCGCAGTGTCACCATGCTCACCTTTGATCCACATTGTCATAATGGACAATTGCTTCCATGTGGCCCCACTGTGTCACAATAGCCCCTTGCTTCCATAGGTTTTCTAGAATGTAACGTATAATTTTCTACAATGTAACAATGGACTCCTTGGTTCTGTGAGCTACCCTGCTTTTTGCAGAGGTGTCTTTGGTTCCAACAAGGCCCCGCTGTGTCTCAGTGCACCCTGGCTTCCATGCGCATCTGGAGTATCACAAAGGCTCCTTGGTTCCACGAGGTCTTGCTGTGTCACAATGGATCCTGTGCTCCATGAGGCCCTCCAAAGTCATCATGGAGCCTTGATTCCATGTGCTTCCATTGCGTCCCAGGGATCGCCTTGGTTCCATCAGTTTCCTTAGTGGCACAATGCTCTCCATGCTTCCATGAGGCCCTGCTTTGCCACAATGGTCCCCTTGTGTCCATGAGGCCCCGCTGTGTCCCAGTGGACGGATGGTTCCATGAGGTTCCGTGCTGTCCCCATGGTCTTCTTGAATCCGCAGTGTAACAATGGACCATTGCTTCCAGGCGGCCTCTCTGTGTCACAAGGGGCTCCTTGATTCCATGATTCCCCACGGTGTCACCATGGAGCCTTGTTTCTAGGAGGTTCTGTACTGTCACAATTGTCTCCTGGATCCCATGAGCACCTGCAGTGTCACAATGGCTCCCTGCTTCCATGAGGAACACAAAAGCTTTGCATCAACACTGAGCAACAGCTGCTGAACACACCTGGGAGCATCTGCTTGCATCAAAAGAGGGCTTCAAGCTGAGAAAGGCACCAGCAGCTTCCATCTGCAAGAGAGAGACAGGCAAAGGACAGGGACAGAGATATCAGTGGAAGGACTGCGAGAATTCTGCTCCCAGAGATCATTCCTGCTCACAGTGTCCCTTGTAGAAAGGGGACATCACTCCAGGCAGCCTGGACTGAGCATGTGGGTTTGTTGTTTAGCAAACCTGCTCAGGCTTTTCCATTCTTTCCTTACAAACAGGAAAACTTCTCTGGGCCTGTGTGCAGGCAGAGCCCTGAGGAGAGCAGTAGGCACATGGTGCCGTGGGCTGGGACCGCCAGCTGCAGAGCTCAAGGGAAGAAGCCCCGTTGTGTCACAATGGTCTCCTTAGCTTCATGTGGATCACCTGTGTCACAATAGTCTCCTTGATTCCATGAGGCCCCACTGTGTCACAATGGCTCCTTGGCTTCATGTGCATCACCTGTGTCACCATGGTCTCCTTGATTCCATGAGGCCCCACTGGGTCACAATGGCTCCTTGGCTTCATGTGCATCACCTGTGTCACCATGGTCTCCTTGATTCCATGAGGCCCCACTTTGTCACAATGGCTCCTTGCTTCCATGCGATTCCGCAGTGTCACCATGCTCACCTTTGATCCACATTGTCATAATGGACAATTGCTTCCATGTGGCCCCACTGTGTCACAATAGCCCCTTGCTTCCATAGGTTTTCTAGAATGTAACGTATAATTTTCTACAATGTAACAATGGACTCCTTGGTTCTGTGAGCTACCCTGCTTTTTGCAGAGGTGTCTTTGGTTCCAACAAGGCCGCGCTGTGTCTCAGTGCACCCTGGCTTCCATGCGCATCTGGAGTATCACAAAGGCTCCTTGGTTCCACGAGGTCTTGCTGTGTCACAATGGATCCTGTGCTCCATGAGGCCCTCCAAAGTCATCATGGAGCCTTGATTCCATGTGCTTCCATTGTGTCCCAGGGATCGCCTTGGTTCCATCAGTTTCCTTAGTGGCACAATGCTCTCCATGCTTCCATGATTGCCCACAATGTCACAATGCTCTCCATGCTTCCATGAGGCCCTGCTTTGCCACAATGGTCCCCTTGTGTCCATGAGGCCCCGCTGTGTCCCAATGGACGGATGGTTCCATGAGGTTCCGTGCTGTCCCCATGGTCTTCTTGAATCCGCAGTGTAACAATGGACCATTGCTTCCAGGCGGCCTCTCTGTGTCACAAGGGGCTCCTTGATTCCATGATTCCCCACGGTGTCACCATGGAGCCTTGTTTCTAGGAGGTTCTGTACTGTCACAATTGTCTCCTGGATCCCATGAGCCCCTGCAGTGTCACAATGGCTCCTTGCTTCCATGAGGAACACAAAAGCTTTGCATCAACACTGAGCAACAGCTGCTGAACACACCTGCGAGCATCTGCTTGCATCAAACGAGGGCTTCAAGCTGAGAAAGGCACCAGCAGCTTCCATCTGCAACAGAGAGACAGGCAAAGGACAGGGACAGAGAATTCAGTGGAAAGACTGCGGGAATTCTGCTCCCAGAGATCATTCCTGCTCACAGTGTCCCTTGTAGAAAGGGGACATCATTCCAGGCAGCCTGGACTGAGCATGTAGGGTTTGTTGTTTAGGAAACCTGCTCAGGCTTTTCCATTCTTTCCTTACAAACAGGAAAACTTCTCTGGGCCTGTGTGCAGGCAGAGCCCTGAGGAGAGCACTTGGCACATGGTGCCGTGGGCTGGGACCGCCAGCTGCAGAGCTCAAGGGAAGAAGCCCCGTTGTGTCACAATGGTCTCCTTAGCTTCATGTGGATCACCTGTGTCACAATAGTCTCCTTGATTCCATGAGGCCCCACTGTGTCACAATGGCTCCTTGGCTTCATGTGGATCACCTGTGTCACAATAGTCTCCTTGATTCCATGAGGCCCCACTGGGTCACAATGGCTCCTTGGCTTCATGTGCATCACCTGTGTCACCATGGTCTCCTTGATTCCATGAGGCCCCACTTTGTCACAATGGCTCCTTGCTTCCATGAGGTTCCGCAGTGTCACCATGCTCACCTTTGATCCACATTGTCATAATGGACAATTGCTTCCATGTGGCCCCACTGTGTCACAATAGCCCCTTGCTTCCATAGGTTTTCTAGAATGTAACGTATAATTTTCTACAATGTAACAATGGACTCCTTGGTTCTGTGAGCTACCCTGCTTTTTGCAGAGGTGTCTTTGGTTCCAACAAGGCCGCGCTGTGTCTCAGTGCACCCTGGCTTCCATGCGCATCTGGAGTATCACAAAGGCTCCTTGGTTCCACGAGGTCTTGCTGTGTCACAATGGATCCTGTGCTCCATGAGGCCCTCCAAAGTCATCATGGAGCCTTGATTCCATGTGCTTCCATTGCGTCCCAGGGATCGCCTTGGTTCCATCAGTTTCCTTAGTGGCACAATGCTCTCCATGCTTCCATGATTGCCCACAATGTCACAATGCTCTCCATGCTTCCATGAGGCCCTGCTTTGCCACAATGGTCCCCTTGTGTCCATGAGGCCCCGCTGTGTCCCAATGGACGGATGGTTCCATGAGGTTCCGTGCTGTCCCCATGGTCTTCTTGAATCCGCAGTGTAACAATGGACCATTGCTTCCAGGAGGCCTCTCTGTGTCACAAGGGGCTCCTTGATTCCATGATTCCCCACGGTGTCACCATGGAGCCTTGTTTCTAGGAGGTTCTGTACTGTCACAATTGTCTCCTTGATCCCATGAGCCCCTGCAGTGTCACAATGGCTCCTTGCTTCCATGAGGAACACAAAAGCTTTGCATCAACACTGAGCAACAGCTGCTGAACACACCTGGGAGCATCTGCTTGCATCAAAAGAGGGCTTCAAGCTGAGAAAGGCACCAGCAGCTTCCATCTGCAAGAGAGAGACAGGCGAAGGACAGGGACAGAGATATCAGTGGAAGGACTGCGAGAATTCTGCTCCCAGAGATCATTCCTGCTCACAGTGTCCCTTGTAGAAAGGGGACATCATTCCAGGCAGCCTGGACTGAGTATGTGGGTTTGTTGTTGAGGAAACCTGCTCAGGCTTTTCCATTCTTTCCTTACAAACAGGAAAACTTCTCTGGGCCTGTGTGCAGGCAGAGCCCTGAGGAGAGCAGTAGGCACATGGTGCCGTGGGCTGGGACCGCCAGCTACAGAGCTCAAGGGAAGAAGCCCCGTTGTGTCACAATGGCTCCTTAGCTTCATGTGCATCACCTGTGTCACAATGGTCTCCTTGATTCCATGAGGCCCCACTGGGTCACAATGGCTCCTTGGCTTCATGTGCATCACCTGTGTCACCATGGTCTCCTTGATTCCATGAGGCCCCACTGGGTCACAATGGCTCCTTGGCTTCATGTGCATCACCTGTGTCACCATGGTCTCCTTGATTCCATGAGGCCCCACTGGGTCACAATGGCTCCTTGGCTTCATGTGCATCACCTGTGTCACCATGGTCTCCTTGATTCCATGAGGCCCCACTGTGTCACAATGGCTCCTTGCTTCCATGAGATTCCGCAGTGTCACCATGCTCACCTTTGATCCACATTGTCATAATGGACAATTGCTTCCATGTGGCCCCACTGTGTCACAATAGCCCCTTGCTTCCATAGGTTTTCTAGAATGTAACGTATAATTTTCTACAATGTAACAATGGACTCCTTGGTTCTGTGAGCTACCCTGCTTTTTGCAGAGGTGTCTTTGGTTCCAACAAGGCCCCGCTGTGTCTCAGTGCACCCTGGCTTCCATGCGCATCTGGAGTATCACAAAGGCTCCTTGGTTCCACGAGGTCTTGCTGTGTCACAATGGATCCTGTGCTCCATGAGGCCCTCCAAAGTCATCATGGAGCCTTGATTCCATGTGCTTCCATTGCGTCCCAGGGATCGCCTTGGTTCCATCAGTTTCCTTAGTGGCACAATGCTCTCCATGCTTCCATGAGGCCCTGCTTTGCCACAATGGTCCCCTTGTGTCCATGAGGCCCCGCTGTGTCCCAGTGGACGGATGGTTCCATGAGGTTCCGTGCTGTCCCCATGGTCTTCTTGAATCCGCAGTGTAACAATGGACCATTGCTTCCAGGCGGCCTCTCTGTGTCACAAGGGGCTCCTTGATTCCATGATTCCCCACGGTGTCACCATGGAGCCTTGTTTCTAGGAGGTTCTGTACTGTCACAATTGTCTCCTGGATCCCATGAGCACCTGCAGTGTCACAATGGCTCCCTGCTTCCATGAGGAACACAAAAGCTTTGCATCAACACTGAGCAACAGCTGCTGAACACACCTGGGAGCATCTGCTTGCATCAAAAGAGGGCTTCAAGCTGAGAAAGGCAGCAGCAGCTTCCATCTGCAAGAGAGAGACAGGCGAAGGACAGGGACAGAGATATCAGTGGAAGGACTGCGAGAATTCTGCTCCCAGAGATCATTCCTGCTCACAGTGTCCCTTGTAGAAAGGGGACATCACTCCAGGCAGCCTGGACCGAGCATGTGGGTTTGTTGTTTAGCAAACCTGCTCAGGCTTTTCCATTCTTTCCTTACAAACAGGAAAACTTCTCTGGGCCTGTGTGCAGGCAGAGCCCTGAGGAGAGCAGTAGGCACATGGTGCCGTGGGCTGCGACCGCCAGCTGCAGAGCTCAAGGGAAGAAGCCCCGTTGTGTCACAATGGCTCCTTAGCTTCATGTGCATCACCTGTGTCACCATGGTCTCCTTGATTCCATGAGGCCCCACTTTGTCACAATGGCTCCTTGCTTCCATGAGGTTCCGCAGTGTCACCATGCTCACCTTTGATCCACATTGTCATAATGGACAATTGCTTCCATGTGGCCCCACTGTGTCACAATAGCCCCTTGCTTCCATAGGTTTTCTAGAATGTAACGTATAATTTTCTACAATGTAACAATGGACTCCTTGGTTCTGTGAGCTACCCTGCTTTTTGCAGAGGTGTCTTTGGTTCCAACAAGGCCCCGCTGTGTCTCAGTGCACCCTGGCTTCCATGCGCATCTGGAGTATCACAAAGGCTCCTTGGTTCCACGAGGTCTTGCTGTGTCACAATGGATCCTGTGCTCCATGAGGCCCTCCAAAGTCATCATGGAGCCTTGATTCCATGTGCTTCCATTGTGTCCCAGGGATCGCCTTGGTTCCATCAGTTTCCTTAGTGGCACAATGCTCTCCATGCTTCCATGATTGCCCACAATGTCACAATGCTCTCCATGCTTCCATGAGGCCCTGCTTTGCCACAATGGTCCCCTTGTGTCCATGAGGCCCCGCTGTGTCCCAATGGACGGATGGTTCCATGAGGTTCCGTGCTGTCCCCATGGTCTTCTTGAATCCGCAGTGTAACAATGGACCATTGCTTCCAGGCGGCCTCTCTGTGTCACAAGGGGCTCCTTGATTCCATGATTCCCCACGGTGTCACCATGGAGCCTTGTTTCTAGGAGGTTCTGTACTGTCACAATTGTCTCCTGGATCCCATGAGCCCCTGCAGTGTCACAATGGCTCCTTGCTTCCATGAGGAACACAAAAGCTTTGCATCAACACTGAGCAACAGCTGCTGAACACACCTGCGAGCATCTGCTTGCATCAAAAGAGGGCTTCAAGCTGAGAAAGGCACCAGCAGCTTCCATCTGCAACAGAGAGCCAGGCGAAGGACAGGGACAGAGAATTCCGTGGAAAGACTGCGAGAATTCTGCTCCCAGAGATCATTCCTGCTCACAGTGTCCCTTGTAGAAAGGGGACATCATTCCAGGCAGCCTGGACTGAGTATGTAGGGTTTGTTGTTTAGCAAACCTGCTCAGGCTTTTCCATTCTTTCCTTACAAACAGGAAAACTTCTCTGGGCCTGTGTGCAGGCAGAGCCCTGAGGAGAGCACTTGGCACATGGTGCCGTGGGCTGGGACCGCCAGCTGCAGAGCTCAAGGGAAGAAGCCCCGTTGTGTCACAATGGCTCCTTAGCTTCATGTGCATCACCTGTGTCACCATGGTCTCCTTGATTCCATGAGGCCCCACTGGGTCACAATGGCTCCTTGGCTTCATGTGCATCACCTGTGTCACCATGGTCTCCTTGATTCCATGAGGCCCCACTTTGTCACAATGGCTCCTTGCTTCCATGAGATTCCGCAGTGTCACCATGCTCACCTTTGATCCACATTGTCATAATGGACAATTGCTTCCATGTGGCCCCACTGTGTCACAATAGCCCCTTGCTTCCATAGGTTTTCTAGAATGTAATGTATAATTTTCTACAATGTAACAATGGACTCCTTGGTTCTGTGAGCTACCCTGCTTTTTGCAGAGGTGTCTTTGGTTCCAACAAGGCCGCGCTGTGTCTCAGTGCACCCTGGCTTCCATGCGCATCTGGAGTATCACAAAGGCTCCTTGGTTCCACGAGGTCTTGCTGTGTCACAATGGATCCTGTGCTCCATGAGGCCCTCCAAAGTCATCATGGAGCCTTGATTCCATGTGCTTCCATTGTGTCCCAGGGATCGCCTTGGTTCCATCAGTTTCCTTAGTGGCACAATGCTCTCCATGCTTCCATGAGGCCCTGCTTTGCCACAATGGTCCCCTTGTGTCCATGAGGCCCCGCTGTGTCCCAATGGACGGATGGTTCCATGAGGTTCCGTGCTGTCCCCATGGTCTTCTTGAATCCGCAGTGTAACAATGGACCATTGCTTCCAGGCGGCCTCTCTGTGTCACAAGGGGCTCCTTGATTCCATGATTCCCCACGGTGTCACCATGGAGCCTTGTTTCTAGGAGGTTCTGTACTGTCACAATTGTCTCCTTGATGCCATGAGCCCCTGCAGTGTCACAATGGCTCCTTGCTTCCATGAGGAACACAAAAGCTTTGCATCAACACTGAGCAACAGCTGCTGAACACACCTGCGAGCATCTGCTTGCATCAAAAGAGGGCTTCAAGCTGAGAAAGGCACCAGCAGCTTCCATCTGCAACAGAGAGCCAGGCGAAGGACAGGGACAGAGAATTCCGTGGAAAGACTGCGAGAATTCTGCTCCCAGAGATCATTCCTGCTCACAGTGTCCCTTGTAGAAAGGGGACATCATTCCAGGCAGCCTGGACTGAGTATGTAGGGTTTGTTGTTTAGCAAACCTGCTCAGGCTTTTCCATTCTTTCCTTACAAACAGGAAAACTTCTCTGGGCCTGTGTGCAGGCAGAGCCCTGAGGAGAGCAGTAGGCACATGGTGCCGTGGGCTGGGACCGCCAGCTGCAGAGCTCAAGGGAAGAAGCCCCGTTGTGTCACAATGGCTCCTTAGCTTCATGTGCATCACTTGTGTCAGCATGGTCTCCTTGATTCCATGAGGCCCCACTGTGTCACAATGGCTCCTTGGCTTCATGTGGATCACCTGTGTCACAATAGTCTCCTTGATTCCATGAGGCCCCACTGGGTCACAATGGCTCCTTGGCTTCATGTGCATCACCTGTGTCACCATGGTCTCCTTGATTCCATGAGGCCCCACTTTGTCACAATGGCTCCTTGCTTCCATGAGGTTCTGCAGTGTCACCATGCTCACCTTTGATCCACATTGTCATAATGGACAATTGCTTCCATGTGGCCCCACTGTGTCACAATAGCCCCTTGCTTCCATAGGTTTTCTAGAATGTAACGTATAATTTTCTACAATGTAACAATGGACTCCTTGGTTCTGTGAGCTACCCTGCTTTTTGCAGAGGTGTCTTTGGTTCCAACAAGGCCCCGCTGTGTCTCAGTGCACCCTGGCTTCCATGCGCATCTGGAGTATCACAAAGGCTCCTTGGTTCCACGAGGTCTTGCTGTGTCACAATGGATCCTGTGCTCCATGAGGCCCTCCAAAGTCATCATGGAGCCTTGATTCCATGTGCTTCCATTGTGTCCCAGGGATCACCTTGGTTCCATCAGTTTCCTTAGTGGCACAATGCTCTCCATGCTTCCATGATTGCCCACAATGTCACAATGCGCTCCATGCTTCCATGAGGCCCTGCTTTGCCACAATGGTCCCCTTGTGTCCATGAGGCCCCGCTGTGTCCCAATGGACGGATGGTTCCATGAGGTTCCGTGCTGTCCCCATGGTCTTCTTGAATCCGCAGTGTAACAATGGACCATTGCTTCCAGGCGGCCTCTCTGTGTCACAAGGGGCTCCTTGATTCCATGATTCCCCACGGTGTCACCATGGAGCCTTGTTTCTAGGAGGTTCTGTACTGTCACAATTGTCTCCTTGATGCCATGAGCCCCTGCAGTGTCACAATGGCTCCTTGCTTCCATGAGGAACACAAAAGCTTTGCATCAACACTGAGCAACAGCTGCTGAACACACCTGGGAGCATCTGCTTGCATCAAAAGAGGGCTTCAAGCTGAGAAAGGCAGCAGCAGCTTCCATCTGCAAGAGAGAGACAGGCGAAGGACAGGGACAGAGATATCAGTGGAAGGACTGCGAGAATTCTGCTCCCAGAGATCATTCCTGCTCACAGTGTCCCTTGTAGAAAGGGGACATCATTCCAGGCAGCCTGGACTGAGTATGTGGGTTTGTTGTTGAGGAAACCTGCTCAGGCTTTTCCATTCTTTCCTTACAAACAGGAAAACTTCTCTGGGCCTGTGTGCAGGCAGAGCCCTGAGGAGAGCAGTAGGCACATGGTGCCGTGGGCTGGGACCGCCAGCTGCAGAGCTCAAGGGAAGAAGCCCCGTTGTGTCACAATGGCTCCTTAGCTTCATGTGGATCACCTGTGTCACAATAGTCTCCTTGATTCCATGAGGCCCCACTGTGTCACAATGGCTCCTTGGCTTCATGTGGATCACTTGTGTCACCATGGTCTCCTTGATTCCATGAGGCCCCACTGTGTCACAATGGCTCCTTGGCTTCATGTGCATCACCTGTGTCACCATGGTCTCCTTGATTCCATGAGGCCCCACTGGGTCACAATGGCTCCTTGGCTTCATGTGCATCACCTGTGTCACCATGGTCTCCTTGATTCCATGAGGCCCCACTGGGTCACAATGGCTCCTTGGCTTCATGTGCATCACCTGTGTCACCATGGTCTCCTTGATTCCATGAGGCCCCACTGTGTCACAATGGCTCCTTGCTTCCATGAGATTCCGCAGTGTCACCATGCTCACCTTTGATCCACATTGTCATAATGGACAATTGCTTCCATGTGGCCCCACTGTGTCACAATAGCCCCTTGCTTCCATAGGTTTTCTAGAATGTAACGTATAATTTTCTACAATGTAACAATGGACTCCTTGGTTCTGTGAGCTACCCTGCTTTTTGCAGAGGTGTCTTTGGTTCCAACAAGGCCCCGCTGTGTCTCAGTGCACCCTGGCTTCCATGCGCATCTGGAGTATCACAAAGGCTCCTTGGTTCCACGAGGTCTTGCTGTGTCACAATGGATCCTGTGCTCCATGAGGCCCTCCAAAGTCATCATGGAGCCTTGATTCCATGTGCTTCCATTGCGTCCCAGGGATCGCCTTGGTTCCATCAGTTTCCTTAGTGGCACAATGCTCTCCATGCTTCCATGAGGCCCTGCTTTGCCACAATGGTCCCCTTGTGTCCATGAGGCCCCGCTGTGTCCCAGTGGACGGATGGTTCCATGAGGTTCCGTGCTGTCCCCATGGTCTTCTTGAATCCGCAGTGTAACAATGGACCATTGCTTCCAGGCGGCCTCTCTGTGTCACAAGGGGCTACTTGATTCCATGATTCCCCACGGTGTCACCATGGAGCCTTGTTTCTAGGAGGTTCTGTACTGTCACAATTGTCTCCTGGATCCCATGAGCACCTGCAGTGTCACAATGGCTCCCTGCTTCCATGAGGAACACAAAAGCTTTGCATCAACACTGAGCAACAGCTGCTGAACACACCTGGGAGCATCTGCTTGCATCAAAAGAGGGCTTCAAGCTGAGAAAGGCACCAGCAGCTTCCATCTGCAACAGAGAGACAGGCGAAGGACAGGGACAGAGATATCAGTGGAAGGACTGCGAGAATTCTGCTCCCAGAGATCATTCCTGCTCACAGTGTCCCTTGTAGAAAGGGGACATCACTCCAGGCAGCCTGGACTGAGCATGTGGGTTTGTTGTTTAGCAAACCTGCTCAGGCTTTTCCATTCTTTCCTTACAAACAGGAAAACTTCTCTGGGCCTGTGTGCAGGCAGAGCCCTGAGGAGAGCAGTAGGCACATGGTGCCGTGGGCTGGGACCGCCAGCTGCAGAGCTCAAGGGAAGAAGCCCCGTTGTGTCACAATGGTCTCCTTAGCTTCATGTGGATCACCTGTGTCACAATAGTCTCCTTGATTCCATGAGGCCCCACTGTGTCACAATGGCTCCTTGGCTTCATGTGCATCACCTGTGTCACCATGGTCTCCTTGATTCCATGAGGCCCCACTGGGTCACAATGGCTCCTTGGCTTCATGTGCATCACCTGTGTCACCATGGTCTCCTTGATTCCATGAGGCCCCACTTTGTCACAATGGCTCCTTGCTTCCATGAGATTCCGCAGTGTCACCATGCTCACCTTTGATCCACATTGTCATAATGGACAATTGCTTCCATGTGGCCCCACTGTGTCACAATAGCCCCTTGCTTCCATAGGTTTTCTAGAATGTAACGTATAATTTTCTACAATGTAACAATGGACTCCTTGGTTCTGTGAGCTACCCTGCTTTTTGCAGAGGTGTCTTTGGTTCCAACAAGGCCGCGCTGTGTCTCAGTGCACCCTGGCTTCCATGCGCATCTGGAGTATCACAAAGGCTCCTTGGTTCCACGAGGTCTTGCTGTGTCACAATGGATCCTGTGCTCCATGAGGCCCTCCAAAGTCATCATGGAGCCTTGATTCCATGTGCTTCCATTGTGTCCCAGGGATCGCCTTGGTTCCATCAGTTTCCTTAGTGGCACAATGCTCTCCATGCTTCCATGATTGCCCACAATGTCACAATGCTCTCCATGCTTCCATGAGGCCCTGCTTTGCCACAATGGTCCCCTTGTGTCCATGAGGCCCCGCTGTGTCCCAATGGACGGATGGTTCCATGAGGTTCCGTGCTGTCCCCATGGTCTTCTTGAATCCGCAGTGTAACAATGGACCATTGCTTCCAGGCGGCCTCTCTGTGTCACAAGGGGCTCCTTGATTCCATGATTCCCCACGGTGTCACCATGGAGCCTTGTTTCTAGGAGGTTCTGTACTGTCACAATTGTCTCCTGGATCCCATGAGCCCCTGCAGTGTCACAATGGCTCCTTGCTTCCATGAGGAACACAAAAGCTTTGCATCAACACTGAGCAACAGCTGCTGAACACACCTGGGAGCATCTGCTTGCATCAAACGAGGGCTTCAAGCTGAGAAAGGCACCAGCAGCTTCCATCTGCAACAGAGAGACAGGCAAAGGACAGGGACAGAGAATTCAGTGGAAAGACTGCGGGAATTCTGCTCCCAGAGATCATTCCTGCTCACAGTGTCCCTTGTAGAAAGGGGACATCATTCCAGGCAGCCTGGACTGAGCATGTAGGGTTTGTTGTTTAGGAAACCTGCTCAGGCTTTTCCATTCTTTCCTTACAAACAGGAAAACTTCTCTGGGCCTGTCTGCAGGCAGAGCCCTGAGGAGAGCACTTGGCACATGGTGCCGTGGGCTGGGACCGCCAGCTGCAGAGCTCAAGGGAAGAAGCCCCGTTGTGTCAAAATGGTCTCCTTAGCTTCATGTGGATCACCTGTGTCACAATAGTCTCCTTGATTCCATGAGGCCCCACTGGGTCACAATGGCTCCTTGGCTTCATGTGGATCACCTGTGTCACAATAGTCTCCTTGATTCCATGAGGCCCCACTGGGTCACAATGGCTCCTTGGCTTCATGTGCATCACCTGTGTCACCATGGTCTCCTTGATTCCATGAGGCCCCACTTTGTCACAATGGCTCCTTGCTTCCATGAGGTTCCGCAGTGTCACCATGCTCACCTTTGATCCACATTGTCATAATGGACAATTGCTTCCATGTGGCCCCACTGTGTCACAATAGCCCCTTGCTTCCATAGGTTTTCTAGAATGTAACGTATAATTTTCTACAATGTAACAATGGACTCCTTGGTTCTGTGAGCTACCCTGCTTTTTGCAGAGGTGTCTTTGGTTCCAACAAGGCCGCGCTGTGTCTCAGTGCACCCTGGCTTCCATGCGCATCTGGAGTATCACAAAGGCTCCTTGGTTCCACGAGGTCTTGCTGTGTCACAATGGATCCTGTGCTCCATGAGGCCCTCCAAAGTCATCATGGAGCCTTGATTCCATGTGCTTCCATTGCGTCCCAGGGATCGCCTTGGTTCCATCAGTTTCCTTAGTGGCACAATGCTCTCCATGCTTCCATGATTGCCCACAATGTCACAATGCTCTCCATGCTTCCATGAGGCCCTGCTTTGCCACAATGGTCCCCTTGTGTCCATGAGGCCCCGCTGTGTCCCAATGGACGGATGGTTCCATGAGGTTCCGTGCTGTCCCCATGGTCTTCTTGAATCCGCAGTGTAACAATGGACCATTGCTTCCAGGAGGCCTCTCTGTGTCACAAGGGGCTCCTTGATTCCATGATTCCCCACGGTGTCACCATGGAGCCTTGTTTCTAGGAGGTTCTGTACTGTCACAATTGTCTCCTTGATGCCATGAGCCCCTGCAGTGTCACAATGGCTCCTTGCTTCCATGAGGAACACAAAAGCTTTGCATCAACACTGAGCAACAGCTGCTGAACACACCTGCGAGCATCTGCTTGCATCAAAAGAGGGCTTCAAGCTGAGAAAGGCACCAGCAGCTTCCATCTGCAAGAGAGAGACAGGCGAAGGACAGGGACAGAGAATTCCGTGGAAGGACTGCGAGAATTCTGCTCCCAGAGATCATTCCTGCTCACAGTGTCCCTTGTAGAAAGGGGACATCATTCCAGGCAGCCTGGACTGAGTATGTGGGTTTGTTGTTGAGGAAACCTGCTCAGGCTTTTCCATTCTTTCCTTACAAACAGGAAAACTTCTCTGGGCCTGTGTGCAGGCAGAGCCCTGAGGAGAGCAGTAGGCACATGGTGCCGTGGGCTGGGACCGCCAGCTGCAGAGCTCAAGGGAAGAAGCCCCGTTGTGTCACAATGGCTCCTTAGCTTCATGTGCATCACCTGTGTCACAATGGTCTCCTTGATTCCATGAGGCCCCACTGGGTCACAATGGCTCCTTGGCTTCATGTGCATCACCTGTGTCACCATGGTCTCCTTGATTCCATGAGGCCCCACTGGGTCACAATGGCTCCTTGGCTTCATGTGCATCACCTGTGTCACCATGGTCTCCTTGATTCCATGAGGCCCCACTGTGTCACAATGGCTCCTTGCTTCCATGAGATTCCGCAGTGTCACCATGCTCACCTTTGATCCACATTGTCATAATGGACAATTGCTTCCATGTGGCCCCACTGTGTCACAATAGCCCCTTGCTTCCATAGGTTTTCTAGAATGTAACGTATAATTTTCTACAATGTAACAATGGACTCCTTGGTTCTGTGAGCTACCCTGCTTTTTGCAGAGGTGTCTTTGGTTCCAACAAGGCCCCGCTGTGTCTCAGTGCACCCTGGCTTCCATGCGCATCTGGAGTATCACAAAGGCTCCTTGGTTCCACGAGGTCTTGCTGTGTCACAATGGATCCTGTGCTCCATGAGGCCCTCCAAAGTCATCATGGAGCCTTGATTCCATGTGCTTCCATTGCGTCCCAGGGATCGCCTTGGTTCCATCAGTTTCCTTAGTGGCACAATGCTCTCCATGCTTCCATGAGGCCCTGCTTTGCCACAATGGTCCCCTTGTGTCCATGAGGCCCCGCTGTGTCCCAGTGGACGGATGGTTCCATGAGGTTCCGTGCTGTCCCCATGGTCTTCTTGAATCCGCAGTGTAACAATGGACCATTGCTTCCAGGCGGCCTCTCTGTGTCACAAGGGGCTCCTTGATTCCATGATTCCCCACGGTGTCACCATGGAGCCTTGTTTCTAGGAGGTTCTGTACTGTCACAATTGTCTCCTGGATCCCATGAGCACCTGCAGTGTCACAATGGCTCCCTGCTTCCATGAGGAACACAAAAGCTTTGCATCAACACTGAGCAACAGCTGCTGAACACACCTGGGAGCATCTGCTTGCATCAAAAGAGGGCTTCAAGCTGAGAAAGGCACCAGCAGCTTCCATCTGCAAGAGAGAGACAGGCGAAGGACAGGGACAGAGATATCAGTGGAAGGACTGCGAGAATTCTGCTCCCAGAGATCATTCCTGCTCACAGTGTCCCTTGTAGAAAGGGGACATCACTCCAGGCAGCCTGGACCGAGCATGTGGGTTTGTTGTTTAGCAAACCTGCTCAGGCTTTTCCATTCTTTCCTTACAAACAGGAAAACTTCTCTGGGCCTGTGTGCAGGCAGAGCCCTGAGGAGAGCAGTAGGCACATGGTGCCGTGGGCTGGGACCGCCAGCTGCAGAGCTCAAGGGAAGAAGCCCCGTTGTGTCACAATGGCTCCTTAGCTTCATGTGCATCACCTGTGTCACCATGGTCTCCTTGATTCCATGAGGCCCCACTTTGTCACAATGGCTCCTTGCTTCCATGAGGTTCCGCAGTGTCACCATGCTCACCTTTGATCCACATTGTCATAATGGACAATTGCTTCCATGTGGCCCCACTGTGTCACAATAGCCCCTTGCTTCCATAGGTTTTCTAGAATGTAACGTATAATTTTCTACAATGTAACAATGGACTCCTTGGTTCTGTGAGCTACCCTGCTTTTTGCAGAGGTGTCTTTGGTTCCAACAAGGCCGCGCTGTGTCTCAGTGCACCCTGGCTTCCATGCGCATCTGGAGTATCACAAAGGCTCCTTGGTTCCACGAGGTCTTGCTGTGTCACAATGGATCCTGTGCTCCATGAGGCCCTCCAAAGTCATCATGGAGCCTTGATTCCATGTGCTTCCATTGTGTCCCAGGGATCGCCTTGGTTCCATCAGTTTCCTTAGTGGCACAATGCTCTCCATGCTTCCATGATTGCCCACAATGTCACAATGCTCTCCATGCTTCCATGAGGCCCTGCTTTGCCACAATGGTCCCCTTGTGTCCATGAGGCCCCGCTGTGTCCCAATGGACGGATGGTTCCATGAGGTTCCGTGCTGTCCCCATGGTCTTCTTGAATCCGCAGTGTAACAATGGACCATTGCTTCCAGGCGGCCTCTCTGTGTCACAAGGGGCTCCTTGATTCCATGATTCCCCACGGTGTCACCATGGAGCCTTGTTTCTAGGAGGTTCTGTACTGTCACAATTGTCTCCTGGATCCCATGAGCCCCTGCAGTGTCACAATGGCTCCTTGCTTCCATGAGGAACACAAAAGCTTTGCATCAACACTGAGCAACAGCTGCTGAACACACCTGCGAGCATCTGCTTGCATCAAAAGAGGGCTTCAAGCTGAGAAAGGCACCAGCAGCTTCCATCTGCAACAGAGAGCCAGGCGAAGGACAGGGACAGAGAATTCCGTGGAAAGACTGCGAGAATTCTGCTCCCAGAGATCATTCCTGCTCACAGTGTCCCTTGTAGAAAGGGGACATCATTCCAGGCAGCCTGGACTGAGTATGTAGGGTTTGTTGTTTAGCAAACCTGCTCAGGCTTTTCCATTCTTTCCTTACAAACAGGAAAACTTCTCTGGGCCTGTGTGCAGGCAGAGCCCTGAGGAGAGCACTTGGCACATGGTGCCGTGGGCTGGGACCGCCAGCTGCAGAGCTCAAGGGAAGAAGCCCCGTTGTGTCACAATGGCTCCTTAGCTTCATGTGCATCACCTGTGTCACCATGGTCTCCTTGATTCCATGAGGCCCCACTGGGTCACAATGGCTCCTTGGCTTCATGTGCATCACCTGTGTCACCATGGTCTCCTTGATTCCATGAGGCCCCACTTTGTCACAATGGCTCCTTGCTTCCATGAGATTCCGCAGTGTCACCATGCTCACCTTTGATCCACATTGTCATAATGGACAATTGCTTCCATGTGGCCCCACTGTGTCACAATAGCCCCTTGCTTCCATAGGTTTTCTAGAATGTAATGTATAATTTTCTACAATGTAACAATGGACTCCTTGGTTCTGTGAGCTACCCTGCTTTTTGCAGAGGTGTCTTTGGTTCCAACAAGGCCGCGCTGTGTCTCAGTGCACCCTGGCTTCCATGCGCATCTGGAGTATCACAAAGGCTCCTTGGTTCCACGAGGTCTTGCTGTGTCACAATGGATCCTGTGCTCCATGAGGCCCTCCAAAGTCATCATGGAGCCTTGATTCCATGTGCTTCCATTGTGTCCCAGGGATCGCCTTGGTTCCATCAGTTTCCTTAGTGGCACAATGCTCTCCATGCTTCCATGAGGCCCTGCTTTGCCACAATGGTCCCCTTGTGTCCATGAGGCCCCGCTGTGTCCCAATGGACGGATGGTTCCATGAGGTTCCGTGCTGTCCCCATGGTCTTCTTGAATCCGCAGTGTAACAATGGACCATTGCTTCCAGGCGGCCTCTCTGTGTCACAAGGGGCTCCTTGATTCCATGATTCCCCACGGTGTCACCATGGAGCCTTGTTTCTAGGAGGTTCTGTACTGTCACAATTGTCTCCTTGATCCCATGAGCCCCTGCAGTGTCACAATGGCTCCTTGCTTCCATGAGGAACACAAAAGCTTTGCATCAACACTGAGCAACAGCTGCTGAACACACCTGCGAGCATCTGCTTGCATCAAAAGAGGGCTTCAAGCTGAGAAAGGCACCAGCAGCTTCCATCTGCAACAGAGAGACAGGCAAAGGACAGGGACAGAGAATTCAGTGGAAAGACTGCGGGAATTCTGCTCCCAGAGATCATTCCTGCTCACAGTGTCCCTTGTAGAAAGGGGACATCATTCCAGGCAGCCTGGACTGAGCATGTAGGGTTTGTTGTTGAGGAAACCTGCTCAGGCTTTTCCATTCTTTCCTTACAAACAGGAAAACTTCTCTGGGCCTGTGTGCAGGCAGAGCCCTGAGGAGAGCACTTGGCACATGGTGCCGTGGGCTGGGACCGCCAGCTGCAGAGCTCAAGGGAAGAAGCCCCGTTGTGTCACAATGGTCTCCTTAGCTTCATGTGGATCACCTGTGTCACCATGGTCTCCTTGATTCCATGAGGCCCCACTGTGTCACAATGGCTCCTTGGCTTCATGTGGATCACCTGTGTCACAATAGTCTCCTTGATTCCATGAGGCCCCACTGGGTCACAATGGCTCCTTGGCTTCATGTGCATCACCTGTGTCACCATGGTCTCCTTGATTCCATGAGGCCCCACTGTGTCACAATGGCTCCTTGCTTCCATGAGATTCCGCAGTGTCACCATGCTCACCTTTGATCCACATTGTCATAATGGACAATTGCTTCCATGTGGCCCCACTGTGTCACAATAGCCCCTTGCTTCCATAGGTTTTCTAGAATGTAACGTATAATTTTCTACAATGTAACAATGGACTCCTTGGTTCTGTGAGCTACCCTGCTTTTTGCAGAGGTGTCTTTGGTTCCAACAAGGCCCCGCTGTGTCTCAGTGCACCCTGGCTTCCATGCGCATCTGGAGTATCACAAAGGCTCCTTGGTTCCACGAGGTCTTGCTGTGTCACAATGGATCCTGTGCTCCATGAGGCCCTCCAAAGTCATCATGGAGCCTTGATTCCATGTGCTTCCATTGCGTCCCAGGGATCGCCTTGGTTCCATCAGTTTCCTTAGTGGCACAATGCTCTCCATGCTTCCATGAGGCCCTGCTTTGCCACAATGGTCCCCTTGTGTCCATGAGGCCCCGCTGTGTCCCAGTGGACGGATGGTTCCATGAGGTTCCGTGCTGTCCCCATGGTCTTCTTGAATCCGCAGTGTAACAATGGACCATTGCTTCCAGGCGGCCTCTCTGTGTCACAAGGGGCTCCTTGATTCCATGATTCCCCACGGTGTCACCATGGAGCCTTGTTTCTAGGAGGTTCTGTACTGTCACAATTGTCTCCTGGATCCCATGAGCACCTGCAGTGTCACAATGGCTCCCTGCTTCCATGAGGAACACAAAAGCTTTGCATCAACACTGAGCAACAGCTGCTGAACACACCTGGGAGCATCTGCTTGCATCAAAAGAGGGCTTCAAGCTGAGAAAGGCACCAGCAGCTTCCATCTGCAAGAGAGAGACAGGCGAAGGACAGGGACAGAGATATCAGTGGAAGGACTGCGAGAATTCTGCTCCCAGAGATCATTCCTGCTCACAGTGTCCCTTGTAGAAAGGGGACATCACTCCAGGCAGCCTGGACCGAGCATGTGGGTTTGTTGTTTAGCAAACCTGCTCAGGCTTTTCCATTCTTTCCTTACAAACAGGAAAACTTCTCTGGGCCTGTGTGCAGGCAGAGCCCTGAGGAGAGCAGTAGGCACATGGTGCCGTGGGCTGGGACCGCCAGCTGCAGAGCTCAAGGGAAGAAGCCCCGTTGTGTCACAATGGCTCCTTAGCTTCATGTGCATCACCTGTGTCACCATGGTCTCCTTGATTCCATGAGGCCCCACTTTGTCACAATGGCTCCTTGCTTCCATGAGGTTCCGCAGTGTCACCATGCTCACCTTTGATCCACATTGTCATAATGGACAATTGCTTCCATGTGGCCCCACTGTGTCACAATAGCCCCTTGCTTCCATAGGTTTTCTAGAATGTAACGTATAATTTTCTACAATGTAACAATGGACTCCTTGGTTCTGTGAGCTACCCTGCTTTTTGCAGAGGTGTCTTTGGTTCCAACAAGGCCGCGCTGTGTCTCAGTGCACCCTGGCTTCCATGCGCATCTGGAGTATCACAAAGGCTCCTTGGTTCCACGAGGTCTTGCTGTGTCACAATGGATCCTGTGCTCCATGAGGCCCTCCAAAGTCATCATGGAGCCTTGATTCCATGTGCTTCCATTGTGTCCCAGGGATCGCCTTGGTTCCATCAGTTTCCTTAGTGGCACAATGCTCTCCATGCTTCCATGATTGCCCACAATGTCACAATGCTCTCCATGCTTCCATGAGGCCCTGCTTTGCCACAATGGTCCCCTTGTGTCCATGAGGCCCCGCTGTGTCCCAATGGACGGATGGTTCCATGAGGTTCCGTGCTGTCCCCATGGTCTTCTTGAATCCGCAGTGTAACAATGGACCATTGCTTCCAGGCGGCCTCTCTGTGTCACAAGGGGCTCCTTGATTCCATGATTCCCCACGGTGTCACCATGGAGCCTTGTTTCTAGGAGGTTCTGTACTGTCACAATTGTCTCCTGGATCCCATGAGCCCCTGCAGTGTCACAATGGCTCCTTGCTTCCATGAGGAACACAAAAGCTTTGCATCAACACTGAGCAACAGCTGCTGAACACACCTGCGAGCATCTGCTTGCATCAAAAGAGGGCTTCAAGCTGAGAAAGGCACCAGCAGCTTCCATCTGCAACAGAGAGCCAGGCGAAGGACAGGGACAGAGAATTCCGTGGAAAGACTGCGAGAATTCTGCTCCCAGAGATCATTCCTGCTCACAGTGTCCCTTGTAGAAAGGGGACATCATTCCAGGCAGCCTGGACTGAGTATGTAGGGTTTGTTGTTTAGCAAACCTGCTCAGGCTTTTCCATTCTTTCCTTACAAACAGGAAAACTTCTCTGGGCCTGTGTGCAGGCAGAGCCCTGAGGAGAG
Organism: Corvus hawaiiensis; assembly: GCF_020740725.1. Classification (NCBI taxonomy): domain Eukaryota; kingdom Metazoa; phylum Chordata; class Aves; order Passeriformes; family Corvidae; genus Corvus; species Corvus hawaiiensis. Next base: position 11,983,133 of record NC_063232.1, on the reverse strand, counting down.
CACTTGGCACATGGTGCCGTGGGCTGGGACCGCCAGCTGCAGAGCTCAAGGGAAGAAGCCCCGTTGTGTCACAATGGCTCCTTAGCTTCATGTGCATCACCTGTGTCACCATGGTCTCCTTGATTCCATGAGGCCCCACTGGGTCACAATGGCTCCTTGGCTTCATGTGCATCACCTGTGTCACCATGGTCTCCTTGATTCCATGAGGCCCCACTTTGTCACAATGGCTCCTTGCTTCCATGAGATTCCGCAGTGTCACCATGCTCACCTTTGATCCACATTGTCATAATGGACAATTGCTTCCATGTGGCCCCACTGTGTCACAATAGCCCCTTGCTTCCATAGGTTTTCTAGAATGTAATGTATAATTTTCTACAATGTAACAATGGACTCCTTGGTTCTGTGAGCTACCCTGCTTTTTGCAGAGGTGTCTTTGGTTCCAACAAGGCCGCGCTGTGTCTCAGTGCACCCTGGCTTCCATGCGCATCTGGAGTATCACAAAGGCTCCTTGGTTCCACGAGGTCTTGCTGTGTCACAATGGATCCTGTGCTCCATGAGGCCCTCCAAAGTCATCATGGAGCCTTGATTCCATGTGCTTCCATTGTGTCCCAGGGATCGCCTTGGTTCCATCAGTTTCCTTAGTGGCACAATGCTCTCCATGCTTCCATGAGGCCCTGCTTTGCCACAATGGTCCCCTTGTGTCCATGAGGCCCCGCTGTGTCCCAATGGACGGATGGTTCCATGAGGTTCCGTGCTGTCCCCATGGTCTTCTTGAATCCGCAGTGTAACAATGGACCATTGCTTCCAGGCGGCCTCTCTGTGTCACAAGGGGCTCCTTGATTCCATGATTCCCCACGGTGTCACCATGGAGCCTTGTTTCTAGGAGGTTCTGTACTGTCACAATTGTCTCCTTGATGCCATGAGCCCCTGCAGTGTCACAATGGCTCCTTGCTTCCATGAGGAACACAAAAGCTTTGCATCAACACTGAGCAACAGCTGCTGAACACACCTGCGAGCATCTGCTTGCATCAAAAGAGGGCTTCAAGCTGAGAAAGGCACCAGCAGCTTCCATCTGCAACAGAGAGACAGGCAAAGGACAGGGACAGAGAATTCAGTGGAAAGACTGCGAGAATTCTGCTCCCAGAGATCATTCCTGCTCACAGTGTCCCTTGTAGAAAGGGGACATCATTCCAGGCAGCCTGGACTGAGCATGTAGGGTTTGTTGTTGAGGAAACCTGCTCAGGCTTTTCCATTCTTTCCTTACAAACAGGAAAACTTCTCTGGGCCTGTGTGCAGGCAGAGCCCTGAGGAGAGCACTTGGCACATGGTGCCGTGGGCTGGGACCGCCAGCTGCAGAGCTCAAGGGAAGAAGCCCCGTTGTGTCACAATGGTCTCCTTAGCTTCATGTGGATCACCTGTGTCACCATGGTCTCCTTGATTCCATGAGGCCCCACTGTGTCACAATGGCTCCTTGGCTTCATGTGGATCACCTGTGTCACAATAGTCTCCTTGATTCCATGAGGCCCCACTGGGTCACAATGGCTCCTTGGCTTCATGTGCATCACCTGTGTCACCATGGTCTCCTTGATTCCATGAGGCCCCACTTTGTCACAATGGCTCCTTGCTTCCATGAGGTTCTGCAGTGTCACCATGCTCACCTTTGATCCACATTGTCATAATGGACAATTGCTTCCATGTGGCCCCACTGTGTCACAATAGCCCCTTGCTTCCATAGGTTTTCTAGAATGTAACGTATAATTTTCTACAATGTAACAATGGACTCCTTGGTTCTGTGAGCTACCCTGCTTTTTGCAGAGGTGTCTTTGGTTCCAACAAGGCCCTGCTCTGTCTCAGTGCACCCTGGCTTCCATGTGCATCTGGAGTATCACAAAGGCTCCTTGGTTCCACGAGGTCTTGCTGTGTCACAATGGATCCTGTGCTCCATGAGGCCCTCCAAAGTCATCATGGAGCCTTGATTCCATGTGCTTCCATTGTGTCCCAGGGATCACCTTGGTTCCATCAGTTTCCTTAGTGGCACAATGCTCTCCATGCTTCCATGATTGCCCACAATGTCACAATGCGCTCCATGCTTCCATGAGGCCCTGCTTTGCCACAATGGTCCCCTTGTGTCCATGAGGCCCCGCTGTGTCCCAATGGACGGATGGTTCCATGAGGTTCCGTGCTGTCCCCATGGTCTTCTTGAATCCGCAGTGTAACAATGGACCATTGCTTCCAGGCGGCCTCTCTGTGTCACAAGGGGCTCCTTGATTCCATGATTCCCCACGGTGTCACCATGGAGCCTTGTTTCTAGGAGGTTCTGTACTGTCACAATTGTCTCCTTGATGCCATGAGCCCCTGCAGTGTCACAATGGCTCCTTGCTTCCATGAGGAACACAAAAGCTTTGCATCAACACTGAGCAACAGCTGCTGAACACACCTGCGAGCATCTGCTTGCATCAAAAGAGGGCTTCAAGCTGAGAAAGGCAGCAGCAGCTTCCATCTGCAAGAGAGAGACAGGCGAAGGACAGGGACAGAGATATCAGTGGAAGGACTGCGAGAATTCTGCTCCCAGAGATCATTCCTGCTCACAGTGTCCCTTGTAGAAAGGGGACATCATTCCAGGCAGCCTGGACTGAGTATGTGGGTTTGTTGTTGAGGAAACCTGCTCAGGCTTTTCCATTCTTTCCTTACAAACAGGAAAACTTCTCTGGGCCTGTGTGCAGGCAGAGCCCTGAGGAGAGCAGTAGGCACATGGTGCCGTGGGCTGGGACCGCCAGCTGCAGAGCTCAAGGGAAGAAGCCCCGTTGTGTCACAATGGCTCCTTAGCTTCATGTGGATCACCTGTGTCACAATAGTCTCCTTGATTCCATGAGGCCCCACTGTGTCACAATGGCTCCTTGGCTTCATGTGGATCACCTGTGTCACCATGGTCTCCTTGATTCCATGAGGCCCCACTGGGTCACAATGGCTCCTTGGCTTCATGTGCATCACCTGTGTCACCATGGTCTCCTTGATTCCATGAGGCCCCACTGGGTCACAATGGCTCCTTGGCTTCATGTGCATCACCTGTGTCACCATGGTCTCCTTGATTCCATGAGGCCCCACTGGGTCACAATGGCTCCTTGGCTTCATGTGCATCACCTGTGTCACCATGGTCTCCTTGATTCCATGAGGCCCCACTGTGTCACAATGGCTCCTTGCTTCCATGAGATTCCGCAGTGTCACCATGCTCACCTTTGATCCACATTGTCATAATGGACAATTGCTTCCATGTGGCCCCACTGTGTCACAATAGCCCCTTGCTTCCATAGGTTTTCTAGAATGTAACGTATAATTTTCTACAATGTAACAATGGACTCCTTGGTTCTGTGAGCTACCCTGCTTTTTGCAGAGGTGTCTTTGGTTCCAACAAGGCCGCGCTGTGTCTCAGTGCACCCTGGCTTCCATGCGCATCTGGAGTATCACAAAGGCTCCTTGGTTCCACGAGGTCTTGCTGTGTCACAATGGATCCTGTGCTCCATGAGGCCCTCCAAAGTCATCATGGAGCCTTGATTCCATGTGCTTCCATTGCGTCCCAGGGATCGCCTTGGTTCCATCAGTTTCCTTAGTGGCACAATGCTCTCCATGCTTCCATGAGGCCCTGCTTTGCCACAATGGTCCCCTTGTGTCCATGAGGCCCCGCTGTGTCCCAGTGGACGGATGGTTCCATGAGGTTCCGTGCTGTCCCCATGGTCTTCTTGAATCCGCAGTGTAACAATGGACCATTGCTTCCAGGCGGCCTCTCTGTGTCACAAGGGGCTCCTTGATTCCATGATTCCCCACGGTGTCACCATGGAGCCTTGTTTCTAGGAGGTTCTGTACTGTCACAATTGTCTCCTGGATCCCATGAGCACCTGCAGTGTCACAATGGCTCCCTGCTTCCATGAGGAACACAAAAGCTTTGCATCAACACTGAGCAACAGCTGCTGAACACACCTGGGAGCATCTGCTTGCATCAAAAGAGGGCTTCAAGCTGAGAAAGGCACCAGCAGCTTCCATCTGCAAGAGAGAGACAGGCGAAGGACAGGGACAGAGATATCAGTGGAAGGACTGCGAGAATTCTGCTCCCAGAGATCATTCCTGCTCACAGTGTCCCTTGTAGAAAGGGGACATCACTCCAGGCAGCCTGGACCGAGCATGTGGGTTTGTTGTTTAGCAAACCTGCTCAGGCTTTTCCATTCTTTCCTTACAAACAGGAAAACTTCTCTGGGCCTGTGTGCAGGCAGAGCCCTGAGGAGAGCAGTAGGCACATGGTGCCGTGGGCTGGGACCGCCAGCTGCAGAGCTCAAGGGAAGAAGCCCCGTTGTGTCACAATGGCTCCTTAGCTTCATGTGCATCACCTGTGTCACCATGGTCTCCTTGATTCCATGAGGCCCCACTTTGTCACAATGGCTCCTTGCTTCCATGAGGTTCCGCAGTGTCACCATGCTCACCTTTGATCCACATTGTCATAATGGACAATTGCTTCCATGTGGCCCCACTGTGTCACAATAGCCCCTTGCTTCCATAGGTTTTCTAGAATGTAACGTATAATTTTCTACAATGTAACAATGGACTCCTTGGTTCTGTGAGCTACCCTGCTTTTTGCAGAGGTGTCTTTGGTTCCAACAAGGCCGCGCTGTGTCTCAGTGCACCCTGGCTTCCATGCGCATCTGGAGTATCACAAAGGCTCCTTGGTTCCACGAGGTCTTGCTGTGTCACAATGGATCCTGTGCTCCATGAGGCCCTCCAAAGTCATCATGGAGCCTTGATTCCATGTGCTTCCATTGTGTCCCAGGGATCGCCTTGGTTCCATCAGTTTCCTTAGTGGCACAATGCTCTCCATGCTTCCATGATTGCCCACAATGTCACAATGCTCTCCATGCTTCCATGAGGCCCTGCTTTGCCACAATGGTCCCCTTGTGTCCATGAGGCCCCGCTGTGTCCCAATGGACGGATGGTTCCATGAGGTTCCGTGCTGTCCCCATGGTCTTCTTGAATCCGCAGTGTAACAATGGACCATTGCTTCCAGGCGGCCTCTCTGTGTCACAAGGGGCTCCTTGATTCCATGATTCCCCACGGTGTCACCATGGAGCCTTGTTTCTAGGAGGTTCTGTACTGTCACAATTGTCTCCTGGATCCCATGAGCCCCTGCAGTGTCACAATGGCTCCTTGCTTCCATGAGGAACACAAAAGCTTTGCATCAACACTGAGCAACAGCTGCTGAACACACCTGCGAGCATCTGCTTGCATCAAAAGAGGGCTTCAAGCTGAGAAAGGCACCAGCAGCTTCCATCTGCAACAGAGAGCCAGGCGAAGGACAGGGACAGAGAATTCCGTGGAAAGACTGCGAGAATTCTGCTCCCAGAGATCATTCCTGCTCACAGTGTCCCTTGTAGAAAGGGGACATCATTCCAGGCAGCCTGGACTGAGTATGTAGGGTTTGTTGTTTAGCAAACCTGCTCAGGCTTTTCCATTCTTTCCTTACAAACAGGAAAACTTCTCTGGGCCTGTGTGCAGGCAGAGCCCTGAGGAGAGCACTTGGCACATGGTGCCGTGGGCTGGGACCGCCAGCTGCAGAGCTCAAGGGAAGAAGCCCCGTTGTGTCACAATGGCTCCTTAGCTTCATGTGCATCACCTGTGTCACCATGGTCTCCTTGATTCCATGAGGCCCCACTGGGTCACAATGGCTCCTTGGCTTCATGTGCATCACCTGTGTCACCATGGTCTCCTTGATTCCATGAGGCCCCACTTTGTCACAATGGCTCCTTGCTTCCATGAGATTCCGCAGTGTCACCATGCTCACCTTTGATCCACATTGTCATAATGGACAATTGCTTCCATGTGGCCCCACTGTGTCACAATAGCCCCTTGCTTCCATAGGTTTTCTAGAATGTAATGTATAATTTTCTACAATGTAACAATGGACTCCTTGGTTCTGTGAGCTACCCTGCTTTTTGCAGAGGTGTCTTTGGTTCCAACAAGGCCGCGCTGTGTCTCAGTGCACCCTGGCTTCCATGCGCATCTGGAGTATCACAAAGGCTCCTTGGTTCCACGAGGTCTTGCTGTGTCACAATGGATCCTGTGCTCCATGAGGCCCTCCAAAGTCATCATGGAGCCTTGATTCCATGTGCTTCCATTGTGTCCCAGGGATCGCCTTGGTTCCATCAGTTTCCTTAGTGGCACAATGCTCTCCATGCTTCCATGAGGCCCTGCTTTGCCACAATGGTCCCCTTGTGTCCATGAGGCCCCGCTGTGTCCCAATGGACGGATGGTTCCATGAGGTTCCGTGCTGTCCCCATGGTCTTCTTGAATCCGCAGTGTAACAATGGACCATTGCTTCCAGGCGGCCTCTCTGTGTCACAAGGGGCTCCTTGATTCCATGATTCCCCACGGTGTCACCATGGAGCCTTGTTTCTAGGAGGTTCTGTACTGTCACAATTGTCTCCTTGATCCCATGAGCCCCTGCAGTGTCACAATGGCTCCTTGCTTCCATGAGGAACACAAAAGCTTTGCATCAACACTGAGCAACAGCTGCTGAACACACCTGCGAGCATCTGCTTGCATCAAAAGAGGGCTTCAAGCTGAGAAAGGCACCAGCAGCTTCCATCTGCAACAGAGAGCCAGGCAAAGGACAGGGACAGAGAATTCAGTGGAAAGACTGCGGGAATTCTGCTCCCAGAGATCATTCCTGCTCACAGTGTCCCTTGTAGAAAGGGGACATCATTCCAGGCAGCCTGGACTGAGCATGTAGGGTTTGTTGTTGAGGAAACCTGCTCAGGCTTTTCCATTCTTTCCTTACAAACAGGAAAACTTCTCTGGGCCTGTGTGCAGGCAGAGCCCTGAGGAGAGCACTTGGCACATGGTGCCGTGGGCTGGGACCGCCAGCTGCAGAGCTCAAGGGAAGAAGCCCCGTTGTGTCACAATGGTCTCCTTAGCTTCATGTGGATCACCTGTGTCACCATGGTCTCCTTGATTCCATGAGGCCCCACTGTGTCACAATGGCTCCTTGGCTTCATGTGGATCACCTGTGTCACAATAGTCTCCTTGATTCCATGAGGCCCCACTGGGTCACAATGGCTCCTTGGCTTCATGTGCATCACCTGTGTCACCATGGTCTCCTTGATTCCATGAGGCCCCACTTTGTCACAATGGCTCCTTGCTTCCATGAGGTTCTGCAGTGTCACCATGCTCACCTTTGATCCACATTGTCATAATGGACAATTGCTTCCATGTGGCCCCACTGTGTCACAATAGCCCCTTGCTTCCATAGGTTTTCTAGAATGTAACGTATAATTTTCTACAATGTAACAATGGACTCCTTGGTTCTGTGAGCTACCCTGCTTTTTGCAGAGGTGTCTTTGGTTCCAACAAGGCCCCGCTGTGTCTCAGTGCACCCTGGCTTCCATGTGCATCTGGAGTATCACAAAGGCTCCTTGGTTCCACGAGGTCTTGCTGTGTCACAATGGATCCTGTGCTCCATGAGGCCCTCCAAAGTCATCATGGAGCCTTGATTCCATGTGCTTCCATTGTGTCCCAGGGATCACCTTGGTTCCATCAGTTTCCTTAGTGGCACAATGCTCTCCATGCTTCCATGATTGCCCACAATGTCACAATGCGCTCCATGCTTCCATGAGGCCCTGCTTTGCCACAATGGTCCCCTTGTGTCCATGAGGCCCCGCTGTGTCCCAATGGACGGATGGTTCCATGAGGTTCCGTGCTGTCCCCATGGTCTTCTTGAATCCGCAGTGTAACAATGGACCATTGCTTCCAGGCGGCCTCTCTGTGTCACAAGGGGCTCCTTGATTCCATGATTCCCCACGGTGTCACCATGGAGCCTTGTTTCTAGGAGGTTCTGTACTGTCACAATTGTCTCCTTGATCCCATGAGCCCCTGCAGTGTCACAATGGCTCCTTGCTTCCATGAGGAACACAAAAGCTTTGCATCAACACTGAGCAACAGCTGCTGAACACACCTGCGAGCATCTGCTTGCATCAAAAGAGGGCTTCAAGCTGAGAAAGGCAGCAGCAGCTTCCATCTGCAAGAGAGAGACAGGCGAAGGACAGGGACAGAGATATCAGTGGAAGGACTGCGAGAATTCTGCTCCCAGAGATCATTCCTGCTCACAGTGTCCCTTGTAGAAAGGGGACATCATTCCAGGCAGCCTGGACTGAGTATGTGGGTTTGTTGTTGAGGAAACCTGCTCAGGCTTTTCCATTCTTTCCTTACAAACAGGAAAACTTCTCTGGGCCTGTGTGCAGGCAGAGCCCTGAGGAGAGCAGTAGGCACATGGTGCCGTGGGCTGGGACCGCCAGCTGCAGAGCTCAAGGGAAGAAGCCCCGTTGTGTCACAATGGCTCCTTAGCTTCATGTGGATCACCTGTGTCACAATAGTCTCCTTGATTCCATGAGGCCCCACTGTGTCACAATGGCTCCTTGGCTTCATGTGGATCACCTGTGTCACCATGGTCTCCTTGATTCCATGAGGCCCCACTGGGTCACAATGGCTCCTTGGCTTCATGTGCATCACCTGTGTCACCATGGTCTCCTTGATTCCATGAGGCCCCACTGGGTCACAATGGCTCCTTGGCTTCATGTGCATCACCTGTGTCACCATGGTCTCCTTGATTCCATGAGGCCCCACTGGGTCACAATGGCTCCTTGGCTTCATGTGCATCACCTGTGTCACCATGGTCTCCTTGATTCCATGAGGCCCCACTGTGTCACAATGGCTCCTTGCTTCCATGAGATTCCGCAGTGTCACCATGCTCACCTTTGATCCACATTGTCATAATGGACAATTGCTTCCATGTGGCCCCACTGTGTCACAATAGCCCCTTGCTTCCATAGGTTTTCTAGAATGTAATGTATAATTTTCTACAATGTAACAATGGACTCCTTGGTTCTGTGAGCTACCCTGCTTTTTGCAGAGGTGTCTTTGGTTCCAACAAGGCCCCGCTGTGTCTCAGTGCACCCTGGCTTCCATGCGCATCTGGAGTATCACAAAGGCTCCTTGGTTCCACGAGGTCTTGCTGTGTCACAATGGATCCTGTGCTCCATGAGGCCCTCCAAAGTCATCATGGAGCCTTGATTCCATGTGCTTCCATTGCGTCCCAGGGATCGCCTTGGTTCCATCAGTTTCCTTAGTGGCACAATGCTCTCCATGCTTCCATGAGGCCCTGCTTTGCCACAATGGTCCCCTTGTGTCCATGAGGCCCCGCTGTGTCCCAGTGGACGGATGGTTCCATGAGGTTCCGTGCTGTCCCCATGGTCTTCTTGAATCCGCAGTGTAACAATGGACCATTGCTTCCAGGCGGCCTCTCTGTGTCACAAGGGGCTCCTTGATTCCATGATTCCCCACGGTGTCACCATGGAGCCTTGTTTCTAGGAGGTTCTGTACTGTCACAATTGTCTCCTGGATCCCATGAGCACCTGCAGTGTCACAATGGCTCCCTGCTTCCATGAGGAACACAAAAGCTTTGCATCAACACTGAGCAACAGCTGCTGAACACACCTGGGAGCATCTGCTTGCATCAAAAGAGGGCTTCAAGCTGAGAAAGGCACCAGCAGCTTCCATCTGCAAGAGAGAGACAGGCAAAGGACAGGGACAGAGATATCAGTGGAAGGACTGCGAGAATTCTGCTCCCAGAGATCATTCCTGCTCACAGTGTCCCTTGTAGAAAGGGGACATCACTCCAGGCAGCCTGGACTGAGCATGTGGGTTTGTTGTTTAGCAAACCTGCTCAGGCTTTTCCATTCTTTCCTTACAAACAGGAAAACTTCTCTGGGCCTGTGTGCAGGCAGAGCCCTGAGGAGAGCAGTAGGCACATGGTGCCGTGGGCTGGGACCGCCAGCTGCAGAGCTCAAGGGAAGAAGCCCCGTTGTGTCACAATGGTCTCCTTAGCTTCATGTGGATCACCTGTGTCACAATAGTCTCCTTGATTCCATGAGGCCCCACTGTGTCACAATGGCTCCTTGGCTTCATGTGCATCACCTGTGTCACCATGGTCTCCTTGATTCCATGAGGCCCCACTGGGTCACAATGGCTCCTTGGCTTCATGTGCATCACCTGTGTCACCATGGTCTCCTTGATTCCATGAGGCCCCACTTTGTCACAATGGCTCCTTGCTTCCATGAGATTCCGCAGTGTCACCATGCTCACCTTTGATCCACATTGTCATAATGGACAATTGCTTCCATGTGGCCCCACTGTGTCACAATAGCCCCTTGCTTCCATAGGTTTTCTAGAATGTAACGTATAATTTTCTACAATGTAACAATGGACTCCTTGGTTCTGTGAGCTACCCTGCTTTTTGCAGAGGTGTCTTTGGTTCCAACAAGGCCGCGCTGTGTCTCAGTGCACCCTGGCTTCCATGCGCATCTGGAGTATCACAAAGGCTCCTTGGTTCCACGAGGTCTTGCTGTGTCACAATGGATCCTGTGCTCCATGAGGCCCTCCAAAGTCATCATGGAGCCTTGATTCCATGTGCTTCCATTGTGTCCCAGGGATCGCCTTGGTTCCATCAGTTTCCTTAGTGGCACAATGCTCTCCATGCTTCCATGATTGCCCACAATGTCACAATGCTCTCCATGCTTCCATGAGGCCCTGCTTTGCCACAATGGTCCCCTTGTGTCCATGAGGCCCCGCTGTGTCCCAATGGACGGATGGTTCCATGAGGTTCCGTGCTGTCCCCATGGTCTTCTTGAATCCGCAGTGTAACAATGGACCATTGCTTCCAGGCGGCCTCTCTGTGTCACAAGGGGCTCCTTGATTCCATGATTCCCCACGGTGTCACCATGGAGCCTTGTTTCTAGGAGGTTCTGTACTGTCACAATTGTCTCCTGGATCCCATGAGCCCCTGCAGTGTCACAATGGCTCCTTGCTTCCATGAGGAACACAAAAGCTTTGCATCAACACTGAGCAACAGCTGCTGAACACACCTGCGAGCATCTGCTTGCATCAAAAGAGGGCTTCAAGCTGAGAAAGGCACCAGCAGCTTCCATCTGCAACAGAGAGCCAGGCGAAGGACAGGGACAGAGAATTCCGTGGAAAGACTGCGAGAATTCTGCTCCCAGAGATCATTCCTGCTCACAGTGTCCCTTGTAGAAAGGGGACATCATTCCAGGCAGCCTGGACTGAGTATGTAGGGTTTGTTGTTTAGCAAACCTGCTCAGGCTTTTCCATTCTTTCCTTACAAACAGGAAGACTTCTCTGGGCCTGTGTGCAGGCAGAGCCCTGAGGAGAGCACTTGGCACATGGTGCCGTGGGCTGGGACCGCCAGCTGCAGAGCTCAAGGGAAGAAGCCCCGTTGTGTCACAATGGCTCCTTAGCTTCATGTGCATCACCTGTGTCACAATCGTCTCCTTGATTCCATGAGGCCCCACTGTGTCACAATGGCTCCTTGGCTTCATGTGCATCACCTGTGTCACCATGGTCTCCTTGATTCCATGAGGCCCCACTTTGTCACAATGGCTCCTTGCTTCCATGAGATTCCGCAGTGTCACCATGCTCACCTTTGATCCACATTGTCATAATGGACAATTGCTTCCATGTGGCCCCACTGTGTCACAATAGCCCCTTGCTTCCATAGGTTTTCTAGAATGTAATGTATAATTTTCTACAATGTAACAATGGACTCCTTGGTTCTGTGAGCTACCCTGCTTTTTGCAGAGGTGTCTTTGGTTCCAACAAGGCCGCGCTGTGTCTCAGTGCACCCTGGCTTCCATGCGCATCTGGAGTATCACAAAGGCTCCTTGGTTCCACGAGGTCTTGCTGTGTCACAATGGATCCTGTGCTCCATGAGGCCCTCCAAAGTCATCATGGAGCCTTGATTCCATGTGCTTCCATTGTGTCCCAGGGATTGCCTTGGTTCCATCAGTTTCCTTAGTGGCACAATGCTCTCCATGCTTCCATGAGGCCCTGCTTTGCCACAATGGTCCCCTTGTGTCCATGAGGCCCCGCTGTGTCCCAATGGACGGATGGTTCCATGAGGTTCCGTGCTGTCCCCATGGTCTTCTTGAATCCGCAGTGTAACAATGGACCATTGCTTCCAGGAGGCCTCTCTGTGTCACAAGGGGCTCCTTGATTCCATGATTCCCCACGGTGTCACCATGGAGCCTTGTTTCTAGGAGGTTCTGTACTGTCACAATTGTCTCCTTGATCCCATGAGCCCCTGCAGTGTCACAATGGCTCCTTGCTTCCATGAGGAACACAAAAGCTTTGCATCAACACTGAGCAACAGCTGCTGAACACACCTGGGAGCATCTGCTTGCATCAAAAGAGGGCTTCAAGCTGAGAAAGGCAGCAGCAGCTTCCATCTGCAAGAGAGAGATAGGCGAAGGACAGGGACAGAGATATCAGTGGAAGGACTGCGAGAATTCTGCTCCCAGAGATCATTCCTGCTCACAGTGTCCCTTGTAGAAAGGGGACATCATTCCAGGCAGCCTGGACTGAGTATGTGGGTTTGTTGTTGAGGAAACCTGCTCAGGCTTTTCCATTCTTTCCTTACAAACAGGAAAACTTCTCTGGGCCTGTGTGCAGGCAGAGCCCTGAGGAGAGCAGTAGGCACATGGTGCCGTGGGCTGGGACCGCCAGCTGCAGAGCTCAAGGGAAGAAGCCCCGTTGTGTCACAATGGCTCCTTAGCTTCATGTGCATCACCTGTGTCACCATGGTCTCCTTGATTCCATGAGGCCCCACTGGGTCACAATGGCTCCTTGGCTTCATGTGCATCACCTGTGTCACCATGGTCTCCTTGATTCCATGAGGCCCCACTGGGTCACAATGGCTCCTTGGCTTCATGTGCATCACCTGTGTCACCATGGTCTCCTTGATTCCATGAGGCCCCACTGGGTCACAATGGCTCCTTGCTTCCATGAGATTCCGCAGTGTCACCATGCTCACCTTTGATCCACATTGTCATAATGGACAATTGCTTCCATGTGGCCCCACTGTGTCACAATAGCCCCTTGCTTCCATAGGTTTTCTAGAATGTAACGTATAATTTTCTACAATGTAACAATGGACTCCTTGGTTCTGTGAGCTACCCTGCTTTTTGCAGAGGTGTCTTTGGTTCCAACAAGGCCGCGCTGTGTCTCAGTGCACCCTGGCTTCCATGCGCATCTGGAGTATCACAAAGGCTCCTTGGTTCCACGAGGTCTTGCTGTGTCACAATGGATCCTGTGCTCCATGAGGCCCTCCAAAGTCATCATGGAGCCTTGATTCCATGTGCTTCCATTGCGTCCCAGGGATCGCCTTGGTTCCATCAGTTTCCTTAGTGGCACAATGCTCTCCATGCTTCCATGATTGCCCACAATGTCACAATGCTCTCCATGCTTCCATGAGGCCCTGCTTTGCCACAATGGTCCCCTTGTGTCCATGAGGCCCCGCTGTGTCCCAATGGACGGATGGTTCCATGAGGTTCCGTGCTGTCCCCATGGTCTTCTTGAATCCGCAGTGTAACAATGGACCATTGCTTCCAGGCGGCCTCTCTGTGTCACAAGGGGCTCCTTGATTCCATGATTCCCCACGGTGTCACCATGGAGCCTTGTTTCTAGGAGGTTCTGTACTGTCACAATTGTCTCCTGGATCCCATGAGCCCCTGCAGTGTCACAATGGCTCCTTGCTTCCATGAGGAACACAAAAGCTTTGCATCAACACTGAGCAACAGCTGCTGAACACACCTGCGAGCATCTGCTTGCATCAAAAGAGGGCTTCAAGCTGAGAAAGGCACCAGCAGCTTCCATCTGCAACAGAGAGCCAGGCAAAGGACAGGGACAGAGAATTCAGTGGAAAGACTGCGGGAATTCTGCTCCCAGAGATCATTCCTGCTCACAGTGTCCCTTGTAGAAAGGGGACATCATTCCAGGCAGCCTGGACTGAGTATGTGGGTTTGTTGTTGAGGAAACCTGCTCAGGCTTTTCCATTCTTTCCTTACAAACAGGAAAACTTCTCTGGGCCTGTGTGCAGGCAGAGCCCTGAGGAGAGCACTTGGCACATGGTGCCGTGGGCTGGGACCGCCAGCTGCAGAGCTCAAGGGAAGAAGCCCCGTTGTGTCACAATGGTCTCCTTAGCTTCATGTGGATCACCTGTGTCACAATAGTCTCCTTGATTCCATGAGGCCCCACTGTGTCACAATGGCTCCTTGGCTTCATGTGGATCACCTGTGTCACAATAGTCTCCTTGATTCCATGAGGCCCCACTGGGTCACAATGGCTCCTTGGCTTCATGTGCATCACCTGTGTCACCATGGTCTCCTTGATTCCATGAGGCCCCACTGTGTCACAATGGCTCCTTGCTTCCATGAGATTCCGCAGTGTCACCATGCTCACCTTTGATCCACATTGTCATAATGGACAATTGCTTCCATGTGGCCCCACTGTGTCACAATAGCCCCTTGCTTCCATAGGTTTTCTAGAATGTAACGTATAATTTTCTACAATGTAACAATGGACTCCTTGGTTCTGTGAGCTACCCTGCTTTTTGCAGAGGTGTCTTTGGTTCCAACAAGGCCCCGCTGTGTCTCAGTGCACCCTGGCTTCCATGCGCATCTGGAGTATCACAAAGGCTCCTTGGTTCCACGAGGTCTTGCTGTGTCACAATGGATCCTGTGCTCCATGAGGCCCTCCAAAGTCATCATGGAGCCTTGATTCCATGTGCTTCCATTGTGTCCCAGGGATCGCCTTGGTTCCATCAGTTTCCTTAGTGGCACAATGCTCTGCATGCTTCCATGATTGCCCACAATGTCACAATGCGCTCCATGCTTCCATGAGGCCCTGCTTTGCCACAATGGTCCCCTTGTGTCCATGAGGCCCCGCTGTGTCCCAATGGACGGATGGTTCCATGAGGTTCCGTGCTGTCCCCATGGTCTTCTTGAATCCGCAGTGTAACAATGGACCATTGCTTCCAGGAGGCCTCTCTGTGTCACAAGGGGCTCCTTGATTCCATGATTCCCCACGGTGTCACCATGGAGCCTTGTTTCTAGGAGGTTCTGTACTGTCACAATTGTCTCCTTGATGCCATGAGCCCCTGCAGTGTCACAATGGCTCCTTGCTTCCATGAGGAACACAAAAGCTTTGCATCAACACTGAGCAACAGCTGCTGAACACACCTGGGAGCATCTGCTTGCATCAAAAGAGGGCTTCAAGCTGAGAAAGGCACCAGCAGCTTCCATCTGCAAGAGAGAGACAGGCGAAGGACAGGGACAGAGAATTCCGTGGAAGGACTGCGAGAATTCTGCTCCCAGAGATCATTCCTGCTCACAGTGTCCCTTGTAGAAAGGGGACATCATTCCAGGCAGCCTGGACTGAGCATGTGGGTTTGTTGTTGAGGAAACCTGCTCAGGCTTTTCCATTCTTTCCTTACAAACAGGAAAACTTCTCTGGGCCTGTGTGCAGGCAGAGCCCTGAGGAGAGCAGTAGGCACATGGTGCCGTGGGCTGGGACCGCCAGCTGCAGAGCTCAAGGGAAGAAGCCCCGTTGTGTCACAATGGCTCCTTAGCTTCATGTGCATCACCTGTGTCACAATAGTCTCCTTGATTCCATGAGGCCCCACTGTGTCACAATGGCTCCTTGGCTTCATGTGCATCACCTGTGTCACCATGGTCTCCTTGATTCCATGAGGCCCCACTGGGTCACAATGGCTCCTTGGCTTCATGTGCATCACCTGTGTCACCATGGTCTCCTTGATTCCATGAGGCCCCACTGGGTCACAATGGCTCCTTGGCTTCATGTGCATCACCTGTGTCACCATGGTCTCCTTGATTCCATGAGGCCCCACTGGGTCACAATGGCTCCTTGGCTTCATGTGCATCACCTGTGTCACCATGGTCTCCTTGATTCCATGAGGCCCCACTGGGTCACAATGGCTCCTTGCTTCCATGAGATTCCGCAGTGTCACCATGCTCACCTTTGATCCACATTGTCATAATGGACAATTGCTTCCATGTGGCCCCACTGTGTCACAATAGCCCCTTGCTTCCATAGGTTTTCTAGAATGTAACGTATAATTTTCTACAATGTAACAATGGACTCCTTGGTTCTGTGAGCTACCCTGCTTTTTGCAGAGGTGTCTTTGGTTCCAACAAGGCCGCGCTGTGTCTCAGTGCACCCTGGCTTCCATGCGCATCTGGAGTATCACAAAGGCTCCTTGGTTCCACGAGGTCTTGCTGTGTCACAATGGATCCTGTGCTCCATGAGGCCCTCCAAAGTCATCATGGAGCCTTGATTCCATGTGCTTCCATTGAGTCCCTGGGATCGCCTTGGTTCCATCAGTTTCCTTAGTGGCACAATGCTCTCCATGCTTCCATGAGGCCCTGCTTTGCCACAATGGTCCCCTTGTGTCCATGAGGCCCCGCTGTGTCCCAGTGGACGGATGGTTCCAGGAGGTTCCGTGCTGTCCCCATGGTCTTCTTGAATCCGCAGTGTAACAATGGACCATTGCTTCCAGGCGGCCTCTCTGTGTCACAAGGGGCTCCTTGATTCCATGATTCCCCACGGTGTCACCATGGAGCCTTGTTTCTAGGAGGTTCTGTACTGTCACAATTGTCTCCTGGATCCCATGAGCACCTGCAGTGTCACAATGGCTCCCTGCTTCCATGAGGAACACAAAAGCTTTGCATCAACACTGAGCAACAGCTGCTGAACACACCTGGGAGCATCTGCTTGCATCAAAAGAGGGCTTCAAGCTGAGAAAGGCAGCAGCAGCTTCCATCTGCAAGAGAGAGATAGGCGAAGGACAGGGACAGAGATATCAGTGGAAGGACTGCGAGAATTCTGCTCCCAGAGATCATTCCTGCTCACAGTGTCCCTTGTAGAAAGGGGACATCATTCCAGGCAGCCTGGACTGAGTATGTGGGTTTGTTGTTGAGGAAACCTGCTCAGGCTTTTCCATTCTTTCCTTACAAACAGGAAAACTTCTCTGGGCCTGTGTGCAGGCAGAGCCCTGAGGAGAGCAGTAGGCACATGGTGCCGTGGGCTGGGACCGCCAGCTGCAGAGCTCAAGGGAAGAAGCCCCGTTGTGTCACAATGGCTCCTTAGCTTCATGTGCATCACCTGTGTCACCATGGTCTCCTTGATTCCATGAGGCCCCACTGGGTCACAATGGCTCCTTGGCTTCATGTGCATCACCTGTGTCACCATGGTCTCCTTGATTCCATGAGGCCCCACTGGGTCACAATGGCTCCTTGGCTTCATGTGCATCACCTGTGTCACCATGGTCTCCTTGATTCCATGAGGCCCCACTTTGTCACAATGGCTCCTTGCTTCCATGAGATTCCGCAGTGTCACCATGCTCACCTTTGATCCACATTGTCATAATGGACAATTGCTTCCATGTGGCCCCACTGTGTCACAATAGCCCCTTGCTTCCATAGGTTTTCTAGAATGTAACGTATAATTTTCTACAATGTAACAATGGACTCCTTGGTTCTGTGAGCTACCCTGCTTTTTGCAGAGGTGTCTTTGGTTCCAACAAGGCCGCGCTGTGTCTCAGTGCACCCTGGCTTCCATGCGCATCTGGAGTATCACAAAGGCTCCTTGGTTCCACGAGGTCTTGCTGTGTCACAATGGATCCTGTGCTCCATGAGGCCCTCCAAAGTCATCATGGAGCCTTGATTCCATGTGCTTCCATTGTGTCCCAGGGATCGCCTTGGTTCCATCAGTTTCCTTAGTGGCACAATGCTCTCCATGCTTCCATGATTGCCCACAATGTCACAATGCTCTCCATGCTTCCATGAGGCCCTGCTTTGCCACAATGGTCCCCTTGTGTCCATGAGGCCCCGCTGTGTCCCAATGGACGGATGGTTCCATGAGGTTCCGTGCTGTCCCCATGGTCTTCTTGAATCCGCAGTGTAACAATGGACCATTGCTTCCAGGCGGCCTCTCTGTGTCACAAGGGGCTCCTTGATTCCATGATTCCCCACGGTGTCACCATGGAGCCTTGTTTCTAGGAGGTTCTGTACTGTCACAATTGTCTCCTGGATCCCATGAGCCCCTGCAGTGTCACAATGGCTCCTTGCTTCCATGAGGAACACAAAAGCTTTGCATCAACACTGAGCAACAGCTGCTGAACACACCTGCGAGCATCTGCTTGCATCAAAAGAGGGCTTCAAGCTGAGAAAGGCACCAGCAGCTTCCATCTGCAACAGAGAGCCAGGCGAAGGACAGGGACAGAGAATTCCGTGGAAAGACTGCGAGAATTCTGCTCCCAGAGATCATTCCTGCTCACAGTGTCCCTTGTAGAAAGGGGACATCATTCCAGGCAGCCTGGACTGAGTATGTAGGGTTTGTTGTTTAGCAAACCTGCTCAGGCTTTTCCATTCTTTCCTTACAAACAGGAAGACTTCTCTGGGCCTGTGTGCAGGCAGAGCCCTGAGGAGAGCACTTGGCACATGGTGCCGTGGGCTGGGACCGCCAGCTGCAGAGCTCAAGGGAAGAAGCCCCGTTGTGTCACAATGGCTCCTTAGCTTCATGTGCATCACCTGTGTCACAATCGTCTCCTTGATTCCATGAGGCCCCACTGTGTCACAATGGCTCCTTGGCTTCATGTGCATCACCTGTGTCACCATGGTCTCCTTGATTCCATGAGGCCCCACTTTGTCACAATGGCTCCTTGCTTCCATGAGATTCCGCAGTGTCACCATGCTCACCTTTGATCCACATTGTCATAATGGACAATTGCTTCCATGTGGCCCCACTGTGTCACAATAGCCCCTTGCTTCCATAGGTTTTCTAGAATGTAATGTATAATTTTCTACAATGTAACAATGGACTCCTTGGTTCTGTGAGCTACCCTGCTTTTTGCAGAGGTGTCTTTGGTTCCAACAAGGCCGCGCTGTGTCTCAGTGCACCCTGGCTTCCATGCGCATCTGGAGTATCACAAAGGCTCCTTGGTTCCACGAGGTCTTGCTGTGTCACAATGGATCCTGTGCTCCATGAGGCCCTCCAAAGTCATCATGGAGCCTTGATTCCATGTGCTTCCATTGTGTCCCAGGGATCGCCTTGGTTCCATCAGTTTCCTTAGTGGCACAATGCTCTCCATGCTTCCATGAGGCCCTGCTTTGCCACAATGGTCCCCTTGTGTCCATGAGGCCCCGCTGTGTCCCAATGGACGGATGGTTCCATGAGGTTCCGTGCTGTCCCCATGGTCTTCTTGAATCCGCAGTGTAACAATGGACCATTGCTTCCAGGCGGCCTCTCTGTGTCACAAGGGGCTCCTTGATTCCATGATTCCCCACGGTGTCACCATGGAGCCTTGTTTCTAGGAGGTTCTGTACTGTCACAATTGTCTCCTGGATCCCATGAGCCCCTGCAGTGTCACAATGGCTCCTTGCTTCCATGAGGAACACAAAAGCTTTGCATCAACACTGAGCAACAGCTGCTGAACACACCTGGGAGCATCTGCTTGCATCAAAAGAGGGCTTCAAGCTGAGAAAGGCAGCAGCAGCTTCCATCTGCAAGAGAGAGACAGGCGAAGGACAGGGACAGAGATATCAGTGGAAGGACTGCGAGAATTCTGCTCCCAGAGATCATTCCTGCTCACAGTGTCCCTTGTAGAAAGGGGACATCATTCCAGGCAGCCTGGACTGAGTATGTGGGTTTGTTGTTGAGGAAACCTGCTCAGGCTTTTCCATTCTTTCCTTACAAACAGGAAAACTTCTCTGGGCCTGTGTGCAGGCAGAGCCCTGAGGAGAGCACTTGGCACATGGTGCCGTGGGCTGGGACCGCCAGCTGCAGAGCTCAAGGGAAGAAGCCCCGTTGTGTCACAATGGCTCCTTAGCTTCATGTGCATCACCTGTGTCACCATGGTCTCCTTGATTCCATGAGGCCCCACTGGGTCACAATGGCTCCTTGGCTTCATGTGCATCACCTGTGTCACCATGGTCTCCTTGATTCCATGAGGCCCCACTGGGTCACAATGGCTCCTTGGCTTCATGTGCATCACCTGTGTCACCATGGTCTCCTTGATTCCATGAGGCCCCACTGTGTCACAATGGCTCCTTGCTTCCATGAGATTCCGCAGTGTCACCATGCTCACCTTTGATCCACATTGTCATAATGGACAATTGCTTCCATGTGGCCCCACTGTGTCACAATAGCCCCTTGCTTCCATAGGTTTTCTAGAATGTAACGTATAATTTTCTACAATGTAACAATGGACTCCTTGGTTCTGTGAGCTACCCTGCTTTTTGCAGAGGTGTCTTTGGTTCCAACAAGGCCGCGCTGTGTCTCAGTGCACCCTGGCTTCCATGCGCATCTGGAGTATCACAAAGGCTCCTTGGTTCCACGAGGTCTTGCTGTGTCACAATGGATCCTGTGCTCCATGAGGCCCTCCAAAGTCATCATGGAGCCTTGATTCCATGTGCTTCCATTGTGTCCCAGGGATCGCCTTGGTTCCATCAGTTTCCTTAGTGGCACAATGCTCTCCATGCTTCCATGATTGCCCACAATGTCACAATGCTCTCCATGCTTCCATGAGGCCCTGCTTTGCCACAATGGTCCCCTTGTGTCCATGAGGCCCCGCTGTGTCCCAATGGACGGATGGTTCCATGAGGTTCCGTGCTGTCCCCATGGTCTTCTTGAATCCGCAGTGTAACAATGGACCATTGCTTCCAGGCGGCCTCTCTGTGTCACAAGGGGCTCCTTGATTCCATGATTCCCCACGGTGTCACCATGGAGCCTTGTTTCTAGGAGGTTCTGTACTGTCACAATTGTCTCCTTGATCCCATGAGCCCCTGCAGTGTCACAATGGCTCCTTGCTTCCATGAGGAACACAAAAGCTTTGCATCAACACTGAGCAACAGCTGCTGAACACACCTGCGAGCATCTGCTTGCATCAAAAGAGGGCTTCAAGCTGAGAAAGGCACCAGCAGCTTCCATCTGCAACAGAGAGCCAGGCAAAGGACAGGGACAGAGAATTCAGTGGAAAGACTGCGGGAATTCTGCTCCCAGAGATCATTCCTGCTCACAGTGTCCCTTGTAGAAAGGGGACATCATTCCAGGCAGCCTGGACTGAGTATGTGGGTTTGTTGTTGAGGAAACCTGCTCAGGCTTTTCCATTCTTTCCTTACAAACAGGAAAACTTCTCTGGGCCTGTGTGCAGGCAGAGCCCTGAGGAGAGCACTTGGCACATGGTGCCGTGGGCTGGGACCGCCAGCTGCAGAGCTCAAGGGAAGAAGCCCCGTTGTGTCACAATGGTCTCCTTAGCTTCATGTGGATCACCTGTGTCACAATAGTCTCCTTGATTCCATGAGGCCCCACTGTGTCACAATGGCTCCTTGGCTTCATGTGGATCACCTGTGTCACAATAGTCTCCTTGATTCCATGAGGCCCCACTGGGTCACAATGGCTCCTTGGCTTCATGTGCATCACCTGTGTCACCATGGTCTCCTTGATTCCATGAGGCCCCACTGTGTCACAATGGCTCCTTGCTTCCATGAGGTTCTGCAGTGTCACCATGCTCACCTTTGATCCACATTGTCATAATGGACAATTGCTTCCATGTGGCCCCACTGTGTCACAATAGCCCCTTGCTTCCATAGGTTTTCTAGAATGTAACGTATAATTTTCTACAATGTAACAATGGACTCCTTGGTTCTGTGAGCTACCCTGCTTTTTGCAGAGGTGTCTTTGGTTCCAACAAGGCCCCGCTGTGTCTCAGTGCACCCTGGCTTCCATGCGCATCTGGAGTATCACAAAGGCTCCTTGGTTCCACGAGGTCTTGCTGTGTCACAATGGATCCTGTGCTCCATGAGGCCCTCCAAAGTCATCATGGAGCCTTGATTCCATGTGCTTCCATTGTGTCCCAGGGATCGCCTTGGTTCCATCAGTTTCCTTAGCGGCACAATGCTCTCCATGCTTCCATGATTGCCCACAATGTCACAATGCGCTCCATGCTTCCATGAGGCCCTGCTTTGCCACAATGGTCCCCTTGTGTCCATGAGGCCCCGCTGTGTCCCAATGGACGGATGGTTCCATGAGGTTCCGTGCTGTCCCCATGGTCTTCTTGAATCCGCAGTGTAACAATGGACCATTGCTTCCAGGAGGCCTCTCTGTGTCACAAGGGGCTCCTTGATTCCATGATTCCCCACGGTGTCACCATGGAGCCTTGTTTCTAGGAGGTTCTGTACTGTCACAATTGTCTCCTTGATGCCATGAGCCCCTGCAGTGTCACAATGGCTCCTTGCTTCCATGAGGAACACAAAAGCTTTGCATCAACACTGAGCAACAGCTGCTGAACACACCTGGGAGCATCTGCTTGCATCAAAAGAGGGCTTCAAGCTGAGAAAGGCACCAGCAGCTTCCATCTGCAAGAGAGAGACAGGCGAAGGACAGGGACAGAGAATTCCGTGGAAGGACTGCGAGAATTCTGCTCCCAGAGATCATTCCTGCTCACAGTGTCCCTTGTAGAAAGGGGACATCATTCCAGGCAGCCTGGACTGAGCATGTGGGTTTGTTGTTGAGGAAACCTGCTCAGGCTTTTCCATTCTTTCCTTACAAACAGGAAAACTTCTCTGGGCCTGTGTGCAGGCAGAGCCCTGAGGAGAGCAGTAGGCACATGGTGCCGTGGGCTGGGACCGCCAGCTGCAGAGCTCAAGGGAAGAAGCCCCGTTGTGTCACAATGGCTCCTTAGCTTCATGTGCATCACCTGTGTCACAATAGTCTCCTTGATTCCATGAGGCCCCACTGGGTCACAATGGCTCCTTGGCTTCATGTGCATCACCTGTGTCACCATGGTCTCCTTGATTCCATGAGGCCCCACTGGGTCACAATGGCTCCTTGGCTTCATGTGCATCACCTGTGTCACCATGGTCTCCTTGATTCCATGAGGCCCCACTGGGTCACAATGGCTCCTTGGCTTCATGTGCATCACCTGTGTCACCATGGTCTCCTTGATTCCATGAGGCCCCACTGGGTCACAATGGCTCCTTGGCTTCATGTGCATCACCTGTGTCACCATGGTCTCCTTGATTCCATGAGGCCCCACTGGGTCACAATGGCTCCTTGCTTCCATGAGATTCCGCAGTGTCACCATGCTCACCTTTGATCCACATTGTCATAATGGACAATTGCTTCCATGTGGCCCCACTGTGTCACAATAGCCCCTTGCTTCCATAGGTTTTCTAGAATGTAACGTATAATTTTCTACAATGTAACAATGGACTCCTTGGTTCTGTGAGCTACCCTGCTTTTTGCAGAGGTGTCTTTGGTTCCAACAAGGCCGCGCTGTGTCTCAGTGCACCCTGGCTTCCATGCGCATCTGGAGTATCACAAAGGCTCCTTGGTTCCACGAGGTCTTGCTGTGTCACAATGGATCCTGTGCTCCATGAGGCCCTCCAAAGTCATCATGGAGCCTTGATTCCATGTGCTTCCATTGAGTCCCTGGGATCGCCTTGGTTCCATCAGTTTCCTTAGTGGCACAATGCTCTCCATGCTTCCATGAGGCCCTGCTTTGCCACAATGGTCCCCTTGTGTCCATGAGGCCCCGCTGTGTCCCAGTGGACGGATGGTTCCAGGAGGTTCCGTGCTGTCCCCATGGTCTTCTTGAATCCGCAGTGTAACAATGGATCATTGCTTCCAGGCGGCCTCTCTGTGTCACAAGGGGCTCCTTGATTCCATGATTCCCCACGGTGTCACCATGGAGCCTTGTTTCTAGGAGGTTCTGTACTGTCACAATTGTCTCCTGGATCCCATGAGCACCTGCAGTGTCACAATGGCTCCCTGCTTCCATGAGGAACACAAAAGCTTTGCATCAACACTGAGCAACAGCTGCTGAACACACCTGGGAGCATCTGCTTGCATCAAAAGAGGGCTTCAAGCTGAGAAAGGCAGCAGCAGCTTCCATCTGCAAGAGAGAGACAGGCAAAGGACAGGGACAGAGATATCAGTGGAAGGACTGCGAGAATTCTGCTCCCAGAGATCATTCCTGCTCACAGTGTCCCTTGTAGAAAGGGGACATCACTCCAGGCAGCCTGGACTGAGCATGTGGGTTTGTTGTTGAGGAAACCTGCTCAGGCTTTTCCATTCTTTCCTTACAAACAGGAAAACTTCTCTGGGCCTGTGTGCAGGCAGAGCCCTGAGGAGAGCAGTAGGCACATGGTGCCGTGGGCTGGGACCGCCAGCTGCAGAGCTCAAGGGAAGAAGCCCCGTTGTGTCACAATGGCTCCTTAGCTTCATGTGCATCACCTGTGTCACCATGGTCTCCTTGATTCCATGAGGCCCCACTGTGTCACAATAGCCCCTTGCTTCCATAGGTTTTCTAGAATGTAATGTATAATTTTCTACAATGTAACAATGGACTCCTTGGTTCTGTGAGCTACCCTGCTTTTTGCAGAGGTGTCTTTGGTTCCAACAAGGCCCCGCTGTGTCTCAGTGCACCCTGGCTTCCATGCGCATCTGGAGTATCACAAAGGCTCCTTGGTTCCACGAGGTCTTGCTGTGTCACAATGGATCCTGTGCTCCATGAGGCCCTCCAAAGTCATCATGGAGCCTTGATTCCATGTGCTTCCATTGTGTCCCAGGGATCGCCTTGGTTCCATCAGTTTCCTTAGTGGCACAATGCTCTCCATGCTTCCATGAGGCCCTGCTTTGCCACAATGGTCCCCTTGTGTCCATGAGGCCCCGCTGTGTCCCAATGGACGGATGGTTCCATGAGGTTCCGTGCTGTCCCCATGGTCTTCTTGAATCCGCAGTGTAACAATGGACCATTGCTTCCAGGCGGCCTCTCTGTGTCACAAGGGGCTCCTTGATTCCATGATTCCCCACGGTGTCACCATGGAGCCTTGTTTCTAGGAGGTTCTGTACTGTCACAATTGTCTCCTTGATCCCATGAGCCCCTGCAGTGTCACAATGGCTCCTTGCTTCCATGAGGAACACAAAAGCTTTGCATCAACACTGAGCAACAGCTGCTGAACACACCTGCGAGCATCTGCTTGCATCAAAAGAGGGCTTCAAGCTGAGAAAGGCACCAGCAGCTTCCATCTGCAACAGAGAGCCAGGCGAAGGACAGGGACAGAGAATTCCGTGGAAAGACTGCGAGAATTCTGCTCCCAGAGATCATTCCTGCTCACAGTGTCCCTTGTAGAAAGGGGACATCATTCCAGGCAGCCTGGACTGAGCATGTAGGGTTTGTTGTTGAGGAAACCTGCTCAGGCTTTTCCATTCTTTCCTTACAAACAGGAAAACTTCTCTGGGCCTGTGTGCAGGCAGAGCCCTGAGGAGAGCACTTGGCACATGGTGCCGTGGGCTGGGACCGCCAGCTGCAGAGCTCAAGGGAAGAAGCCCCGTTGTGTCACAATGGCTCCTTAGCTTCATGTGCATCACTTGTGTCACCATGGTCTCCTTGATTCCATGAGGCCCCACTTTGTCACAATGGCTCCTTGCTTCCATGAGGTTCCGCAGTGTCACCATGCTCACCTTTGATCCACATTGTCATAATGGACAATTGCTTCCATGTGGCCCCACTGTGTCACAATAGCCCCTTGCTTCCATAGGTTTTCTAGAATGTAATGTATAATTTTCTACAATGTAACAATGGACTCCTTGGTTCTGTGAGCTACCCTGCTTTTTGCAGAGGTGTCTTTGGTTCCAACAAGGCCGCGCTGTGTCTCAGTGCACCCTGGCTTCCATGCGCATCTGGAGTATCACAAAGGCTCCTTGGTTCCACGAGGTCTTGCTGTGTCACAATGGATCCTGTGCTCCATGAGGCCCTCCAAAGTCATCATGGAGCCTTGATTCCATGTGCTTCCATTGTGTCCCAGGGATCGCCTTGGTTCCATCAGTTTCCTTAGTGGCACAATGCTCTCCATGCTTCCATGAGGCCCTGCTTTGCCACAATGGTCCCCTTGTGT
The DNA here is from genome assembly GCF_020740725.1 of Corvus hawaiiensis. Taxonomy (NCBI): domain Eukaryota; kingdom Metazoa; phylum Chordata; class Aves; order Passeriformes; family Corvidae; genus Corvus; species Corvus hawaiiensis. Next base: position 11,957,271 of record NC_063232.1, on the reverse strand, counting down.
CCATGAGGCCCCGCTGTGTCCCAATGGACGGATGGTTCCATGAGGTTCCGTGCTGTCCCCATGGTCTTCTTGAATCCGCAGTGTAACAATGGACCATTGCTTCCAGGCGGCCTCTCTGTGTCACAAGGGGCTCCTTGATTCCATGATTCCCCACGGTGTCACCATGGAGCCTTGTTTCTAGGAGGTTCTGTACTGTCACAATTGTCTCCTGGATCCCATGAGCCCCTGCAGTGTCACAATGGCTCCTTGCTTCCATGAGGAACACAAAAGCTTTGCATCAACACTGAGCAACAGCTGCTGAACACACCTGCGAGCATCTGCTTGCATCAAAAGAGGGCTTCAAGCTGAGAAAGGCACCAGCAGCTTCCATCTGCAACAGAGAGCCAGGCAAAGGACAGGGACAGAGAATTCAGTGGAAAGACTGCGGGAATTCTGCTCCCAGAGATCATTCCTGCTCACAGTGTCCCTTGTAGAAAGGGGACATCATTCCAGGCAGCCTGGACTGAGCATGTAGGGTTTGTTGTTGAGGAAACCTGCTCAGGCTTTTCCATTCTTTCCTTACAAACAGGAAAACTTCTCTGGGCCTGTGTGCAGGCAGAGCCCTGAGGAGAGCACTTGGCACATGGTGCCGTGGGCTGGGACCGCCAGCTGCAGAGCTCAAGGGAAGAAGCCCCGTTGTGTCACAATGGTCTCCTTAGCTTCATGTGCATCACCTGTGTCACCATAGTCTCCTTGATTCCATGAGGCCCCACTGTGTCACAATGGCTCCTTGGCTTCATGTGGATCACCTGTGTCACAATAGTCTCCTTGATTCCATGAGGCCCCACTGGGTCACAATGGCTCCTTGGCTTCATGTGCATCACCTGTGTCACCATGGTCTCCTTGATTCCATGAGGCCCCACTTTGTCACAATGGCTCCTTGCTTCCATGAGGTTCTGCAGTGTCACCATGCTCACCTTTGATCCACATTGTCATAATGGACAATTGCTTCCATGTGGCCCCACTATGTCACAATAGCCCCTTGCTTCCATAGGTTTTCTAGAATGTAACGTATAATTTTCTACAATGTAACAATGGACTCCTTGGTTCTGTGAGCTACCCTGCTTTTTGCAGAGGTGTCTTTGGTTCCAACAAGGCCCCGCTGTGTCTCAGTGCACCCTGGCTTCCATGTGCATCTGGAGTATCACAAAGGCTCCTTGGTTCCACGAGGTCTTGCTGTGTCACAATGGATCCTGTGCTCCATGAGGCCCTCCAAAGTCATCATGGAGCCTTGATTCCATGTGCTTCCATTGTGTCCCAGGGATCGCCTTGGTTCCATCAGTTTCCTTAGTGGCACAATGCTCTCCATGCTTCCATGATTGCCCACAATGTCACAATGCGCTCCATGCTTCCATGAGGCCCTGCTTTGCCACAATGGTCCCCTTGTGTCCATGAGGCCCCGCTGTGTCCCAATGGACGGATGGTTCCATGAGGTTCCGTGCTGTCCCCATGGTCTTCTTGAATCCGCAGTGTAACAATGGACCATTGCTTCCAGGCGGCCTCTCTGTGTCACAAGGGGCTCCTTGATTCCATGATTCCCCACGGTGTCACCATGGAGCCTTGTTTCTAGGAGGTTCTGTACTGTCACAATTGTCTCCTTGATGCCATGAGCCCCTGCAGTGTCACAATGGCTCCTTGCTTCCATGAGGAACACAAAAGCTTTGCATCAACACTGAGCAACAGCTGCTGAACACACCTGCGAGCATCTGCTTGCATCAAAAGAGGGCTTCAAGCTGAGAAAGGCAGCAGCAGCTTCCATCTGCAAGAGAGAGACAGGCGAAGGACAGGGACAGAGATATCAGTGGAAGGACTGCGAGAATTCTGCTCCCAGAGATCATTCCTGCTCACAGTGTCCCTTGTAGAAAGGGGACATCATTCCAGGCAGCCTGGACTGAGTATGTGGGTTTGTTGTTGAGGAAACCTGCTCAGGCTTTTCCATTCTTTCCTTACAAACAGGAAAACTTCTCTGGGCCTGTGTGCAGGCAGAGCCCTGAGGAGAGCAGTAGGCACATGGTGCCGTGGGCTGGGACCGCCAGCTGCAGAGCTCAAGGGAAGAAGCCCCGTTGTGTCACAATGGCTCCTTAGCTTCATGTGCATCACCTGTGTCACAATAGTCTCCTTGATTCCATGAGGCCCCACTGTGTCACAATGGCTCCTTGGCTTCATGTGCATCACCTGTGTCACCATGGTCTCCTTGATTCCATGAGGCCCCACTGGGTCACAATGGCTCCTTGGCTTCATGTGCATCACCTGTGTCACCATGGTCTCCTTGATTCCATGAGGCCCCACTGGGTCACAATGGCTCCTTGGCTTCATGTGCATCACCTGTGTCACCATGGTCTCCTTGATTCCATGAGGCCCCACTGTGTCACAATGGCTCCTTGCTTCCATGAGATTCCGCAGTGTCACCATGCTCACCTTTGATCCACATTGTCATAATGGACAATTGCTTCCATGTGGCCCCACTGTGTCACAATAGCCCCTTGCTTCCATAGGTTTTCTAGAATGTAACGTATAATTTTCTACAATGTAACAATGGACTCCTTGGTTCTGTGAGCTACCCTGCTTTTTGCAGAGGTGTCTTTGGTTCCAACAAGGCCCCGCTGTGTCTCAGTGCACCCTGGCTTCCATGCGCATCTGGAGTATCACAAAGGCTCCTTGGTTCCACGAGGTCTTGCTGTGTCACAATGGATCCTGTGCTCCATGAGGCCCTCCAAAGTCATCATGGAGCCTTGATTCCATGTGCTTCCATTGCGTCCCAGGGATCGCCTTGGTTCCATCAGTTTCCTTAGTGGCACAATGCTCTCTATGCTTCCATGAGGCCCTGCTTTGCCACAATGGTCCCCTTGTGTCCATGAGGCCCCGCTGTGTCCCAGTGGACGGATGGTTCCATGAGGTTCTGTGCTGTCCCCATGGTCTTCTTGAATCCGCAGTGTAACAATGGACCATTGCTTCCAGGCGGCCTCTCTGTGTCACAAGGGGCTCCTTGATTCCATGATTCCCCACGGTGTCACCATGGAGCCTTGTTTCTAGGAGGTTCTGTACTGTCACAATTGTCTCCTGGATCCCATGAGCACCTGCAGTGTCACAATGGCTCCCTGCTTCCATGAGGAACACAAAAGCTTTGCATCAACACTGAGCAACAGCTGCTGAACACACCTGGGAGCATCTGCTTGCATCAAAAGAGGGCTTCAAGCTGAGAAAGGCACCAGCAGCTTCCATCTGCAACAGAGAGACAGGCAAAGGACAGGGACAGAGATATCAGTGGAAGGACTGCGAGAATTCTGCTCCCAGAGATCATTCCTGCTCACAGTGTCCCTTGTAGAAAGGGGACATCACTCCAGGCAGCCTGGACTGAGCATGTGGGTTTGTTGTTGAGGAAACCTGCTCAGGCTTTTCCATTCTTTCCTTACAAACAGGAAAACTTCTCTGGGCCTGTGTGCAGGCAGAGCCCTGAGGAGAGCAGTAGGCACATGGTGCCGTGGGCTGGGACCGCCAGCTGCAGAGCTCAAGGGAAGAAGCCCCGTTGTGTCACAATGGTCTCCTTAGCTTCATGTGGATCACCTGTGTCACAATAGTCTCCTTGATTCCATGAGGCCCCACTGTGTCACAATGGCTCCTTGGCTTCATGTGCATCACCTGTGTCACCATGGTCTCCTTGATTCCATGAGGCCCCACTGTGTCACAATGGCTCCTTGGCTTCATGTGCATCACCTGTGTCACCATGGTCTCCTTGATTCCATGAGGCCCCACTTTGTCACAATGGCTCCTTGCTTCCATGAGGTTCCGCAGTGTCACCATGCTCACCTTTGATCCACATTGTCATAATGGACAATTGCTTCCATGTGGCCCCACTGTGTCACAATAGCCCCTTGCTTCCATAGGTTTTCTAGAATGTAACGTATAATTTTCTACAATGTAACAATGGACTCCTTGGTTCTGTGAGCTACCCTGCTTTTTGCAGAGGTGTCTTTGGTTCCAACAAGGCCGCGCTGTGTCTCAGTGCACCCTGGCTTCCATGCGCATCTGGAGTATCACAAAGGCTCCTTGGTTCCACGAGGTCTTGCTGTGTCACAATGGATCCTGTGCTCCATGAGGCCCTCCAAAGTCATCATGGAGCCTTGATTCCATGTGCTTCCATTGTGTCCCAGGGATCGCCTTGGTTCCATCAGTTTCCTTAGTGGCACAATGCTCTCCATGCTTCCATGATTGCCCACAATGTCACAATGCTCTCCATGCTTCCATGAGGCCCTGCTTTGCCACAATGGTCCCCTTGTGTCCATGAGGCCCCGCTGTGTCCCAATGGACGGATGGTTCCATGAGGTTCCGTGCTGTCCCCATGGTCTTCTTGAATCCGCAGTGTAACAATGGACCATTGCTTCCAGGCGGCCTCTCTGTGTCACAAGGGGCTCCTTGATTCCATGATTCCCCACGGTGTCACCATGGAGCCTTGTTTCTAGGAGGTTCTGTACTGTCACAATTGTCTCCTGGATCCCATGAGCCCCTGCAGTGTCACAATGGCTCCTTGCTTCCATGAGGAACACAAAAGCTTTGCATCAACACTGAGCAACAGCTGCTGAACACACCTGCGAGCATCTGCTTGCATCAAAAGAGGGCTTCAAGCTGAGAAAGGCACCAGCAGCTTCCATCTGCAAGAGAGAGCCAGGCGAAGGACAGGGACAGAGAATTCCGTGGAAAGACTGCGAGAATTCTGCTCCCAGAGATCATTCCTGCTCACAGTGTCCCTTGTAGAAAGGGGACATCATTCCAGGCAGCCTGGACTGAGTATGTAGGGTTTGTTGTTTAGCAAACCTGCTCAGGCTTTTCCATTCTTTCCTTACAAACAGGAAGACTTCTCTGGGCCTGTGTGCAGGCAGAGCCCTGAGGAGAGCACTTGGCACATGGTGCCGTGGGCTGGGACCGCCAGCTGCAGAGCTCAAGGGAAGAAGCCCCGTTGTGTCACAATGGCTCCTTAGCTTCATGTGCATCACCTGTGTCACCATGGTCTCCTTGATTCCATGAGGCCCCACAGTGTCACAATGGCTCCTTGGCTTCATGTGCATCACCTGTGTCACCATGGTCTCCTTGATTCCATGAGGCCCCACTTTGTCACAATGGCTCCTTGCTTCCATGAGATTCCGCAGTGTCACCATGCTCACCTTTGATCCACATTGTCATAATGGACAATTGCTTCCATGTGGCCCCACTGTGTCACAATAGCCCCTTGCTTCCATAGGTTTTCTAGAATGTAATGTATAATTTTCTACAATGTAACAATGGACTCCTTGGTTCTGTGAGCTACCCTGCTTTTTGCAGAGGTGTCTTTGGTTCCAACAAGGCCGCGCTGTGTCTCAGTGCACCCTGGCTTCCATGCGCATCTGGAGTATCACAAAGGCTCCTTGGTTCCACGAGGTCTTGCTGTGTCACAATGGATCCTGTGCTCCATGAGGCCCTCCAAAGTCATCATGGAGCCTTGATTCCATGTGCTTCCATTGTGTCCCAGGGATCGCCTTGGTTCCATCAGTTTCCTTAGTGGCACAATGCTCTCCATGCTTCCATGAGGCCCTGCTTTGCCACAATGGTCCCCTTGTGTCCATGAGGCCCCGCTGTGTCCCAATGGACGGATGGTTCCATGAGGTTCCGTGCTGTCCCCATGGTCTTCTTGAATCCGCAGTGTAACAATGGACCATTGCTTCCAGGCGGCCTCTCTGTGTCACAAGGGGCTCCTTGATTCCATGATTCCCCACGGTGTCACCATGGAGCCTTGTTTCTAGGAGGTTCTGTACTGTCACAATTGTCTCCTGGATCCCATGAGCACCTGCAGTGTCACAATGGCTCCCTGCTTCCATGAGGAACACAAAAGCTTTGCATCAACACTGAGCAACAGCTGCTGAACACACCTGGGAGCATCTGCTTGCATCAAAAGAGGGCTTCAAGCTGAGAAAGGCAGCAGCAGCTTCCATCTGCAAGAGAGAGACAGGCGAAGGACAGGGACAGAGATATCAGTGGAAGGACTGCGAGAATTCTGCTCCCAGAGATCATTCCTGCTCACAGTGTCCCTTGTAGAAAGGGGACATCATTCCAGGCAGCCTGGACTGAGTATGTGGGTTTGTTGTTGAGGAAACCTGCTCAGGCTTTTCCATTCTTTCCTTACAAACAGGAAAACTTCTCTGGGCCTGTGTGCAGGCAGAGCCCTGAGGAGAGCAGTAGGCACATGGTGCCGTGGGCTGGGACCGCCAGCTGCAGAGCTCAAGGGAAGAAGCCCCGTTGTGTCACAATGGCTCCTTAGCTTCATGTGCATCACCTGTGTCACCATGGTCTCCTTGATTCCATGAGGCCCCACTGTGTCACAATGGCTCCTTGGCTTCATGTGCATCACCTGTGTCACCATGGTCTCCTTGATTCCATGAGGCCCCACTGTGTCACAATGGCTCCTTGGCTTCATGTGCATCACCTGTGTCACCATGGTCTCCTTGATTCCATGAGGCCCCACTTTGTCACAATGGCTCCTTGCTTCCATGAGATTCCGCAGTGTCACCATGCTCACCTTTGATCCACATTGTCATAATGGACAATTGCTTCCATGTGGCCCCACTGTGTCACAATAGCCCCTTGCTTCCATAGGTTTTCTAGAATGTAACGTATAATTTTCTACAATGTAACAATGGACTCCTTGGTTCTGTGAGCTACCCTGCTTTTTGCAGAGGTGTCTTTGGTTCCAACAAGGCCGCGCTGTGTCTCAGTGCACCCTGGCTTCCATGCGCATCTGGAGTATCACAAAGGCTCCTTGGTTCCACGAGGTCTTGCTGTGTCACAATGGATCCTGTGCTCCATGAGGCCCTCCAAAGTCATCATGGAGCCTTGATTCCATGTGCTTCCATTGTGTCCCAGGGATCGCCTTGGTTCCATCAGTTTCCTTAGTGGCACAATGCTCTCCATGCTTCCATGATTGCCCACAATGTCACAATGCTCTCCATGCTTCCATGAGGCCCTGCTTTGCCACAATGGTCCCCTTGTGTCCATGAGGCCCCGCTGTGTCCCAATGGACGGATGGTTCCATGAGGTTCCGTGCTGTCCCCATGGTCTTCTTGAATCCGCAGTGTAACAATGGACCATTGCTTCCAGGCGGCCTCTCTGTGTCACAAGGGGCTCCTTGATTCCATGATTCCCCACGGTGTCACCATGGAGCCTTGTTTCTAGGAGGTTCTGTACTGTCACAATTGTCTCCTTGATGCCATGAGCCCCTGCAGTGTCACAATGGCTCCTTGCTTCCATGAGGAACACAAAAGCTTTGCATCAACACTGAGCAACAGCTGCTGAACACACCTGGGAGCATCTGCTTGCATCAAAAGAGGGCTTCAAGCTGAGAAAGGCACCAGCAGCTTCCATCTGCAACAGAGAGCCAGGCAAAGGACAGGGACAGAGAATTCAGTGGAAAGACTGCGGGAATTCTGCTCCTAGAGATCATTCCTGCTCACAGTGTCCCTTGTAGAAAGGGGACATCATTCCAGGCAGCCTGGACTGAGCATGTAGGGTTTGTTGTTTAGCAAACCTGCTCAGGCTTTTCCATTCTTTCCTTACAAACAGGAAAACTTCTCTGGGCCTGTGTGCAGGCAGAGCCCTGAGGAGAGCACTTGGCACATGGTGCCGTGGGCTGGGACCGCCAGCTGCAGAGCTCAAGGGAAGAAGCCCCGTTGTGTCACAATGGCTCCTTAGCTTCATGTGCATCACCTGTGTCACAATAGTCTCCTTGATTCCATGAGGCCCCACTGGGTCACAATGGCTCCTTGGCTTCATGTGCATCACCTGTGTCACCATGGTCTCCTTGATTCCATGAGGCCCCACTGGGTCACAATGGCTCCTTGGCTTCATGTGCATCACCTGTGTCACCATGGTCTCCTTGATTCCATGAGGCCCCACTGTGTCACAATGGCTCCTTGGCTTCATGTGCATCACCTGTGTCACCATGGTCTCCTTGATTCCATGAGGCCCCACTGGGTCACAATGGCTCCTTGGCTTCATGTGCATCACCTGTGTCACCATGGTCTCCTTGATTCCATGAGGCCCCACTGGGTCACAATGGCTCCTTGCTTCCATGAGATTCCGCAGTGTCACCATGCTCACCTTTGATCCACATTGTCATAATGGACAATTGCTTCCATGTGGCCCCACTGTGTCACAATAGCCCCTTGCTTCCATAGGTTTTCTAGAATGTAACGTATAATTTTCTACAATGTAACAATGGACTCCTTGGTTCTGTGAGCTACCCTGCTTTTTGCAGAGGTGTCTTTGGTTCCAACAAGGCCGCGCTGTGTCTCAGTGCACCCTGGCTTCCATGCGCATCTGGAGTATCACAAAGGCTCCTTGGTTCCACGAGGTCTTGCTGTGTCACAATGGATCCTGTGCTCCATGAGGCCCTCCAAAGTCATCATGGAGCCTTGATTCCATGTGCTTCCATTGCGTCCCAGGGATCGCCTTGGTTCCATCAGTTTCCTTAGTGGCACAATGCTCTCCATGCTTCCATGAGGCCCTGCTTTGCCACAATGGTCCCCTTGTGTCCATGAGGCCCCGCTGTGTCCCAGTGGACGGATGGTTCCAGGAGGTTCCGTGCTGTCCCCATGGTCTTCTTGAATCCGCAGTGTAACAATGGACCATTGCTTCCAGGCGGCCTCTCTGTGTCACAAGGGGCTCCTTGATTCCATGATTCCCCACGGTGTCACCATGGAGCCTTGTTTCTAGGAGGTTCTGTACTGTCACAATTGTCTCCTGGATCCCATGAGCACCTGCAGTGTCACAATGGCTCCCTGCTTCCATGAGGAACACAAAAGCTTTGCATCAACACTGAGCAACAGCTGCTGAACACACCTGGGAGCATCTGCTTGCATCAAAAGAGGGCTTCAAGCTGAGAAAGGCAGCAGCAGCTTCCATCTGCAAGAGAGAGACAGGCGAAGGACAGGGACAGAGATATCAGTGGAAGGACTGCGAGAATTCTGCTCCCAGAGATCATTCCTGCTCACAGTGTCCCTTGTAGAAAGGGGACATCACTCCAGGCAGCCTGGACTGAGCATGTGGGTTTGTTGTTTAGCAAACCTGCTCAGGCTTTTCCATTCTTTCCTTACAAACAGGAAAACTTCTCTGGGCCTGTGTGCAGGCAGAGCCCTGAGGAGAGCAGTAGGCACATGGTGCCGTGGGCTGGGACCGCCAGCTGCAGAGCTCAAGGGAAGAAGCCCCGTTGTGTCACAATGGCTCCTTAGCTTCATGTGCATCACCTGTGTCACCATGGTCTCCTTGATTCCATGAGGCCCCACTTTGTCACAATGGCTCCTTGCTTCCATGAGGTTCCGCAGTGTCACCATGCTCACCTTTGATCCACATTGTCATAATGGACAATTGCTTCCATGTGGCCCCACTGTGTCACAATAGCCCCTTGCTTCCATAGGTTTTCTAGAATGTAACGTATAATTTTCTACAATGTAACAATGGACTCCTTGGTTCTGTGAGCTACCCTGCTTTTTGCAGAGGTGTCTTTGGTTCCAACAAGGCCGCGCTGTGTCTCAGTGCACCCTGGCTTCCATGCGCATCTGGAGTATCACAAAGGCTCCTTGGTTCCACGAGGTCTTGCTGTGTCACAATGGATCCTGTGCTCCATGAGGCCCTCCAAAGTCATCATGGAGCCTTGATTCCATGTGCTTCCATTGTGTCCCAGGGATCGCCTTGGTTCCATCAGTTTCCTTAGTGGCACAATGCTCTCCATGCTTCCATGATTGCCCACAATGTCACAATGCTCTCCATGCTTCCATGAGGCCCTGCTTTGCCACAATGGTCCCCTTGTGTCCATGAGGCCCCGCTGTGTCCCAATGGACGGATGGTTCCATGAGGTTCCGTGCTGTCCCCATGGTCTTCTTGAATCCGCAGTGTAACAATGGACCATTGCTTCCAGGCGGCCTCTCTGTGTCACAAGGGGCTCCTTGATTCCATGATTCCCCACGGTGTCACCATGGAGCCTTGTTTCTAGGAGGTTCTGTACTGTCACAATTGTCTCCTTGATGCCATGAGCCCCTGCAGTGTCACAATGGCTCCTTGCTTCCATGAGGAACACAAAAGCTTTGCATCAACACTGAGCAACAGCTGCTGAACACACCTGGGAGCATCTGCTTGCATCAAAAGAGGGCTTCAAGCTGAGAAAGGCACCAGCAGCTTCCATCTGCAAGAGAGAGCCAGGCGAAGGACAGGGACAGAGAATTCCGTGGAAAGACTGCGAGAATTCTGCTCCCAGAGATCATTCCTGCTCACAGTGTCCCTTGTAGAAAGGGGACATCATTCCAGGCAGCCTGGACTGAGTATGTAGGGTTTGTTGTTTAGCAAACCTGCTCAGGCTTTTCCATTCTTTCCTTACAAACAGGAAGACTTCTCTGGGCCTGTGTGCAGGCAGAGCCCTGAGGAGAGCACTTGGCACATGGTGCCGTGGGCTGGGACCGCCAGCTGCAGAGCTCAAGGGAAGAAGCCCCGTTGTGTCACAATGGCTCCTTAGCTTCATGTGCATCACCTGTGTCACAATCGTCTCCTTGATTCCATGAGGCCCCACAGTGTCACAATGGCTCCTTGGCTTCATGTGCATCACCTGTGTCACCATGGTCTCCTTGATTCCATGAGGCCCCACTTTGTCACAATGGCTCCTTGCTTCCATGAGATTCCGCAGTGTCACCATGCTCACCTTTGATCCACATTGTCATAATGGACAATTGCTTCCATGTGGCCCCACTGTGTCACAATAGCCCCTTGCTTCCATAGGTTTTCTAGAATGTAATGTATAATTTTCTACAATGTAACAATGGACTCCTTGGTTCTGTGAGCTACCCTGCTTTTTGCAGAGGTGTCTTTGGTTCCAACAAGGCCGCGCTGTGTCTCAGTGCACCCTGGCTTCCATGCGCATCTGGAGTATCACAAAGGCTCCTTGGTTCCACGAGGTCTTGCTGTGTCACAATGGATCCTGTGCTCCATGAGGCCCTCCAAAGTCATCATGGAGCCTTGATTCCATGTGCTTCCATTGTGTCCCAGGGATCGCCTTGGTTCCATCAGTTTCCTTAGTGGCACAATGCTCTCCATGCTTCCATGAGGCCCTGCTTTGCCACAATGGTCCCCTTGTGTCCATGAGGCCCCGCTGTGTCCCAATGGACGGATGGTTCCATGAGGTTTCGTGCTGTCCCCATGGTCTTCTTGAATCCGCAGTGTAACAATGGACCATTGCTTCCAGGCGGCCTCTCTGTGTCACAAGGGGCTCCTTGATTCCATGATTCCCCACGGTGTCACCATGGAGCCTTGTTTCTAGGAGGTTCTGTACTGTCACAATTGTCTCCTGGATCCCATGAGCCCCTGCAGTGTCACAATGGCTCCCTGCTTCCATGAGGAACACAAAAGCTTTGCATCAACACTGAGCAACAGCTGCTGAACACACCTGGGAGCATCTGCTTGCATCAAAAGAGGGCTTCAAGCTGAGAAAGGCAGCAGCAGCTTCCATCTGCAAGAGAGAGACAGGCGAAGGACAGGGACAGAGATATCAGTGGAAGGACTGCGAGAATTCTGCTCCCAGAGATCATTCCTGCTCACAGTGTCCCTTGTAGAAAGGGGACATCATTCCAGGCAGCCTGGACTGAGTATGTGGGTTTGTTGTTGAGGAAACCTGCTCAGGCTTTTCCATTCTTTCCTTACAAACAGGAAAACTTCTCTGGGCCTGTGTGCAGGCAGAGCCCTGAGGAGAGCACTTGGCACATGGTGCCGTGGGCTGGGACCGCCAGCTGCAGAGCTCAAGGGAAGAAGCCCCGTTGTGTCACAATGGCTCCTTAGCTTCATGTGCATCACCTGTGTCACCATGGTCTCCTTGATTCCATGAGGCCCCACTGGGTCACAATGGCTCCTTGGCTTCATGTGCATCACCTGTGTCACCATGGTCTCCTTGATTCCATGAGGCCCCACTGTGTCACAATGGCTCCTTGGCTTCATGTGCATCACCTGTGTCACCATGGTCTCCTTGATTCCATGAGGCCCCACTTTGTCACAATGGCTCCTTGCTTCCATGAGATTCCGCAGTGTCACCATGCTCACCTTTGATCCACATTGTCATAATGGACAATTGCTTCCATGTGGCCCCACTGTGTCACAATAGCCCCTTGCTTCCATAGGTTTTCTAGAATGTAACGTATAATTTTCTACAATGTAACAATGGACTCCTTGGTTCTGTGAGCTACCCTGCTTTTTGCAGAGGTGTCTTTGGTTCCAACAAGGCCGCGCTGTGTCTCAGTGCACCCTGGCTTCCATGCGCATCTGGAGTATCACAAAGGCTCCTTGGTTCCACGAGGTCTTGCTGTGTCACAATGGATCCTGTGCTCCATGAGGCCCTCCAAAGTCATCATGGAGCCTTGATTCCATGTGCTTCCATTGTGTCCCAGGGATCGCCTTGGTTCCATCAGTTTCCTTAGTGGCACAATGCTCTCCATGCTTCCATGATTGCCCACAATGTCACAATGCTCTCCATGCTTCCATGAGGCCCTGCTTTGCCACAATGGTCCCCTTGTGTCCATGAGGCCCCGCTGTGTCCCAATGGACGGATGGTTCCATGAGGTTCCGTGCTGTCCCCATGGTCTTCTTGAATCCGCAGTGTAACAATGGACCATTGCTTCCAGGCGGCCTCTCTGTGTCACAAGGGGCTCCTTGATTCCATGATTCCCCACGGTGTCACCATGGAGCCTTGTTTCTAGGAGGTTCTGTACTGTCACAATTGTCTCCTTGATCCCATGAGCCCCTGCAGTGTCACAATGGCTCCTTGCTTCCATGAGGAACACAAAAGCTTTGCATCAACACTGAGCAACAGCTGCTGAACACACCTGCGAGCATCTGCTTGCATCAAAAGAGGGCTTCAAGCTGAGAAAGGCACCAGCAGCTTCCATCTGCAACAGAGAGCCAGGCAAAGGACAGGGACAGAGAATTCAGTGGAAAGACTGCGGGAATTCTGCTCCCAGAGATCATTCCTGCTCACAGTGTCCCTTGTAGAAAGGGGACATCATTCCAGGCAGCCTGGACTGAGCATGTAGGGTTTGTTGTTTAGCAAACCTGCTCAGGCTTTTCCATTCTTTCCTTACAAACAGGAAAACTTCTCTGGGCCTGTGTGCAGGCAGAGCCCTGAGGAGAGCACTTGGCATATGGTGCCGTGGGCTGGGACCGCCAGCTGCAGAGCTCAAGGGAAGAAGCCCCGTTGTGTCACAATGGCTCCTTAGCTTCATGTGCATCACCTGTGTCACAATAGTCTCCTTGATTCCATGAGGCCCCACTGGGTCACAATGGCTCCTTGGCTTCATGTGCATCACCTGTGTCACCATGGTCTCCTTGATTCCATGAGGCCCCACTGGGTCACAATGGCTCCTTGGCTTCATGTGCATCACCTGTGTCACCATGGTCTCCTTGATTCCATGAGGCCCCACTGTGTCACAATGGCTCCTTGGCTTCATGTGCATCACCTGTGTCACCATGGTCTCCTTGATTCCATGAGGCCCCACTGGGTCACAATGGCTCCTTGGCTTCATGTGCATCACCTGTGTCACCATGGTCTCCTTGATTCCATGAGGCCCCACTGGGTCACAATGGCTCCTTGCTTCCATGAGATTCCGCAGTGTCACCATGCTCACCTTTGATCCACATTGTCATAATGGACAATTGCTTCCATGTGGCCCCACTGTGTCACAATAGCCCCTTGCTTCCATAGGTTTTCTAGAATGTAACGTATAATTTTCTACAATGTAACAATGGACTCCTTGGTTCTGTGAGCTACCCTGCTTTTTGCAGAAGTGTCTTTGGTTCCAACAAGGCCCCGCTGTGTCTCAGTGCACCCTGGCTTCCATGCGCATCTGGAGTATCACAAAGGCTCCTTGGTTCCACGAGGTCTTGCTGTGTCACAATGGATCCTGTGCTCCATGAGGCCCTCCAAAGTCATCATGGAGCCTTGATTCCATGTGCTTCCATTGCGTCCCAGGGATCGCCTTGGTTCCATCAGTTTCCTTAGTGGCACAATGCTCTCCATGCTTCCATGAGGCCCTGCTTTGCCACAATGGTCCCCTTGTGTCCATGAGGCCCCGCTGTGTCCCAGTGGACGGATGGTTCCATGAGGTTCCGTGCTGTCCCCATGGTCTTCTTGAATCCGCAGTGTAACAATGGACCATTGCTTCCAGGCGGCCTCTCTGTGTCACAAGGGGCTCCTTGATTCCATGATTCCCCACGGTGTCACCATGGAGCCTTGTTTCTAGGAGGTTCTGTACTGTCACAATTGTCTCCTTGATGCCATGAGCCCCTGCAGTGTCACAATGGCTCCTTGCTTCCATGAGGAACACAAAAGCTTTGCATCAACACTGAGCAACAGCTGCTGAACACACCTGCGAGCATCTGCTTGCATCAAAAGAGGGCTTCAAGCTGAGAAAGGCACCAGCAGCTTCCATCTGCAAGAGAGAGATAGGCGAAGGACAGGGACAGAGATATCAGTGGAAGGACTGCGAGAATTCTGCTCCCAGAGATCATTCCTGCTCACAGTGTCCCTTGTAGAAAGGGGACATCACTCCAGGCAGCCTGGACTGAGTATGTGGGTTTGTTGTTTAGCAAACCTGCTCAGGCTTTTCCATTCTTTCCTTACAAACAGGAAAACTTCTCTGGGCCTGTGTGCAGGCAGAGCCCTGAGGAGAGCAGTAGGCACATGGTGCCGTGGGCTGGGACCGCCAGCTGCAGAGCTCAAGGGAAGAAGCCCCGTTGTGTCACAATGGCTCCTTAGCTTCATGTGGATCACCTGTGTCACAATGGTCTCCTTGATTCCATGAGGCCCCACTGGGTCACAATGGCTCCTTGGCTTCATGTGCATCACCTGTGTCACCATGGTCTCCTTGATTCCATGAGGCCCCATTTTGTCACAATGGCTCCTTGCTTCCATGAGGTTCCGCAGTGTCACCATGCTCACCGTTGATCCACATTGTCATAATGGACAATTGCTTCCATGTGGCCCCACTGTGTCACAATAGCCCCTTGCTTCCATAGGTTTTCTAGAATGTAACGTATAATTTTCTACAATGTAACAATGGACTCCTTGGTTCTGTGAGCTACCCTGCTTTTTGCAGAGGTGTCTTTGGTTCCAACAAGGCCCCGCTGTGTCTCAGTGCACCCTGGCTTCCATGCGCATCTGGAGTATCACAAAGGCTCCTTGGTTCCACGAGGTCTTGCTGTGTCACAATGGATCCTGTGCTCCATGAGGCCCTCCAAAGTCATCATGGAGCCTTGATTCCATGTGCTTCCATTGTGTCCCAGGGATCGCCTTGGTTCCATCAGTTTCCTTAGTGGCACAATGCTCTCCATGCTTCCATGATTGCCCACAATGTCACAATGCTCTCCATGCTTCCATGAGGCCCTGCTTTGCCACAATGGTCCCCTTGTGTCCATGAGGCCCCGCTGTGTCCCAATGGACGGATGGTTCCATGAGGTTCCGTGCTGTCCCCATGGTCTTCTTGAATCCGCAGTGTAACAATGGACCATTGCTTCCAGGCGGCCTCTCTGTGTCACAAGGGGCTCCTTGATTCCATGATTCCCCACGGTGTCACCATGGAGCCTTGTTTCTAGGAGGTTCTGTACTGTCACAATTGTCTCCTTGATCCCATGAGCCCCTGCAGTGTCACAATGGCTCCTTGCTTCCATGAGGAACACAAAAGCTTTGCATCAACACTGAGCAACAGCTGCTGAACACACCTGCGAGCATCTGCTTGCATCAAAAGAGGGCTTCAAGCTGAGAAAGGCACCAGCAGCTTCCATCTGCAACAGAGAGCCAGGCAAAGGACAGGGACAGAGAATTCAGTGGAAAGACTGCGGGAATTCTGCTCCCAGAGATCATTCCTGCTCACAGTGTCCCTTGTAGAAAGGGGACATCATTCCAGGCAGCCTGGACTGAGCATGTAGGGTTTGTTGTTTAGGAAACCTGCTCAGGCTTTTCCATTCTTTCCTTACAAACAGGAAAACTTCTCTGGGCCTGTGTGCAGGCAGAGCCCTGAGGAGAGCAGTAGGCACATGGTGCCGTGGGCTGGGACCGCCAGCTGCAGAGCTCAAGGGAAGAAGCCCCGTTGTGTCACAATGGCTCCTTAGCTTCATGTGGATCACCTGTGTCACAATAGTCTCCTTGATTCCATGAGGCCCCACTGTGTCACAATGGCTCCTTGGCTTCATGTGCATCACCTGTGTCACCATGGTCTCCTTGATTCCATGAGGCCCCACTGTGTCACAATGGCTCCTTGGCTTCATGTGCATCACCTGTGTCACCATGGTCTCCTTGATTCCATGAGGCCCCACTTTGTCACAATGGCTCCTTGCTTCCATGAGGTTCCGCAGTGTCACCATGCTCACCTTTGATCCACATTGTCATAATGGACAATTGCTTCCATGTGGCCCCACTGTGTCACAATAGCCCCTTGCTTCCATAGGTTTTCTAGAATGTAACGTATAATTTTCTACAATGTAACAATGGACTCCTTGGTTCTGTGAGCTACCCTGCTTTTTGCAGAGGTGTCTTTGGTTCCAACAAGGCCCCGCTGTGTCTCAGTGCACCCTGGCTTCCATGCGCATCTGGAGTATCACAAAGGCTCCTTGGTTCCACGAGGTCTTGCTGTGTCACAATGGATCCTGTGCTCCATGAGGCCCTCCAAAGTCATCATGGAGCCTTGATTCCATGTGCTTCCATTGTGTCCCAGGGATCGCCTTGGTTCCATCAGTTTCCTTAGTGGCACAATGCTCTCCATGCTTCCATGATTGCCCACAATGTCACAATGCTCTCCATGCTTCCATGAGGCCCTGCTTTGCCACAATGGTCCCCTTGTGTCCATGAGGCCCCGCTGTGTCCCAATGGACGGATGGTTCCATGAGGTTCCGTGCTGTCCCCATGGTCTTCTTGAATCCGCAGTGTAACAATGGACCATTGCTTCCAGGCGGCCTCTCTGTGTCACAAGGGGCTCCTTGATTCCATGATTCCCCACGGTGTCACCATGGAGCCTTGTTTCTAGGAGGTTCTGTACTGTCACAATTGTCTCCTGGATCCCATGAGCCCCTGCAGTGTCACAATGGCTCCTTGCTTCCATGAGGAACACAAAAGCTTTGCATCAACACTGAGCAACAGCTGCTGAACACACCTGCGAGCATCTGCTTGCATCAAAAGAGGGCTTCAAGCTGAGAAAGGCACCAGCAGCTTCCATCTGCAACAGAGAGACAGGCGAAGGACAGGGACAGAGATATCAGTGGAAGGACTGCGAGAATTCTGCTCCCAGAGATCATTCCTGCTCACAGTGTCCCTTGTAGAAAGGGGACATCATTCCAGGCAGCCTGGACTGAGCATGTAGGGTTTGTTGTTGAGGAAACCTGCTCAGGCTTTTCCATTCTTTCCTTACAAACAGGAAAACTTCTCTGGGCCTGTGTGCAGGCAGAGCCCTGAGGAGAGCACTTGGCACATGGTGCCGTGGGCTGGGACCGCCAGCTGCAGAGCTCAAGGGAAGAAGCCCCGTTGTGTCACAATGGCTCCTTAGCTTCATGTGCATCACCTGTGTCACCATGGTCTACTTGATTCCATGAGGCCCCACTGTGTCACAATGGCTCCTTGGCTTCATGTGCATCACCTGTGTCACCATGGTCTCCTTGATTCCATGAGGCCCCACTGTGTCACAATGGCTCCTTGGCTTCATGTGCATCACCTGTGTCACCATGGTCTACTTGATTCCATGAGGCCCCACTGTGTCACAATGGCTCCTTGGCTTCATGTGCATCACCTGTGTCACCATGGTCTACTTGATTCCATGAGGCCCCACTGTGTCACAATGGCTCCTTGGCTTCATGTGCATCACCTGTGTCACCATGGTCTCCTTGATTCCATGAGGCCCCACTGGGTCACAATGGCTCCTTGGCTTCATGTGCATCACCTGTGTCACCATGGTCTCCTTGATTCCATGAGGCCCCACTTTGTCACAATGGCTCCTTGCTTCCATGAGATTCCGCAGTGTCACCATGCTCACCTTTGATCCACATTGTCATAATGGACAATTGCTTCCATGTGGCCCCACTGTGTCACAATAGCCCCTTGCTTCCATAGGTTTTCTAGAATGTAACGTATAATTTTCTACAATGTAACAATGGACTCCTTGGTTCTGTGAGCTACCCTGCTTTTTGCAGAGGTGTCTTTGGTTCCAACAAGGCCGCGCTCTGTCTCAGTGCACCCTGGCTTCCATGCGCATCTGGAGTATCACAAAGGCTCCTTGGTTCCACGAGGTCTTGCTGTGTCACAATGGATCCTGTGCTCCATGAGGCCCTCCAAAGTCATCATGGAGCCTTGATTCCATGTGCTTCCATTGTGTCCCAGGGATCGCCTTGGTTCCATCAGTTTCCTTAGTGGCACAATGCTCTCCATGCTTCCATGATTGCCCACAATGTCACAATGCTCTCCATGCTTCCATGAGGCCCTGCTTTGCCACAATGGTCCCCTTGTGTCCATGAGGCCCTGCTGTGTCCCAGTGGACGGATGGTTCCATGAGGTTCCGTGCTGTCCCCATGGTCTTCTTGAATCCGCAGTGTAACAATGGACCATTGCTTCCAGGCGGCCTCTCTGTGTCACAAGGGGCTCCTTGATTCCATGATTCCCCATGGTATCACCATGGAGCCTTGTTTCTAGGAGGTTCTGTACTGTCACAATTGTCTCCTTGATGCCATGAGCCCCTGCAGTGTCACAATGGCTCCTTGCTTCCATGAGGAACACAAAAGCTTTGCATCAACACTGAGCAACAGCTGCTGAACACACCTGCGAGCATCTGCTTGCATCAAAAGAGGGCTTCAAGCTGAGAAAGGCACCAGCAGCTTCCATCTGCAAGAGAGAGATAGGCGAAGGACAGGGACAGAGATATCAGTGGAAGGACTGCGAGAATTCTGCTCCCAGAGATCATTCCTGCTCACAGTGTCCCTTGTAGAAAGGGGACATCACTCCAGGCAGCCTGGACTGAGTATGTGGGTTTGTTGTTTAGCAAACCTGCTCAGGCTTTTCCATTCTTTCCTTACAAACAGGAAAACTTCTCTGGGCCTGTGTGCAGGCAGAGCCCTGAGGAGAGCAGTAGGCACATGGTGCCGTGGGCTGGGACCGCCAGCTGCAGAGCTCAAGGGAAGAAGCCCCGTTGTGTCACAATGGCTCCTTAGCTTCACGTGCATCACCTGTGTCACAATGGTCTCCTTGATTCCATGAGGCCCCACTGGGTCACAATGACTCCTTGGCTTCATGTGCATCACCTGTGTCACCATGGTCTCCTTGATTCCATGAGGCCCCACTTTGTCACAATGGCTCCTTGCTTCCATGAGGTTCCGCAGTGTCACCATGCTCACCTTTGATCCACATTGTCATAATGGACAATTGCTTCCATGTGGCCCCACTGTGTCACAATAGCCCCTTGCTTCCATAGGTTTTCTAGAATGTAATGTATAATTTTCTACAATGTAACAATGGACTCCTTGGTTCTGTGAGCTACCCTGCTTTTTGCAGAGGTGTCTTTGGTTCCAACAAGGCCGCGCTGTGTCTCAGTGCACCCTGGCTTCCATGCGCATCTGGAGTATCACAAAGGCTCCTTGGTTCCACGAGGTCTTGCTGTGTCACAATGGATCCTGTGCTCCATGAGGCCCTCCAAAGTCATCATGGAGCCTTGATTCCATGTGCTTCCATTGCGTCCCAGGGATCGCCTTGGTTCCATCAGTTTCCTTAGTGGCACAATGCTCTCCATGCTTCCATGATTGCCCACAATGTCACAATGCTCTCCATGCTTCCATGAGGCCCTGCTTTGCCACAATGGTCCCCTTGTGTCCATGAGGCCCCGCTGTGTCCCAGTGGACGGATGGTTCCATGAGGTTCCGTGCTGTCCCCATGGTCTTCTTGAATCCGCAGTGTAACAATGGACCATTGCTTCCAGGCGGCCTCTCTGTGTCACAAGGGGCTCCTTGATTCCATGATTCCCCACGGTGTCACCATGGAGCCTTGTTTCTAGGAGGTTCTGTACTGTCACAATTGTCTCCTTGATGCCATGAGCCCCTGCAGTGTCACAATGGCTCCTTGCTTCCATGAGGAACACAAAAGCTTTGCATCAACACTGAGCAACAGCTGCTGAACACACCTGCGAGCATCTGCTTGCATCAAAAGAGGGCTTCAAGCTGAGAAAGGCACCAGCAGCTTCCATCTGCAAGAGAGAGATAGGCGAAGGACAGGGACAGAGATATCAGTGGAAGGACTGCGAGAATTCTGCTCCCAGAGATCATTCCTGCTCACAGTGTCCCTTGTAGAAAGGGGACATCACTCCAGGCAGCCTGGACTGAGTATGTGGGTTTGTTGTTTAGCAAACCTGCTCAGGCTTTTCCATTCTTTCCTTACAAACAGGAAAACTTCTCTGGGCCTGTGTGCAGGCAGAGCCCTGAGGAGAGCAGTAGGCACATGGTGCCGTGGGCTGGGACCGCCAGCTGCAGAGCTCAAGGGAAGAAGCCCCGTTGTGTCACAATGGTCTCCTTAGCTTCATGTGGATCACCTGTGTCACAATAGTCTCCTTGATTCCATGAGGCCCCACTGTGTCACAATGGCTCCTTGGCTTCATGTGCATCACCTGTGTCACCATGGTCTCCTTGATTCCATGAGGCCCCACTGTGTCACAATAGCCCCTTGCTTCCATAGGTTTTCTAGAATGTAACGTATAATTTTCTACAATGTAACAATGGACTCCTTGGTTCTGTGAGCTACCCTGCTTTTTGCAGAGGTGTCTTTGGTTCCAACAAGGCCGCGCTGTGTCTCAGTGCACCCTGGCTTCCATGCACATCTGGAGTATCACAAAGGCTCCTTGTTTCCACGAGGTCTTGCTGTGTCACAATGGATCCTGTGCTCCATGAGGCCCTCCAAAGTCATCATGGAGCCTTGATTCCATGTGCTTCCATTGTGTCCCAGGGATCGCCTTGGTTCCATCAGTTTCCTTAGTGGCACAATGCTCTCCATGCTTCCATGATTGCCCACAATGTCACAATGCTCTCCATGCTTCCATGAGGCCCTGCTTTGCCACAATGGTCCCCTTGTGTCCATGAGGCCCCGCTGTGTCCCAATGGACGGATGGTTCCATGAGGTTCCGTGCTGTCCCCATGGTCTTCTTGAATCCGCAGTGTAACAATGGACCATTGCTTCCAGGCGGCCTCTCTGTGTCACAAGGGGCTCCTTGATTCCATGATTCCCCACGGTGTCACCATGGAGCCTTGTTTCTAGGAGGTTCTGTACTGTCACAATTGTCTCCTGGATCCCATGAGCCCCTGCAGTGTCACAATGGCTCCTTGCTTCCATGAGGAACACAAAAGCTTTGCATCAACACTGAGCAACAGCTGCTGAACACACCTGGGAGCATCTGCTTGCATCAAAAGAGGGCTTCAAGCTGAGAAAGGCACCAGCAGCTTCCATCTGCAACAGAGAGACAGGCAAAGGACAGGGACAGAGATATCAGTGGAAGGACTGCGAGAATTCTGCTCCCAGAGATCATTCCTGCTCACAGTGTCCCTTGTAGAAAGGGGACATCATTCCAGGCAGCCTGGACTGAGCATGTAGGGTTTGTTGTTGAGGAAACCTGCTCAGGCTTTTCCATTCTTTCCTTACAAACAGGAAAACTTCTCTGGGCCTGTGTGCAGGCAGAGCCCTGAGGAGAGCAGTAGGCACATGGTGCCGTGGGCTGGGACCGCCAGCTGCAGAGCTCAAGGGAAGAAGCCCCGTTGTGTCACAATGGCTCCTTAGCTTCATGTGGATCACCTGTGTCACAATAGTCTCCTTGATTTCATGAGGCCCCACTGGGTCACAATGGCTCCTTGGCTTCATGTGCATCACCTGTGTCACCATGGTCTCCTTGATTCCATGAGGCCCCACTTTGTCACAATGGCTCCTTGCTTCCATGAGGTTCTGCAGTGTCACCATGCTCACCTTTGATCCACATTGTCATAATGGACAATTGCTTCCATGTGGCCCCACTGTGTCACAATAGCCCCTTGCTTCCATAGGTTTTCTAGAATGTAACGTATAATTTTCTACAATGTAACAATGGACTCCTTGGTTCTGTGAGCTACCCTGCTTTTTGCAGAGGTGTCTTTGGTTCCAACAAGGCCCCGCTGTGTCTCAGTGCACCCTGGCTTCCATGCACATCTGGAGTATCACAAAGGCTCCTTGTTTCCACGAGGTCTTGCTGTGTCACAATGGATCCTGTGCTCCATGAGGCCCTCCAAAGTCATCATGGAGCCTTGATTCCATGTGCTTCCATTGTGTCCCAGGGATCGCCTTGGTTCCATCAGTTTCCTTAGCGGCACAATGCTCTCCATGCTTCCATGATTGCCCACAATGTCACAATGCTCTCCATGCTTCCATGAGGCCCTGCTTTGCCACAATGGTCCCCTTGTGTCCATGAGGCCCCGCTGTGTCCCAATGGACGGATGGTTCCATGAGGTTCCGTGCTGTCCCCATGGTCTTCTTGAATCCGCAGTGTAACAATGGACCATTGCTTCCAGGAGGCCTCTCTGTGTCACAAGGGGCTCCTTGATTCCATGATTCCCCACGGTGTCACCATGGAGCCTTGTTTCTAGGAGGTTCTGTACTGTCACAATTGTCTCCTTGATGCCATGAGCCCCTGCAGTGTCACAATGGCTCCTTGCTTCCATGAGGAACACAAAAGCTTTGCATCAACACTGAGCAACAGCTGCTGAACACACCTGGGAGCATCTGCTTGCATCAAAAGAGGGCTTCAAGCTGAGAAAGGCAGCAGCAGCTTCCATCTGCAAGAGAGAGACAGGCGAAGGACAGGGACAGAGATATCAGTGGAAGGACTGCGAGAATTCTGCTCCCAGAGATCATTCCTGCTCACAGTGTCCCTTGTAGAAAGGGGACATCACTCCAGGCAGCCTGGACTGAGTATGTGGGTTTGTTGTTTAGCAAACCGGCTCAGGCTTTTCCATTCTTTCCTTACAAACAGGAAAACTTCTCTGGGCCTGTGTGCAGGCAGAGCCCTGAGGAGAGCAGTAGGCACATGGTGCCGTGGGCTGGGACCGCCAGCTGCAGAGCTCAAGGGAAGAAGCCCCGTTGTGTCACAATGGCTCCTTAGCTTCATGTGGATCACCTGTGTCACAATAGTCTCCTTGATTCCATGAGGCCCCACTGTGTCACAATGGCTCCTTGGCTTCATGTGCATCACCTGTGTCACCATGGTCTCCTTGATTCCATGAGGCCCCACTGGGTCACAATGGCTCCTTGGCTTCATGTGCATCACCTGTGTCACCATGGTCTCCTTGATTCCATGAGGCCCCACTGGGTCACAATGGCCCCTTGGCTTCATGTGCATCACCTGTGTCACCATGGTCTCCTTGATTCCATGAGGCCCCACTGTGTCACAATGGCTCCTTGGCTTCATGTGCATCACCTGTGTCACCATGGTCTCCTTGATTCCATGAGGCCCCACTTTGTCACAATGGCTCCTTGCTTCCATGAGGTTCCGCAGTGTCACCATGCTCACCTTTGATCCACATTGTCATAATGGACAATTGCTTCCATGTGGCCCCACTGTGTCACAATAGCCCCTTGCTTCCATAGGTTTTCTAGAATGTAACGTATAATTTTCTACAATGTAACAATGGACTCCTTGGTTCTGTGAGCTACCCTGCTTTTTGCAGAGGTGTCTTTGGTTCCAACAAGGCCCCGCTGTGTCTCAGTGCACCCTGGCTTCCATGCGCATCTGGAGTATCACAAAGGCTCCTTGGTTCCACGAGGTCTTGCTGTGTCACAATGGATCCTGTGCTCCATGAGGCCCTCCAAAGTCATCATGGAGCCTTGATTCCATGTGCTTCCATTGCGTCCCAGGGATCGCCTTGGTTCCATCAGTTTCCTTAGTGGCACAATGCTCTCCATGCTTCCATGAGGCCCTGCTTTGCCACAATGGTCCCCTTGTGTCCATGAGGCCCCGCTGTGTCCCAGTGGACGGATGGTTCCATGAGGTTCCGTGCTGTCCCCATGGTCTTCTTGAATCCGCAGTGTAACAATGGACCATTGCTTCCAGGCGGCCTCTCTGTGTCACAAGGGGCTCCTTGATTCCATGATTCCCCACGGTGTCACCATGGAGCCTTGTTTCTAGGAGGTTCTGTACTGTCACAATTGTCTCCTGGATCCCATGAGCCCCTGCAGTGTCACAATGGCTCCTTGCTTCCATGAGGAACACAAAAGCTTTGCATCAACACTGAGCAACAGCTGCTGAACACACCTGGGAGCATCTGCTTGCATCAAAAGAGGGCTTCAAGCTGAGAAAGGCACCAGCAGCTTCCATCTGCAAGAGAGAGATAGGCGAAGGACAGGGACAGAGATATCAGTGGAAGGACTGCGAGAATTCTGCTCCCAGAGATCATTCCTGCTCACAGTGTCCCTTGTAGAAAGGGGACATCACTCCAGGCAGCCTGGACTGAGTATGTGGGTTTGTTGTTTAGCAAACCTGCTCAGGCTTTTCCATTCTTTCCTTACAAACAGGAAAACTTCTCTGGGCCTGTGTGCAGGCAGAGCCCTGAGGAGAGCACTTGGCACATGGTGCCGTGGGCTGGGACCGCCAGCTGCAGAGCTCAAGGGAAGAAGCCCCGTTGTGTCACAATGGTCTCCTTAGCTTCATGTGCATCACCTGTGTCACAATAGTCTCCTTGATTCCATGAGGCCCCACTGTGTCACAATGGCTCCTTGGCTTCATGTGCATCACCTGTGTCACCATGGTCTCCTTGATTCCATGAGGCCCCACTTTGTCACAATGGCTCCTTGCTTCCATGAGGTTCCGCAGTGTCACCATGCTCACCTTTGATCCACATTGTCATAATGGACAATTGCTTCCATGTGGCCCCACTGTGTCACAATAGCCCCTTGCTTCCATAGGTTTTCTAGAATGTAACGTATAATTTTCTACAATGTAACAATGGACTCCTTGGTTCTGTGAGCTACCCTGCTTTTTGCAGAGGTGTCTTTGGTTCCAACAAGGCCGCGCTGTGTCTCAGTGCACCCTGGCTTCCATGCGCATCTGGAGTATCACAAAGGCTCCTTGGTTCCACGAGGTCTTGCTGTGTCACAATGGATCCTGTGCTCCATGAGGCCCTCCAAAGTCATCATGGAGCCTTGATTCCATGTGCTTCCATTGTGTCCCAGGGATCGCCTTGGTTCCATCAGTTTCCTTAGTGGCACAATGCTCTCCATGCTTCCATGATTGCCCACAATGTCACAATGCTCTCCATGCTTCCATGAGGCCCTGCTTTGCCACAATGGTCCCCTTGTGTCCATGAGGCCCCGCTGTGTCCCAATGGACGGATGGTTCCATGAGGTTCCGTGCTGTCCCCATGGTCTTCTTGAATCCGCAGTGTAACAATGGACCATTGCTTCCAGGCGGCCTCTCTGTGTCACAAGGGGCTCCTTGATTCCATGATTCCCCACGGTGTCACCATGGAGCCTTGTTTCTAGGAGGTTCTGTACTGTCACAATTGTCTCCTGGATCCCATGAGCCCCTGCAGTGTCACAATGGCTCCTTGCTTCCATGAGGAACACAAAAGCTTTGCATCAACACTGAGCAACAGCTGCTGAACACACCTGGGAGCATCTGCTTGCATCAAAAGAGGGCTTCAAGCTGAGAAAGGCACCAGCAGCTTCCATCTGCAAGAGAGAGATAGGCGAAGGACAGGGACAGAGATATCAGTGGAAGGACTGCGAGAATTCTGCTCCCAGAGATCATTCCTGCTCACAGTGTCCCTTGTAGAAAGGGGACATCATTCCAGGCAGCCTGGACTGAGCATGTAGGGTTTGTTGTTGAGGAAACCTGCTCAGGCTTTTCCATTCTTTCCTTACAAACAGGAAAACTTCTCTGGGCCTGTGTGCAGGCAGAGCCCTGAGGAGAGCACTTGGCACATGGTGCCGTGGGCTGGGACCGCCAGCTGCAGAGCTCAAGGGAAGAAGCCCCGTTGTGTCACAATGGCTCCTTAGCTTCATGTGCATCACCTGTGTCACAATAGTCTCCTTGATTCCATGAGGCCCCACTGTGTCACAATGTCTCCTTGGCTTCATGTGCATCACCTGTGTCACCATGGTCTCCTTGATTCCATGAGGCCCCACTGTGTCACAATGGCTCCTTGCTTCCATGAGGTTCCGCAGTGTCACCATGCTCACCTTTGATCCACATTGTCATAATGGACAATTGCTTCCATGTGGCCCCACTGTGTCACAATAGCCCCTTGCTTCCATAGGTTTTCTAGAATGTAATGTATAATTTTCTACAATGTAACAATGGACTCCTTGGTTCTGTGAGCTACCCTGCTTTTTGCAGAGGTGTCTTTGGTTCCAACAAGGCCCTGCTCTGTCTCAGTGCACCCTGGCTTCCATGCGCATCTGGAGTATCACAAAGGCTCCTTGGTTCCACGAGGTCTTGCTGTGTCACAATGGATCCTGTGCTCCATGAGGCCCTCCAAAGTCATCATGGAGCCTTGATTCCATGTGCTTCCATTGCGTCCCAGGGATCGCCTTGGTTCCATCAGTTTCCTTAGTGGCACAATGCTCTCCATGCTTCCATGAGGCCCTGCTTTGCCACAATGGTCCCCTTGTGTCCATGAGGCCCCGCTGTGTCCCAGTGGACGGATGGTTCCATGAGGTTCCGTGCTGTCCCCATGGTCTTCTTGAATCCGCAGTGTAACAATGGACCATTGCTTCCAGGCGGCCTCTCTGTGTCACAAGGGGCTCCTTGATTCCATGATTCCCCACGGTGTCACCATGGAGCCTTGTTTCTAGGAGGTTCTGTACTGTCACAATTGTCTCCTGGATCCCATGAGCCCCTGCAGTGTCACAATGGCTCCTTGCTTCCATGAGGAACACAAAAGCTTTGCATCAACACTGAGCAACAGCTGCTGAACACACCTGGGAGCATCTGCTTGCATCAAAAGAGGGCTTCAAGCTGAGAAAGGCACCAGCAGCTTCCATCTGCAAGAGAGAGATAGGCGAAGGACAGGGACAGAGATATCAGTGGAAGGACTGCGAGAATTCTGCTCCCAGAGATCATTCCTGCTCACAGTGTCCCTTGTAGAAAGGGGACATCACTCCAGGCAGCCTGGACTGAGTATGTGGGTTTGTTGTTTAGCAAACCTGCTCAGGCTTTTCCATTCTTTCCTTACAAACAGGAAAACTTCCCTGGGCCTGTGTGCAGGCAGAGCCCTGAGGAGAGCAGTTGGCACATGGTGCCATGGGCTAGGACAGCCAGCTGCATAGCTCAAGGGAAGAAGCCCTGTTGTGTCACAATGGCTCCTTAGCTTCATGTGCATCACCTGTGTCACAATGGTCTCCTTGATTCCATGAGGCCCCACTGTGTCACAATGGCTCCTTGGCTTCATATGCATCACCTGTGTCACCATGGTCTCCTTGATTCCATGAGGCCCCACTTTGTCACAATGGCTCCTTGCTTCCATGAGGTTCCGCAGTGTCACCATGCTCACCTTTGATCCACATTGTCATAATGGACAATTGCTTCCATGTGGCCCCACTGTGTCACAATAGCCCCTTGCTTCCATAGGTTTTCTAGAATGTAACGTATAATTTTCTACAATGTAACAATGGACTCCTTGGTTCTGTGAGCTACCCTGCTTTTTGCAGAGGTGTCTTTGGTTCCAACAAGGCCCCGCTGTGTCTCAGTGCACCCTGGCTTCCATGCGCATCTGGAGTATCACAAAGGCTCCTTGGTTCCACGAGGTCTTGCTGTGTCACAATGGATCCTGTGCTCCATGAGGCCCTCCAAAGTCATCATGGAGCCTTGATTCCATGTGCTTCCATTGTGTCCCAGGGATCGCCTTGGTTCCATCAGTTTCCTTAGTGGCACAATGCTCTCCATGCTTCCATGATTGCCCACAATGTCACAATGCTCTCCATGCTTCCATGAGGCCCTGCTTTGCCACAATGGTCCCCTTGTGTCCATGAGGCCCCGCTGTGTCCCAGTGGACGGATGGTTCCATGAGGTTCCGTGCTGTCCCCATGGTCTTCTTGAATCCGCAGTGTAACAATGGACCATTGCTTCCAGGCGGCCTCTCTGTGTCACAAGGGGCTCCTTGATTCCATGATTCCCCATGGTGTCACCATGGAGCCTTGTTTCTAGGAGGTTCTGTACTGTCACAATTGTCTCCTGGATCCCATGAGCCCCTGCAGTGTCACAATGGCTCCTTGCTTCCATGAGGAACACAAAAGCTTTGCATCAACACTGAGCAACAGCTGCTGAACACACCTGCGAGCATCTGCTTGCATCAAAAGAGGGCTTCAAGCTGAGAAAGGCAGCAGCAGCTTCCATCTGCAACAGAGAGACAGGCAAAGGACAGGGACAGAGAATTCAGTGGAAAGACTGCGGGAATTCTGCTCCCAGAGATCATTCCTGCTCACAGTGTCCCTTGTAGAAAGGGGACATCATTCCAGGCAGCCTGGACTGAGCATGTAGGGTTTGTTGTTGAGGAAACCTGCTCAGGCTTTTCCATTCTTTCCTTACAAACAGGAAAACTTCTCTGGGCCTGTGTGCAGGCAGAGCCCTGAGGAGAGCACTTGGCACATGGTGCCGTGGGCTGGGACCGCCAGCTGCAGAGCTCAAGGGAAGAAGCCCCGTTGTGTCACAATGGTCTCCTTAGCTTCATGTGCATCACCTGTGTCACAATAGTCTCCTTGATTCCATGAGGCCCCACTGTGTCACAATGGCTCCTTGGCTTCATGTGCATCACCTGTGTCACCATGGTCTCCTTGATTCCATGAGGCCCCACTTTGTCACAATGGCTCCTTGCTTCCATGAGGTTCCGCAGTGTCACCATGCTCACCTTTGATCCACATTGTCATAATGGACAATTGCTTCCATGTGGCCCCACTGTGTCACAATAGCCCCTTGCTTCCATAGGTTTTCTAGAATGTAACGTATAATTTTCTACAATGTAACAATGGACTCCTTGGTTCTGTGAGCTACCCTGCTTTTTGCAGAGGTGTCTTTGGTTCCAACAAGGCCGCGCTGTGTCTCAGTGCACCCTGGCTTCCATGCGCATCTGGAGTATCACAAAGGCTCCTTGGTTCCACGAGGTCTTGCTGTGTCACAATGGATCCTGTGCTCCATGA
Source organism: Corvus hawaiiensis (assembly GCF_020740725.1). Classification (NCBI taxonomy): domain Eukaryota; kingdom Metazoa; phylum Chordata; class Aves; order Passeriformes; family Corvidae; genus Corvus; species Corvus hawaiiensis. The sequence continues at coordinate 11,928,011 of NC_063232.1, read as the reverse complement.
GGCCCTCCAAAGTCATCATGGAGCCTTGATTCCATGTGCTTCCATTGTGTCCCAGGGATCGCCTTGGTTCCATCAGTTTCCTTAGTGGCACAATGCTCTCCATGCTTCCATGATTGCCCACAATGTCACAATGCTCTCCATGCTTCCATGAGGCCCTGCTTTGCCACAATGGTCCCCTTGTGTCCATGAGGCCCCGCTGTGTCCCAATGGACGGATGGTTCCATGAGGTTCCGTGCTGTCCCCATGGTCTTCTTGAATCCGCAGTGTAACAATGGACCATTGCTTCCAGGCGGCCTCTCTGTGTCACAAGGGGCTCCTTGATTCCATGATTCCCCACGGTGTCACCATGGAGCCTTGTTTCTAGGAGGTTCTGTACTGTCACAATTGTCTCCTTGATGCCATGAGCCCCTGCAGTGTCACAATGGCTCCTTGCTTCCATGAGGAACACAAAAGCTTTGCATCAACACTGAGCAACAGCTGCTGAACACACCTGCGAGCATCTGCTTGCATCAAAAGAGGGCTTCAAGCTGAGAAAGGCACCAGCAGCTTCCATCTGCAAGAGAGAGATAGGCGAAGGACAGGGACAGAGATATCAGTGGAAGGACTGCGAGAATTCTGCTCCCAGAGATCATTCCTGCTCACAGTGTCCCTTGTAGAAAGGGGACATCATTCCAGGCAGCCTGGACTGAGCATGTAGGGTTTGTTGTTGAGGAAACCTGCTCAGGCTTTTCCATTCTTTCCTTACAAACAGGAAAACTTCTCTGGGCCTGTGTGCAGGCAGAGCCCTGAGGAGAGCACTTGGCACATGGTGCCGTGGGCTGGGACCGCCAGCTGCAGAGCTCAAGGGAAGAAGCCCCGTTGTGTCACAATGGCTCCTTAGCTTCATGTGCATCACCTGTGTCACAATAGTCTCCTTGATTCCATGAGGCCCCACTGTGTCACAATGTCTCCTTGGCTTCATGTGCATCACCTGTGTCACCATGGTCTCCTTGATTCCATGAGGCCCCACTGTGTCACAATGGCTCCTTGCTTCCATGAGGTTCCGCAGTGTCACCATGCTCACCTTTGATCCACATTGTCATAATGGACAATTGCTTCCATGTGGCCCCACTGTGTCACAATAGCCCCTTGCTTCCATAGGTTTTCTAGAATGTAATGTATAATTTTCTACAATGTAACAATGGACTCCTTGGTTCTGTGAGCTACCCTGCTTTTTGCAGAGGTGTCTTTGGTTCCAACAAGGCCCTGCTCTGTCTCAGTGCACCCTGGCTTCCATGCGCATCTGGAGTATCACAAAGGCTCCTTGGTTCCACGAGGTCTTGCTGTGTCACAATGGATCCTGTGCTCCATGAGGCCCTCCAAAGTCATCATGGAGCCTTGATTCCATGTGCTTCCATTGCGTCCCAGGGATCGCCTTGGTTCCATCAGTTTCCTTAGTGGCACAATGCTCTCCATGCTTCCATGAGGCCCTGCTTTGCCACAATGGTCCCCTTGTGTCCATGAGGCCCCGCTGTGTCCCAGTGGACGGATGGTTCCATGAGGTTCCGTGCTGTCCCCATGGTCTTCTTGAATCCGCAGTGTAACAATGGACCATTGCTTCCAGGCGGCCTCTCTGTGTCACAAGGGGCTCCTTGATTCCATGATTCCCCACGGTGTCACCATGGAGCCTTGTTTCTAGGAGGTTCTGTACTGTCACAATTGTCTCCTGGATCCCATGAGCCCCTGCAGTGTCACAATGGCTCCTTGCTTCCATGAGGAACACAAAAGCTTTGCATCAACACTGAGCAACAGCTGCTGAACACACCTGGGAGCATCTGCTTGCATCAAAAGAGGGCTTCAAGCTGAGAAAGGCACCAGCAGCTTCCATCTGCAAGAGAGAGATAGGCGAAGGACAGGGACAGAGATATCAGTGGAAGGACTGCGAGAATTCTGCTCCCAGAGATCATTCCTGCTCACAGTGTCCCTTGTAGAAAGGGGACATCACTCCAGGCAGCCTGGACTGAGTATGTGGGTTTGTTGTTTAGCAAACCTGCTCAGGCTTTTCCATTCTTTCCTTACAAACAGGAAAACTTCTCTGGGCCTGTGTGCAGGCAGAGCCCTGAGGAGAGCAGTAGGCACATGGTGCCGTGGGCTGGGACCGCCAGCTGCAGAGCTCAAGGGAAGAAGCCCCGTTGTGTCACAATGGCTCCTTAGCTTCATGTGGATCACCTGTGTCACAATGGTCTCCTTGATTCCATGAGGCCCCACTGGGTCACAATGGCTCCTTGGCTTCATGTGCATCACCTGTGTCACCATGGTCTCCTTGATTCCATGAGGCCCCATTTTGTCACAATGGCTCCTTGGCTTCATGTGCATCACCTGTGTCACCATGGTCTCCTTGATTCCATGAGGCCCCACTGTGTCACAATGGCTCCTTGGCTTCATGTGCATCACCTGTGTCACCATGGTCTCCTTGATTCCATGAGGCCCCACTTTGTCACAATGGCTCCTTGCTTCCATGAGGTTCCGCAGTGTCACCATGCTCACCTTTGATCCACATTGTCATAATGGACAATTGCTTCCATGTGGCCCCACTGTGTCACAATAGCCCCTTGCTTCCATAGGTTTTCTAGAATGTAACGTATAATTTTCTACAATGTAACAATGGACTCCTTGGTTCTGTGAGCTACCCTGCTTTTTGCAGAGGTGTCTTTGGTTCCAACAAGGCCGCGCTGTGTCTCAGTGCACCCTGGCTTCCATGCGCATCTGGAGTATCACAAAGGCTCCTTGGTTCCACGAGGTCTTGCTGTGTCACAATGGATCCTGTGCTCCATGAGGCCCTCCAAAGTCATCATGGAGCCTTGATTCCATGTGCTTCCATTGTGTCCCAGGGATCGCCTTGGTTCCATCAGTTTCCTTAGTGGCACAATGCTCTCCATGCTTCCATGATTGCCCACAATGTCACAATGCTCTCCATGCTTCCATGAGGCCCTGCTTTGCCACAATGGTCCCCTTGTGTCCATGAGGCCCCGCTGTGTCCCAATGGACGGATGGTTCCATGAGGTTCCGTGCTGTCCCCATGGTCTTCTTGAATCCGCAGTGTAACAATGGACCATTGCTTCCAGGCGGCCTCTCTGTGTCACAAGGGGCTCCTTGATTCCATGATTCCCCACGGTGTCACCATGGAGCCTTGTTTCTAGGAGGTTCTGTACTGTCACAATTGTCTCCTTGATGCCATGAGCCCCTGCAGTGTCACAATGGCTCCTTGCTTCCATGAGGAACACAAAAGCTTTGCATCAACACTGAGCAACAGCTGCTGAACACACCTGCGAGCATCTGCTTGCATCAAAAGAGGGCTTCAAGCTGAGAAAGGCACCAGCAGCTTCCATCTGCAACAGAGAGCCAGGCAAAGGACAGGGACAGAGAATTCAGTGGAAAGACTGCGGGAATTCTGCTCCCAGAGATCATTCCTGCTCACAGTGTCCCTTGTAGAAAGGGGACATCATTCCAGGCAGCCTGGACTGAGCATGTAGGGTTTGTTGTTTAGGAAACCTGCTCAGGCTTTTCCATTCTTTCCTTACAAACAGGAAAACTTCTCTGGGCCTGTGTGCAGGCAGAGCCCTGAGGAGAGCACTTGGCACATGGTGCCGTGGGCTGGGACCGCCAGCTGCAGAGCTCAAGGGAAGAAGCCCCGTTGTGTCACAATGGCTCCTTAGCTTCATGTGGATCACCTGTGTCACAATAGTCTCCTTGATTCCATGAGGCCCCACTGTGTCACAATGGCTCCTTGGCTTCATGTGCATCACCTGTGTCACCATGGTCTCCTTGATTCCATGAGGCCCCACTGTGTCACAATGGCTCCTTGGCTTCATGTGCATCACCTGTGTCACCATGGTCTCCTTGATTCCATGAGGCCCCACTTTGTCACAATGGCTCCTTGCTTCCATGAGGTTCCGCAGTGTCACCATGCTCACCTTTGATCCACATTGTCATAATGGACAATTGCTTCCATGTGGCCCCACTGTGTCACAATAGCCCCTTGCTTCCATAGGTTTTCTAGAATGTAACGTATAATTTTCTACAATGTAACAATGGACTCCTTGGTTCTGTGAGCTACCCTGCTTTTTGCAGAGGTGTCTTTGGTTCCAACAAGGCCCCGCTCTGTCTCAGTGCACCCTGGCTTCCATGCGCATCTGGAGTATCACAAAGGCTCCTTGGTTCCACGAGGTCTTGCTGTGTCACAATGGATCCTGTGCTCCATGAGGCCCTCCAAAGTCATCATGGAGCCTTGATTCCATGTGCTTCCATTGTGTCCCAGGGATCGCCTTGGTTCCATCAGTTTCCTTAGTGGCACAATGCTCTCCATGCTTCCATGATTGCCCACAATGTCACAATGCTCTCCATGCTTCCATGAGGCCCTGCTTTGCCACAATGGTCCCCTTGTGTCCATGAGGCCCCGCTATGTCCCAATGGACGGATGGTTCCATGAGGTTCCGTGCTGTCCCCATGGTCTTCTTGAATCCGCAGTGTAACAATGGACCATTGCTTCCAGGCGGCCTCTCTGTGTCACAAGGGGCTCCTTGATTCCATGATTCCCCACGGTGTCACCATGGAGCCTTGTTTCTAGGAGGTTCTGTACTGTCACAATTGTCTCCTGGATCCCATGAGCCCCTGCAGTGTCACAATGGCTCCTTGCTTCCATGAGGAACACAAAAGCTTTGCATCAACACTGAGCAACAGCTGCTGAACACACCTGCGAGCATCTGCTTGCATCAAAAGAGGGCTTCAAGCTGAGAAAGGCACCAGCAGCTTCCATCTGCAACAGAGAGACAGGCAAAGGACAGGGACAGAGATATCAGTGGAAGGACTGCGAGAATTCTGCTCCCAGAGATCATTCCTGCTCACAGTGTCCCTTGTAGAAAGGGGACATCATTCCAGGCAGCCTGGACTGAGCATGTAGGGTTTGTTGTTGAGGAAACCTGCTCAGGCTTTTCCATTCTTTCCTTACAAACAGGAAAACTTCTCTGGGCCTGTGTGCAGGCAGAGCCCTGAGGAGAGCACTTGGCACATGGTGCCGTGGGCTGGGACCGCCAGCTGCAGAGCTCAAGGGAAGAAGCCCCGTTGTGTCACAATGGCTCCTTAGCTTCATGTGCATCACCTGTGTCACCATGGTCTACTTGATTCCATGAGGCCCCACTGTGTCACAATGGCTCCTTGGCTTCATGTGCATCACCTGTGTCACCATGGTCTCCTTGATTCCATGAGGCCCCACTGTGTCACAATGGCTCCTTGGCTTCATGTGCATCACCTGTGTCACCATGGTCTACTTGATTCCATGAGGCCCCACTGTGTCACAATGGCTCCTTGGCTTCATGTGCATCACCTGTGTCACCATGGTCTACTTGATTCCATGAGGCCCCACTGAGTCACAATGGCTCCTTGGCTTCATGTGCATCACCTGTGTCACCATGGTCTCCTTGATTCCATGAGGCCCCACTGGGTCACAATGGCTCCTTGGCTTCATGTGCATCACCTGTGTCACCATGGTCTCCTTGATTCCATGAGGCCCCACTTTGTCACAATGGCTCCTTGCTTCCATGAGATTCCGCAGTGTCACCATGCTCACCTTTGATCCACATTGTCATAATGGACAATTGCTTCCATGTGGCCCCACTGTGTCACAATAGCCCCTTGCTTCCATAGGTTTTCTAGAATGTAACGTATAATTTTCTACAATGTAACAATGGACTCCTTGGTTCTGTGAGCTACCCTGCTTTTTGCAGAGGTGTCTTTGGTTCCAACAAGGCCGCGCTGTGTCTCAGTGCACCCTGGCTTCCATGCGCATCTGGAGTATCACAAAGGCTCCTTGGTTCCACGAGGTCTTGCTGTGTCACAATGGATCCTGTGCTCCATGAGGCCCTCCAAAGTCATCATGGAGCCTTGATTCCATGTGCTTCCATTGCGTCCCAGGGATCGCCTTGGTTCCATCAGTTTCCTTAGTGGCACAATGCTCTCCATGCTTCCATGAGGCCCTGCTTTGCCACAATGGTCCCCTTGTGTCCATGAGGCCCTGCTGTGTCCCAGTGGACGGATGGTTCCATGAGGTTCCGTGCTGTCCCCATGGTCTTCTTGAATCCGCAGTGTAACAATGGACCATTGCTTCCAGGCGGCCTCTCTGTGTCACAAGGGGCTCCTTGATTCCATGATTCCCCATGGTGTCACCATGGAGCCTTGTTTCTAGGAGGTTCTGTACTGTCACAATTGTCTCCTTGATGCCATGAGCCCCTGCAGTGTCACAATGGCTCCTTGCTTCCATGAGGAACACAAAAGCTTTGCATCAACACTGAGCAACAGCTGCTGAACACACCTGCGAGCATCTGCTTGCATCAAAAGAGGGCTTCAAGCTGAGAAAGGCACCAGCAGCTTCCATCTGCAAGAGAGAGATAGGCGAAGGACAGGGACAGAGATATCAGTGGAAGGACTGCGAGAATTCTGCTCCCAGAGATCATTCCTGCTCACAGTGTCCCTTGTAGAAAGGGGACATCACTCCAGGCAGCCTGGACTGAGTATGTGGGTTTGTTGTTTAGCAAACCTGCTCAGGCTTTTCCATTCTTTCCTTACAAACAGGAAAACTTCTCTGGGCCTGTGTGCAGGCAGAGCCCTGAGGAGAGCAGTAGGCACATGGTGCCGTGGGCTGGGACCGCCAGCTGCAGAGCTCAAGGGAAGAAGCCCCGTTGTGTCACAATGGCTCCTTAGCTTCATGTGCATCACCTGTGTCACAATGGTCTCCTTGATTCCATGAGGCCCCACTGGGTCACAATGACTCCTTGGCTTCATGTGCATCACCTGTGTCACCATGGTCTCCTTGATTCCATGAGGCCCCACTTTGTCACAATGGCTCCTTGCTTCCATGAGGTTCCGCAGTGTCACCATGCTCACCTTTGATCCACATTGTCATAATGGACAATTGCTTCCATGTGGCCCCACTGTGTCACAATAGCCCCTTGCTTCCATAGGTTTTCTAGAATGTAATGTATAATTTTCTACAATGTAACAATGGACTCCTTGGTTCTGTGAGCTACCCTGCTTTTTGCAGAGGTGTCTTTGGTTCCAACAAGGCCGCGCTGTGTCTCAGTGCACCCTGGCTTCCATGCGCACCTGGAGTATCACAAAGGCTCCTTGGTTCCACGAGGTCTTGCTGTGTCACAATGGATCCTGTGCTCCATGAGGCCCTCCAAAGTCATCATGGAGCCTTGATTCCATGTGCTTCCATTGCGTCCCAGGGATCGCCTTGGTTCCATCAGTTTCCTTAGTGGCACAATGCTCTCCATGCTTCCATGATTGCCCACAATGTCACAATGCTCTCCATGCTTCCATGAGGCCCTGCTTTGCCACAATGGTCCCCTTGTGTCCATGAGGCCCCGCTGTGTCCCAGTGGACGGATGGTTCCATGAGGTTCCGTGCTGTCCCCATGGTCTTCTTGAATCCGCAGTGTAACAATGGACCATTGCTTCCAGGCGGCCTCTCTGTGTCACAAGGGGCTCCTTGATTCCATGATTCCCCACGGTGTCACCATGGAGCCTTGTTTCTAGGAGGTTCTGTACTGTCACAATTGTCTCCTTGATGCCATGAGCCCCTGCAGTGTCACAATGGCTCCTTGCTTCCATGAGGAACACAAAAGCTTTGCATCAACACTGAGCAACAGCTGCTGAACACACCTGCGAGCATCTGCTTGCATCAAAAGAGGGCTTCAAGCTGAGAAAGGCACCAGCAGCTTCCATCTGCAAGAGAGAGATAGGCGAAGGACAGGGACAGAGATATCAGTGGAAGGACTGCGAGAATTCTGCTCCCAGAGATCATTCCTGCTCACAGTGTCCCTTGTAGAAAGGGGACATCACTCCAGGCAGCCTGGACTGAGTATGTGGGTTTGTTGTTTAGCAAACCTGCTCAGGCTTTTCCATTCTTTCCTTACAAACAGGAAAACTTCTCTGGGCCTGTGTGCAGGCAGAGCCCTGAGGAGAGCAGTAGGCACATGGTGCCGTGGGCTGGGACCGCCAGCTGCAGAGCTCAAGGGAAGAAGCCCCGTTGTGTCACAATGGTCTCCTTAGCTTCATGTGGATCACCTGTGTCACAATAGTCTCCTTGATTCCATGAGGCCCCACTGTGTCACAATGGCTCCTTGGCTTCATGTGCATCACCTGTGTCACCATGGTCTCCTTGATTCCATGAGGCCCCACTGGGTCACAATGGCTCCTTGGCTTCATGTGCATCACCTGTGTCACCATGGTCTCCTTGATTCCATGAGGCCCCACTGGGTCACAATGGCTCCTTGGCTTCATGTGCATCACCTGTGTCACCATGGTCTCCTTGATTCCATGAGGCCCCACTGGGTCACAATGGCTCCTTGGCTTCATGTGCATCACCTGTGTCACCATGGTCTCCTTGATTCCATGAGGCCCCACTTTGTCACAATGGCTCCTTGCTTCCATGAGATTCCGCAGTGTCACCATGCTCACCTTTGATCCACATTGTCATAATGGACAATTGCTTCCATGTGGCCCCACTGTGTCACAATAGCCCCTTGCTTCCATAGGTTTTCTAGAATGTAATGTATAATTTTCTACAATGTAACAATGGACTCCTTGGTTCTGTGAGCTACCCTGCTTTTTGCAGAGGTGTCTTTGGTTCCAACAAGGCCGCGCTGTGTCTCAGTGCACCCTGGCTTCCATGCGCATCTGGAGTATCACAAAGGCTCCTTGGTTCCACGAGGTCTTGCTGTGTCACAATGGATCCTGTGCTCCATGAGGCCCTCCAAAGTCATCATGGAGCCTTGATTCCATGTGCTTCCATTGCGTCCCAGGGATCGCCTTGGTTCCATCAGTTTCCTTAGTGGCACAATGCTCTCCATGCTTCCATGAGGCCCTGCTTTGCCACAATGGTCCCCTTGTGTCCATGAGGCCCCGCTGTGTCCCAGTGGACGGATGGTTCCATGAGGTTCCGTGCTGTCCCCATGGTCTTCTTGAATCCGCAGTGTAACAATGGACCATTGCTTCCAGGCGGCCTCTCTGTGTCACAAGGGGCTCCTTGATTCCATGATTCCCCACGGTGTCACCATGGAGCCTTGTTTCTAGGAGGTTCTGTACTGTCACAATTGTCTCCTTGATGCCATGAGCCCCTGCAGTGTCACAATGGCTCCTTGCTTCCATGAGGAACACAAAAGCTTTGCATCAACACTGAGCAACAGCTGCTGAACACACCTGCGAGCATCTGCTTGCATCAAAAGAGGGCTTCAAGCTGAGAAAGGCACCAGCAGCTTCCATCTGCAAGAGAGAGATAGGCGAAGGACAGGGACAGAGATATCAGTGGAAGGACTGCGAGAATTCTGCTCCCAGAGATCATTCCTGCTCACAGTGTCCCTTGTAGAAAGGGGACATCACTCCAGGCAGCCTGGACTGAGTATGTGGGTTTGTTGTTTAGCAAACCTGCTCAGGCTTTTCCATTCTTTCCTTACAAACAGGAAAACTTCTCTGGGCCTGTGTGCAGGCAGAGCCCTGAGGAGAGCAGTAGGCACATGGTGCCGTGGGCTGGGACCGCCAGCTGCATAGCTCAAGGGAAGAAGCCCCGTTGTGTCACAATGGCTCCTTAGCTTCATGTGCATCACCTGTGTCACAATGGTCTCCTTGATTCCATGAGGCCCCACTGTGTCACAATGGCTCCTTGGCTTCATGTGCATCACCTGTGTCACCATGGTCTCCTTGATTCCATGAGGCCCCACTTTGTCACAATGGCTCCTTGCTTCCATGAGGTTCCGCAGTGTCACCATGCTCACCTTTGATCCACATTGTCATAATGGACAATTGCTTCCATGTGGCCCCACTGTGTCACAATAGCCCCTTGCTTCCATAGGTTTTCTAGAATGTAATGTATAATTTTCTACAATGTAACAATGGACTCCTTGGTTCTGTGAGCTACCCTGCTTTTTGCAGAGGTGTCTTTGGTTCCAACAAGGCCGCGCTGTGTCTCAGTGCACCCTGGCTTCCATGCGCATCTGGAGTATCACAAAGGCTCCTTGGTTCCACGAGGTCTTGCTGTGTCACAATGGATCCTGTGCTCCATGAGGCCCTCCAAAGTCATCATGGAGCCTTGATTCCATGTGCTTCCATTGTGTCCCAGGGATCGCCTTGGTTCCATCAGTTTCCTTAGTGGCACAATGCTCTCCATGCTTCCATGATTGCCCACAATGTCACAATGCTCTCCATGCTTCCATGAGGCCCTGCTTTGCCACAATGGTCCCCTTGTGTCCATGAGGCCCCGCTGTGTCCCAATGGACGGATGGTTCCATGAGGTTCCGTGCTGTCCCCATGGTCTTCTTGAATCCGCAGTGTAACAATGGACCATTGCTTCCAGGCGGCCTCTCTGTGTCACAAGGGGCTCCTTGATTCCATGATTCCCCACGGTGTCACCATGGAGCCTTGTTTCTAGGAGGTTCTGTACTGTCACAATTGTCTCCTGGATCCCATGAGCCCCTGCAGTGTCACAATGGCTCCTTGCTTCCATGAGGAACACAAAAGCTTTGCATCAACACTGAGCAACAGCTGCTGAACACACCTGCGAGCATCTGCTTGCATCAAACAAGGGCTTCAAGCTGAGAAAGGCACCAGCAGCTTCCATCTGCAACAGAGAGACAGGCAAAGGACAGGGACAGAGAATTCAGTGGAAAGACTGCGGGAATTCTGCTCCCAGAGATCATTCCTGCTCACAGTGTCCCTTGTAGAAAGGGGACATCATTCCAGGCAGCCTGGACTGAGCATGTAGGGTTTGTTGTTTAGGAAACCTGCTCAGGCTTTTCCATTCTTTCCTTACAAACAGGAAAACTTCTCTGGGCCTGTGTGCAGGCAGAGCCCTGAGGAGAGCAGTAGGCACATGGTGCCGTGGGCTGGGACCGCCAGCTGCAGAGCTCAAGGGAAGAAGCCCCGTTGTGTCACAATGGTCTCCTTAGCTTCATGTGGATCACCTGTGTCACAATAGTCTCCTTGATTCCATGAGGCCCCACTGTGTCACAATGGCTCCTTGGCTTCATGTGGATCACCTGTGTCACCATGGTCTCCTTGATTCCATGAGGCCCCACTGGGTCACAATGGCTCCTTGGCTTCATGTGCATCACCTGTGTCACCATGGTCTCCTTGATTCCATGAGGCCCCACTTTGTCACAATGGCTCCTTGCTTCCATGAGGTTCTGCAGTGTCACCATGCTCACCTTTGATCCACATTGTCATAATGGACAATTGCTTCCATGTGGCCCCACTGTGTCACAATAGCCCCTTGCTTCCATAGGTTTTCTAGAATGTAACGTATAATTTTCTACAATGTAACAATGGACTCCTTGGTTCTGTGAGCTACCCTGCTTTTTGCAGAGGTGTCTTTGGTTCCAACAAGGCCGCGCTGTGTCTCAGTGCACCCTGGCTTCCATGCGCATCTGGAGTATCACAAAGGCTCCTTGGTTCCACGAGGTCTTGCTGTGTCACAATGGATCCTGTGCTCCATGAGGCCCTCCAAAGTCATCATGGAGCCTTGATTCCATGTGCTTCCATTGTGTCCCAGGGATCGCCTTGGTTCCATCAGTTTCCTTAGTGGCACAATGCTCTCCATGCTTCCATGATTGCCCACAATGTCACAATGCTCTCCATGCTTCCATGAGGCCCTGCTTTGCCACAATGGTCCCCTTGTGTCCATGAGGCCCCGCTGTGTCCCAATGGACGGATGGTTCCATGAGGTTCCGTGCTGTCCCCATGGTCTTCTTGAATCCGCAGTGTAACAATGGACCATTGCTTCCAGGAGGCCTCTCTGTGTCACAAGGGGCTCCTTGATTCCATGATTCCCCACGGTGTCACCATGGAGCCTTGTTTCTAGGAGGTTCTGTACTGTCACAATTGTCTCCTTGATGCCATGAGCCCCTGCAGTGTCACAATGGCTCCTTGCTTCCATGAGGAACACAAAAGCTTTGCATCAACACTGAGCAACAGCTGCTGAACACACCTGCGAGCATCTGCTTGCATCAAAAGAGGGCTTCAAGCTGAGAAAGGCAGCAGCAGCTTCCATCTGCAAGAGAGAGACAGGCGAAGGACAGGGACAGAGATATCAGTGGAAGGACTGCGAGAATTCTGCTCCCAGAGATCATTCCTGCTCACAGTGTCCCTTGTAGAAAGGGGACATCATTCCAGGCAGCCTGGACTGAGTATGTGGGTTTGTTGTTGAGGAAACCTGCTCAGGCTTTTCCATTCTTTCCTTACAAACAGGAAAACTTCTCTGGGCCTGTGTGCAGGCAGAGCCCTGAGGAGAGCAGTAGGCACATGGTGCCGTGGGCTGGGACCGCCAGCTGCAGAGCTCAAGGGAAGAAGCCCCGTTGTGTCACAATGGCTCCTTAGCTTCATGTGCATCACCTGTGTCACAATGGTCTCCTTGATTCCATGAGGCCCCACTGGGTCACAATGGGTCCTTGGCTTCATGTGCATCACCTGTGTCACCATGGTCTCCTTGATTCCATGAGGCCCCACTGGGTCACAATGGCTCCTTGGCTTCATGTGCATCACCTGTGTCACCATGGTCTCCTTGATTCCATGAGGCCCCACTGGGTCACAATGGCTCCTTGGCTTCATGTGCATCACCTGTGTCACCATGGTCTCCTTGATTCCATGAGGCCCCACTGTGTCACAATGGCTCCTTGCTTCCATGAGGTTCCGCAGTGTCACCATGCTCACCTTTGATCCACATTGTCATAATGGACAATTGCTTCCATGTGGCCCCACTGTGTCACAATAGCCCCTTGCTTCCATAGGTTTTCTAGAATGTAATGTATAATTTTCTACAATGTAACAATGGACTCCTTGGTTCTGTGAGCTACCCTGCTTTTTGCAGAGGTGTCTTTGGTTCCAACAAGGCCCTGCTGTGTCTCAGTGCACCCTGGCTTCCATGCGCATCTGGAGTATCACAAAGGCTCCTTGGTTCCACGAGGTCTTGCTGTGTCACAATGGATCCTGTGCTCCATGAGGCCCTCCAAAGTCATCATGGAGCCTTGATTCCATGTGCTTCCATTGCGTCCCAGGGATCGCCTTGGTTCCATCAGTTTCCTTAGTGGCACAATGCTCTCCATGCTTCCATGAGGCCCTGCTTTGCCACAATGGTCCCCTTGTGTCCATGAGGCCCCGCTGTGTCCCAGTGGACGGATGGTTCCATGAGGTTCCGTGCTGTCCCCATGGTCTTCTTGAATCCGCAGTGTAACAATGGACCATTGCTTCCAGGCGGCCTCTCTGTGTCACAAGGGGCTCCTTGATTCCATGATTCCCCACGGTGTCACCATGGAGCCTTGTTTCTAGGAGGTTCTGTACGGTCACAATTGTCTCCTGGATGCCATGAGCCCCTGCAGTGTCACAATGGCTCCTTGCTTCCATGAGGAACACAAAAGCTTTGCATCAACACTGAGCAACAGCTGCTGAACACACCTGCGAGCATCTGCTTGCATCAAAAGAGGGCTTCAAGCTGAGAAAGGCACCAGCAGCTTCCATCTGCAAGAGAGAGACAGGCGAAGGACAGGGACAGAGATATCAGTGGAAGGACTGCGAGAATTCTGCTCCCAGAGATCATTCCTGCTCACAGTGTCCCTTGTAGAAAGGGGACATCACTCCAGGCAGCCTGGACTGAGTATGTGGGTTTGTTGTTTAGCAAACCTGCTCAGGCTTTTCCATTCTTTCCTAACAAACAGGAAAACTTCTCTGGGCCTGTGTGCAGGCAGAGCCCTGAGGAGAGCAGTAGGCACATGGTGCCGTGGGCTGGGACCGCCAGCTGCAGAGCTCAAGGGAAGAAGCCCCGTTGTGTCACAATGGCTCCTTAGCTTCATGTGCATCACCTGTGTCACAATGGTCTCCTTGATTCCATGAGGCCCCACTGGGTCACAATGGCTCCTTGGCTTCATGTGCATCACCTGTGTCACCATGGTCTCCTTGATTCCATGAGGCCCCATTTTGTCACAATGGCTCCTTGCTTCCATGAGGTTCCGCAGTGTCACCATGCTCACCTTTGATCCACATTGTCATAATGGACAATTGCTTCCATGTGGCCCCACTGTGTCACAATAGCCCCTTGCTTCCATAGGTTTTCTAGAATGTAACGTATAATTTTCTACAATGTAACAATGGACTCCTTGGTTCTGTGAGCTACCCTGCTTTTTGCAGAGGTGTCTTTGGTTCCAACAAGGCCGCGCTGTGTCTCAGTGCACCCTGGCTTCCATGCGCATCTGGAGTATCACAAAGGCTCCTTGGTTCCACGAGGTCTTGCTGTGTCACAATGGATCCTGTGCTCCATGAGGCCCTCCAAAGTCATCATGGAGCCTTGATTCCATGTGCTTCCATTGTGTCCCAGGGATCGCCTTGGTTCCATCAGTTTCCTTAGTGGCACAATGCTCTCCATGCTTCCATGATTGCCCACAATGTCACAATGCTCTCCATGCTTCCATGAGGCCCTGCTTTGCCACAATGGTCCCCTTGTGTCCATGAGGCCCCGCTGTGTCCCAGTGGACGGATGGTTCCATGAGGTTCCGTGCTGTCCCCATGGTCTTCTTGAATCCGCAGTGTAACAATGGACCATTGCTTCCAGGCGGCCTCTCTGTGTCACAAGGGGCTCCTTGATTCCATGATTCCCCACGGTGTCACCATGGAGCCTTGTTTCTAGGAGGTTCTGTACTGTCACAATTGTCTCCTGGATCCCATGAGCCCCTGCAGTGTCACAATGGCTCCTTGCTTCCATGAGGAACACAAAAGCTTTGCATCAACACTGAGCAACAGCTGCTGAACACACCTGCGAGCATCTGCTTGCATCAAAAGAGGGCTTCAAGCTGAGAAAGGCACCAGCAGCTTCCATCTGCAACAGAGAGCCAGGCAAAGGACAGGGACAGAGAATTCAGTGGAAAGACTGCGGGAATTCTGCTCCCAGAGATCATTCCTGCTCACAGTGTCCCTTGTAGAAAGGGGACATCATTCCAGGCAGCCTGGACTGAGCATGTAGGGTTTGTTGTTTAGCAAACCTGCTCAGGCTTTTCCATTCTTTCCTTACAAACAGGAAAACTTCTCTGGGCCTGTGTGCAGGCAGAGCCCTGAGGAGAGCACTTGGCACATGGTGCCGTGGGCTGGGACCGCCAGCTGCAGAGCTCAAGGGAAGAAGCCCCGTTGTGTCACAATGGTCTCCTTAGCTTCATGTGCATCACCTGTGTCACAATAGTCTCCTTGATTCCATGAGGCCCCACTGTGTCACAATGGCTCCTTGGCTTCATGTGCATCACCTGTGTCACCATGGTCTCCTTGATTCCATGAGGCCCCACTGTGTCACAATGGCTCCTTGGCTTCATGTGCATCACCTGTGTCACCATGGTCTCCTTGATTCCATGAGGCCCCACTGTGTCACAATGGCTCCTTGCTTCCATGAGGTTCCGCAGTGTCACCATGCTCACCTTTGATCCACATTGTCATAATGGACAATTGCTTCCATGTGGCCCCACTGTGTCACAATAGCCCCTTGCTTCCATAGGTTTTCTAGAATGTAACGTATAATTTTCTACAATGTAACAATGGACTCCTTGGTTCTGTGAGCTACCCTGCTTTTTGCAGAGGTGTCTTTGGTTCCAACAAGGCCGCGCTCTGTCTCAGTGCACCCTGGCTTCCATGCGCATCTGGAGTATCACAAAGGCTCCTTGGTTCCACGAGGTCTTGCTGTGTCACAATGGATCCTGTGCTCCATGAGGCCCTCCAAAGTCATCATGGAGCCTTGATTCCATGTGCTTCCATTGCGTCCCAGGGATCGCCTTGGTTCCATTAGTTTCCTTAGTGGCACAATGCTCTCCATGCTTCCATGAGGCCCTGCTTTGCCACAATGGTCCCCTTGTGTCCATGAGGCCCCGCTGTGTCCCAGTGGACGGATGGTTCCATGAGGTTCCGTGCTGTCCCCATGGTCTTCTTGAATCCGCAGTGTAACAATGGACCATTGCTTCCAGGCGGCCTCTCTGTGTCACAAGGGGCTCCTTGATTCCATGATTCCCCACGGTGTCACCATGGAGCCTTGTTTCTAGGAGGTTCTGTACTGTCACAATTGTCTCCTTGATGCCATGAGCCCCTGCAGTGTCACAATGGCTCCTTGCTTCCATGAGGAACACAAAAGCTTTGCATCAACACTGAGCAACAGCTGCTGAACACACCTGCGAGCATCTGCTTGCATCAAAAGAGGGCTTCAAGCTGAGAAAGGCACCAGCAGCTTCCATCTGCAAGAGAGAGACAGGCGAAGGACAGGGACAGAGATATCAGTGGAAGGACTGCGAGAATTCTGCTCCCAGAGATCATTCCTGCTCACAGTGTCCCTTGTAGAAAGGGGACATCATTCCAGGCAGCCTGGACTGAGTATGTGGGTTTGTTGTTGAGGAAACCTGCTCAGGCTTTTCCATTCTTTCCTTACAAACAGGAAAACTTCTCTGGGCCTGTGTGCAGGCAGAGCCCTGAGGAGAGCAGTAGGCACATGGTGCCGTGGGCTGGGACCGCCAGCTGCAGAGCTCAAGGGAAGAAGCCCCGTTGTGTCACAATGGCTCCTTAGCTTCATGTGCATCACCTGTGTCACAATGGTCTCCTTGATTCCATGAGGCCCCACTGGGTCACAATGGCTCCTTGGCTTCATGTGCATCACCTGTGTCACCATGGTCTCCTTGATTCCATGAGGCCCCACTGGGTCACAATGGCTCCTTGGCTTCATGTGCATCACCTGTGTCACCATGGTCTCCTTGATTCCATGAGGCCCCACTGGGTCACAATGGCTCCTTGGCTTCATGTGCATCACCTGTGTCACCATGGTCTCCTTGATTCCATGAGGCCCCACTGTGTCACAATGGCTCCTTGGCTTCATGTGCATCACCTGTGTCACCATGGTCTCCTTGATTCCATGAGGCCCCACTGTGTCACAATGGCTCCTTGCTTCCATGAGGTTCCGCAGTGTCACCATGCTCACCTTTGATCCACATTGTCATAATGGACAATTGCTTCCATGTGGCCCCACTGTGTCACAATAGCCCCTTGCTTCCATAGGTTTTCTAGAATGTAATGTATAATTTTCTACAATGTAACAATGGACTCCTTGGTTCTGTGAGCTACCCTGCTTTTTGCAGAGGTGTCTTTGGTTCCAACAAGGCCCTGCTGTGTCTCAGTGCACCCTGGCTTCCATGCGCATCTGGAGTATCACAAAGGCTCCTTGGTTCCACGAGGTCTTGCTGTGTCACAATGGATCCTGTGCTCCATGAGGCCCTCCAAAGTCATCATGGAGCCTTGATTCCATGTGCTTCCATTGCGTCCCAGGGATCGCCTTGGTTCCATCAGTTTCCTTAGTGGCACAATGCTCTCCATGCTTCCATGAGGCCCTGCTTTGCCACAATGGTCCCCTTGTGTCCATGAGGCCCCGCTGTGTCCCAGTGGACGGATGGTTCCATGAGGTTCCGTGCTGTCCCCATGGTCTTCTTGAATCCGCAGTGTAACAATGGACCATTGCTTCCAGGCGGCCTCTCTGTGTCACAAGGGGCTCCTTGATTCCATGATTCCCCACGGTGTCACCATGGAGCCTTGTTTCTAGGAGGTTCTGTACGGTCACAATTGTCTCCTGGATGCCATGAGCCCCTGCAGTGTCACAATGGCTCCTTGCTTCCATGAGGAACACAAAAGCTTTGCATCAACACTGAGCAACAGCTGCTGAACACACCTGGGAGCATCTGCTTGCATCAAAAGAGGGCTTCAAGCTGAGAAAGGCACCAGCAGCTTCCATCTGCAAGAGAGAGACAGGCGAAGGACAGGGACAGAGATATCAGTGGAAGGACTGCGAGAATTCTGCTCCCAGAGATCATTCCTGCTCACAGTGTCCCTTGTAGAAAGGGGACATCACTCCAGGCAGCCTGGACTGAGTATGTGGGTTTGTTGTTTAGCAAACCTGCTCAGGCTTTTCCATTCTTTCCTTACAAACAGGAAAACTTCTCTGGGCCTGTGTGCAGGCAGAGCCCTGAGGAGAGCAGTAGGCACATGGTGCCGTGGGCTGGGACCGCCAGCTGCAGAGCTCAAGGGAAGAAGCCCCGTTGTGTCACAATGGCTCCTTAGCTTCATGTGCATCACCTGTGTCACAATGGTCTCCTTGATTCCATGAGGCCCCACTGGGTCACAATGGCTCCTTGGCTTCATGTGCATCACCTGTGTCACCATGGTCTCCTTGATTCCATGAGGCCCCATTTTGTCACAATGGCTCCTTGCTTCCATGAGGTTCCGCAGTGTCACCATGCTCACCTTTGATCCACATTGTCATAATGGACAATTGCTTCCATGTGGCCCCACTGTGTCACAATAGCCCCTTGCTTCCATAGGTTTTCTAGAATGTAACGTATAATTTTCTACAATGTAACAATGGACTCCTTGGTTCTGTGAGCTACCCTGCTTTTTGCAGAGGTGTCTTTGGTTCCAACAAGGCCGCGCTGTGTCTCAGTGCACCCTGGCTTCCATGCGCATCTGGAGTATCACAAAGGCTCCTTGGTTCCACGAGGTCTTGCTGTGTCACAATGGATCCTGTGCTCCATGAGGCCCTCCAAAGTCATCATGGAGCCTTGATTCCATGTGCTTCCATTGCGTCCCAGGGATCGCCTTGGTTCCATCAGTTTCCTTAGTGGCACAATGCTCTCCATGCTTCCATGATTGCCCACAATGTCACAATGCTCTCCATGCTTCCATGAGGCCCTGCTTTGCCACAATGGTCCCCTTGTGTCCATGAGGCCCCGCTGTGTCCCAATGGACGGATGGTTCCATGAGGTTCCGTGCTGTCCCCATGGTCTTCTTGAATCCGCAGTGTAACAATGGACCATTGCTTCCAGGCGGCCTCTCTGTGTCACAAGGGGCTCCTTGATTCCATGATTCCCCACGGTGTCACCATGGAGCCTTGTTTCTAGGAGGTTCTGTACTGTCACAATTGTCTCCTGGATCCCATGAGCCCCTGCAGTGTCACAATGGCTCCTTGCTTCCATGAGGAACACAAAAGCTTTGCATCAACACTGAGCAACAGCTGCTGAACACACCTGGGAGCATCTGCTTGCATCAAAAGAGGGCTTCAAGCTGAGAAAGGCACCAGCAGCTTCCATCTGCAACAGAGAGCCAGGCAAAGGACAGGGACAGAGAATTCAGTGGAAAGACTGCGGGAATTCTGCTCCCAGAGATCATTCCTGCTCACAGTGTCCCTTGTAGAAAGGGGACATCATTCCAGGCAGCCTGGACTGAGCATGTAGGGTTTGTTGTTTAGCAAACCTGCTCAGGCTTTTCCATTCTTTCCTTACAAACAGGAAAACTTCTCTGGGCCTGTGTGCAGGCAGAGCCCTGAGGAGAGCACTTGGCACATGGTGCCATGGGCTGGGACCGCCAGCTGCAGAGCTCAAGGGAAGAAGCCCCGTTGTGTCACAATGGTCTCCTTAGCTTCATGTGCATCACCTGTGTCACAATAGTCTCCTTGATTCCATGAGGCCCCACTGTGTCACAATGGCTCCTTGGCTTCATGTGCATCACCTGTGTCACCATGGTCTCCTTGATTCCATGAGGCCCCACTGTGTCACAATGGCTCCTTGGCTTCATGTGCATCACCTGTGTCACCATGGTCTCCTTGATTCCATGAGGCCCCACTGTGTCACAATGGCTCCTTGCTTCCATGAGGTTCCGCAGTGTCACCATGCTCACCTTTGATCCACATTGTCATAATGGACAATTGCTTCCATGTGGCCCCACTGTGTCACAATAGCCCCTTGCTTCCATAGGTTTTCTAGAATGTAACGTATAATTTTCTACAATGTAACAATGGACTCCTTGGTTCTGTGAGCTACTCTGCTTTTTGCAGAGGTGTCTTTGGTTCCAACAAGGCCCTGCTCTGTCTCAGTGCACCCTGGCTTCCATGCACATCTGGAGTATCACAAAGGCTCCTTGGTTCCACGAGGTCTTGCTGTGTCACAATGGATCCTGTGCTCCATGAGGCCCTCCAAAGTCATCATGGAGCCTTGATTCCATGTGCTTCCATTGCGTCCCAGGGATCGCCTTGGTTCCATCAGTTTCCTTAGTGGCACAATGCTCTCCATGCTTCCATGAGGCCCTGCTTTGCCACAATGGTCCCCTTGTGTCCATGAGGCCCCGCTGTGTCCCAGTGGACGGATGGTTCCATGAGGTTCCGTGCTGTCCCCATGGTCTTCTTGAATCCGCAGTGTAACAATGGACCATTGCTTCCAGGCGGCCTCTCTGTGTCACAAGGGGCTCCTTGATTCCATGATTCCCCACGGTGTCACCATGGAGCCTTGTTTCTAGGAGGTTCTGTACTGTCACAATTGTCTCCTTGATGCCATGAGCCCCTGCAGTGTCACAATGGCTCCTTGCTTCCATGAGGAACACAAAAGCTTTGCATCAACACTGAGCAACAGCTGCTGAACACACCTGCGAGCATCTGCTTGCATCAAAAGAGGGCTTCAAGCTGAGAAAGGCACCAGCAGCTTCCATCTGCAAGAGAGAGACAGGCGAAGGACAGGGACAGAGATATCAGTGGAAGGACTGCGAGAATTCTGCTCCCAGAGATCATTCCTGCTCACAGTGTCCCTTGTAGAAAGGGGACATCACTCCAGGCAGCCTGGACTGAGTATGTGGGTTTGTTGTTTAGCAAACCTGCTCAGGCTTTTCCATTCTTTCCTTACAAACAGGAAAACTTCTCTGGGCCTGTGTGCAGGCAGAGCCCTGAGGAGAGCAGTAGGCACATGGTGCCGTGGGCTGGGACCGCCAGCTGCAGAGCTCAAGGGAAGAAGCCCCGTTGTGTCACAATGGCTCCTTAGCTTCACGTGCATCACCTGTGTCACAATGGTCTCCTTGATTCCATGAGGCCCCACTGTGTCACAATGGCTCCTTGGCTTCATGTGCATCACCTGTGTCACCATGGTCTCCTTGATTCCATGAGGCCCCACTTTGTCACAATGGCTCCTTGCTTCCATGAGGTTCCGCAGTGTCACCATGCTCACCTTTGATCCACATTGTCATAATGGACAATTGCTTCCATGTGGCCCCACTGTGTCACAATAGCCCCTTGCTTCCATAGGTTTTCTAGAATGTAATGTATAATTTTCTACAATGTAACAATGGACTCCTTGGTTCTGTGAGCTACCCTGCTTTTTGCAGAGGTGTCTTTGGTTCCAACAAGGCCCCGCTGTGTCTCAGTGCACCCTGGCTTCCATGCGCATCTGGAGTATCACAAAGGCTCCTTGGTTCCACGAGGTCTTGCTGTGTCACAATGGATCCTGTGCTCCATGAGGCCCTCCAAAGTCATCATGGAGCCTTGATTCCATGTGCTTCCATTGCGTCCCAGGGATCGCCTTGGTTCCATCAGTTTCCTTAGTGGCACAATGCTCTCCATGCTTCCATGAGGCCCTGCTTTGCCACAATGGTCCCCTTGTGTCCATGAGGCCCCGCTGTGTCCCAGTGGACGGATGGTTCCATGAGGTTCCGTGCTGTCCCCATGGTCTTCTTGAATCCGCAGTGTAACAATGGACCATTGCTTCCAGGCGGCCTCTCTGTGTCACAAGGGGCTCCTTGATTCCATGATTCCCCACGGTGTCACCATGGAGCCTTGTTTCTAGGAGGTTCTGTACTGTCACAATTGTCTCCTTGATGCCATGAGCCCCTGCAGTGTCACAATGGCTCCTTGCTTCCATGAGGAACACAAAAGCTTTGCATCAACACTGAGCAACAGCTGCTGAACACACCTGCGAGCATCTGCTTGCATCAAAAGAGGGCTTCAAGCTGAGAAAGGCACCAGCAGCTTCCATCTGCAACAGAGAGCCAGGCAAAGGACAGGGACAGAGAATTCAGTGGAAAGACTGCGGGAATTCTGCTCCCAGAGATCATTCCTGCTCACAGTGTCCCTTGTAGAAAGGGGACATCATTCCAGGCAGCCTGGACTGAGCATGTAGGGTTTGTTGTTTAGCAAACCTGCTCAGGCTTTTCCATTCTTTCCTTACAAACAGGAAAACTTCTCTGGGCCTGTGTGCAGGCAGAGCCCTGAGGAGAGCACTTGGCACATGGTGCCGTGGGCTGGGACCGCCAGCTGCAGAGCTCAAGGGAAGAAGCCCCGTTGTGTCACAATGGTCTCCTTAGCTTCATGTGCATCACCTGTGTCACAATAGTCTCCTTGATTCCATGAGGCCCCACTGTGTCACAATGGCTCCTTGGCTTCATGTGCATCACCTGTGTCACCATGGTCTCCTTGATTCCATGAGGCCCCACTGTGTCACAATGGCTCCTTGGCTTCATGTGCATCACCTGTGTCACCATGGTCTCCTTGATTCCATGAGGCCCCACTGTGTCACAATGGCTCCTTGCTTCCATGAGGTTCCGCAGTGTCACCATGCTCACCTTTGATCCACATTGTCATAATGGACAATTGCTTCCATGTGGCCCCACTGTGTCACAATAGCCCCTTGCTTCCATAGGTTTTCTAGAATGTAACGTATAATTTTCTACAATGTAACAATGGACTCCTTGGTTCTGTGAGCTACCCTGCTTTTTGCAGAGGTGTCTTTGGTTCCAACAAGGCCCTGCTCTGTCTCAGTGCACCCTGGCTTCCATGCGCATCTGGAGTATCACAAAGGCTCCTTGGTTCCACGAGGTCTTGCTGTGTCACAATGGATCCTGTGCTCCATGAGGCCCTCCAAAGTCATCATGGAGCCTTGATTCCATGTGCTTCCATTGCGTCCCAGGGATCGCCTTGGTTCCATCAGTTTCCTTAGTGGCACAATGCTCTCCATGCTTCCATGAGGCCCTGCTTTGCCACAATGGTCCCCTTGTGTCCATGAGGCCCCGCTGTGTCCCAGTGGACGGATGGTTCCATGAGGTTCCGTGCTGTCCCCATGGTCTTCTTGAATCCGCAGTGTAACAATGGACCATTGCTTCCAGGCGGCCTCTCTGTGTCACAAGGGGCTCCTTGATTCCATGATTCCCCACGGTGTCACCATGGAGCCTTGTTTCTAGGAGGTTCTGTACTGTCACAATTGTCTCCTTGATGCCATGAGCCCCTGCAGTGTCACAATGGCTCCTTGCTTCCATGAGGAACACAAAAGCTTTGCATCAACACTGAGCAACAGCTGCTGAACACACCTGCGAGCATCTGCTTGCATCAAAAGAGGGCTTCAAGCTGAGAAAGGCACCAGCAGCTTCCATCTGCAAGAGAGAGATAGGCGAAGGACAGGGACAGAGATATCAGTGGAAGGACTGCGAGAATTCTGCTCCCAGAGATCATTCCTGCTCACAGTGTCCCTTGTAGAAAGGGGACATCACTCCAGGCAGCCTGGACTGAGTATGTGGGTTTGTTGTTTAGCAAACCTGCTCAGGCTTTTCCATTCTTTCCTTACAAACAGGAAAACTTCTCTGGGCCTGTGTGCAGGCAGAGCCCTGAGGAGAGCAGTAGGCACATGGTGCCGTGGGCTGGGACCGCCAGCTGCAGAGCTCAAGGGAAGAAGCCCCGTTGTGTCACAATGGCTCCTTAGCTTCACGTGCATCACCTGTGTCACAATGGTCTCCTTGATTCCATGAGGCCCCACTGTGTCACAATGGCTCCTTGGCTTCATGTGCATCACCTGTGTCACCATGGTCTCCTTGATTCCATGAGGCCCCACTTTGTCACAATGGCTCCTTGCTTCCATGAGGTTCCGCAGTGTCACCATGCTCACCTTTGATCCACATTGTCATAATGGACAATTGCTTCCATGTGGCCCCACTGTGTCACAATAGCCCCTTGCTTCCATAGGTTTTCTAGAATGTAACGTATAATTTTCTACAATGTAACAATGGACTCCTTGGTTCTGTGAGCTACCCTGCTTTTTGCAGAGGTGTCTTTGGTTCCAACAAGGCCCCGCTGTGTCTCAGTGCACCCTGGCTTCCATGCGCATCTGGAGTATCACAAAGGCTCCTTGGTTCCACGAGGTCTTGCTGTGTCACAATGGATCCTGTGCTCCATGAGGCCCTCCAAAGTCATCATGGAGCCTTGATTCCATGTGCTTCCATTGCGTCCCAGGGATCGCCTTGGTTCCATCAGTTTCCTTAGTGGCACAATGCTCTCCATGCTTCCATGATTGCCCACAATGTCACAATGCTCTCCATGCTTCCATGAGGCCCTGCTTTGCCACAATGGTCCCCTTGTGTCCATGAGGCCCCGCTGTGTCCCAGTGGACGGATGGTTCCATGAGGTTCCGTGCTGTCCCCATGGTCTTCTTGAATCCGCAGTGTAACAATGGACCATTGCTTCCAGGCGGCCTCTCTGTGTCACAAGGGGCTCCTTGATTCCATGATTCCCCACGGTGTCACCATGGAGCCTTGTTTCTAGGAGGTTCTGTACTGTCACAATTGTCTCCTTGATGCCATGAGCCCCTGCAGTGTCACAATGGCTCCTTGCTTCCATGAGGAACACAAAAGCTTTGCATCAACACTGAGCAACAGCTGCTGAACACACCTGCGAGCATCTGCTTGCATCAAAAGAGGGCTTCAAGCTGAGAAAGGCACCAGCAGCTTCCATCTGCAAGAGAGAGATAGGCGAAGGACAGGGACAGAGATATCAGTGGAAGGACTGCGAGAATTCTGCTCCCAGAGATCATTCCTGCTCACAGTGTCCCTTGTAGAAAGGGGACATCACTCCAGGCAGCCTGGACTGAGTATGTGGGTTTGTTGTTTAGCAAACCTGCTCAGGCTTTTCCATTCTTTCCTTACAAACAGGAAAACTTCTCTGGGCCTGTGTGCAGGCAGAGCCCTGAGGAGAGCAGTAGGCACATGGTGCCGTGGGCTGGGACCGCCAGCTGCAGAGCTCAAGGGAAGAAGCCCCGTTGTGTCACAATGGTCTCCTTAGCTTCATGTGGATCACCTGTGTCACAATAGTCTCCTTGATTCCATGAGGCCCCACTGTGTCACAATGGCTCCTTGGCTTCATGTGCATCACCTGTGTCACCATGGTCTCCTTGATTCCATGAGGCCCCACTGTGTCACAATGGCTCCTTGGCTTCATGTGCATCACCTGTGTCACCATGGTCTCCTTGATTCCATGAGGCCCCACTTTGTCACAATGGCTCCTTGCTTCCATGAGGTTCCGCAGTGTCACCATGCTCACCTTTGATCCACATTGTCATAATGGACAATTGCTTCCATGTGGCCCCACTGTGTCACAATAGCCCCTTGCTTCCATAGGTTTTCTAGAATGTAACGTATAATTTTCTACAATGTAACAATGGACTCCTTGGTTCTGTGAGCTACCCTGCTTTTTGCAGAGGTGTCTTTGGTTCCAACAAGGCCCCGCTGTGTCTCAGTGCACCCTGGCTTCCATGCACATCTGGAGTATCACAAAGGCTCCTTGGTTCCACGAGGTCTTGCTGTGTCACAATGGATCCTGTGCTCCATGAGGCCCTCCAAAGTCATCATGGAGCCTTGATTCCATGTGCTTCCATTGTGTCCCAGGGATCGCCTTGGTTCCATCAGTTTCCTTAGTGGCACAATGCTCTCCATGCTTCCATGATTGCCCACAATGTCACAATGCTCTCCATGCTTCCATGAGGCCCTGCTTTGCCACAATGGTCCCCTTGTGTCCATGAGGCCCCGCTGTGTCCCAATGGACGGATGGTTCCATGAGGTTCCGTGCTGTCCCCATGGTCTTCTTGAATCCGCAGTGTAACAATGGACCATTGCTTCCAGGCGGCCTCTCTGTGTCACAAGGGGCTCCTTGATTCCATGATTCCCCACGGTGTCACCATGGAGCCTTGTTTCTAGGAGGTTCTGTACTGTCACAATTGTCTCCTGGATCCCATGAGCCCCTGCAGTGTCACAATGGCTCCTTGCTTCCATGAGGAACACAAAAGCTTTGCATCAAAACTGAGCAACAGCTGCTGAACACACCTGGGAGCATCTGCTTGCATCAAAAGAGGGCTTCAAGCTGAGAAAGGCAGCAGCAGCTTCCATCTGCAACAGAGAGACAGGCAAAGGACAGGGACAGAGATATCAGTGGAAGGACTGCGAGAATTCTGCTCCCAGAGATCATTCCTGCTCACAGTGTCCCTTGTAGAAAGGGGACATCATTCCAGGCAGCCTGGACTGAGCATGTAGGGTTTGTTGTTGAGGAAACCTGCTCAGGCTTTTCCATTCTTTCCTTACAAACAGGAAAACTTCTCTGGGCCTGTGTGCAGGCAGAGCCCTGAGGAGAGCAGTAGGCACATGGTGCCGTGGGCTGGGACCGCCAGCTGCAGAGCTCAAGGGAAGAAGCCCCGTTGTGTCACAATGGCTCCTTAGCTTCATGTGGATCACCTGTGTCACAATAGTCTCCTTGATTTCATGAGGCCCCACTGGGTCACAATGGCTCCTTGGCTTCATGTGCATCACCTGTGTCACCATGGTCTCCTTGATTCCATGAGGCCCCACTTTGTCACAATGGCTCCTTGCTTCCATGAGGTTCTGCAGTGTCACCATGCTCACCTTTGATCCACATTGTCATAATGGACAATTGCTTCCATGTGGCCCCACTGTGTCACAATAGCCCCTTGCTTCCATAGGTTTTCTAGAATGTAACGTATAATTTTCTACAATGTAACAATGGACTCCTTGGTTCTGTGAGCTACCCTGCTTTTTGCAGAGGTGTCTTTGGTTCCAACAAGGCCCCGCTGTGTCTCAGTGCACCCTGGCTTCCATGCACATCTGGAGTATCACAAAGGCTCCTTGTTTCCACGAGGTCTTGCTGTGTCACAATGGATCCTGTGCTCCATGAGGCCCTCCAAAGTCATCATGGAGCCTTGATTCCATGTGCTTCCATTGTGTCCCAGGGATCGCCTTGGTTCCATCAGTTTCCTTAGCGGCACAATGCTCTCCATGCTTCCATGATTGCCCACAATGTCACAATGCTCTCCATGCTTCCATGAGGCCCTGCTTTGCCACAATGGTCCCCTTGTGTCCATGAGGCCCCGCTGTGTCCCAATGGACGGATGGTTCCATGAGGTTCCGTGCTGTCCCCATGGTCTTCTTGAATCCGCAGTGTAACAATGGACCATTGCTTCCAGGAGGCCTCTCTGTGTCACAAGGGGCTCCTTGATTCCATGATTCCCCACGGTGTCACCATGGAGCCTTGTTTCTAGGAGGTTCTGTACTGTCACAATTGTCTCCTTGATGCCATGAGCCCCTGCAGTGTCACAATGGCTCCTTGCTTCCATGAGGAACACAAAAGCTTTGCATCAACACTGAGCAACAGCTGCTGAACACACCTGCGAGCATCTGCTTGCATCAAAAGAGGGCTTCAAGCTGAGAAAGGCACCAGCAGCTTCCATCTGCAAGAGAGAGACAGGCGAAGGACAGGGACAGAGATATCAGTGGAAGGACTGCGAGAATTCTGCTCCCAGAGATCATTCCTGCTCACAGTGTCCCTTGTAGAAAGGGGACATCACTCCAGGCAGCCTGGACTGAGTATGTGGGTTTGTTGTTTAGCAAACCGGCTCAGGCTTTTCCATTCTTTCCTTACAAACAGGAAAACTTCTCTGGGCCTGTGTGCAGGCAGAGCCCTGAGGAGAGCAGTAGGCACATGGTGCCGTGGGCTGGGACCGCCAGCTGCAGAGCTCAAGGGAAGAAGCCCCGTTGTGTCACAATGGCTCCTTAGCTTCATGTGGATCACCTGTGTCACAATAGTCTCCTTGATTCCATGAGGCCCCACTGTGTCACAATGGCTCCTTGGCTTCATGTGCATCACCTGTGTCACCATGGTCTCCTTGATTCCATGAGGCCCCACTGGGTCACAATGGCTCCTTGGCTTCATGTGCATCACCTGTGTCACCATGGTCTCCTTGATTCCATGAGGCCCCACTGGGTCACAATGGCCCCTTGGCTTCATGTGCATCACCTGTGTCACCATGGTCTCCTTGATTCCATGAGGCCCCACTGTGTCACAATGGCTCCTTGGCTTCATGTGCATCACCTGTGTCACCATGGTCTCCTTGATTCCATGAGGCCCCACTTTGTCACAATGGCTCCTTGCTTCCATGAGGTTCCGCAGTGTCACCATGCTCACCTTTGATCCACATTGTCATAATGGACAATTGCTTCCATGTGGCCCCACTGTGTCACAATAGCCCCTTGCTTCCATAGGTTTTCTAGAATGTAACGTATAATTTTCTACAATGTAACAATGGACTCCTTGGTTCTGTGAGCTACCCTGCTTTTTGCAGAGGTGTCTTTGGTTCCAACAAGGCCCTGCTCTGTCTCAGTGCACCCTGGCTTCCATGCGCATCTGGAGTATCACAAAGGCTCCTTGGTTCCACGAGGTCTTGCTGTGTCACAATGGATCCTGTGCTCCATGAGGCCCTCCAAAGTCATCATGGAGCCTTGATTCCATGTGCTTCCATTGCGTCCCAGGGATCGCCTTGGTTCCATCAGTTTCCTTAGTGGCACAATGCTCTCCATGCTTCCATGAGGCCCTGCTTTGCCACAATGGTCCCCTTGTGTCCATGAGGCCCCGCTGTGTCCCAGTGGACGGATGGTTCCATGAGGTTCCGTGCTGTCCCCATGGTCTTCTTGAATCCGCAGTGTAACAATGGACCATTGCTTCCAGGCGGCCTCTCTGTGTCACAAGGGGCTCCTTGATTCCATGATTCCCCACGGTGTCACCATGGAGCCTTGTTTCTAGGAGGTTCTGTACTGTCACAATTGTCTCCTGGATCCCATGAGCCCCTGCAGTGTCACAATGGCTCCTTGCTTCCATGAGGAACACAAAAGCTTTGCATCAACACTGAGCAACAGCTGCTGAACACACCTGCGAGCATCTGCTTGCATCAAAAGAGGGCTTCAAGCTGAGAAAGGCACCAGCAGCTTCCATCTGCAAGAGAGAGATAGGCGAAGGACAGGGACAGAGATATCAGTGGAAGGACTGCGAGAATTCTGCTCCCAGAGATCATTCCTGCTCACAGTGTCCCTTGTAGAAAGGGGACATCACTCCAGGCAGCCTGGACTGAGTATGTGGGTTTGTTGTTTAGCAAACCTGCTCAGGCTTTTCCATTCTTTCCTTACAAACAGGAAAACTTCTCTGGGCCTGTGTGCAGGCAGAGCCCTGAGGAGAGCAGTTGGCACATGGTGCCATGGGCTAGGACAGCCAGCTGCATAGCTCAAGGGAAGAAGCCCTGTTGTGTCAC
This sequence comes from Corvus hawaiiensis, assembly GCF_020740725.1. NCBI lineage: Eukaryota > Metazoa > Chordata > Aves > Passeriformes > Corvidae > Corvus > Corvus hawaiiensis. The sequence goes on along the minus strand of NC_063232.1, from coordinate 11,898,766 downwards.
AATGGCTCCTTAGCTTCATGTGCATCACCTGTGTCACAATGGTCTCCTTGATTCCATGAGGCCCCACTGTGTCACAATGGCTCCTTGGCTTCATGTGCATCACCTGTGTCACCATGGTCTCCTTGATTCCATGAGGCCCCACTTTGTCACAATGGCTCCTTGCTTCCATGAGGTTCCGCAGTGTCACCATGCTCACCTTTGATCCACATTGTCATAATGGACAATTGCTTCCATGTGGCCCCACTGTGTCACAATAGCCCCTTGCTTCCATAGGTTTTCTAGAATGTAACGTATAATTTTCTACAATGTAACAATGGACTCCTTGGTTCTGTGAGCTACCCTGCTTTTTGCAGAGGTGTCTTTGGTTCCAACAAGGCCGCGCTGTGTCTCAGTGCACCCTGGCTTCCATGCGCATCTGGAGTATCACAAAGGCTCCTTGGTTCCACGAGGTCTTGCTGTGTCACAATGGATCCTGTGCTCCATGAGGCCCTCCAAAGTCATCATGGAGCCTTGATTCCATGTGCTTCCATTGTGTCCCAGGGATCGCCTTGGTTCCATCAGTTTCCTTAGTGGCACAATGCTCTCCATGCTTCCATGATTGCCCACAATGTCACAATGCTCTCCATGCTTCCATGAGGCCCTGCTTTGCCACAATGGTCCCCTTGTGTCCATGAGGCCCCGCTGTGTCCCAGTGGACGGATGGTTCCATGAGGTTCCGTGCTGTCCCCATGGTCTTCTTGAATCCGCAGTGTAACAATGGACCATTGCTTCCAGGCGGCCTCTCTGTGTCACAAGGGGCTCCTTGATTCCATGATTCCCCACGGTGTCACCATGGAGCCTTGTTTCTAGGAGGTTCTGTACTGTCACAATTGTCTCCTGGATCCCATGAGCCCCTGCAGTGTCACAATGGCTCCTTGCTTCCATGAGGAACACAAAAGCTTTGCATCAACACTGAGCAACAGCTGCTGAACACACCTGCGAGCATCTGCTTGCATCAAAAGAGGGCTTCAAGCTGAGAAAGGCACCAGCAGCTTCCATCTGCAAGAGAGAGACAGGCGAAGGACAGGGACAGAGATATCAGTGGAAGGACTGCGAGAATTCTGCTCCCAGAGATCATTCCTGCTCACAGTGTCCCTTGTAGAAAGGGGACATCACTCCAGGCAGCCTGGACTGAGTATGTGGGTTTGTTGTTTAGCAAACCTGCTCAGGCTTTTCCATTCTTTCCTTACAAACAGGAAAACTTCTCTGGGCCTGTGTGCAGGCAGAGCCCTGAGGAGAGCAGTAGGCACATGGTGCCGTGGGCTGGGACCGCCAGCTGCAGAGCTCAAGGGAAGAAGCCCCGTTGTGTCACAATGGCTCCTTAGCTTCACGTGCATCACCTGTGTCACAATGGTCTCCTTGATTCCATGAGGCCCCACTGTGTCACAATGGCTCCTTGGCTTCATGTGCATCACCTGTGTCACCATGGTCTCCTTGATTCCATGAGGCCCCACTTTGTCACAATGGCTCCTTGCTTCCATGAGGTTCTGCAGTGTCACCATGCTCACCTTTGATCCACATTGTCATAATGGACAATTGCTTCCATGTGGCCCCACTGTGTCACAATAGCCCCTTGCTTCCATAGGTTTTCTAGAATGTAATGTATAATTTTCTACAATGTAACAATGGACTCCTTGGTTCTGTGAGCTACCCTGCTTTTTGCAGAGGTGTCTTTGGTTCCAACAAGGCCCCGCTGTGTCTCAGTGCACCTTGGCTTCCATGCGCATCTGGAGTATCACAAAGGCTCCTTGGTTCCACGAGGTCTTGCTGTGTCACAATGGATCCTGTGCTCCATGAGGCCCTCCAAAGTCATCATGGAGCCTTGATTCCATGTGCTTCCATTGCGTCCCAGGGATCGCCTTGGTTCCATCAGTTTCCTTAGTGGCACAATGCTCTCCATGCTTCCATGATTGCCCACAATGTCACAATGCTCTCCATGCTTCCATGAGGCCCTGCTTTGCCACAATGGTCCCCTTGTGTCCATGAGGCCCCGCTGTGTCCCAGTGGACGGATGGTTCCATGAGGTTCCGTGCTGTCCCCATGGTCTTCTTGAATCCGCAGTGTAACAATGGACCATTGCTTCCAGGCGGCCTCTCTGTGTCACAAGGGGCTCCTTGATTCCATGATTCCCCACGGTGTCACCATGGAGCCTTGTTTCTAGGAGGTTCTGTACTGTCACAATTGTCTCCTGGATCCCATGAGCCCCTGCAGTGTCACAATGGCTCCTTGCTTCCATGAGGAACACAAAAGCTTTGCATCAACACTGAGCAACAGCTGCTGAACACACCTGCGAGCATCTGCTTGCATCAAAAGAGGGCTTCAAGCTGAGAAAGGCACCAGCAGCTTCCATCTGCAAGAGAGAGACAGGCGAAGGACAGGGACAGAGATATCAGTGGAAGGACTGCGAGAATTCTGCTCCCAGAGATCATTCCTGCTCACAGTGTCCCTTGTAGAAAGGGGACATCACTCCAGGCAGCCTGGACTGAGTATGTGGGTTTGTTGTTTAGCAAACCTGCTCAGGCTTTTCCATTCTTTCCTTACAAACAGGAAAACTTCTCTGGGCCTGTGTGCAGGCAGAGCCCTGAGGAGAGCAGTTGGCACATGGTGCCATGGGCTAGGACAGCCAGCTGCATAGCTCAAGGGAAGAAGCCCTGTTGTGTCACAATGGCTCCTTAGCTTCATGTGCATCACCTGTGTCACAATGGTCTCCTTGATTCCATGAGGCCCCACTGTGTCACAATGGCTCCTTGGCTTCATGTGCATCACCTGTGTCACCATGGTCTCCTTGATTCCATGAGGCCCCACTGGGTCACAATGGCTCCTTGGCTTCATGTGCATCACCTGTGTCACCATGGTCTCCTTGATTCCATGAGGCCCCACTTTGTCACAATGGCTCCTTGCTTCCATGAGGTTCCGCAGTGTCACCATGCTCACCTTTGATCCACATTGTCATAATGGACAATTGCTTCCATGTGGCCCCACTGTGTCACAATAGCCCCTTGCTTCCATAGGTTTTCTAGAATGTAACGTATAATTTTCTACAATGTAACAATGGACTCCTTGGTTCTGTGAGCTACCCTGCTTTTTGCAGAGGTGTCTTTGGTTCCAACAAGGCCGCGCTGTGTCTCAGTGCACCCTGGCTTCCATGCGCATCTGGAGTATCACAAAGGCTCCTTGGTTCCACGAGGTCTTGCTGTGTCACAATGGATCCTGTGCTCCATGAGGCCCTCCAAAGTCATCATGGAGCCTTGATTCCATGTGCTTCCATTGTGTCCCAGGGATCGCCTTGGTTCCATCAGTTTCCTTAGTGGCACAATGCTCTCCATGCTTCCATGATTGCCCACAATGTCACAATGCTCTCCATGCTTCCATGAGGCCCTGCTTTGCCACAATGGTCCCCTTGTGTCCATGAGGCCCCGCTGTGTCCCAGTGGACGGATGGTTCCATGAGGTTCCGTGCTGTCCCCATGGTCTTCTTGAATCCGCAGTGTAACAATGGACCATTGCTTCCAGGCGGCCTCTCTGTGTCACAAGGGGCTCCTTGATTCCATGATTCCCCACGGTGTCACCATGGAGCCTTGTTTCTAGGAGGTTCTGTACTGTCACAATTGTCTCCTGGATCCCATGAGCCCCTGCAGTGTCACAATGGCTCCTTGCTTCCATGAGGAACACAAAAGCTTTGCATCAACACTGAGCAACAGCTGCTGAACACACCTGCGAGCATCTGCTTGCATCAAAAGAGGGCTTCAAGCTGAGAAAGGCACCAGCAGCTTCCATCTGCAAGAGAGAGACAGGCGAAGGACAGGGACAGAGATATCAGTGGAAGGACTGCGAGAATTCTGCTCCCAGAGATCATTCCTGCTCACAGTGTCCCTTGTAGAAAGGGGACATCACTCCAGGCAGCCTGGACTGAGTATGTGGGTTTGTTGTTTAGCAAACCTGCTCAGGCTTTTCCATTCTTTCCTTACAAACAGGAAAACTTCTCTGGGCCTGTGTGCAGGCAGAGCCCTGAGGAGAGCAGTAGGCACATGGTGCCGTGGGCTGGGACCGCCAGCTGCAGAGCTCAAGGGAAGAAGCCCCGTTGTGTCACAATGGCTCCTTAGCTTCACGTGCATCACCTGTGTCACAATGGTCTCCTTGATTCCATGAGGCCCCACTGTGTCACAATGGCTCCTTGGCTTCATGTGCATCACCTGTGTCACCATGGTCTCCTTGATTCCATGAGGCCCCACTTTGTCACAATGGCTCCTTGCTTCCATGAGGTTCTGCAGTGTCACCATGCTCACCTTTGATCCACATTGTCATAATGGACAATTGCTTCCATGTGGCCCCACTGTGTCACAATAGCCCCTTGCTTCCATAGGTTTTCTAGAATGTAATGTATAATTTTCTACAATGTAACAATGGACTCCTTGGTTCTGTGAGCTACCCTGCTTTTTGCAGAGGTGTCTTTGGTTCCAACAAGGCCCCGCTGTGTCTCAGTGCACCTTGGCTTCCATGCGCATCTGGAGTATCACAAAGGCTCCTTGGTTCCACGAGGTCTTGCTGTGTCACAATGGATCCTGTGCTCCATGAGGCCCTCCAAAGTCATCATGGAGCCTTGATTCCATGTGCTTCCATTGTGTCCCAGGGATCGCCTTGGTTCCATCAGTTTCCTTAGTGGCACAATGCTCTCCATGCTTCCATGATTGCCCACAATGTCACAATGCTCTCCATGCTTCCATGAGGCCCTGCTTTGCCACAATGGTCCCCTTGTGTCCATGAGGCCCCGCTGTGTCCCAGTGGACGGATGGTTCCATGAGGTTCCGTGCTGTCCCCATGGTCTTCTTGAATCCGCAGTGTAACAATGGACCATTGCTTCCAGGCGGCCTCTCTGTGTCACAAGGGGCTCCTTGATTCCATGATTCCCCACGGTGTCACCATGGAGCCTTGTTTCTAGGAGGTTCTGTACTGTCACAATTGTCTCCTGGATCCCATGAGCCCCTGCAGTGTCACAATGGCTCCTTGCTTCCATGAGGAACACAAAAGCTTTGCATCAACACTGAGCAACAGCTGCTGAACACACCTGCGAGCATCTGCTTGCATCAAAAGAGGGCTTCAAGCTGAGAAAGGCACCAGCAGCTTCCATCTGCAACAGAGAGCCAGGCAAAGGACAGGGACAGAGAATTCAGTGGAAAGACTGCGGGAATTCTGCTCCCAGAGATCATTCCTGCTCACAGTGTCCCTTGTAGAAAGGGGACATCATTCCAGGCAGCCTGGACTGAGCATGTAGGGTTTGTTGTTTAGCAAACCTGCTCAGGCTTTTCCATTCTTTCCTTACAAACAGGAAAACTTCTCTGGGCCTGTGTGCAGGCAGAGCCCTGAGGAGAGCACTTGGCACATGGTGCCGTGGGCTGGGACCGCCAGCTGCAGAGCTCAAGGGAAGAAGCCCCGTTGTGTCACAATGGTCTCCTTAGCTTCATGTGCATCACCTGTGTCACAATAGTCTCCTTGATTCCATGAGGCCCCACTGTGTCACAATGGCTCCTTGGCTTCATGTGCATCACCTGTGTCACCATGGTCTCCTTGATTCCATGAGGCCCCACTGTGTCACAATGGCTCCTTGGCTTCATGTGCATCACCTGTGTCACCATGGTCTCCTTGATTCCATGAGGCCCCACTGTGTCACAATGGCTCCTTGCTTCCATGAGGTTCCGCAGTGTCACCATGCTCACCTTTGATCCACATTGTCATAATGGACAATTGCTTCCATGTGGCCCCACTGTGTCACAATAGCCCCTTGCTTCCATAGGTTTTCTAGAATGTAACGTATAATTTTCTACAATGTAACAATGGACTCCTTGGTTCTGTGAGCTACCCTGCTTTTTGCAGAGGTGTCTTTGGTTCCAACAAGGCCCTGCTCTGTCTCAGTGCACCCTGGCTTCCATGCGCATCTGGAGTATCACAAAGGCTCCTTGGTTCCACGAGGTCTTGCTGTGTCACAATGGATCCTGTGCTCCATGAGGCCCTCCAAAGTCATCATGGAGCCTTGATTCCATGTGCTTCCATTGCGTCCCAGGGATCGCCTTGGTTCCATCAGTTTCCTTAGTGGCACAATGCTCTCCATGCTTCCATGAGGCCCTGCTTTGCCACAATGGTCCCCTTGTGTCCATGAGGCCCCGCTGTGTCCCAGTGGACGGATGGTTCCATGAGGTTCCGTGCTGTCCCCATGGTCTTCTTGAATCCGCAGTGTAACAATGGACCATTGCTTCCAGGCGGCCTCTCTGTGTCACAAGGGGCTCCTTGATTCCATGATTCCCCACGGTGTCACCATGGAGCCTTGTTTCTAGGAGGTTCTGTACTGTCACAATTGTCTCCTTGATGCCATGAGCCCCTGCAGTGTCACAATGGCTCCTTGCTTCCATGAGGAACACAAAAGCTTTGCATCAACACTGAGCAACAGCTGCTGAACACACCTGCGAGCATCTGCTTGCATCAAAAGAGGGCTTCAAGCTGAGAAAGGCACCAGCAGCTTCCATCTGCAAGAGAGAGATAGGCGAAGGACAGGGACAGAGATATCAGTGGAAGGACTGCGAGAATTCTGCTCCCAGAGATCATTCCTGCTCACAGTGTCCCTTGTAGAAAGGGGACATCACTCCAGGCAGCCTGGACTGAGTATGTGGGTTTGTTGTTTAGCAAACCTGCTCAGGCTTTTCCATTCTTTCCTTACAAACAGGAAAACTTCTCTGGGCCTGTGTGCAGGCAGAGCCCTGAGGAGAGCAGTAGGCACATGGTGCCGTGGGCTGGGACCGCCAGCTGCAGAGCTCAAGGGAAGAAGCCCCGTTGTGTCACAATGGCTCCTTAGCTTCACGTGCATCACCTGTGTCACAATGGTCTCCTTGATTCCATGAGGCCCCACTGTGTCACAATGGCTCCTTGGCTTCATGTGCATCACCTGTGTCACCATGGTCTCCTTGATTCCATGAGGCCCCACTTTGTCACAATGGCTCCTTGCTTCCATGAGGTTCCGCAGTGTCACCATGCTCACCTTTGATCCACATTGTCATAATGGACAATTGCTTCCATGTGGCCCCACTGTGTCACAATAGCCCCTTGCTTCCATAGGTTTTCTAGAATGTAACGTATAATTTTCTACAATGTAACAATGGACTCCTTGGTTCTGTGAGCTACCCTGCTTTTTGCAGAGGTGTCTTTGGTTCCAACAAGGCCCCGCTGTGTCTCAGTGCACCCTGGCTTCCATGCGCATCTGGAGTATCACAAAGGCTCCTTGGTTCCACGAGGTCTTGCTGTGTCACAATGGATCCTGTGCTCCATGAGGCCCTCCAAAGTCATCATGGAGCCTTGATTCCATGTGCTTCCATTGCGTCCCAGGGATCGCCTTGGTTCCATCAGTTTCCTTAGTGGCACAATGCTCTCCATGCTTCCATGATTGCCCACAATGTCACAATGCTCTCCATGCTTCCATGAGGCCCTGCTTTGCCACAATGGTCCCCTTGTGTCCATGAGGCCCCGCTGTGTCCCAGTGGACGGATGGTTCCATGAGGTTCCGTGCTGTCCCCATGGTCTTCTTGAATCCGCAGTGTAACAATGGACCATTGCTTCCAGGCGGCCTCTCTGTGTCACAAGGGGCTCCTTGATTCCATGATTCCCCACGGTGTCACCATGGAGCCTTGTTTCTAGGAGGTTCTGTACTGTCACAATTGTCTCCTTGATGCCATGAGCCCCTGCAGTGTCACAATGGCTCCTTGCTTCCATGAGGAACACAAAAGCTTTGCATCAACACTGAGCAACAGCTGCTGAACACACCTGCGAGCATCTGCTTGCATCAAAAGAGGGCTTCAAGCTGAGAAAGGCACCAGCAGCTTCCATCTGCAAGAGAGAGATAGGCGAAGGACAGGGACAGAGATATCAGTGGAAGGACTGCGAGAATTCTGCTCCCAGAGATCATTCCTGCTCACAGTGTCCCTTGTAGAAAGGGGACATCACTCCAGGCAGCCTGGACTGAGTATGTGGGTTTGTTGTTTAGCAAACCTGCTCAGGCTTTTCCATTCTTTCCTTACAAACAGGAAAACTTCTCTGGGCCTGTGTGCAGGCAGAGCCCTGAGGAGAGCAGTAGGCACATGGTGCCGTGGGCTGGGACCGCCAGCTGCAGAGCTCAAGGGAAGAAGCCCCGTTGTGTCACAATGGTCTCCTTAGCTTCATGTGGATCACCTGTGTCACAATAGTCTCCTTGATTCCATGAGGCCCCACTGTGTCACAATGGCTCCTTGGCTTCATGTGCATCACCTGTGTCACCATGGTCTCCTTGATTCCATGAGGCCCCACTGTGTCACAATGGCTCCTTGGCTTCATGTGCATCACCTGTGTCACCATGGTCTCCTTGATTCCATGAGGCCCCACTTTGTCACAATGGCTCCTTGCTTCCATGAGGTTCCGCAGTGTCACCATGCTCACCTTTGATCCACATTGTCATAATGGACAATTGCTTCCATGTGGCCCCACTGTGTCACAATAGCCCCTTGCTTCCATAGGTTTTCTAGAATGTAACGTATAATTTTCTACAATGTAACAATGGACTCCTTGGTTCTGTGAGCTACCCTGCTTTTTGCAGAGGTGTCTTTGGTTCCAACAAGGCCGCGCTGTGTCTCAGTGCACCCTGGCTTCCATGCACATCTGGAGTATCACAAAGGCTCCTTGGTTCCACGAGGTCTTGCTGTGTCACAATGGATCCTGTGCTCCATGAGGCCCTCCAAAGTCATCATGGAGCCTTGATTCCATGTGCTTCCATTGTGTCCCAGGGATCGCCTTGGTTCCATCAGTTTCCTTAGTGGCACAATGCTCTCCATGCTTCCATGATTGCCCACAATGTCACAATGCTCTCCATGCTTCCATGAGGCCCTGCTTTGCCACAATGGTCCCCTTGTGTCCATGAGGCCCCGCTGTGTCCCAATGGACGGATGGTTCCATGAGGTTCCGTGCTGTCCCCATGGTCTTCTTGAATCCGCAGTGTAACAATGGACCATTGCTTCCAGGCGGCCTCTCTGTGTCACAAGGGGCTCCTTGATTCCATGATTCCCCACGGTGTCACCATGGAGCCTTGTTTCTAGGAGGTTCTGTACTGTCACAATTGTCTCCTGGATCCCATGAGCCCCTGCAGTGTCACAATGGCTCCTTGCTTCCATGAGGAACACAAAAGCTTTGCATCAAAACTGAGCAACAGCTGCTGAACACACCTGGGAGCATCTGCTTGCATCAAAAGAGGGCTTCAAGCTGAGAAAGGCAGCAGCAGCTTCCATCTGCAACAGAGAGACAGGCAAAGGACAGGGACAGAGATATCAGTGGAAGGACTGCGAGAATTCTGCTCCCAGAGATCATTCCTGCTCACAGTGTCCCTTGTAGAAAGGGGACATCATTCCAGGCAGCCTGGACTGAGCATGTAGGGTTTGTTGTTGAGGAAACCTGCTCAGGCTTTTCCATTCTTTCCTTACAAACAGGAAAACTTCTCTGGGCCTGTGTGCAGGCAGAGCCCTGAGGAGAGCACTTGGCACATGGTGCCGTGGGCTGGGACCGCCAGCTGCAGAGCTCAAGGGAAGAAGCCCCGTTGTGTCACAATGGCTCCTTAGCTTCATGTGGATCACCTGTGTCACAATAGTCTCCTTGATTTCATGAGGCCCCACTGGGTCACAATGGCTCCTTGGCTTCATGTGCATCACCTGTGTCACCATGGTCTCCTTGATTCCATGAGGCCCCACTTTGTCACAATGGCTCCTTGCTTCCATGAGGTTCTGCAGTGTCACCATGCTCACCTTTGATCCACATTGTCATAATGGACAATTGCTTCCATGTGGCCCCACTGTGTCACAATAGCCCCTTGCTTCCATAGGTTTTCTAGAATGTAACGTATAATTTTCTACAATGTAACAATGGACTCCTTGGTTCTGTGAGCTACCCTGCTTTTTGCAGAGGTGTCTTTGGTTCCAACAAGGCCCCGCTGTGTCTCAGTGCACCCTGGCTTCCATGCACATCTGGAGTATCACAAAGGCTCCTTGTTTCCACGAGGTCTTGCTGTGTCACAATGGATCCTGTGCTCCATGAGGCCCTCCAAAGTCATCATGGAGCCTTGATTCCATGTGCTTCCATTGTGTCCCAGGGATCGCCTTGGTTCCATCAGTTTCCTTAGCGGCACAATGCTCTCCATGCTTCCATGATTGCCCACAATGTCACAATGCTCTCCATGCTTCCATGAGGCCCTGCTTTGCCACAATGGTCCCCTTGTGTCCATGAGGCCCCGCTGTGTCCCAATGGACGGATGGTTCCATGAGGTTCCGTGCTGTCCCCATGGTCTTCTTGAATCCGCAGTGTAACAATGGACCATTGCTTCCAGGAGGCCTCTCTGTGTCACAAGGGGCTCCTTGATTCCATGATTCCCCACGGTGTCACCATGGAGCCTTGTTTCTAGGAGGTTCTGTACTGTCACAATTGTCTCCTTGATGCCATGAGCCCCTGCAGTGTCACAATGGCTCCTTGCTTCCATGAGGAACACAAAAGCTTTGCATCAACACTGAGCAACAGCTGCTGAACACACCTGCGAGCATCTGCTTGCATCAAAAGAGGGCTTCAAGCTGAGAAAGGCACCAGCAGCTTCCATCTGCAAGAGAGAGACAGGCGAAGGACAGGGACAGAGATATCAGTGGAAGGACTGCGAGAATTCTGCTCCCAGAGATCATTCCTGCTCACAGTGTCCCTTGTAGAAAGGGGACATCACTCCAGGCAGCCTGGACTGAGTATGTGGGTTTGTTGTTTAGCAAACCGGCTCAGGCTTTTCCATTCTTTCCTTACAAACAGGAAAACTTCTCTGGGCCTGTGTGCAGGCAGAGCCCTGAGGAGAGCAGTAGGCACATGGTGCCGTGGGCTGGGACCGCCAGCTGCAGAGCTCAAGGGAAGAAGCCCCGTTGTGTCACAATGGCTCCTTAGCTTCATGTGGATCACCTGTGTCACAATAGTCTCCTTGATTCCATGAGGCCCCACTGTGTCACAATGGCTCCTTGGCTTCATGTGCATCACCTGTGTCACCATGGTCTCCTTGATTCCATGAGGCCCCACTGGGTCACAATGGCTCCTTGGCTTCATGTGCATCACCTGTGTCACCATGGTCTCCTTGATTCCATGAGGCCCCACTGGGTCACAATGGCCCCTTGGCTTCATGTGCATCACCTGTGTCACCATGGTCTCCTTGATTCCATGAGGCCCCACTGTGTCACAATGGCTCCTTGGCTTCATGTGCATCACCTGTGTCACCATGGTCTCCTTGATTCCATGAGGCCCCACTTTGTCACAATGGCTCCTTGCTTCCATGAGGTTCCGCAGTGTCACCATGCTCACCTTTGATCCACATTGTCATAATGGACAATTGCTTCCATGTGGCCCCACTGTGTCACAATAGCCCCTTGCTTCCATAGGTTTTCTAGAATGTAACGTATAATTTTCTACAATGTAACAATGGACTCCTTGGTTCTGTGAGCTACCCTGCTTTTTGCAGAGGTGTCTTTGGTTCCAACAAGGCCGCGCTGTGTCTCAGTGCACCCTGGCTTCCATGCGCATCTGGAGTATCACAAAGGCTCCTTGGTTCCACGAGGTCTTGCTGTGTCACAATGGATCCTGTGCTCCATGAGGCCCTCCAAAGTCATCATGGAGCCTTGATTCCATGTGCTTCCATTGCGTCCCAGGGATCGCCTTGGTTCCATCAGTTTCCTTAGTGGCACAATGCTCTCCATGCTTCCATGAGGCCCTGCTTTGCCACAATGGTCCCCTTGTGTCCATGAGGCCCCGCTGTGTCCCAGTGGACGGATGGTTCCATGAGGTTCCGTGCTGTCCCCATGGTCTTCTTGAATCCGCAGTGTAACAATGGACCATTGCTTCCAGGCGGCCTCTCTGTGTCACAAGGGGCTCCTTGATTCCATGATTCCCCACGGTGTCACCATGGAGCCTTGTTTCTAGGAGGTTCTGTACTGTCACAATTGTCTCCTGGATCCCATGAGCCCCTGCAGTGTCACAATGGCTCCTTGCTTCCATGAGGAACACAAAAGCTTTGCATCAACACTGAGCAACAGCTGCTGAACACACCTGCGAGCATCTGCTTGCATCAAAAGAGGGCTTCAAGCTGAGAAAGGCACCAGCAGCTTCCATCTGCAAGAGAGAGATAGGCGAAGGACAGGGACAGAGATATCAGTGGAAGGACTGCGAGAATTCTGCTCCCAGAGATCATTCCTGCTCACAGTGTCCCTTGTAGAAAGGGGACATCACTCCAGGCAGCCTGGACTGAGTATGTGGGTTTGTTGTTTAGCAAACCTGCTCAGGCTTTTCCATTCTTTCCTTACAAACAGGAAAACTTCTCTGGGCCTGTGTGCAGGCAGAGCCCTGAGGAGAGCAGTTGGCACATGGTGCCATGGGCTAGGACAGCCAGCTGCATAGCTCAAGGGAAGAAGCCCTGTTGTGTCACAATGGCTCCTTAGCTTCATGTGCATCACCTGTGTCACAATGGTCTCCTTGATTCCATGAGGCCCCACTGTGTCACAATGGCTCCTTGGCTTCATGTGCATCACCTGTGTCACCATGGTCTCCTTGATTCCATGAGGCCCCACTTTGTCACAATGGCTCCTTGCTTCCATGAGGTTCCGCAGTGTCACCATGCTCACCTTTGATCCACATTGTCATAATGGACAATTGCTTCCATGTGGCCCCACTGTGTCACAATAGCCCCTTGCTTCCATAGGTTTTCTAGAATGTAACGTATAATTTTCTACAATGTAACAATGGACTCCTTGGTTCTGTGAGCTACCCTGCTTTTTGCAGAGGTGTCTTTGGTTCCAACAAGGCCGCGCTGTGTCTCAGTGCACCCTGGCTTCCATGCGCATCTGGAGTATCACAAAGGCTCCTTGGTTCCACGAGGTCTTGCTGTGTCACAATGGATCCTGTGCTCCATGAGGCCCTCCAAAGTCATCATGGAGCCTTGATTCCATGTGCTTCCATTGTGTCCCAGGGATCGCCTTGGTTCCATCAGTTTCCTTAGTGGCACAATGCTCTCCATGCTTCCATGATTGCCCACAATGTCACAATGCTCTCCATGCTTCCATGAGGCCCTGCTTTGCCACAATGGTCCCCTTGTGTCCATGAGGCCCCGCTGTGTCCCAGTGGACGGATGGTTCCATGAGGTTCCGTGCTGTCCCCATGGTCTTCTTGAATCCGCAGTGTAACAATGGACCATTGCTTCCAGGCGGCCTCTCTGTGTCACAAGGGGCTCCTTGATTCCATGATTCCCCACGGTGTCACCATGGAGCCTTGTTTCTAGGAGGTTCTGTACTGTCACAATTGTCTCCTGGATCCCATGAGCCCCTGCAGTGTCACAATGGCTCCTTGCTTCCATGAGGAACACAAAAGCTTTGCATCAACACTGAGCAACAGCTGCTGAACACACCTGCGAGCATCTGCTTGCATCAAAAGAGGGCTTCAAGCTGAGAAAGGCACCAGCAGCTTCCATCTGCAAGAGAGAGACAGGCGAAGGACAGGGACAGAGATATCAGTGGAAGGACTGCGAGAATTCTGCTCCCAGAGATCATTCCTGCTCACAGTGTCCCTTGTAGAAAGGGGACATCACTCCAGGCAGCCTGGACTGAGTATGTGGGTTTGTTGTTTAGCAAACCTGCTCAGGCTTTTCCATTCTTTCCTTACAAACAGGAAAACTTCTCTGGGCCTGTGTGCAGGCAGAGCCCTGAGGAGAGCAGTAGGCACATGGTGCCGTGGGCTGGGACCGCCAGCTGCAGAGCTCAAGGGAAGAAGCCCCGTTGTGTCACAATGGCTCCTTAGCTTCACGTGCATCACCTGTGTCACAATGGTCTCCTTGATTCCATGAGGCCCCACTGTGTCACAATGGCTCCTTGGCTTCATGTGCATCACCTGTGTCACCATGGTCTCCTTGATTCCATGAGGCCCCACTTTGTCACAATGGCTCCTTGCTTCCATGAGGTTCCGCAGTGTCACCATGCTCACCTTTGATCCACATTGTCATAATGGACAATTGCTTCCATGTGGCCCCACTGTGTCACAATAGCCCCTTGCTTCCATAGGTTTTCTAGAATGTAATGTATAATTTTCTACAATGTAACAATGGACTCCTTGGTTCTGTGAGCTACCCTGCTTTTTGCAGAGGTGTCTTTGGTTCCAACAAGGCCCCGCTGTGTCTCAGTGCACCCTGGCTTCCATGCGCATCTGGAGTATCACAAAGGCTCCTTGGTTCCACGAGGTCTTGCTGTGTCACAATGGATCCTGTGCTCCATGAGGCCCTCCAAAGTCATCATGGAGCCTTGATTCCATGTGCTTCCATTGCGTCCCAGGGATCGCCTTGGTTCCATCAGTTTCCTTAGTGGCACAATGCTCTCCATGCTTCCATGATTGCCCACAATGTCACAATGCTCTCCATGCTTCCATGAGGCCCTGCTTTGCCACAATGGTCCCCTTGTGTCCATGAGGCCCCGCTGTGTCCCAGTGGACGGATGGTTCCATGAGGTTCCGTGCTGTCCCCATGGTCTTCTTGAATCCGCAGTGTAACAATGGACCATTGCTTCCAGGCGGCCTCTCTGTGTCACAAGGGGCTCCTTGATTCCATGATTCCCCACGGTGTCACCATGGAGCCTTGTTTCTAGGAGGTTCTGTACTGTCACAATTGTCTCCTGGATCCCATGAGCCCCTGCAGTGTCACAATGGCTCCTTGCTTCCATGAGGAACACAAAAGCTTTGCATCAACACTGAGCAACAGCTGCTGAACACACCTGCGAGCATCTGCTTGCATCAAAAGAGGGCTTCAAGCTGAGAAAGGCACCAGCAGCTTCCATCTGCAACAGAGAGCCAGGCAAAGGACAGGGACAGAGAATTCAGTGGAAAGACTGCGGGAATTCTGCTCCCAGAGATCATTCCTGCTCACAGTGTCCCTTGTAGAAAGGGGACATCATTCCAGGCAGCCTGGACTGAGCATGTAGGGTTTGTTGTTTAGCAAACCTGCTCAGGCTTTTCCATTCTTTCCTTACAAACAGGAAAACTTCTCTGGGCCTGTGTGCAGGCAGAGCCCTGAGGAGAGCACTTGGCACATGGTGCCGTGGGCTGGGACCGCCAGCTGCAGAGCTCAAGGGAAGAAGCCCCGTTGTGTCACAATGGTCTCCTTAGCTTCATGTGCATCACCTGTGTCACAATAGTCTCCTTGATTCCATGAGGCCCCACTGTGTCACAATGGCTCCTTGGCTTCATGTGCATCACCTGTGTCACCATGGTCTCCTTGATTCCATGAGGCCCCACTGTGTCACAATGGCTCCTTGGCTTCATGTGCATCACCTGTGTCACCATGGTCTCCTTGATTCCATGAGGCCCCACTGTGTCACAATGGCTCCTTGCTTCCATGAGGTTCCGCAGTGTCACCATGCTCACCTTTGATCCACATTGTCATAATGGACAATTGCTTCCATGTGGCCCCACTGTGTCACAATAGCCCCTTGCTTCCATAGGTTTTCTAGAATGTAACGTATAATTTTCTACAATGTAACAATGGACTCCTTGGTTCTGTGAGCTACCCTGCTTTTTGCAGAGGTGTCTTTGGTTCCAACAAGGCCCTGCTGTGTCTCAGTGCACCCTGGCTTCCATGCGCATCTGGAGTATCACAAAGGCTCCTTGGTTCCACGAGGTCTTGCTGTGTCACAATGGATCCTGTGCTCCATGAGGCCCTCCAAAGTCATCATGGAGCCTTGATTCCATGTGCTTCCATTGCGTCCCAGGGATCGCCTTGGTTCCATCAGTTTCCTTAGTGGCACAATGCTCTCCATGCTTCCATGATTGCCCACAATGTCACAATGCTCTCCATGCTTCCATGAGGCCCTGCTTTGCCACAATGGTCCCCTTGTGTCCATGAGGCCCCGCTGTGTCCCAGTGGACGGATGGTTCCATGAGGTTCCGTGCTGTCCCCATGGTCTTCTTGAATCCGCAGTGTAACAATGGACCATTGCTTCCAGGCGGCCTCTCTGTGTCACAAGGGGCTCCTTGATTCCATGATTCCCCACGGTGTCACCATGGAGCCTTGTTTCTAGGAGGTTCTGTACTGTCACAATTGTCTCCTTGATGCCATGAGCCCCTGCAGTGTCACAATGGCTCCTTGCTTCCATGAGGAACACAAAAGCTTTGCATCAACACTGAGCAACAGCTGCTGAACACACCTGCGAGCATCTGCTTGCATCAAAAGAGGGCTTCAAGCTGAGAAAGGCACCAGCAGCTTCCATCTGCAAGAGAGAGATAGGCGAAGGACAGGGACAGAGATATCAGTGGAAGGACTGCGAGAATTCTGCTCCCAGAGATCATTCCTGCTCACAGTGTCCCTTGTAGAAAGGGGACATCATTCCAGGCAGCCTGGACTGAGTATGTGGGTTTGTTGTTTAGCAAACCTGCTCAGGCTTTTCCATTCTTTCCTTACAAACAGGAAAACTTCTCTGGGCCTGTGTGCAGGCAGAGCCCTGAGGAGAGCAGTAGGCACATGGTGCCGTGGGCTGGGACCGCCAGCTGCAGAGCTCAAGGGAAGAAGCCCCGTTGTGTCACAATGGTCTCCTTAGCTTCATGTGGATCACCTGTGTCACAATAGTCTCCTTGATTCCATGAGGCCCCACTGTGTCACAATGGCTCCTTGGCTTCATGTGCATCACCTGTGTCACCATGGTCTCCTTGATTCCATGAGGCCCCACTGTGTCACAATGGCTCCTTGGCTTCATGTGCATCACCTGTGTCACCATGGTCTCCTTGATTCCATGAGGCCCCACTTTGTCACAATGGCTCCTTGCTTCCATGAGGTTCTGCAGTGTCACCATGCTCACCTTTGATCCACATTGTCATAATGGACAATTGCTTCCATGTGGCCCCACTGTGTCACAATAGCCCCTTGCTTCCATAGGTTTTCTAGAATGTAACGTATAATTTTCTACAATGTAACAATGGACTCCTTGGTTCTGTGAGCTACCCTGCTTTTTGCAGAGGTGTCTTTGGTTCCAACAAGGCCGCGCTGTGTCTCAGTGCACCCTGGCTTCCATGCACATCTGGAGTATCACAAAGGCTCCTTGTTTCCACGAGGTCTTGCTGTGTCACAATGGATCCTGTGCTCCATGAGGCCCTCCAAAGTCATCATGGAGCCTTGATTCCATGTGCTTCCATTGTGTCCCAGGGATCGCCTTGGTTCCATCAGTTTCCTTAGTGGCACAATGCTCTCCATGCTTCCATGATTGCCCACAATGTCACAATGTGCTCCATGCTTCCATGAGGCCCTGCTTTGCCACAATGGTCCCCTTGTGTCCATGAGGCCCCGCTGTGTCCCAATGCACGGATGGTTCCATGAGGTTCCGTGCTGTCCCCATGGTCTTCTTGAATCCGCAGTGTAACAATGGACCATTGCTTCCAGGAGGCCTCTCTGTGTCACAAGGGGCTCCTTGATTCCATGATTCCCCACGGCGTCACCATGGAGCCTTGTTTCTAGGAGGTTCTGTACTGTCACAATTGTCTCCTTGATGCCATGAGCCCCTGCAGTGTCACAATGGCTCCTTGCTTCCATGAGGAACACAAAAGCTTTGCATCAACACTGAGCAACAGCTGCTGAACACACCTGGGAGCATCTGCTTGCATCAAAAGAGGGCTTCAAGCTGAGAAAGGCACCAGCAGCTTCCATCTGCAAGAGAGAGACAGGCGAAGGACAGGGACAGAGATATCAGTGGAAGGACTGCGAGAATTCTGCTCCCAGAGATCATTCCTGCTCACAGTGTCCCTTGTAGAAAGGGGACATCATTCCAGGCAGCCTGGACTGAGCATGTAGGGTTTGTTGTTTAGGCAAACCTGCTCAGGCTTTTCCATTCTTTCCTTACAAACAGGAAAACTTCTCTGGGCCTGTGTGCAGGCAGAGCCCTGAGGAGAGCACTTGGCACATGGTGCCGTGGGCTGGGACCGCCAGCTGCAGAGCTCAAGGGAAGAAGCCCCGTTGTGTCACAATGGTCTCCTTAGCTTCATGTGGATCACCTGTGTCACAAAAGTCTCCTTGATTCCATGAGGCCCCACTGTGTCACAATGGCTCCTTGGCTTCATGTGCATCACCTGTGTCACCATGGTCTCCTTGATTCCATGAGGCCCCACTGTGTCACAATGGCTCCTTGGCTTCATGTGCATCACCTGTGTCACCATGGTCTCCTTGATTCCATGAGGCCCCACTGTGTCACAATGGCTCCTTGGCTTCATGTGCATCACCTGTGTCACCATGGTCTCCTTGATTCCATGAGGCCCCACTTTGTCACAATGGCTCCTTGCTTCCATGAGGTTCCGCAGTGTCACCATGCTCACCTTTGATCCACATTGTCATAATGGACAATTGCTTCCATGTGGCCCCACTGTGTCACAATAGCCCCTTGCTTCCATAGGTTTTCTAGAATGTAACGTATAATTTTCTACAATGTAACAATGGACTCCTTGGTTCTGTGAGCTACCCTGCTTTTTGCAGAGGTGTCTTTGGTTCCAACAAGGCCGCGCTGTGTCTCAGTGCACCCTGGCTTCCATGCACATCTGGAGTATCACAAAGGCTCCTTGTTTCCACGAGGTCTTGCTGTGTCACAATGGATCCTGTGCTCCATGAGGCCCTCCAAAGTCATCATGGAGCCTTGATTCCATGTGCTTCCATTGTGTCCCAGGGATCGCCTTGGTTCCATCAGTTTCCTTAGTGGCACAATGCTCTCCATGCTTCCATGATTGCCCACAATGTCACAATGTGCTCCATGCTTCCATGAGGCCCTGCTTTGCCACAATGGTCCCCTTGTGTCCATGAGGCCCCGCTGTGTCCCAATGCACGGATGGTTCCATGAGGTTCCGTGCTGTCCCCATGGTCTTCTTGAATCCGCAGTGTAACAATGGACCATTGCTTCCAGGAGGCCTCTCTGTGTCACAAGGGGCTCCTTGATTCCATGATTCCCCACGGCGTCACCATGGAGCCTTGTTTCTAGGAGGTTCTGTACTGTCACAATTGTCTCCTTGATGCCATGAGCCCCTGCAGTGTCACAATGGCTCCTTGCTTCCATGAGGAACACAAAAGCTTTGCATCAACACTGAGCAACAGCTGCTGAACACACCTGCGAGCATCTGCTTGCATCAAAAGAGGGCTTCAAGCTGAGAAAGGCACCAGCAGCTTCCATCTGCAAGAGAGAGACAGGCGAAGGACAGGGACAGAGATATCAGTGGAAGGACTGCGAGAATTCTGCTCCCAGAGATCATTCCTGCTCACAGTGTCCCTTGTAGAAAGGGGACATCACTCCAGGCAGCCTGGACTGAGTATGTGGGTTTGTTTTTGAGGAAACCTGCTCAGGCTTTTCCATTCTTTCCTTACAAACAGGAAAACTTCTCTGGGCCTGTGTGCAGGCAGAGCCCTGAGGAGAGCAGTAGGCACATGGTGCCGTGGGCTGGGACCGCCAGCTGCAGAGCTCAAGGGAAGAAGCCCCGTTGTGTCACAATGGCTCCTTAGCTTCATGTGCATCACCTGTGTCACCATGGTCTCCTTGATTCCATGAGGCCCCACTTTGTCACAATGGCTCCTTGGCTTCATGTGCATCACCTGTGTCACCATGGTCTCCTTGATTCCATGAGGCCCCACTGGGTCACAATGGCTCCTTGGCTTCATGTGCATCACCTGTGTCACCATGGTCTCCTTGATTCCATGAGGCCCCACTGGGTCACAATGGCTCCTTGGCTTCATGTGCATCACCTGTGTCACCATGGTCTCCTTGATTCCATGAGGCCCCACTTTGTCACAATGGCTCCTTGCTTCCATGAGGTTCCGCAGTGTCACCATGCTCACCTTTGATCCACATTGTCATAATGGACAATTGCTTCCATGTGGCCCCACTGTGTCACAATAGCCCCTTGCTTCCATAGGTTTTCTAGAATGTAATGTATAATTTTCTACAATGTAACAATGGACTCCTTGGTTCTGTGAGCTACCCTGCTTTTTGCAGAGGTGTCTTTGGTTCCAACAAGGCCCCGCTGTGTCTCAGTGCACCCTGGCTTCCATGCGCATCTGGAGTATCACAAAGGCTCCTTGGTTCCACGAGGTCTTGCTGTGTCACAATGGATCCTGTGCTCCATGAGGCCCTCCAAAGTCATCATGGAGCCTTGATTCCATGTGCTTCCATTGCGTCCCAGGGATCGCCTTGGTTCCATCAGTTTCCTTAGTGGCACAATGCTCTCCATGCTTCCATGATTGCCCACAATGTCACAATGCTCTCCATGCTTCCATGAGGCCCTGCTTTGCCACAATGGTCCCCTTGTGTCCATGAGGCCCCGCTGTGTCCCAGTGGACGGATGGTTCCATGAGGTTCCGTGCTGTCCCCATGGTCTTCTTGAATCCGCAGTGTAACAATGGACCATTGCTTCCAGGCGGCCTCTCTGTGTCACAAGGGGCTCCTTGATTCCATGATTCCCCACGGTGTCACCATGGAGCCTTGTTTCTAGGAGGTTCTGTACTGTCACAATTGTCTCCTTGATGCCATGAGCCCCTGCAGTGTCACAATGGCTCCTTGCTTCCATGAGGAACACAAAAGCTTTGCATCAACACTGAGCAACAGCTGCTGAACACACCTGGGAGCATCTGCTTGCATCAAAAGAGGGCTTCAAGCTGAGAAAGGCACCAGCAGCTTCCATCTGCAAGAGAGAGATAGGCGAAGGACAGGGACAGAGATATCAGTGGAAGGACTGCGAGAATTCTGCTCCCAGAGATCATTCCTGCTCACAGTGTCCCTTGTAGAAAGGGGACATCACTCCAGGCAGCCTGGACTGAGTATGTGGGTTTGTTGTTTAGCAAACCTGCTCAGGCTTTTCCATTCTTTCCTTACAAACAGGAAAACTTCTCTGGGCCTGTGTGCAGGCAGAGCCCTGAGGAGAGCAGTAGGCACATGGTGCCGTGGGCTGGGACCGCCAGCTGCAGAGCTCAAGGGAAGAAGCCCCGTTGTGTCACAATGGTCTCCTTAGCTTCATGTGGATCACCTGTGTCACAATAGTCTCCTTGATTCCATGAGGCCCCACTGGGTCACAATGGCTCCTTGGCTTCATGTGCATCACCTGTGTCACCATGGTCTCCTTGATTCCATGAGGCCCCACTTTGTCACAATGGCTCCTTGCTTCCATGAGGTTCCGCAGTGTCACCATGCTCACCTTTGATCCACATTGTCATAATGGACAATTGCTTCCATGTGGCCCCACTGTGTCACAATAGCCCCTTGCTTCCATAGGTTTTCTAGAATGTAACGTATAATTTTCTACAATGTAACAATGGACTCCTTGGTTCTGTGAGCTACCCTGCTTTTTGCAGAGGTGTCTTTGGTTCCAACAAGGCCCCGCTGTGTCTCAGTGCACCCTGGCTTCCATGCGCATCTGGAGTATCACAAAGGCTCCTTGGTTCCACGAGGTCTTGCTGTGTCACAATGGATCCTGTGCTCCATGAGGCCCTCCAAAGTCATCATGGAGCCTTGATTCCATGTGCTTCCATTGTGTCCCAGGGATCGCCTTGGTTCCATCAGTTTCCTTAGTGGCACAATGCTCTCCATGCTTCCATGATTGCCCACAATGTCACAATGCTCTCCATGCTTCCATGAGGCCCTGCTTTGCCACAATGGTCCCCTTGTGTCCATGAGGCCCCGCTGTGTCCCAGTGGACGGATGGTTCCATGAGGTTCCGTGCTGTCCCCATGGTCTTCTTGAATCCGCAGTGTAACAATGGACCATTGCTTCCAGGCGGCCTCTCTGTGTCACAAGGGGCTCCTTGATTCCATGATTCCCCACGGTGTCACCATGGAGCCTTGTTTCTAGGAGGTTCTGTACTGTCACAATTGTCTCCTGGATGCCATGAGCCCCTGCAGTGTCACAATGGCTCCTTGCTTCCATGAGGAACACAAAAGCTTTGCATCAACACTGAGCAACAGCTGCTGAACACACCTGGGAGCATCTGCTTGCATCAAAAGAGGGCTTCAAGCTGAGAAAGGCACCAGCAGCTTCCATCTGCAACAGAGAGACAGGCAAAGGACAGGGACAGAGAATTCAGTGGAAAGACTGCGGGAATTCTGCTCCCAGAGATCATTCCTGCTCACAGTGTCCCTTGTAGAAAGGGGACATCATTCCAGGCAGCCTGGACTGAGCATGTAGGGTTTGTTGTTTAGGCAAACCTGCTCAGGCTTTTCCATTCTTTCCTTACAAACAGGAAAACTTCTCTGGGCCTGTGTGCAGGCAGAGCCCTGAGGAGAGCACTTGGCACATGGTGCCGTGGGCTGGGACCGCCAGCTGCAGAGCTCAAGGGAAGAAGCCCCGTTGTGTCACAATGGTCTCCTTAGCTTCATGTGGATCACCTGTGTCACAAAAGTCTCCTTGATTCCATGAGGCCCCACTGTGTCACAATGGCTCCTTGGCTTCATGTGCATCACCTGTGTCACCATGGTCTCCTTGATTCCATGAGGCCCCACTGTGTCACAATGGCTCCTTGGCTTCATGTGCATCACCTGTGTCACCATGGTCTCCTTGATTCCATGAGGCCCCACTGTGTCACAATGGCTCCTTGGCTTCATGTGCATCACCTGTGTCACCATGGTCTCCTTGATTCCATGAGGCCCCACTTTGTCACAATGGCTCCTTGCTTCCATGAGGTTCCGCAGTGTCACCATGCTCACCTTTGATCCACATTGTCATAATGGACAATTGCTTCCATGTGGCCCCACTGTGTCACAATAGCCCCTTGCTTCCATAGGTTTTCTAGAATGTAACGTATAATTTTCTACAATGTAACAATGGACTCCTTGGTTCTGTGAGCTACCCTGCTTTTTGCAGAGGTGTCTTTGGTTCCAACAAGGCCGCGCTGTGTCTCAGTGCACCCTGGCTTCCATGCACATCTGGAGTATCACAAAGGCTCCTTGTTTCCACGAGGTCTTGCTGTGTCACAATGGATCCTGTGCTCCATGAGGCCCTCCAAAGTCATCATGGAGCCTTGATTCCATGTGCTTCCATTGTGTCCCAGGGATCGCCTTGGTTCCATCAGTTTCCTTAGTGGCACAATGCTCTCCATGCTTCCATGATTGCCCACAATGTCACAATGTGCTCCATGCTTCCATGAGGCCCTGCTTTGCCACAATGGTCCCCTTGTGTCCATGAGGCCCCGCTGTGTCCCAATGCACGGATGGTTCCATGAGGTTCCGTGCTGTCCCCATGGTCTTCTTGAATCCGCAGTGTAACAATGGACCATTGCTTCCAGGAGGCCTCTCTGTGTCACAAGGGGCTCCTTGATTCCATGATTCCCCACGGCGTCACCATGGAGCCTTGTTTCTAGGAGGTTCTGTACTGTCACAATTGTCTCCTTGATGCCATGAGCCCCTGCAGTGTCACAATGGCTCCTTGCTTCCATGAGGAACACAAAAGCTTTGCATCAACACTGAGCAACAGCTGCTGAACACACCTGCGAGCATCTGCTTGCATCAAAAGAGGGCTTCAAGCTGAGAAAGGCACCAGCAGCTTCCATCTGCAAGAGAGAGACAGGCGAAGGACAGGGACAGAGATATCAGTGGAAGGACTGCGAGAATTCTGCTCCCAGAGATCATTCCTGCTCACAGTGTCCCTTGTAGAAAGGGGACATCACTCCAGGCAGCCTGGACTGAGTATGTGGGTTTGTTTTTGAGGAAACCTGCTCAGGCTTTTCCATTCTTTCCTTACAAACAGGAAAACTTCTCTGGGCCTGTGTGCAGGCAGAGCCCTGAGGAGAGCAGTAGGCACATGGTGCCGTGGGCTGGGACCGCCAGCTGCAGAGCTCAAGGGAAGAAGCCCCGTTGTGTCACAATGGCTCCTTAGCTTCATGTGCATCACCTGTGTCACAATAGTCTCCTTGATTCCATGAGGCCCCACTGTGTCACAATGGCTCCTTGGCTTCATGTGCATCACCTGTGTCACCATGGTCTCCTTGATTCCATGAGGCCCCACTGGGTCACAATGGCTCCTTGGCTTCATGTGCATCACCTGTGTCACAATGGTCTCCTTGATTCCATGAGGCCCCACTGGGTCACAATGGCTCCTTGGCTTCATGTGCATCACCTGTGTCACCATGGTCTCCTTGATTCCATGAGGCCCCACTTTGTCACAATGGCTCCTTGCTTCCATGAGGTTCCGCAGTGTCACCATGCTCACCTTTGATCCACATTGTCATAATGGACAATTGCTTCCATGTGGCCCCACTGTGTCACAATAGCCCCTTGCTTCCATAGGTTTTCTAGAATGTAATGTATAATTTTCTACAATGTAACAATGGACTCCTTGGTTCTGTGAGCTACCCTGCTTTTTGCAGAGGTGTCTTTGGTTCCAACAAGGCCCCGCTGTGTCTCAGTGCACCCTGGCTTCCATGCGCATCTGGAGTATCACAAAGGCTCCTTGGTTCCACGAGGTCTTGCTGTGTCACAATGGATCCTGTGCTCCATGAGGCCCTCCAAAGTCATCATGGAGCCTTGATTCCATGTGCTTCCATTGCGTCCCAGGGATCGCCTTGGTTCCATCAGTTTCCTTAGTGGCACAATGCTCTCCATGCTTCCATGATTGCCCACAATGTCACAATGCTCTCCATGCTTCCATGAGGCCCTGCTTTGCCACAATGGTCCCCTTGTGTCCATGAGGCCCCGCTGTGTCCCAGTGGACGGATGGTTCCATGAGGTTCCGTGCTGTCCCCATGGTCTTCTTGAATCCGCAGTGTAACAATGGACCATTGCTTCCAGGCGGCCTCTCTGTGTCACAAGGGGCTCCTTGATTCCATGATTCCCCACGGTGTCACCATGGAGCCTTGTTTCTAGGAGGTTCTGTACTGTCACAATTGTCTCCTTGATGCCATGAGCCCCTGCAGTGTCACAATGGCTCCTTGCTTCCATGAGGAACACAAAAGCTTTGCATCAACACTGAGCAACAGCTGCTGAACACACCTGGGAGCATCTGCTTGCATCAAAAGAGGGCTTCAAGCTGAGAAAGGCACCAGCAGCTTCCATCTGCAAGAGAGAGATAGGCGAAGGACAGGGACAGAGATATCAGTGGAAGGACTGCGAGAATTCTGCTCCCAGAGATCATTCCTGCTCACAGTGTCCCTTGTAGAAAGGGGACATCACTCCAGGCAGCCTGGACTGAGTATGTGGGTTTGTTGTTTAGGAAACCTGCTCAGGCTTTTCCATTCTTTCCTTACAAACAGGAAAACTTCTCTGGGCCTGTGTGCAGGCAGAGCCCTGAGGAGAGCAGTAGGCACATGGTGCCGTGGGCTGGGACCGCCAGCTGCAGAGCTCAAGGGAAGAAGCCCCGTTGTGTCACAATGGTCTCCTTAGCTTCATGTGGATCACCTGTGTCACAATAGTCTCCTTGATTCCATGAGGCCCCACTGTGTCACAATGGCTCCTTGGCTTCATGTGCATCACCTGTGTCACCATGGTCTCCTTGATTCCATGAGGCCCCACTGTGTCACAATGGCTCCTTGGCTTCCTGTGCATCACCTGTGTCACCATGGTCTCCTTGATTCCATGAGGCCCCACTTTGTCACAATGGCTCCTTGCTTCCATGAGGTTCCGCAGTGTCACCATGCTCACCTTTGATCCACATTGTCATAATGGACAATTGCTTCCATGTGGCCCCACTGTGTCACAATAGCCCCTTGCTTCCATAGGTTTTCTAGAATGTAACGTATAATTTTCTACAATGTAACAATGGACTCCTTGGTTCTGTGAGCTACCCTGCTTTTTGCAGAGGTGTCTTTGGTTCCAACAAGGCCGCGCTGTGTCTCAGTGCACCCTGGCTTCCATGCACATCTGGAGTATCACAAAGGCTCCTTGTTTCCACGAGGTCTTGCTGTGTCACAATGGATCCTGTGCTCCATGAGGCCCTCCAAAGTCATCATGGAGCCTTGATTCCATGTGCTTCCATTGTGTCCCAGGGATCGCCTTGGTTCCATCAGTTTCCTTAGTGGCACAATGCTCTCCATGCTTCCATGATTGCCCACAATGTCACAATGTGCTCCATGCTTCCATGAGGCCCTGCTTTGCCACAATGGTCCCCTTGTGTCCATGAGGCCCCGCTGTGTCCCAGTGGACGGATGGTTCCATGAGGTTCCGTGCTGTCCCCATGGTCTTCTTGAATCCGCAGTGTAACAATGGACCATTGCTTCCAGGAGGCCTCTCTGTGTCACAAGGGGCTCCTTGATTCCATGATTCCCCACGGCGTCACCATGGAGCCTTGTTTCTAGGAGGTTCTGTACTGTCACAATTGTCTCCTTGATGCCATGAGCCCCTGCAGTGTCACAATGGCTCCTTGCTTCCATGAGGAACACAAAAGCTTTGCATCAACACTGAGCAACAGCTGCTGAACACACCTGGGAGCATCTGCTTGCATCAAAAGAGGGCTTCAAGCTGAGAAAGGCACCAGCAGCTTCCATCTGCAAGAGAGAGACAGGCGAAGGACAGGGACAGAGATATCAGTGGAAGGACTGCGAGAATTCTGCTCCCAGAGATCATTCCTGCTCACAGTGTCCCTTGTAGAAAGGGGACATCACTCCAGGCAGCCTGGACTGAGTATGTGGGTTTGTTGTTTAGCAAACCTGCTCAGGCTTTTCCATTCTTTCCTTACAAACAGGAAAACTTCTCTGGGCCTGTGTGCAGGCAGAGCCCTGAGGAGAGCAGTAGGCACATGGTGCCGTGGGCTGGGACCGCCAGCTGCAGAGCTCAAGGGAAGAAGCCCCGTTGTGTCACAATGGCTCCTTAGCTTCATGTGCATCACCTGTGTCACAATAGTCTCCTTGATTCCATGAGGCCCCACTGTGTCACAATGGCTCCTTGGCTTCATGTGCATCACCTGTGTCACCATGGTCTCCTTGATTCCATGAGGCCCCACTGGGTCACAATGGCTCCTTAGCTTCATGTGCATCACCTGTGTCACAATGGTCTCCTTGATTCCATGAGGCCCCACTGGGTCACAATGGCTCCTTGGCTTCATGTGCATCACCTGTGTCACCATGGTCTCCTTGATTCCATGAGGCCCCACTGTGTCACAATGGCTCCTTGCTTCCATGAGGTTCCGCAGTGTCACCATGCTCACCTTTGATCCACATTGTCATAATGGACAATTGCTTCCATGTGGCCCCACTGTGTCACAATAGCCCCTTGCTTCCATAGGTTTTCTAGAATGTAATGTATAATTTTCTACAATGTAACAATGGACTCCTTGGTTCTGTGAGCTACCCTGCTTTTTGCAGAGGTGTCTTTGGTTCCAACAAGGCCCCGCTGTGTCTCAGTGCACCCTGGCTTCCATGCGCATCTGGAGTATCACAAAGGCTCCTTGGTTCCACGAGGTCTTGCTGTGTCACAATGGATCCTGTGCTCCATGAGGCCCTCCAAAGTCATCATGGAGCCTTGATTCCATGTGCTTCCATTGCGTCCCAGGGATCGCCTTGGTTCCATCAGTTTCCTTAGTGGCACAATGCTCTCCATGCTTCCATGATTGCCCACAATGTCACAATGCTCTCCATGCTTCCATGAGGCCCTGCTTTGCCACAATGGTCCCCTTGTGTCCATGAGGCCCCGCTGTGTCCCAGTGGACGGATGGTTCCATGAGGTTCCGTGCTGTCCCCATGGTCTTCTTGAATCCGCAGTGTAACAATGGACCATTGCTTCCAGGCGGCCTCTCTGTGTCACAAGGGGCTCCTTGATTCCATGATTCTCCACGGTGTCACCATGGAGCCTTGTTTCTAGGAGGTTCTGTACTGTCACAATTGTCTCCTTGATGCCATGAGCCCCTGCAGTGTCACAATGGCTCCTTGCTTCCATGAGGAACACAAAAGCTTTGCATCAACACTGAGCAACAGCTGCTGAACACACCTGGGAGCATCTGCTTGCATCAAAAGAGGGCTTCAAGCTGAGAAAGGCACCAGCAGCTTCCATCTGCAAGAGAGAGATAGGCGAAGGACAGGGACAGAGATATCAGTGAAAGGACTGCGAGAATTCTGCTCCCAGAGATCATTCCTGCTCACAGTGTCCCTTGTAGAAAGGGGACATCACTCCAGGCAGCCTGGACTGAGTATGTGGGTTTGTTGTTTAGCAAACCTGCTCAGGCTTTTCCATTCTTTCCTTACAAACAGGAAAACTTCTCTGGGCCTGTGTGCAGGCAGAGCCCTGAGGAGAGCAGTAGGCACATGGTGCCGTGGGCTGGGACCGCCAGCTGCATAGCTCAAGGGAAGAAGCCCCGTTGTGTCACAATGGTCTCCTTAGCTTCATGTGCATCACCTGTGTCACAATAGTCTCCTTGATTCCATGAGGCCCCACTGTGTCACAATGGCTCCTTGGCTTCATGTGCATCACCTGTGTCACCATGGTCTCCTTGATTCCATGAGGCCCCACTGGGTCACAATGGCTCCTTGGCTTCATGTGCATCACCTGTGTCACCATGGTCTCCTTGATTCCATGAGGCCCCACTTTGTCACAATGGCTCCTTGCTTCCATGAGGTTCCGCAGTGTCACCATGCTCACCTTTGATCCACATTGTCATAATGGACAATTGCTTCCATGTGGCCCCACTGTGTCACAATAGCCCCTTGCTTCCATAGGTTTTCTAGAATGTAACGTATAATTTTCTACAATGTAACAATGGACTCCTTGGTTCTGTGAGCTACCCTGCTTTTTGCAGAGGTGTCTTTGGTTCCAACAAGGCCGCGCTGTGTCTCAGTGCACCCTGGCTTCCATGCGCATCTGGAGTATCACAAAGGCTCCTTGGTTCCACGAGGTCTTGCTGTGTCACAATGGATCCTGTGCTCCATGAGGCCCTCCAAAGTCATCATGGAGCCTTGATTCCATGTGCTTCCATTGTGTCCCAGGGATCGCCTTGGTTCCATCAGTTTCCTTAGTGGCACAATGCTCTCCATGCTTCCATGATTGCCCACAATGTCACAATGCTCTCCATGCTTCCATGAGGCCCTGCTTTGCCACAATGGTCCCCTTGTGTCCATGAGGCCCCGCTGTGTCCCAATGGACGGATGGTTCCATGAGGTTCCGTGCTGTCCCCATGGTCTTCTTGAATCCGCAGTGTAACAATGGACCATTGCTTCCAGGCGGCCTCTCTGTGTCACAAGGGGCTCCTTGATTCCATGATTCCCCACGGTGTCACCATGGAGCCTTGTTTCTAGGAGGTTCTGTACTGTCACAATTGTCTCCTTGATGCCATGAGCCCCTGCAGTGTCACAATGGCTCCTTGCTTCCATGAGGAACACAAAAGCTTTGCATCAACACTGAGCAACAGCTGCTGAACACACCTGCGAGCATCTGCTTGCATCAAACGAGGGCTTCAAGCTGAGAAAGGCACCAGCAGCTTCCATCTGCAACAGAGAGACAGGCAAAGGACAGGGACAGAGAATTCAGTGGAAAGACTGCGGGAATTCTGCTCCCAGAGATCATTCCTGCTCACAGTGTCCCTTGTAGAAAGGGGACATCATTCCAGGCAGCCTGGACTGAGCATGTAGGGTTTGTTGTTTAGGCAAACCTGCTCAGGCTTTTCCATTCTTTCCTTACAAACAGGAAAACTTCTCTGGGCCTGTGTGCAGGTAGAGCCCTGAGGAGAGCACTTGGCACATGGTGCCGTGGGCTGGGACCGCCAGCTGCAGAGCTCAAGGGAAGAAGCCCCGTTGTGTCACAATGGTCTCCTTAGCTTCATGTGGATCACCTGTGTCACAAAAGTCTCCTTGATTCCATGAGGCCCCACTGTGTCACAATGGCTCCTTGGCTTCATGTGCATCACCTGTGTCACCATGGTCTCCTTGATTCCATGAGGCCCCACTGTGTCACAATGGCTCCTTGGCTTCATGTGCATCACCTGTGTCACCATGGTCTCCTTGATTCCATGAGGCCCCACTGGGTCACAATGGCTCCTTGGCTTCATGTGCATCACCTGTGTCACCATGGTCTCCTTGATTCCATGAGGCCCCACTTTGTCACAATGGCTCCTTGCTTCCATGAGGTTCTGCAGTGTCACCATGCTCACCTTTGATCCACATTGTCATAATGGACAATTGCTTCCATGTGGCCCCACTGTGTCACAATAGCCCCTTGCTTCCATAGGTTTTCTAGAATGTAACGTATAATTTTCTACAATGTAACAATGGACTCCTTGGTTCTGTGAGCTACCCTGCTTTTTGCAGAGGTGTCTTTGGTTCCAACAAGGCCGCGCTGTGTCTCAGTGCACCCTGGCTTCCATGCGCATCTGGAGTATCACAAAGGCTCCTTGGTTCCACGAGGTCTTGCTGTGTCACAATGGATCCTGTGCTCCATGAGGCCCTCCAAAGTCATCATGGAGCCTTGATTCCATGTGCTTCCATTGTGTCCCAGGGATCGCCTTGGTTCCATCAGTTTCCTTAGTGGCACAATGCTCTCCATGCTTCCATGATTGCCCACAATGTCACAATGCGCTCCATGCTTCCATGAGGCCCTGCTTTGCCACAATGGTCCCCTTGTGTCCATGAGGCCCCGCTGTGTCCCAATGGACGGATGGTTCCATGAGGTTCCGTGCTGTCCCCATGGTCTTCTTGAATCCGCAGTGTAACAATGGACCATTGCTTCCAGGAGGCCTCTCTGTGTCACAAGGGGCTCCTTGATTCCATGATTCCCCACGGTGTCACCATGGAGCCTTGTTTCTAGGAGGTTCTGTACTGTCACAATTGTCTCCTTGATGCCAAGAGCCCCTGCAGTGTCACAATGGCTCCTTGCTTCCATGAGGAACACAAAAGCTTTGCATCAACACTGAGCAACAGCTGCTGAACACACCTGGGAGCATCTGCTTGCATCAAAAGAGGGCTTCAAGCTGAGAAAGGCACCAGCAGCTTCCATCTGCAAGAGAGAGACAGGCGAAGGACAGGGACAGAGATATCAGTGGAAGGACTGCGAGAATTCTGCTCCCAGAGATCATTCCTGCTCACAGTGTCCCTTGTAGAAAGGGGACATCATTCCAGGCAGCCTGGACTGAGTATGTGGGTTTGTTGTTGAGGAAACCTGCTCAGGCTTTTCCATTCTTTCCTTACAAACAGGAAAACTTCTCTGGGCCTGTGTGCAGGCAGAGCCCTGAGGAGAGCAGTAGGCACATGGTGCCGTGGGCTGGGACCGCCAGCTGCAGAGCTCAAGGGAAGAAGCCCCGTTGTGTCACAATGGCTCCTTAGCTTCATGTGCATCACCTGTGTCACAATAGTCTCCTTGATTCCATGAGGCCCCACTGTGTCACAATGGCTCCTTGGCTTCATGTGCATCACCTGTGTCACCATGGTCTCCTTGATTCCATGAGGCCCCACTGGGTCACAATGGCTCCTTGGCTTCATGTGCATCACCTGTGTCACCATGGTCTCCTTGATTCCATGAGGCCCCACTGGGTCACAATGGCTCCTTGGCTTCATGTGCATCACCTGTGTCACCATGGTCTCCTTGATTCCATGAGGCCCCACTGGGTCACAATGGCTCCTTGGCTTCATGTGCATCACCTGTGTCACCATGGTCTCCTTGATTCCATGAGGCCCCACTGTGTCACAATGGCTCCTTGCTTCCATGAGATTCCGCAGTGTCACCATGCTCACCTTTGATCCACATTGTCATAATGGACAATTGCTTCCATGTGGCCCCACTGTGTCACAATAGCCCCTTGCTTCCATAGGTTTTCTAGAATGTAACGTATAATTTTCTACAATGTAACAATGGACTCCTTGGTTCTGTGAGCTACCCTGCTTTTTGCAGAGGTGTCTTTGGTTCCAACAAGGCCCCGCTGTGTCTCAGTGCACCCTGGCTTCCATGCGCATCTGGAGTATCACAAAGGCTCCTTGGTTCCACGAGGTCTTGCTGTGTCACAATGGATCCTGTGCTCCATGAGGCCCTCCAAAGTCATCATGGAGCCTTGATTCCATGTGCTTCCATTGCGTCCCAGGGATCGCCTTGGTTCCATCAGTTTCCTTAGTGGCACAATGCTCTCCATGCTTCCATGAGGCCCTGCTTTGCCACAATGGTCCCCTTGTGTCCATGAGGCCCCGCTGTGTCCCAGTGGACGGATGGTTCCATGAGGTTCCGTGCTGTCCCCATGGTCTTCTTGAATCCGCAGTGTAACAATGGACCATTGCTTCCAGGCGGCCTCTCTGTGTCACAAGGGGCTCCTTGATTCCATGATTCCCCACGGTGTCACCATGGAGCCTTGTTTCTAGGAGGTTCTGTACTGTCACAATTGTCTCCTTGATGCCATGAGCCCCTGCAGTGTCACAATGGCTCCTTGCTTCCATGAGGAACACAAAAGCTTTGCATCAACACTGAGCAACAGCTGCTGAACACACCTGGGAGCATCTGCTTGCATCAAAAGAGGGCTTCAAGCTGAGAAAGGCACCAGCAGCTTCCATCTGCAACAGAGAGACAGGCAAAGGACAGGGACAGAGAATTCAGTGGAAAGACTGCGGGAATTCTGCTCCCAGAGATCATTCCTGCTCACAGTGTCCCTTCTAGAAAGGGGACATCATTCCAGGCAGCCTGGACTGAGCATGTAGGGTTTGTTGTTGAGCAAACCTGCTCAGGCTTTTCCATTCTTTCCTTACAAACAGGAAAACTTCTCTGGGCCTGTGTGCAGGCAGAGCCCTGAGGAGAGCAGTAGGCACATGGTGCCGTGGGCTGGGACCGCCAGCTGCAGAGCTCAAGGGAAGAAGCCCCGTTGTGTCACAATGGTCTCCTTAGCTTCATGTGGATCACCTGTGTCACAATAGTCTCCTTGATTCCATGAGGCCCCACTGGGTCACAATGGCTCCTTGGCTTCATGTGCATCACCTGTGTCACCATGGTCTCCTTGATTCCATGAGGCCCCACTTTGTCACAATGGCTCCTTGCTTCCATGAGGTTCTGCAGTGTCACCATGCTCACCTTTGATCCACATTGTCATAATGGACAATTGCTTCCATGTGGCCCCACTGTGTCACAATAGCCCCTTGCTTCCATAGGTTTTCTAGAATGTAACGTATAATTTTCTACAATGTAACAATGGACTCCTTGGTTCTGTGAGCTACCCTGCTTTTTGCAGAGGTGTCTTTGGTTCCAACAAGGCCGCGCTGTGTCTCAGTGCACCCTGGCTTCCATGCGCATCTGGAGTATCACAAAGGCTCCTTGGTTCCACGAGGTCTTGCTGTGTCACAATGGATCCTGTGCTCCATGAGGCCCTCCAAAGTCATCATGGAGCCTTGATTCCATGTGCTTCCATTGTGTCCCAGGGATCGCCTTGGTTCCATCAGTTTCCTTAGTGGCACAATGCTCTCCATGCTTCCATGATTGCCCACAATGTCACAATGCGCTCCATGCTTCCATGAGGCCCTGCTTTGCCACAATGGTCCCCTTGTGTCCATGAGGCCCCGCTGTGTCCCAATGGACGGATGGTTCCATGAGGTTCCGTGCTGTCCCCATGGTCTTCTTGAATCCGCAGTGTAACAATGGACCATTGCTTCCAGGCGGCCTCTCTGTGTCACAAGGGGCTCCTTGATTCCATGATTCCCCACGGTGTCACCATGGAGCCTTGTTTCTAGGAGGTTCTGTACTGTCACAATTGTCTCCTTGATGCCATGAGCCCCTGCAGTGTCACAATGGCTCCTTGCTTCCATGAGGAACACAAAAGCTTTGCATCAACACTGAGCAACAGCTGCTGAACACACCTGCGAGCATCTGCTTGCATCAAAAGAGGGCTTCAAGCTGAGAAAGGCAGCAGCAGCTTCCATCTGCAAGAGAGAGACAGGCAAAGGACAGGGACAGAGATATCAGTGGAAGGACTGCGAGAATTCTGCTCCCAGAGATCATTCCTGCTCACAGTGTCCCTTGTAGAAAGGGGACATCATTCCAGGCAGCCTGGACGGAGTATGTGGGTTTGTTGTTGAGGAAACCTGCTCAGGCTTTTCCATTCTTTCCTTACAAACAGGAAAACTTCTCTGGGCCTGTGTGCAGGCAGAGCCCTGAGGAGAGCAGTAGGCACATGGTGCCGTGGGCTGGGACCGCCAGCTGCAGAGCTCAAGGGAAGAAGCCCCGTTGTGTCACAATGGCTCCTTAGCTTCATGTGCATCACCTGTGTCACAATAGTCTCCTTGATTCCATGAGGCCCCACTGTGTCACAATGGCTCCTTGGCTTCATGTGCATCACCTGTGTCACCATGGTCTCCTTGATTCCATGAGGCCCCACTGGGTCACAATGGCCCCTTGGCTTCATGTCCATCACCTGTGTCACCATGGTCTCCTTGATTCCATGAGGCCCCACTGGGTCACAATGGCTCCTTAGCTTCATGTGGATCACCTGTGTCACAATAGTCTCCTTGATTCCATGAGGCCCCACTGGGTCACAATGGCTCCTTGGCTTCATGTGCATCACCTGTGTCACCATGGTCTCCTTGATTCCATGAGGCCCCACTTTGTCACAATGGCTCCTTGCTTCCATGAGATTCCGCAGTGTCACCATGCTCACCTTTGATCCACATTGTCATAATGGACAATTGCTTCCATGTGGCCCCACTGTGTCACAATAGCCCCTTGCTTCCATAGGTTTTCTAGAATGTAACGTATAATTTTCTACAATGTAACAATGGACTCCTTGGTTCTGTGAGCTACCCTGCTTTTTGCAGAGGTGCCTTTGGTTCCAACAAGGCCCCGCTGTGTCTCAGTGCACCCTGGCTTCCATGCGCATCTGGAGTATCACAAAGGCTCCTTGGTTCCACGAGGTCTTGCTGTGTCACAATGGATCCTGTGCTCCATGAGGCCCTCCAAAGTCATCATGGAGCCTTGATTCCATGTGCTTCCATTGCGTCCCAGGGATCGCCTTGGTTCCATCAGTTTCCTTAGTGGCACAATGCTCTCCATGCTTCCATGAGGCCCTGCTTTGCCACAATGGTCCCCTTGTGTCCATGAGGCCCCGCTGTGTCCCAGTGGACGGATGGTTCCATGAGGTTCCGTGCTGTCCCCATGGTCTTCTTGAATCCGCAGTGTAACAATGGACCATTGCTTCCAGGCGGCCTCTCTGTGTCACAAGGGGCTCCTTGATTCCATGATTCCCCACGGTGTCACCATGGAGCCTTGTTTCTAGGAGGTTCTGTACTGTCACAATTGTCTCCTGGATCCCATGAGCCCCTGCAGTGTCACAATGGCTCCTTGCTTCCATGAGGAACACAAAAGCTTTGCATCAACACTGAGCAACAGCTGCTGAACACACCTGCGAGCATCTGCTTGCATCAAAAGAGGGCTTCAAGCTGAGAAAGGCACCAGCAGCTTCCATCTGCAACAGAGAGCCAGGCAAAGGACAGGGACAGAGAATTCAGTGGAAAGACTGCGGGAATTCTGCTCCCAGAGATCATTCCTGCTCACAGTGTCCCTTGTAGAAAGGGGACATCATTCCAGGCAGCCTGGACTGAGCATGTAGGGTTTGTTGTTGAGGAAACCTGCTCAGGCTTTTCCATTCTTTCCTTACAAACAGGAAAACTTCTCTGGGCCTGTGTGCAGGCAGAGCCCTGAGGAGAGCACTTGGCACATGGTGCCGTGGGCTGGGACCGCCAGCTGCAGAGCTCAAGGGAAGAAGCCCCGTTGTGTCACAATGGTCTCCTTAGCTTCATGTGGATCACCTGTGTCACAATAGTCTCCTTGATTCCATGAGGCCCCACTGTGTCACAATGGCTCCTTGGCTTCATGTGGATCACCTGTGTCACAATAGTCTCCTTGATTCCATGAGGCCCCACTGGGTCACAATGGCTCCTTGGCTTCATGTGCATCACCTGTGTCACCATGGTCTCCTTGATTCCATGAGGCCCCACTTTGTCACAATGGCTCCTTGCTTCCATGAGGTTCCGCAGTGTCACCATGCTCACCTTTGATCCACATTGTCATAATGGACAATTGCTTCCATGTGGCCCCACTGTGTCACAATAGCCCCTTGCTTCCATAGGTTTTCTAGAATGTAACGTATAATTTTCTACAATGTAACAATGGACTCCTTGGTTCTGTGAGCTACCCTGCTTTTTGCAGAGGTGTCTTTGGTTCCAACAAGGCCGCGCTGTGTCTCAGTGCACCCTGGCTTCCATGCGCATCTGGAGTATCACAAAGGCTCCTTGGTTCCACGAGGTCTTGCTGTGTCACAATGGATCCTGTGCTCCATGAGGCCCTCCAAAGTCATCATGGAGCCTTGATTCCATGTGCTTCCATTGTGTCCCAGGGATCGCCTTGGTTCCATCAGTTTCCTTAGTGGCACAATGCTCTCCATGCTTCCATGATTGCCCACAATGTCACAATGCGCTCCATGCTTCCATGAGGCCCTGCTTTGCCACAATGGTCCCCTTGTGTCCATGAGGCCCCGCTGTGTCCCAATGGACGGATGGTTCCATGAGGTTCCGTGCTGTCCCCATGGTCTTCTTGAATCCGCAGTGTAACAATGGACCATTGCTTCCAGGAGGCCTCTCTGTGTCACAAGGGGCTCCTTGATTCCATGATTCCCCACGGTGTCACCATGGAGCCTTGTTTCTAGGAGGTTCTGTACTGTCACAATTGTCTCCTTGATGCCATGAGCCCCTGCAGTGTCACAATGGCTCCTTGCTTCCATGAGGAACACAAAAGCTTTGCATCAACACTGAGCAACAGCTGCTGAACACACCTGCGAGCATCTGCTTGCATCAAAAGAGGGCTTCAAGCTGAGAAAGGCACCAGCAGCTTCCATCTGCAAGAGAGAGACAGGCGAAGGACAGGGACAGAGATATCAGTGGAAGGACTGCGAGAATTCTGCTCCCAGAGATCATTCCTGCTCACAGTGTCCCTTGTAGAAAGGGGACATCATTCCAGGCAGCCTGGACTGAGTATGTGGGTTTGTTGTTGAGGAAACCTGCTCAGGCTTTTCCATTCTTTCCTTACAAACAGGAAAACTTCTCTGGGCCTGTGTGCAGGCAGAGCCCTGAGGAGAGCAGTAGGCACATGGTGCCGTGGGCTGGGACCGCCAGCTGCAGAGCTCAAGGGAAGAAGCCCCGTTGTGTCACAATGGCTCCTTAGCTTCATGTGCATCACCTGTGTCACAATAGTCTCCTTGATTCCATGAGGCCCCACTGTGTCACAATGGCTCCTTGGCTTCATGTGCATCACCTGTGTCACCATGGTCTCCTTGATTCCATGAGGCCCCACTGTGTCACAATGGCTCCTTGGCTTCATGTGCATCACCTGTGTCACCATGGTCTCCTTGATTCCATGAGGCCCCACTGGGTCACAATGGCTCCTTGGCTTCATGTGCATCACCTGTGTCACCATGGTCTCCTTGATTCCATGAGGCCCCACTGGGTCACAATGGCTCCTTGGCTTCATGTGCATCACCTGTGTCACCATGGTCTCCTTGATTCCATGAGGCCCCACTGGGTCACAATGGCTCCTTGGCTTCATGTGCATCACCTGTGTCACCATGGTCTCCTTGATTCCATGAGGCCCCACTGGGTCACAATGGCTCCTTGGCTTCATGTGCATCACCTGTGTCACCATGGTCTCCTTGATTCCATGAGGCCCCACTGTGTCACAATGGCTCCTTGCTTCCATGAGATTCCGCAGTGTCACCATGCTCACCTTTGATCCACATTGTCATAATGGACAATTGCTTCCATGTGGCCCCACTGTGTCACAATAGCCCCTTGCTTCCATAGGTTTTCTAGAATGTAACGTATAATTTTCTACAATGTAACAATGGACTCCTTGGTTCTGTGAGCTACCCTGCTTTTTGCAGAGGTGTCTTTGGTTCCAACAAGGCCCCGCTGTGTCTCAGTGCACCCTGGCTTCCATGCGCATCTGGAGTATCACAAAGGCTCCTTGGTTCCACGAGGTCTTGCTGTGTCACAATGGATCCTGTGCTCCATGAGGCCCTCCAAAGTCATCATGGAGCCTTGATTCCATGTGCTTCCATTGCGTCCCAGGGATCGCCTTGGTTCCATCAGTTTCCTTAGTGGCACAATGCTCTCCATGCTTCCATGAGGCCCTGCTTTGCCACAATGGTCCCCTTGTGTCCATGAGGCCCCGCTGTGTCCCAATGGACGGATGGTTCCATGAGGTTCCGTGCTGTCCCCATGGTCTTCTTGAATCCGCAGTGTAACAATGGACCATTGCTTCCAGGCGGCCTCTCTGTGTCACAAGGGGCTCCTTGATTCCATGATTCCCCACGGTGTCACCATGGAGCCTTGTTTCTAGGAGGTTCTGTACTGTCACAATTGTCTCCTGGATCCCATGAGCACCTGCAGTGTCACAATGGCTCCCTGCTTCCATGAGGAACACAAAAGCTTTGCATCAACACTGAGCAACAGCTGCTGAACACACCTGGGAGCATCTGCTTGCATCAAAAGAGGGCTTCAAGCTGAGAAAGGCACCAGCAGCTTCCATCTGCAAGAGAGAGACAGGCGAAGGACAGGGACAGAGATATCAGTGGAAGGACTGCGAGAATTCTGCTCCCAGAGATCATTCCTGCTCACAGTGTCCCTTGTAGAAAGGGGACATCACTCCAGGCAGCCTGGACTGAGTATGTGGGTTTGTTGTTTAGCAAACCTGCTCAGGCTTTTCCATTCTTTCCTTACAAACAGGAAAACTTCTCTGGGCCTGTGTGCAGGCAGAGCCCTGAGGAGAGCAGTAGGCACATGGTGCCGTGGGCTGGGACCGCCAGCTGCAGAGCTCAAGGGAAGAAGCCCCGTTGTGTCACAATGGCTCCTTAGCTTCATGTGCATCACCTGTGTCACCATGGTCTCCTTGATTCCATGAGGCCCCACTTTGTCACAATGGCTCCTTGCTTCCATGAGGTTCCGCAGTGTCACCATGCTCACCTTTGATCCACATTGTCATAATGGACAATTGCTTCCATGTGGCCCCACTGTGTCACAATAGCCCCTTGCTTCCATAGGTTTTCTAGAATGTAACGTATAATTTTCTACAATGTAACAATGGACTCCTTGGTTCTGTGAGCTACCCTGCTTTTTGCAGAGGTGTCTTTGGTTCCAACAAGGCCCCGCTGTGTCTCAGTGCACCCTGGCTTCCATGCGCATCTGGAGTATCACAAAGGCTCCTTGGTTCCACGAGGTCTTGCTGTGTCACAATGGATCCTGTGCTCCATGAGGCCCTCCAAAGTCATCATGGAGCCTTGATTCCATGTGCTTCCATTGTGTCCCAGGGATCGCCTTGGTTCCATCAGTTTCCTTAGTGGCACAATGCTCTCCATGCTTCCATGATTGCCCACAATGTCACAATGCGCTCCATGCTTCCATGAGGCCCTGCTTTGCCACAATGGTCCCCTTGTGTCCATGAGGCCCCGCTGTGTCCCAATGGACGGATGGTTCCATGAGGTTCCGTGCTGTCCCCATGGTCTTCTTGAATCCGCAGTGTAACAATGGACCATTGCTTCCAGGAGGCCTCTCTGTGTCACAAGGGGCTCCTTGATTCCATGATTCCCCACGGTGTCACCATGGAGCCTTGTTTCTAGGAGGTTCTGTACTGTCACAATTGTCTCCTTGATGCCATGAGCCCCTGCAGTGTCACAATGGCTCCTTGCTTCCATGAGGAACACAAAAGCTTTGCATCAACACTGAGCAACAGCTGCTGAACACACCTGCGAGCATCTGCTTGCATCAAAAGAGGGCTTCAAGCTGAGAAAGGCACCAGCAGCTTCCATCTGCAACAGAGAGACAGGCGAAGGACAGGGACAGAGATATCAGTGGAAGGACTGCGAGAATTCTGCTCCCAGAGATCATTCCTGCTCACAGTGTCCCTTGTAGAAAGGGGACATCATTCCAGGCAGCCTGGACTGAGTATGTGGGTTTGTTGTTGAGGAAACCTGCTCAGGCTTTTCCATTCTTTCCTTACAAACAGGAAAACTTCTCTGGGCCTGTGTGCAGGCAGAGCCCTGAGGAGAGCAGTAGGCACATGGTGCCGTGGGCTGGGACCGCCAGCTGCAGAGCTCAAGGGAAGAAGCCCCGTTGTGTCACAATGGCTCCTTAGCTTCATGTGCATCACCTGTGTCACAATAGTCTCCTTGATTCCATGAGGCCCCACTGGGTCACAATGGCTCCTTGGCTTCATGTGCATCACCTGTGTCACCATGGTCTCCTTGATTCCATGAGGCCCCACTGGGTCACAATGGCTCCTTGGCTTCATGTGCATCACCTGTGTCACCATGGTCTCCTTGATTCCATGAGGCCCCACTGGGTCACAATGGCTCCTTGGCTTCATGTGCATCACCTGTGTCACCATGGTCTCCTTGATTCCATGAGGCCCCACTGGGTCACAATGGCTCCTTGGCTTCATGTGCATCACCTGTGTCACCATGGTCTCCTTGATTCCATGAGGCCCCACTGTGTCACAATGGCTCCTTGCTTCCATGAGATTCCGCAGTGTCACCATGCTCACCTTTGATCCACATTGTCATAATGGACAATTGCTTCCATGTGGCCCCACTGTGTCACAATAGCCCCTTGCTTCCATAGGTTTTCTAGAATGTAACGTATAATTTTCTACAATGTAACAATGGACTCCTTGGTTCTGTGAGCTACCCTGCTTTTTGCAGAGGTGTCTTTGGTTCCAACAAGGCCCCGCTGTGTCTCAGTGCACCCTGGCTTCCATGCGCATCTGGAGTATCACAAAGGCTCCTTGGTTCCACGAGGTCTTGCTGTGTCACAATGGATCCTGTGCTCCATGAGGCCCTCCAAAGTCATCATGGAGCCTTGATTCCATGTGCTTCCATTGCGTCCCAGGGATCGCCTTGGTTCCATCAGTTTCCTTAGTGGCACAATGCTCTCCATGCTTCCATGAGGCCCTGCTTTGCCACAATGGTCCCCTTGTGTCCATGAGGCCCCGCTGTGCCCCAGTGGACGGATGGTTCCATGAGGTTCCGTGCTGTCCCCATGGTCTTCTTGAATCCGCAGTGTAACAATGGACCATTGCTTCCAGGCGGCCTCTCTGTGTCACAAGGGGCTCCTTGATTCCATGATTCCCCACGGTGTCACCATGGAGCCTTGTTTCTAGGAGGTTCTGTACTGTCACAATTGTCTCCTTGATGCCATGAGCCCCTGCAGTGTCACAATGGCTCCTTGCTTCCATGAGGAACACAAAAGCTTTGCATCAACACTGAGCAACAGCTGCTGAACACACCTGGGAGCATCTGCTTGCATCAAAAGAGGGCTTCAAGCTGAGAAAGGCACCAGCAGCTTCCATCTGCAACAGAGAGCCAGGCAAAGGACAGGGACAGAGAATTCAGTGGAAAGACTGCGGGAATTCTGCTCCCAGAGATCATTCCTGCTCACAGTGTCCCTTCTAGAAAGGGGACATCATTCCAGGCAGCCTGGACTGAGCATGTAGGGTTTGTTGTTGAGGAAACCTGCTCAGGCTTTTCCATTCTTTCCTTACAAACAGGAAAACTTCTCTGGGCCTGTGTGCAGGCAGAGCCCTGAGGAGAGCACTTGGCACATGGTGCCGTGGGCTGGGACCGCCAGCTGCAGAGCTCAAGGGAAGAAGCCCCGTTGTGTCACAATGGTCTCCTTAGCTTCATGTGGATCACCTGTGTCACAATAGTCTCCTTGATTCCATGAGGCCCCACTGGGTCACAATGGCTCCTTGGCTTCATGTGCATCACCTGTGTCACCATGGTCTCCTTGATTCCATGAGGCCCCACTGTGTCACAATGGCTCCTTGGCTTCATGTGCATCACCTGTGTCACCATGGTCTCCTTGATTCCATGAGGCCCCACTTTGTCACAATGGCTCCTTGCTTCCATGAGGTTCCGCAGTGTCACCATGCTCACCTTTGATCCACATTGTCATAATGGACAATTGCTTCCATGTGGCCCCACTGTGTCACAATAGCCCCTTGCTTCCATAGGTTTTCTAGAATGTAACGTATAATTTTCTACAATGTAACAATGGACTCCTTGGTTCTGTGAGCTACCCTGCTTTTTGCAGAGGTGTCTTTGGTTCCAACAAGGCCCCGCTGTGTCTCAGTGCACCCTGGCTTCCATGCGCATCTGGAGTATCACAAAGGCTCCTTGGTTCCACGAGGTCTTGCTGTGTCACAATGGATCCTGTGCTCCATGAGGCCCTCCAAAGTCATCATGGAGCCTTGATTCCATGTGCTTCCATTGTGTCCCAGGGATCGCCTTGGTTCCATCAGTTTCCTTAGTGGCACAATGCTCTCCATGCTTCCATGATTGCCCACAATGTCACAATGCTCTCCATGCTTCCATGAGGCCCTGCTTTGCCACAATGGTCCCCTTGTGTCCATGAGGCCCCGCTGTGTCCCAGTGGACGGATGGTTCCATGAGGTTCCGTGCTGTCCCT
The DNA here is from genome assembly GCF_020740725.1 of Corvus hawaiiensis. Taxonomy (NCBI): domain Eukaryota; kingdom Metazoa; phylum Chordata; class Aves; order Passeriformes; family Corvidae; genus Corvus; species Corvus hawaiiensis. The sequence continues at coordinate 11,856,287 of NC_063232.1, read as the reverse complement.
ATGGTCTTCTTGAATCCGCAGTGTAACAATGGACCATTGCTTCCAGGCGGCCTCTCTGTGTCACAAGGGGCTCCTTGATTCCATGATTCCCCACGGTGTCACCATGGAGCCTTGTTTCTAGGAGGTTCTGTACTGTCACAATTGTCTCCTTGATGCCATGAGCCCCTGCAGTGTCACAATGGCTCCTTGCTTCCATGAGGAACACAAAAGCTTTGCATCAACACTGAGCAACAGCTGCTGAACACACCTGGGAGCATCTGCTTGCATCAAAAGAGGGCTTCAAGCTGAGAAAGGCACCAGCAGCTTCCATCTGCAAGAGAGAGATAGGCGAAGGACAGGGACAGAGATATCAGTGGAAGGACTGCGAGAATTCTGCTCCCAGAGATCATTCCTGCTCACAGTGTCCCTTGTAGAAAGGGGACATCACTCCAGGCAGCCTGGACTGAGTATGTGGGTTTGTTGTTTAGCAAACCTGCTCAGGCTTTTCCATTCTTTCCTTACAAACAGGAAAACTTCTCTGGGCCTGTGTGCAGGCAGAGCCCTGAGGAGAGCAGTAGGCACATGGTGCCGTGGGCTGGGACCGCCAGCTGCAGAGCTCAAGGGAAGAAGCCCCGTTGTGTCACAATGGTCTCCTTAGCTTCATGTGGATCACCTGTGTCACAATAGTCTCCTTGATTCCATGAGGCCCCACTGGGTCACAATGGCTCCTTGGCTTCATGTGCATCACCTGTGTCACCATGGTCTCCTTGATTCCATGAGGCCCCACTTTGTCACAATGGCTCCTTGCTTCCATGAGGTTCCGCAGTGTCACCATGCTCACCTTTGATCCACATTGTCATAATGGACAATTGCTTCCATGTGGCCCCACTGTGTCACAATAGCCCCTTGCTTCCATAGGTTTTCTAGAATGTAACGTATAATTTTCTACAATGTAACAATGGACTCCTTGGTTCTGTGAGCTACCCTGCTTTTTGCAGAGGTGTCTTTGGTTCCAACAAGGCCGCGCTGTGTCTCAGTGCACCCTGGCTTCCATGCGCATCTGGAGTATCACAAAGGCTCCTTGGTTCCACGAGGTCTTGCTGTGTCACAATGGATCCTGTGCTCCATGAGGCCCTCCAAAGTCATCATGGAGCCTTGATTCCATGTGCTTCCATTGTGTCCCAGGGATCGCCTTGGTTCCATCAGTTTCCTTAGTGGCACAATGCTCTCCATGCTTCCATGATTGCCCACAATGTCACAATGCTCTCCATGCTTCCATGAGGCCCTGCTTTGCCACAATGGTCCCCTTGTGTCCATGAGGCCCCGCTGTGTCCCAGTGGACGGATGGTTCCATGAGGTTCCGTGCTGTCCCCATGGTCTTCTTGAATCCGCAGTGTAACAATGGACCATTGCTTCCAGGCGGCCTCTCTGTGTCACAAGGGGCTCCTTGATTCCATGATTCCCCACGGTGTCACCATGGAGCCTTGTTTCTAGGAGGTTCTGTACTGTCACAATTGTCTCCTTGATGCCATGAGCCCCTGCAGTGTCACAATGGCTCCTTGCTTCCATGAGGAACACAAAAGCTTTGCATCAACACTGAGCAACAGCTGCTGAACACACCTGGGAGCATCTGCTTGCATCAAAAGAGGGCTTCAAGCTGAGAAAGGCACCAGCAGCTTCCATCTGCAAGAGAGAGATAGGCGAAGGACAGGGACAGAGATATCAGTGAAAGGACTGCGAGAATTCTGCTCCCAGAGATCATTCCTGCTCACAGTGTCCCTTGTAGAAAGGGGACATCACTCCAGGCAGCCTGGACTGAGTATGTGGGTTTGTTGTTTAGCAAACCTGCTCAGGCTTTTCCATTCTTTCCTTACAAACAGGAAAACTTCTCTGGGCCTGTGTGCAGGCAGAGCCCTGAGGAGAGCAGTAGGCACATGGTGCCGTGGGCTGGGACCGCCAGCTGCATAGCTCAAGGGAAGAAGCCCCGTTGTGTCACAATGGTCTCCTTAGCTTCATGTGCATCACCTGTGTCACAATAGTCTCCTTGATTCCATGAGGCCCCACTGTGTCACAATGGCTCCTTGGCTTCATGTGCATCACCTGTGTCACCATGGTCTCCTTGATTCCATGAGGCCCCACTGGGTCACAATGGCTCCTTGGCTTCATGTGCATCACCTGTGTCACCATGGTCTCCTTGATTCCATGAGGCCCCACTTTGTCACAATGGCTCCTTGCTTCCATGAGGTTCCGCAGTGTCACCATGCTCACCTTTGATCCACATTGTCATAATGGACAATTGCTTCCATGTGGCCCCACTGTGTCACAATAGCCCCTTGCTTCCATAGGTTTTCTAGAATGTAACGTATAATTTTCTACAATGTAACAATGGACTCCTTGGTTCTGTGAGCTACCCTGCTTTTTGCAGAGGTGTCTTTGGTTCCAACAAGGCCGCGCTGTGTCTCAGTGCACCCTGGCTTCCATGCGCATCTGGAGTATCACAAAGGCTCCTTGGTTCCACGAGGTCTTGCTGTGTCACAATGGATCCTGTGCTCCATGAGGCCCTCCAAAGTCATCATGGAGCCTTGATTCCATGTGCTTCCATTGTGTCCCAGGGATCGCCTTGGTTCCATCAGTTTCCTTAGTGGCACAATGCTCTCCATGCTTCCATGATTGCCCACAATGTCACAATGCTCTCCATGCTTCCATGAGGCCCTGCTTTGCCACAATGGTCCCCTTGTGTCCATGAGGCCCCGCTGTGTCCCAATGGACGGATGGTTCCATGAGGTTCCGTGCTGTCCCCATGGTCTTCTTGAATCCGCAGTGTAACAATGGACCATTGCTTCCAGGCGGCCTCTCTGTGTCACAAGGGGCTCCTTGATTCCATGATTCCCCACGGTGTCACCATGGAGCCTTGTTTCTAGGAGGTTCTGTACTGTCACAATTGTCTCCTTGATGCCATGAGCCCCTGCAGTGTCACAATGGCTCCTTGCTTCCATGAGGAACACAAAAGCTTTGCATCAACACTGAGCAACAGCTGCTGAACACACCTGCGAGCATCTGCTTGCATCAAACGAGGGCTTCAAGCTGAGAAAGGCACCAGCAGCTTCCATCTGCAACAGAGAGACAGGCAAAGGACAGGGACAGAGAATTCAGTGGAAAGACTGCGGGAATTCTGCTCCCAGAGATCATTCCTGCTCACAGTGTCCCTTGTAGAAAGGGGACATCATTCCAGGCAGCCTGGACTGAGCATGTAGGGTTTGTTGTTTAGGCAAACCTGCTCAGGCTTTTCCATTCTTTCCTTACAAACAGGAAAACTTCTCTGGGCCTGTGTGCAGGCAGAGCCCTGAGGAGAGCACTTGGCACATGGTGCCGTGGGCTGGGACCGCCAGCTGCAGAGCTCAAGGGAAGAAGCCCCGTTGTGTCACAATGGTCTCCTTAGCTTCATGTGGATCACCTGTGTCACAAAAGTCTCCTTGATTCCATGAGGCCCCACTGGGTCACAATGGCTCCTTGGCTTCATGTGCATCACCTGTGTCACCATGGTCTCCTTGATTCCATGAGGCCCCACTGTGTCACAATGGCTCCTTGGCTTCATGTGCATCACCTGTGTCACCATGGTCACCTTGATTCCATGAGGCCCCACTGTGTCACAATGGCTCCTTGGCTTCATGTGCATCACCTGTGTCACCATGGTCTCCTTGATTCCATGAGGCCCCACTTTGTCACAATGGCTCCTTGCTTCCATGAGGTTCCGCAGTGTCACCATGCTCACCTTTGATCCACATTGTCATAATGGACAATTGCTTCCATGTGGCCCCACTGTGTCACAATAGCCCCTTGCTTCCATAGGTTTTCTAGAATGTAACGTATAATTTTCTACAATGTAACAATGGACTCCTTGGTTCTGTGAGCTACCCTGCTTTTTGCAGAGGTGTCTTTGGTTCCAACAAGGCCGCGCTGTGTCTCAGTGCACCCTGGCTTCCATGCACATCTGGAGTATCACAAAGGCTCCTTGTTTCCACGAGGTCTTGCTGTGTCACAATGGATCCTGTGCTCCATGAGGCCCTCCAAAGTCATCATGGAGCCTTGATTCCATGTGCTTCCATTGTGTCCCAGGGATCGCCTTGGTTCCATCAGTTTCCTTAGTGGCACAATGCTCTCCATGCTTCCATGATTGCCCACAATGTCACAATGTGCTCCATGCTTCCATGAGGCCCTGCTTTGCCACAATGGTCCCCTTGTGTCCATGAGGCCCCGCTGTGTCCCAATGGACGGATGGTTCCATGAGGTTCCGTGCTGTCCCCATGGTCTTCTTGAATCCGCAGTGTAACAATGGACCATTGCTTCCAGGAGGCCTCTCTGTGTCACAAGGGGCTCCTTGATTCCATGATTCCCCACGGCGTCACCATGGAGCCTTGTTTCTAGGAGGTTCTGTACTGTCACAATTGTCTCCTTGATGCCATGAGCCCCTGCAGTGTCACAATGGCTCCTTGCTTCCATGAGGAACACAAAAGCTTTGCATCAACACTGAGCAACAGCTGCTGAACACACCTGCGAGCATCTGCTTGCATCAAAAGAGGGCTTCAAGCTGAGAAAGGCACCAGCAGCTTCCATCTGCAAGAGAGAGACAGGCGAAGGACAGGGACAGAGATATCAGTGGAAGGACTGCGAGAATTCTGCTCCCAGAGATCATTCCTGCTCACAGTGTCCCTTGTAGAAAGGGGACATCACTCCAGGCAGCCTGGACTGAGTATGTGGGTTTGTTTTTGAGGAAACCTGCTCAGGCTTTTCCATTCTTTCCTTACAAACAGGAAAACTTCTCTGGGCCTGTGTGCAGGCAGAGCCCTGAGGAGAGCAGTAGGCACATGGTGCCGTGGGCTGGGACCGCCAGCTGCAGAGCTCAAGGGAAGAAGCCCCGTTGTGTCACAATGGCTCCTTAGCTTCATGTGCATCACCTGTGTCACAATAGTCTCCTTGATTCCATGAGGCCCCACTGTGTCACAATGGCTCCTTGGCTTCATGTGCATCACCTGTGTCACCATGGTCTCCTTGATTCCATGAGGCCCCACTGGGTCACAATGGCTCCTTGGCTTCATGTGCATCACCTGTGTCACAATGGTCTCCTTGATTCCATGAGGCCCCACTGGGTCACAATGGCTCCTTGGCTTCATGTGCATCACCTGTGTCACCATGGTCTCCTTGATTCCATGAGGCCCCACTTTGTCACAATGGCTCCTTGCTTCCATGAGGTTCCGCAGTGTCACCATGCTCACCTTTGATCCACATTGTCATAATGGACAATTGCTTCCATGTGGCCCCACTGTGTCACAATAGCCCCTTGCTTCCATAGGTTTTCTAGAATGTAATGTATAATTTTCTACAATGTAACAATGGACTCCTTGGTTCTGTGAGCTACCCTGCTTTTTGCAGAGGTGTCTTTGGTTCCAACAAGGCCCCGCTGTGTCTCAGTGCACCCTGGCTTCCATGCGCATCTGGAGTATCACAAAGGCTCCTTGGTTCCACGAGGTCTTGCTGTGTCACAATGGATCCTGTGCTCCATGAGGCCCTCCAAAGTCATCATGGAGCCTTGATTCCATGTGCTTCCATTGCGTCCCAGGGATCGCCTTGGTTCCATCAGTTTCCTTAGTGACACAATGCTCTCCATGCTTCCATGATTGCCCACAATGTCACAATGCGCTCCATGCTTCCATGAGGCCCTGCTTTGCCACAATGGTCCCCTTGTGTCCATGAGGCCCCGCTGTGTCCCAGTGGACGGATGGTTCCATGAGGTTCCGTGCTGTCCCCATGGTCTTCTTGAATCCGCAGTGTAACAATGGACCATTGCTTCCAGGAGGCCTCTCTGTGTCACAAGGGGCTCCTTGATTCCATGATTCCCCACGGCGTCACCATGGAGCCTTGTTTCTAGGAGGTTCTGTACTGTCACAATTGTCTCCTTGATGCCATGAGCCCCTGCAGTGTCACAATGGCTCCTTGCTTCCATGAGGAACACAAAAGCTTTGCATCAACACTGAGCAACAGCTGCTGAACACACCTGGGAGCATCTGCTTGCATCAAAAGAGGGCTTCAAGCTGAGAAAGGCACCAGCAGCTTCCATCTGCAAGAGAGAGATAGGCGAAGGACAGGGACAGAGATATCAGTGGAAGGACTGCGAGAATTCTGCTCCCAGAGATCATTCCTGCTCACAGTGTCCCTTGTAGAAAGGGGACATCACTCCAGGCAGCCTGGACTGAGTATGTGGGTTTGTTGTTGAGGAAACCTGCTCAGGCTTTTCCATTCTTTCCTTACAAACAGGAAAACTTCTCTGGGCCTGTGTGCAGGCAGAGCCCTGAGGAGAGCAGTAGGCACATGGTGCCGTGGGCTGGGACCGCCAGCTGCAGAGCTCAAGGGAAGAAGCCCCGTTGTGTCACAATGGCTCCTTAGCTTCATGTGCATCACCTGTGTCACAATAGTCTCCTTGATTCCATGAGGCCCCACTGTGTCACAATGGCTCCTTGGCTTCATGTGCATCACCTGTGTCACCATGGTCTCCTTGATTCCATGAGGCCCCACTGGGTCACAATGGCTCCTTGGCTTCATGTGCATCACCTGTGTCACAATGGTCTCCTTGATTCCATGAGGCCCCACTGGGTCACAATGGCTCCTTGGCTTCATGTGCATCACCTGTGTCACCATGGTCTCCTTGATTCCATGAGGCCCCACTGTGTCACAATGGCTCCTTGCTTCCATGAGGTTCCGCAGTGTCACCATGCTCACCTTTGATCCACATTGTCATAATGGACAATTGCTTCCATGTGGCCCCACTGTGTCACAATAGCCCCTTGCTTCCATAGGTTTTCTAGAATGTAATGTATAATTTTCTACAATGTAACAATGGACTCCTTGGTTCTGTGAGCTACCCTGCTTTTTGCAGAGGTGTCTTTGGTTCCAACAAGGCCCCGCTGTGTCTCAGTGCACCCTGGCTTCCATGCGCATCTGGAGTATCACAAAGGCTCCTTGGTTCCACGAGGTCTTGCTGTGTCACAATGGATCCTGTGCTCCATGAGGCCCTCCAAAGTCATCATGGAGCCTTGATTCCATGTGCTTCCATTGCGTCCCAGGGATCGCCTTGGTTCCATCAGTTTCCTTAGTGGCACAATGCTCTCCATGCTTCCATGATTGCCCACAATGTCACAATGCTCTCCATGCTTCCATGAGGCCCTGCTTTGCCACAATGGTCCCCTTGTGTCCATGAGGCCCCGCTGTGTCCCAGTGGACGGATGGTTCCATGAGGTTCCGTGCTGTCCCCATGGTCTTCTTGAATCCGCAGTGTAACAATGGACCATTGCTTCCAGGCGGCCTCTCTGTGTCACAAGGGGCTCCTTGATTCCATGATTCCCCACGGTGTCACCATGGAGCCTTGTTTCTAGGAGGTTCTGTACTGTCACAATTGTCTCCTTGATGCCATGAGCCCCTGCAGTGTCACAATGGCTCCTTGCTTCCATGAGGAACACAAAAGCTTTGCATCAACACTGAGCAACAGCTGCTGAACACACCTGGGAGCATCTGCTTGCATCAAAAGAGGGCTTCAAGCTGAGAAAGGCACCAGCAGCTTCCATCTGCAAGAGAGAGATAGGCGAAGGACAAGGACAGAGATATCAGTGAAAGGACTGCGAGAATTCTGCTCCCAGAGATCATTCCTGCTCACAGTGTCCCTTGTAGAAAGGGGACATCACTCCAGGCAGCCTGGACTGAGTATGTGGGTTTGTTGTTTAGCAAACCTGCTCAGGCTTTTCCATTCTTTCCTTACAAACAGGAAAACTTCTCTGGGCCTGTGTGCAGGCAGAGCCCTGAGGAGAGCAGTAGGCACATGGTGCCGTGGGCTGGGACCGCCAGCTGCATAGCTCAAGGGAAGAAGCCCCGTTGTGTCACAATGGTCTCCTTAGCTTCATGTGCATCACCTGTGTCACAATAGTCTCCTTGATTCCATGAGGCCCCACTGTGTCACAATGGCTCCTTGGCTTCATGTGCATCACCTGTGTCACCATGGTCTCCTTGATTCCATGAGGCCCCACTGTGTCACAATGGCTCCTTGGCTTCATGTGCATCACCTGTGTCACCATGGTCTCCTTGATTCCATGAGGCCCCACTTTGTCACAATGGCTCCTTGCTTCCATGAGGTTCCGCAGTGTCACCATGCTCACCTTTGATCCACATTGTCATAATGGACAATTGCTTCCATGTGGCCCCACTGTGTCACAATAGCCCCTTGCTTCCATAGGTTTTCTAGAATGTAACGTATAATTTTCTACAATGTAACAATGGACTCCTTGGTTCTGTGAGCTACCCTGCTTTTTGCAGAGGTGTCTTTGGTTCCAACAAGGCCGCGCTGTGTCTCAGTGCACCCTGGCTTCCATGCGCATCTGGAGTATCACAAAGGCTCCTTGGTTCCACGAGGTCTTGCTGTGTCACAATGGATCCTGTGCTCCATGAGGCCCTCCAAAGTCATCATGGAGCCTTGATTCCATGTGCTTCCATTGTGTCCCAGGGATCGCCTTGGTTCCATCAGTTTCCTTAGTGGCACAATGCTCTCCATGCTTCCATGATTGCCCACAATGTCACAATGCTCTCCATGCTTCCATGAGGCCCTGCTTTGCCACAATGGTCCCCTTGTGTCCATGAGGCCCCGCTGTGTCCCAATGGACGGATGGTTCCATGAGGTTCCGTGCTGTCCCCATGGTCTTCTTGAATCCGCAGTGTAACAATGGACCATTGCTTCCAGGCGGCCTCTCTGTGTCACAAGGGGCTCCTTGATTCCATGATTCCCCACGGTGTCACCATGGAGCCTTGTTTCTAGGAGGTTCTGTACTGTCACAATTGTCTCCTTGATGCCATGAGCCCCTGCAGTGTCACAATGGCTCCTTGCTTCCATGAGGAACACAAAAGCTTTGCATCAACACTGAGCAACAGCTGCTGAACACACCTGCGAGCATCTGCTTGCATCAAACGAGGGCTTCAAGCTGAGAAAGGCACCAGCAGCTTCCATCTGCAACAGAGAGACAGGCAAAGGACAGGGACAGAGAATTCAGTGGAAAGACTGCGGGAATTCTGCTCCCAGAGATCATTCCTGCTCACAGTGTCCCTTGTAGAAAGGGGACATCATTCCAGGCAGCCTGGACTGAGCATGTAGGGTTTGTTGTTTAGGCAAACCTGCTCAGGCTTTTCCATTCTTTCCTTACAAACAGGAAAACTTCTCTGGGCCTGTGTGCAGGCAGAGCCCTGAGGAGAGCACTTGGCACATGGTGCCGTGGGCTGGGACCGCCAGCTGCAGAGCTCAAGGGAAGAAGCCCCGTTGTGTCACAATGGTCTCCTTAGCTTCATGTGGATCACCTGTGTCACAAAAGTCTCCTTGATTCCATGAGGCCCCACTGTGTCACAATGGCTCCTTGGCTTCATGTGCATCACCTGTGTCACCATGGTCTCCTTGATTCCATGAGGCCCCACTGTGTCACAATGGCTCCTTGGCTTCATGTGCATCACCTGTGTCACCATGGTCTCCTTGATTCCATGAGGCCCCACTGGGTCACAATGGCTCCTTGGCTTCATGTGCATCACCTGTGTCACCATGGTCTCCTTGATTCCATGAGGCCCCACTTTGTCACAATGGCTCCTTGCTTCCATGAGGTTCCGCAGTGTCACCATGCTCACCTTTGATCCACATTGTCATAATGGACAATTGCTTCCATGTGGCCCCACTGTGTCACAATAGCCCCTTGCTTCCATAGGTTTTCTAGAATGTAATGTATAATTTTCTACAATGTAACAATGGACTCCTTGGTTCTGTGAGCTACCCTGCTTTTTGCAGAGGTGTCTTTGGTTCCAACAAGGCCCCGCTGTGTCTCAGTGCACCCTGGCTTCCATGCGCATCTGGAGTATCACAAAGGCTCCTTGGTTCCACGAGGTCTTGCTGTGTCACAATGGATCCTGTGCTCCATGAGGCCCTCCAAAGTCATCATGGAGCCTTGATTCCATGTGCTTCCATTGCGTCCCAGGGATCGCCTTGGTTCCATCAGTTTCCTTAGTGGCACAATGCTCTCCATGCTTCCATGATTGCCCACAATGTCACAATGCTCTCCATGCTTCCATGAGGCCCTGCTTTGCCACAATGGTCCCCTTGTGTCCATGAGGCCCCGCTGTGTCCCAATGGACGGATGGTTCCATGAGGTTCCGTGCTGTCCCCATGGTCTTCTTGAATCCGCAGTGTAACAATGGACCATTGCTTCCAGGAGGCCTCTCTGTGTCACAAGGGGCTCCTTGATTCCATGATTCCCCACGGTGTCACCATGGAGCCTTGTTTCTAGGAGGTTCTGTACTGTCACAATTGTCTCCTTGATGCCATGAGCCCCTGCAGTGTCACAATGGCTCCTTGCTTCCATGAGGAACACAAAAGCTTTGCATCAACACTGAGCAACAGCTGCTGAACACACCTGCGAGCATCTGCTTGCATCAAAAGAGGGCTTCAAGCTGAGAAAGGCACCAGCAGCTTCCATCTGCAAGAGAGAGACAGGCGAAGGACAGGGACAGAGATATCAGTGGAAGGACTGCGAGAATTCTGCTCCCAGAGATCATTCCTGCTCACAGTGTCCCTTGTAGAAAGGGGACATCATTCCAGGCAGCCTGGACTGAGCATGTAGGGTTTGTTGTTGAGCAAACCTGCTCAGGCTTTTCCATTCTTTCCTTACAAACAGGAAAACTTCTCTGGGCCTGTGTGCAGGCAGAGCCCTGAGGAGAGCACTTGGCACATGGTGCCGTGGGCTGGGACCGCCAGCTGCAGAGCTCAAGGGAAGAAGCCCCGTTGTGTCACAATGGTCTCCTTAGCTTCATGTGGATCACCTGTGTCACAATAGTCTCCTTGATTCCATGAGGCCCCACTGTGTCACAATGGCTCCTTGGCTTCATGTGCATCACCTGTGTCACCATGGTCTCCTTGATTCCATGAGGCCCCACTTTGTCACAATGGCTCCTTGCTTCCATGAGGTTCTGCAGTGTCACCATGCTCACCTTTGATCCACATTGTCATAATGGACAATTGCTTCCATGTGGCCCCACTGTGTCACAATAGCCCCTTGCTTCCATAGGTTTTCTAGAATGTAACGTATAATTTTCTACAATGTAACAATGGACTCCTTGGTTCTGTGAGCTACCCTGCTTTTTGCAGAGGTGTCTTTGGTTCCAACAAGGCCGCGCTGTGTCTCAGTGCACCCTGGCTTCCATGCGCATCTGGAGTATCACAAAGGCTCCTTGGTTCCACGAGGTCTTGCTGTGTCACAATGGATCCTGTGCTCCATGAGGCCCTCCAAAGTCATCATGGAGCCTTGATTCCATGTGCTTCCATTGTGTCCCAGGGATCGCCTTGGTTCCATCAGTTTCCTTAGTGGCACAATGCTCTCCATGCTTCCATGATTGCCCACAATGTCACAATGCGCTCCATGCTTCCATGAGGCCCTGCTTTGCCACAATGGTCCCCTTGTGTCCATGAGGCCCCGCTGTGTCCCAATGGACGGATGGTTCCATGAGGTTCCGTGCTGTCCCCATGGTCTTCTTGAATCCGCAGTGTAACAATGGACCATTGCTTCCAGGAGGCCTCTCTGTGTCACAAGGGGCTCCTTGATTCCATGATTCCCCACGGTGTCACCATGGAGCCTTGTTTCTAGGAGGTTCTGTACTGTCACAATTGTCTCCTGGATCCCATGAGCCCCTGCAGTGTCACAATGGCTCCTTGCTTCCATGAGGAACACAAAAGCTTTGCATCAACACTGAGCAACAGCTGCTGAACACACCTGCGAGCATCTGCTTGCATCAAAAGAGGGCTTCAAGCTGAGAAAGGCACCAGCAGCTTCCATCTGCAAGAGAGAGACAGGCGAAGGACAGGGACAGAGATATCAGTGGAAGGACTGCGAGAATTCTGCTCCCAGAGATCATTCCTGCTCACAGTGTCCCTTGTAGAAAGGGGACATCATTCCAGGCAGCCTGGACTGAGTATGTGGGTTTGTTGTTGAGGAAACCTGCTCAGGCTTTTCCATTCTTTCCTTACAAACAGGAAAACTTCTCTGGGCCTGTGTGCAGGCAGAGCCCTGAGGAGAGCAGTAGGCACATGGTGCCGTGGGCTGGGACCGCCAGCTGCAGAGCTCAAGGGAAGAAGCCCCGTTGTGTCACAATGGCTCCTTAGCTTCATGTGCATCACCTGTGTCACAATAGTCTCCTTGATTCCATGAGGCCCCACTGTGTCACAATGGCTCCTTGGCTTCATGTGCATCACCTGTGTCACCATGGTCTCCTTGATTCCATGAGGCCCCACTGGGTCACAATGGCTCCTTGGCTTCATGTGCATCACCTGTGTCACCATGGTCTCCTTGATTCCATGAGGCCCCACTGGGTCACAATGGCTCCTTGGCTTCATGTGCATCACCTGTGTCACCATGGTCTCCTTGATTCCATGAGGCCCCACTGTGTCACAATGGCTCCTTGCTTCCATGAGATTCCGCAGTGTCACCATGCTCACCTTTGATCCACATTGTCATAATGGACAATTGCTTCCATGTGGCCCCATTGTGTCACAATAGCCCCTTGCTTCCATAGGTTTTCTAGAATGTAACGTATAATTTTCTACAATGTAACAATGGACTCCTTGGTTCTGTGAGCTACCCTGCTTTTTGCAGAGGTGTCTTTGGTTCCAACAAGGCCCCGCTGTGTCTCAGTGCACCCTGGCTTCCATGCGCATCTGGAGTATCACAAAGGCTCCTTGGTTCCACGAGGTCTTGCTGTGTCACAATGGATCCTGTGCTCCATGAGGCCCTCCAAAGTCATCATGGAGCCTTGATTCCATGTGCTTCCATTGCGTCCCAGGGATCGCCTTGGTTCCATCAGTTTCCTTAGTGGCACAATGCTCTCCATGCTTCCATGAGGCCCTGCTTTGCCACAATGGTCCCCTTGTGTCCATGAGGCCCCGCTGTGTCCCAGTGGACGGATGGTTCCATGAGGTTCCGTGCTGTCCCCATGGTCTTCTTGAATCCGCAGTGTAACAATGGACCATTGCTTCCAGGCGGCCTCTCTGTGTCACAAGGGGCTCCTTGATTCCATGATTCCCCACGGTGTCACCATGGAGCCTTGTTTCTAGGAGGTTCTGTACTGTCACAATTGTCTCCTTGATGCCATGAGCCCCTGCAGTGTCACAATGGCTCCTTGCTTCCATGAGGAACACAAAAGCTTTGCATCAACACTGAGCAACAGCTGCTGAACACACCTGGGAGCATCTGCTTGCATCAAAAGAGGGCTTCAAGCTGAGAAAGGCACCAGCAGCTTCCATCTGCAACAGAGAGACAGGCAAAGGACAGGGACAGAGAATTCAGTGGAAAGACTGCGGGAATTCTGCTCCCAGAGATCATTCCTGCTCACAGTGTCCCTTCTAGAAAGGGGACATCATTCCAGGCAGCCTGGACTGAGCATGTAGGGTTTGTTGTTGAGCAAACCTGCTCAGGCTTTTCCATTCTTTCCTTACAAACAGGAAAACTTCTCTGGGCCTGTGTGCAGGCAGAGCCCTGAGGAGAGCAGTAGGCACATGGTGCCGTGGGCTGGGACCGCCAGCTGCAGAGCTCAAGGGAAGAAGCCCCGTTGTGTCACAATGGTCTCCTTAGCTTCATGTGGATCACCTGTGTCACAATAGTCTCCTTGATTCCATGAGGCCCCACTGGGTCACAATGGCTCCTTGGCTTCATGTGCATCACCTGTGTCACCATGGTCTCCTTGATTCCATGAGGCCCCACTGTGTCACAATGGCTCCTTGGCTTCATGTGCATCACCTGTGTCACCATGGTCTCCTTGATTCCATGAGGCCCCACTTTGTCACAATGGCTCCTTGCTTCCATGAGGTTCCGCAGTGTCACCATGCTCACCTTTGATCCACATTGTCATAATGGACAATTGCTTCCATGTGGCCCCACTGTGTCACAATAGCCCCTTGCTTCCATAGGTTTTCTAGAATGTAACGTATAATTTTCTACAATGTAACAATGGACTCCTTGGTTCTGTGAGCTACCCTGCTTTTTGCAGAGGTGTCTTTGGTTCCAACAAGGCCCCGCTCTGTCTCAGTGCACCCTGGCTTCCATGCGCATCTGGAGTATCACAAAGGCTCCTTGGTTCCACGAGGTCTTGCTGTGTCACAATGGATCCTGTGCTCCATGAGGCCCTCCAAAGTCATCATGGAGCCTTGATTCCATGTGCTTCCATTGTGTCCCAGGGATCGCCTTGGTTCCATCAGTTTCCTTAGTGGCACAATGCTCTCCATGCTTCCATGATTGCCCACAATGTCACAATGCTCTCCATGCTTCCATGAGGCCCTGCTTTGCCACAATGGTCCCCTTGTGTCCATGAGGCCCCGCTGTGTCCCAATGGACGGATGGTTCCATGAGGTTCCGTGCTGTCCCCATGGTCTTCTTGAATCCGCAGTGTAACAATGGACCATTGCTTCCAGGCGGCCTCTCTGTGTCACAAGGGGCTCCTTGATTCCATGATTCCCCACGGTGTCACCATGGAGCCTTGTTTCTAGGAGGTTCTGTACTGTCACAATTGTCTCCTTGATGCCATGAGCCCCTGCAGTGTCACAATGGCTCCTTGCTTCCATGAGGAACACAAAAGCTTTGCATCAACACTGAGCAACAGCTGCTGAACACACCTGCGAGCATCTGCTTGCATCAAACGAGGGCTTCAAGCTGAGAAAGGCACCAGCAGCTTCCATCTGCAACAGAGAGACAGGCAAAGGACAGGGACAGAGAATTCAGTGGAAAGACTGCGGGAATTCTGCTCCCAGAGATCATTCCTGCTCACAGTGTCCCTTGTAGAAAGGGGACATCATTCCAGGCAGCCTGGACTGAGCATGTAGGGTTTGTTGTTTAGGCAAACCTGCTCAGGCTTTTCCATTCTTTCCTTACAAACAGGAAAACTTCTCTGGGCCTGTGTGCAGGCAGAGCCCTGAGGAGAGCACTTGGCACATGGTGCCGTGGGCTGGGACCGCCAGCTGCAGAGCTCAAGGGAAGAAGCCCCGTTGTGTCACAATGGTCTCCTTAGCTTCATGTGGATCACCTGTGTCACAAAAGTCTCCTTGATTCCATGAGGCCCCACTGTGTCACAATGGCTCCTTGGCTTCATGTGCATCACCTGTGTCACCATGGTCTCCTTGATTCCATGAGGCCCCACTGTGTCACAATGGCTCCTTGGCTTCATGTGCATCACCTGTGTCACCATGGTCTCCTTGATTCCATGAGGCCCCACTGGGTCACAATGGCTCCTTGGCTTCATGTGCATCACCTGTGTCACCATGGTCTCCTTGATTCCATGAGGCCCCACTTTGTCACAATGGCTCCTTGCTTCCATGAGGTTCCGCAGTGTCACCATGCTCACCTTTGATCCACATTGTCATAATGGACAATTGCTTCCATGTGGCCCCACTGTGTCACAATAGCCCCTTGCTTCCATAGGTTTTCTAGAATGTAATGTATAATTTTCTACAATGTAACAATGGACTCCTTGGTTCTGTGAGCTACCCTGCTTTTTGCAGAGGTGTCTTTGGTTCCAACAAGGCCCCGCTGTGTCTCAGTGCACCCTGGCTTCCATGCGCATCTGGAGTATCACAAAGGCTCCTTGGTTCCACGAGGTCTTGCTGTGTCACAATGGATCCTGTGCTCCATGAGGCCCTCCAAAGTCATCATGGAGCCTTGATTCCATGTGCTTCCATTGCGTCCCAGGGATCGCCTTGGTTCCATCAGTTTCCTTAGTGGCACAATGCTCTCCATGCTTCCATGATTGCCCACAATGTCACAATGCTCTCCATGCTTCCATGAGGCCCTGCTTTGCCACAATGGTCCCCTTGTGTCCATGAGGCCCCGCTGTGTCCCAATGGACGGATGGTTCCATGAGGTTCCGTGCTGTCCCCATGGTCTTCTTGAATCCGCAGTGTAACAATGGACCATTGCTTCCAGGAGGCCTCTCTGTGTCACAAGGGGCTCCTTGATTCCATGATTCCCCACGGTGTCACCATGGAGCCTTGTTTCTAGGAGGTTCTGTACTGTCACAATTGTCTCCTTGATGCCATGAGCCCCTGCAGTGTCACAATGGCTCCTTGCTTCCATGAGGAACACAAAAGCTTTGCATCAACACTGAGCAACAGCTGCTGAACACACCTGCGAGCATCTGCTTGCATCAAAAGAGGGCTTCAAGCTGAGAAAGGCACCAGCAGCTTCCATCTGCAAGAGAGAGACAGGCGAAGGACAGGGACAGAGATATCAGTGGAAGGACTGCGAGAATTCTGCTCCCAGAGATCATTCCTGCTCACAGTGTCCCTTGTAGAAAGGGGACATCATTCCAGGCAGCCTGGACTGAGCATGTAGGGTTTGTTGTTGAGCAAACCTGCTCAGGCTTTTCCATTCTTTCCTTACAAACAGGAAAACTTCTCTGGGCCTGTGTGCAGGCAGAGCCCTGAGGAGAGCACTTGGCACATGGTGCCGTGGGCTGGGACCGCCAGCTGCAGAGCTCAAGGGAAGAAGCCCCGTTGTGTCACAATGGTCTCCTTAGCTTCATGTGGATCACCTGTGTCACAATAGTCTCCTTGATTCCATGAGGCCCCACTGTGTCACAATGGCTCCTTGGCTTCATGTGCATCACCTGTGTCACCATGGTCTCCTTGATTCCATGAGGCCCCACTTTGTCACAATGGCTCCTTGCTTCCATGAGGTTCTGCAGTGTCACCATGCTCACCTTTGATCCACATTGTCATAATGGACAATTGCTTCCATGTGGCCCCACTGTGTCACAATAGCCCCTTGCTTCCATAGGTTTTCTAGAATGTAACGTATAATTTTCTACAATGTAACAATGGACTCCTTGGTTCTGTGAGCTACCCTGCTTTTTGCAGAGGTGTCTTTGGTTCCAACAAGGCCGCGCTGTGTCTCAGTGCACCCTGGCTTCCATGCGCATCTGGAGTATCACAAAGGCTCCTTGGTTCCACGAGGTCTTGCTGTGTCACAATGGATCCTGTGCTCCATGAGGCCCTCCAAAGTCATCATGGAGCCTTGATTCCATGTGCTTCCATTGTGTCCCAGGGATCGCCTTGGTTCCATCAGTTTCCTTAGTGGCACAATGCTCTCCATGCTTCCATGATTGCCCACAATGTCACAATGCGCTCCATGCTTCCATGAGGCCCTGCTTTGCCACAATGGTCCCCTTGTGTCCATGAGGCCCCGCTGTGTCCCAATGGACGGATGGTTCCATGAGGTTCCGTGCTGTCCCCATGGTCTTCTTGAATCCGCAGTGTAACAATGGACCATTGCTTCCAGGAGGCCTCTCTGTGTCACAAGGGGCTCCTTGATTCCATGATTCCCCACGGTGTCACCATGGAGCCTTGTTTCTAGGAGGTTCTGTACTGTCACAATTGTCTCCTTGATGCCATGAGCCCCTGCAGTGTCACAATGGCTCCTTGCTTCCATGAGGAACACAAAAGCTTTGCATCAACACTGAGCAACAGCTGCTGAACACACCTGCGAGCATCTGCTTGCATCAAAAGAGGGCTTCAAGCTGAGAAAGGCACCAGCAGCTTCCATCTGCAAGAGAGAGACAGGCGAAGGACAGGGACAGAGATATCAGTGGAAGGACTGCGAGAATTCTGCTCCCAGAGATCATTCCTGCTCACAGTGTCCCTTGTAGAAAGGGGACATCATTCCAGGCAGCCTGGACTGAGTATGTGGGTTTGTTGTTGAGGAAACCTGCTCAGGCTTTTCCATTCTTTCCTTACAAACAGGAAAACTTCTCTGGGCCTGTGTGCAGGCAGAGCCCTGAGGAGAGCAGTAGGCACATGGTGCCGTGGGCTGGGACCGCCAGCTGCAGAGCTCAAGGGAAGAAGCCCCGTTGTGTCACAATGGCTCCTTAGCTTCATGTGCATCACCTGTGTCACAATAGTCTCCTTGATTCCATGAGGCCCCACTGTGTCACAATGGCTCCTTGGCTTCATGTGCATCACCTGTGTCACCATGGTCTCCTTGATTCCATGAGGCCCCACTGGGTCACAATGGCTTCTTGGCTTCATGTGCATCACCTGTGTCACCATGGTCTCCTTGATTCCATGAGGCCCCACTGGGTCACAATGGCTCCTTGGCTTCATGTGCATCACCTGTGTCACCATGGTCTCCTTGATTCCATGAGGCCCCACTGTGTCACAATGGCTCCTTGCTTCCATGAGATTCCGCAGTGTCACCATGCTCACCTTTGATCCACATTGTCATAATGGACAATTGCTTCCATGTGGCCCCATTGTGTCACAATAGCCCCTTGCTTCCATAGGTTTTCTAGAATGTAACGTATAATTTTCTACAATGTAACAATGGACTCCTTGGTTCTGTGAGCTACCCTGCTTTTTGCAGAGGTGTCTTTGGTTCCAACAAGGCCCCGCTGTGTCTCAGTGCACCCTGGCTTCCATGCGCATCTGGAGTATCACAAAGGCTCCTTGGTTCCACGAGGTCTTGCTGTGTCACAATGGATCCTGTGCTCCATGAGGCCCTCCAAAGTCATCATGGAGCCTTGATTCCATGTGCTTCCATTGCGTCCCAGGGATCGCCTTGGTTCCATCAGTTTCCTTAGTGGCACAATGCTCTCCATGCTTCCATGAGGCCCTGCTTTGCCACAATGGTCCCCTTGTGTCCATGAGGCCCCGCTGTGTCCCAGTGGACGGATGGTTCCATGAGGTTCCGTGCTGTCCCCATGGTCTTCTTGAATCCGCAGTGTAACAATGGACCATTGCTTCCAGGCGGCCTCTCTGTGTCACAAGGGGCTCCTTGATTCCATGATTCCCCACGGTGTCACCATGGAGCCTTGTTTCTAGGAGGTTCTGTACTGTCACAATTGTCTCCTTGATGCCATGAGCCCCTGCAGTGTCACAATGGCTCCTTGCTTCCATGAGGAACACAAAAGCTTTGCATCAACACTGAGCAACAGCTGCTGAACACACCTGGGAGCATCTGCTTGCATCAAAAGAGGGCTTCAAGCTGAGAAAGGCACCAGCAGCTTCCATCTGCAACAGAGAGACAGGCAAAGGACAGGGACAGAGAATTCAGTGGAAAGACTGCGGGAATTCTGCTCCCAGAGATCATTCCTGCTCACAGTGTCCCTTCTAGAAAGGGGACATCATTCCAGGCAGCCTGGACTGAGCATGTAGGGTTTGTTGTTGAGCAAACCTGCTCAGGCTTTTCCATTCTTTCCTTACAAACAGGAAAACTTCTCTGGGCCTGTGTGCAGGCAGAGCCCTGAGGAGAGCAGTAGGCACATGGTGCCGTGGGCTGGGACCGCCAGCTGCAGAGCTCAAGGGAAGAAGCCCCGTTGTGTCACAATGGTCTCCTTAGCTTCATGTGGATCACCTGTGTCACAATAGTCTCCTTGATTCCATGAGGCCCCACTGTGTCACAATGGCTCCTTGGCTTCATGTGCATCACCTGTGTCACCATGGTCTCCTTGATTCCATGAGGCCCCACTTTGTCACAATGGCTCCTTGCTTCCATGAGGTTCTGCAGTGTCACCATGCTCACCTTTGATCCACATTGTCATAATGGACAATTGCTTCCATGTGGCCCCACTGTGTCACAATAGCCCCTTGCTTCCATAGGTTTTCTAGAATGTAACGTATAATTTTCTACAATGTAACAATGGACTCCTTGGTTCTGTGAGCTACCCTGCTTTTTGCAGAGGTGTCTTTGGTTCCAACAAGGCCGCGCTGTGTCTCAGTGCACCCTGGCTTCCATGCGCAT
Source organism: Corvus hawaiiensis (assembly GCF_020740725.1). NCBI lineage: Eukaryota > Metazoa > Chordata > Aves > Passeriformes > Corvidae > Corvus > Corvus hawaiiensis. The sequence continues at coordinate 11,836,467 of NC_063232.1, read as the reverse complement.
CTGGAGTATCACAAAGGCTCCTTGGTTCCACGAGGTCTTGCTGTGTCACAATGGATCCTGTGCTCCATGAGGCCCTCCAAAGTCATCATGGAGCCTTGATTCCATGTGCTTCCATTGTGTCCCAGGGATCGCCTTGGTTCCATCAGTTTCCTTAGTGGCACAATGCTCTCCATGCTTCCATGATTGCCCACAATGTCACAATGCGCTCCATGCTTCCATGAGGCCCTGCTTTGCCACAATGGTCCCCTTGTGTCCATGAGGCCCCGCTGTGTCCCAATGGACGGATGGTTCCATGAGGTTCCGTGCTGTCCCCATGGTCTTCTTGAATCCGCAGTGTAACAATGGACCATTGCTTCCAGGAGGCCTCTCTGTGTCACAAGGGGCTCCTTGATTCCATGATTCCCCACGGTGTCACCATGGAGCCTTGTTTCTAGGAGGTTCTGTACTGTCACAATTGTCTCCTGGATCCCATGAGCCCCTGCAGTGTCACAATGGCTCCTTGCTTCCATGAGGAACACAAAAGCTTTGCATCAACACTGAGCAACAGCTGCTGAACACACCTGCGAGCATCTGCTTGCATCAAAAGAGGGCTTCAAGCTGAGAAAGGCAGCAGCAGCTTCCATCTGCAAGAGAGAGACAGGCAAAGGACAGGGACAGAGATATCAGTGGAAGGACTGCGAGAATTCTGCTCCCAGAGATCATTCCTGCTCACAGTGTCCCTTGTAGAAAGGGGACATCATTCCAGGCAGCCTGGACGGAGTATGTGGGTTTGTTGTTGAGGAAACCTGCTCAGGCTTTTCCATTCTTTCCTTACAAACAGGAAAACTTCTCTGGGCCTGTGTGCAGGCAGAGCCCTGAGGAGAGCAGTAGGCACATGGTGCCGTGGGCTGGGACCGCCAGCTGCAGAGCTCAAGGGAAGAAGCCCCGTTGTGTCACAATGGCTCCTTAGCTTCATGTGCATCACCTGTGTCACAATGGTCTCCTTGATTCCATGAGGCCCCACTGGGTCACAATGGCCCCTTGGCTTCATGTGCATCACCTGTGTCACCATGGTCTCCTTGATTCCATGAGGCCCCACTGGGTCACAATGGCTCCTTGGCTTCATGTGCATCACCTGTGTCACCATGGTCTCCTTGATTCCATGAGGCCCCACTGGGTCACAATGGCTCCTTGGCTTCATGTGCATCACCTGTGTCACCATGGTCTCCTTGATTCCATGAGGCCCCACTTTGTCACAATGGCTCCTTGCTTCCATGAGATTCCGCAGTGTCACCATGCTCACCTTTGATCCACATTGTCATAATGGACAATTGCTTCCATGTGGCCCCACTGTGTCACAATAGCCCCTTGCTTCCATAGGTTTTCTAGAATGTAACGTATAATTTTCTACAATGTAACAATGGACTCCTTGGTTCTGTGAGCTACCCTGCTTTTTGCAGAGGTGCCTTTGGTTCCAACAAGGCCCCGCTGTGTCTCAGTGCACCCTGGCTTCCATGCGCATCTGGAGTATCACAAAGGCTCCTTGGTTCCACGAGGTCTTGCTGTGTCACAATGGATCCTGTGCTCCATGAGGCCCTCCAAAGTCATCATGGAGCCTTGATTCCATGTGCTTCCATTGCGTCCCAGGGATCGCCTTGGTTCCATCAGTTTCCTTAGTGGCACAATGCTCTCCATGCTTCCATGAGGCCCTGCTTTGCCACAATGGTCCCCTTGTGTCCATGAGGCCCCGCTGTGTCCCAGTGGACGGATGGTTCCATGAGGTTCCGTGCTGTCCCCATGGTCTTCTTGAATCCGCAGTGTAACAATGGACCATTGCTTCCAGGCGGCCTCTCTGTGTCACAAGGGGCTCCTTGATTCCATGATTCCCCACGGTGTCACCATGGAGCCTTGTTTCTAGGAGGTTCTGTACTGTCACAATTGTCTCCTTGATGCCATGAGCCCCTGCAGTGTCACAATGGCTCCTTGCTTCCATGAGGAACACAAAAGCTTTGCATCAACACTGAGCAACAGCTGCTGAACACACCTGCGAGCATCTGCTTGCATCAAAAGAGGGCTTCAAGCTGAGAAAGGCACCAGCAGCTTCCATCTGCAACAGAGAGCCAGGCAAAGGACAGGGACAGAGAATTCAGTGGAAAGACTGCGGGAATTCTGCTCCCAGAGATCATTCCTGCTCACAGTGTCCCTTCTAGAAAGGGGACATCATTCCAGGCAGCCTGGACTGAGCATGTAGGGTTTGTTGTTGAGGAAACCTGCTCAGGCTTTTCCATTCTTTCCTTACAAACAGGAAAACTTCTCTGGGCCTGTGTGCAGGCAGAGCCCTGAGGAGAGCACTTGGCACATGGTGCCGTGGGCTGGGACCGCCAGCTGCAGAGCTCAAGGGAAGAAGCCCCGTTGTGTCACAATGGTCTCCTTAGCTTCATGTGGATCACCTGTGTCACAATAGTCTCCTTGATTCCATGAGGCCCCACTGTGTCACAATGGCTCCTTGGCTTCATGTGGATCACCTGTGTCACAATAGTCTCCTTGATTCCATGAGGCCCCACTGGGTCACAATGGCTCCTTGGCTTCATGTGCATCACCTGTGTCACCATGGTCTCCTTGATTCCATGAGGCCCCACTTTGTCACAATGGCTCCTTGCTTCCATGAGGTTCCGCAGTGTCTCCATGCTCACCTTTGATCCACATTGTCATAATGGACAATTGCTTCCATGTGGCCCCACTGTGTCACAATAGCCCCTTGCTTCCATAGGTTTTCTAGAATGTAACGTATAATTTTCTACAATGTAACAATGGACTCCTTGGTTCTGTGAGCTACCCTGCTTTTTGCAGAGGTGTCTTTGGTTCCAACAAGGCCCCGCTGTGTCTCAGTGCACCCTGGCTTCCATGCGCATCTGGAGTATCACAAAGGCTCCTTGGTTCCACGAGGTCTTGCTGTGTCACAATGGATCCTGTGCTCCATGAGGCCCTCCAAAGTCATCATGGAGCCTTGATTCCATGTGCTTCCATTGTGTCCCAGGGATCGCCTTGGTTCCATCAGTTTCCTTAGTGGCACAATGCTCTCCATGCTTCCATGATTGCCCACAATGTCACAATGCGCTCCATGCTTCCATGAGGCCCTGCTTTGCCACAATGGTCCCCTTGTGTCCATGAGGCCCCGCTGTGTCCCAATGGACGGATGGTTCCATGAGGTTCCGTGCTGTCCGCATGGTCTTCTTGAATCCGCAGTGTAACAATGGACCATTGCTTCCAGGAGGCCTCTCTGTGTCACAAGGGGCTCCTTGATTCCATGATTCCCCACGGTGTCACCATGGAGCCTTGTTTCTAGGAGGTTCTGTACTGTCACAATTGTCTCCTTGATGCCATGAGCCCCTGCAGTGTCACAATGGCTCCTTGCTTCCATGAGGAACACAAAAGCTTTGCATCAACACTGAGCAACAGCTGCTGAACACACCTGGGAGCATCTGCTTGCATCAAAAGAGGGCTTCAAGCTGAGAAAGGCACCAGCAGCTTCCATCTGCAAGAGAGAGACAGGCGAAGGACAGGGACAGAGATATCAGTGGAAGGACTGCGAGAATTCTGCTCCCAGAGATCATTCCTGCTCACAGTGTCCCTTGTAGAAAGGGGACATCATTCCAGGCAGCCTGGACTGAGTATGTGGGTTTGTTGTTGAGGAAACCTGCTCAGGCTTTTCCATTCTTTCCTTACAAACAGGAAAACTTCTCTGGGCCTGTGTGCAGGCAGAGCCCTGAGGAGAGCAGTAGGCACATGGTGCCGTGGGCTGGGACCGCCAGCTGCAGAGCTCAAGGGAAGAAGCCCCGTTGTGTCACAATGGCTCCTTAGCTTCATGTGCATCACCTGTGTCACAATAGTCTCCTTGATTCCATGAGGCCCCACTGTGTCACAATGGCTCCTTGGCTTCATGTGCATCACCTGTGTCACCATGGTCTCCTTGATTCCATGAGGCCCCACTGTGTCACAATGGCTCCTTGGCTTCATGTGCATCACCTGTGTCACCATGGTCTCCTTGATTCCATGAGGCCCCACTGGGTCACAATGGCTCCTTGGCTTCATGTGCATCACCTGTGTCACCATGGTCTCCTTGATTCCATGAGGCCCCACTGGGTCACAATGGCTCCTTGGCTTCATGTGCATCACCTGTGTCACCATGGTCTCCTTGATTCCATGAGGCCCCACTGGGTCACAATGGCTCCTTGGCTTCATGTGCATCACCTGTGTCACCATGGTCTCCTTGATTCCATGAGGCCCCACTGGGTCACAATGGCTCCTTGGCTTCATGTGCATCACCTGTGTCACCATGGTCTCCTTGATTCCATGAGGCCCCACTGGGTCACAATGGCTCCTTGGCTTCATGTGCATCACCTGTGTCACCATGGTCTCCTTGATTCCATGAGGCCCCACTGTGTCACAATGGCTCCTTGCTTCCATGAGATTCCGCAGTGTCACCATGCTCACCTTTGATCCACATTGTCATAATGGACAATTGCTTCCATGTGGCCCCACTGTGTCACAATAGCCCCTTGCTTCCATAGGTTTTCTAGAATGTAACGTATAATTTTCTACAATGTAACAATGGACTCCTTGGTTCTGTGAGCTACCCTGCTTTTTGCAGAGGTGTCTTTGGTTCCAACAAGGCCCCGCTGTGTCTCAGTGCACCCTGGCTTCCATGCGCATCTGGAGTATCACAAAGGCTCCTTGGTTCCACGAGGTCTTGCTGTGTCACAATGGATCCTGTGCTCCATGAGGCCCTCCAAAGTCATCATGGAGCCTTGATTCCATGTGCTTCCATTGCGTCCCAGGGATCGCCTTGGTTCCATCAGTTTCCTTAGTGGCACAATGCTCTCCATGCTTCCATGAGGCCCTGCTTTGCCACAATGGTCCCCTTGTGTCCATGAGGCCCCGCTGTGTCCCAATGGACGGATGGTTCCATGAGGTTCCGTGCTGTCCCCATGGTCTTCTTGAATCCGCAGTGTAACAATGGACCATTGCTTCCAGGCGGCCTCTCTGTGTCACAAGGGGCTCCTTGATTCCATGATTCCCCACGGTGTCACCATGGAGCCTTGTTTCTAGGAGGTTCTGTACTGTCACAATTGTCTCCTGGATCCCATGAGCACCTGCAGTGTCACAATGGCTCCCTGCTTCCATGAGGAACACAAAAGCTTTGCATCAACACTGAGCAACAGCTGCTGAACACACCTGGGAGCATCTGCTTGCATCAAAAGAGGGCTTCAAGCTGAGAAAGGCAGCAGCAGCTTCCATCTGCAAGAGAGAGACAGGCGAAGGACAGGGACAGAGATATCAGTGGAAGGACTGCGAGAATTCTGCTCCCAGAGATCATTCCTGCTCACAGTGTCCCTTGTAGAAAGGGGACATCACTCCAGGCAGCCTGGACTGAGTATGTGGGTTTGTTGTTTAGCAAACCTGCTCAGGCTTTTCCATTCTTTCCTTACAAACAGGAAAACTTCTCTGGGCCTGTGTGCAGGCAGAGCCCTGAGGAGAGCAGTAGGCACATGGTGCCGTGGGCTGGGACCGCCAGCTGCAGAGCTCAAGGGAAGAAGCCCCGTTGTGTCACAATGGCTCCTTAGCTTCATGTGCATCACCTGTGTCACCATGGTCTCCTTGATTCCATGAGGCCCCACTTTGTCACAATGGCTCCTTGCTTCCATGAGGTTCCGCAGTGTCACCATGCTCACCTTTGATCCACATTGTCATAATGGACAATTGCTTCCATGTGGCCCCACTGTGTCACAATAGCCCCTTGCTTCCATAGGTTTTCTAGAATGTAACGTATAATTTTCTACAATGTAACAATGGACTCCTTGGTTCTGTGAGCTACCCTGCTTTTTGCAGAGGTGTCTTTGGTTCCAACAAGGCCCCGCTGTGTCTCAGTGCACCCTGGCTTCCATGCGCATCTGGAGTATCACAAAGGCTCCTTGGTTCCACGAGGTCTTGCTGTGTCACAATGGATCCTGTGCTCCATGAGGCCCTCCAAAGTCATCATGGAGCCTTGATTCCATGTGCTTCCATTGTGTCCCAGGGATCGCCTTGGTTCCATCAGTTTCCTTAGTGGCACAATGCTCTCCATGCTTCCATGATTGCCCACAATGTCACAATGCGCTCCATGCTTCCATGAGGCCCTGCTTTGCCACAATGGTCCCCTTGTGTCCATGAGGCCCCGCTGTGTCCCAATGGACGGATGGTTCCATGAGGTTCCGTGCTGTCCCCATGGTCTTCTTGAATCCGCAGTGTAACAATGGACCATTGCTTCCAGGAGGCCTCTCTGTGTCACAAGGGGCTCCTTGATTCCATGATTCCCCACGGTGTCACCATGGAGCCTTGTTTCTAGGAGGTTCTGTACTGTCACAATTGTCTCCTTGATGCCATGAGCCCCTGCAGTGTCACAATGGCTCCTTGCTTCCATGAGGAACACAAAAGCTTTGCATCAACACTGAGCAACAGCTGCTGAACACACCTGCGAGCATCTGCTTGCATCAAAAGAGGGCTTCAAGCTGAGAAAGGCAGCAGCAGCTTCCATCTGCAACAGAGAGACAGGCGAAGGACAGGGACAGAGATATCAGTGGAAGGACTGCGAGAATTCTGCTCCCAGAGATCATTCCTGCTCACAGTGTCCCTTGTAGAAAGGGGACATCATTCCAGGCAGCCTGGACGGAGTATGTGGGTTTGTTGTTGAGGAAACCTGCTCAGGCTTTTCCATTCTTTCCTTACAAACAGGAAAACTTCTCTGGGCCTGTGTGCAGGCAGAGCCCTGAGGAGAGCAGTAGGCACATGGTGCCGTGGGCTGGGACCGCCAGCTGCAGAGCTCAAGGGAAGAAGCCCCGTTGTGTCACAATGGCTCCTTAGCTTCATGTGCATCACCTGTGTCACAATAGTCTCCTTGATTCCATGAGGCCCCACTGGGTCACAATGGCTCCTTGGCTTCATGTGCATCACCTGTGTCACCATGGTCTCCTTGATTCCATGAGGCCCCACTGGGTCACAATGGCTCCTTGGCTTCATGTGCATCACCTGTGTCACCATGGTCTCCTTGATTCCATGAGGCCCCACTGGGTCACAATGGCTCCTTGGCTTCATGTGCATCACCTGTGTCACCATGGTCTCCTTGATTCCATGAGGCCCCACTGGGTCACAATGGCTCCTTGCTTCCATGAGATTCCGCAGTGTCACCATGCTCACCTTTGATCCACATTGTCATAATGGACAATTGCTTCCATGTGGCCCCACTGTGTCACAATAGCCCCTTGCTTCCATAGGTTTTCTAGAATGTAACGTATAATTTTCTACAATGTAACAATGGACTCCTTGGTTCTGTGAGCTACCCTGCTTTTTGCAGAGGTGTCTTTGGTTCCAACAAGGCCCCGCTGTGTCTCAGTGCACCCTGGCTTCCATGCGCATCTGGAGTATCACAAAGGCTCCTTGGTTCCACGAGGTCTTGCTGTGTCACAATGGATCCTGTGCTCCATGAGGCCCTCCAAAGTCATCATGGAGCCTTGATTCCATGTGCTTCCATTGCGTCCCAGGGATCGCCTTGGTTCCATCAGTTTCCTTAGTGGCACAATGCTCTCCATGCTTCCATGAGGCCCTGCTTTGCCACAATGGTCCCCTTGTGTCCATGAGGCCCCGCTGTGCCCCAGTGGACGGATGGTTCCATGAGGTTCCGTGCTGTCCCCATGGTCTTCTTGAATCCGCAGTGTAACAATGGACCATTGCTTCCAGGCGGCCTCTCTGTGTCACAAGGGGCTCCTTGATTCCATGATTCCCCACGGTGTCACCATGGAGCCTTGTTTCTAGGAGGTTCTGTACTGTCACAATTGTCTCCTTGATGCCATGAGCCCCTGCAGTGTCACAATGGCTCCTTGCTTCCATGAGGAACACAAAAGCTTTGCATCAACACTGAGCAACAGCTGCTGAACACACCTGGGAGCATCTGCTTGCATCAAAAGAGGGCTTCAAGCTGAGAAAGGCACCAGCAGCTTCCATCTGCAACAGAGAGCCAGGCAAAGGACAGGGACAGAGAATTCAGTGGAAAGACTGCGGGAATTCTGCTCCCAGAGATCATTCCTGCTCACAGTGTCCCTTGTAGAAAGGGGACATCATTGCAGGCAGCCTGGACTGAGCATGTAGGGTTTGTTGTTGAGGAAACCTGCTCAGGCTTTTCCATTCTTTCCTTACAAACAGGAAAACTTCTCTGGGCCTGTGTGCAGGCAGAGCCCTGAGGAGAGCACTTGGCACATGGTGCCGTGGGCTGGGACCGCCAGCTGCAGAGCTCAAGGGAAGAAGCCCCGTTGTGTCACAATGGTCTCCTTAGCTTCATGTGGATCACCTGTGTCACAATAGTCTCCTTGATTCCATGAGGCCCCACTGTGTCACAATGGCTCCTTGGCTTCATGTGGATCACCTGTGTCACAATAGTCTCCTTGATTCCATGAGGCCCCACTGGGTCACAATGGCTCCTTGGCTTCATGTGCATCACCTGTGTCACCATGGTCTCCTTGATTCCATGAGGCCCCACTTTGTCACAATGGCTCCTTGCTTCCATGAGGTTCTGCAGTGTCACCATGCTCACCTTTGATCCACATTGTCATAATGGACAATTGCTTCCATGTGGCCCCACTGTGTCACAATAGCCCCTTGCTTCCATAGGTTTTCTAGAATGTAACGTATAATTTTCTACAATGTAACAATGGACTCCTTGGTTCTGTGAGCTACCCTGCTTTTTGCAGAGGTGTCTTTGGTTCCAACAAGGCCCCGCTGTGTCTCAGTGCACCCTGGCTTCCATGCGCATCTGGAGTATCACAAAGGCTCCTTGGTTCCACGAGGTCTTGCTGTGTCACAATGGATCCTGTGCTCCATGAGGCCCTCCAAAGTCATCATGGAGCCTTGATTCCATGTGCTTCCATTGTGTCCCAGGGATCGCCTTGGTTCCATCAGTTTCCTTAGTGGCACAATGCTCTCCATGCTTCCATGATTGCCCACAATGTCACAATGCGCTCCATGCTTCCATGAGGCCCTGCTTTGCCACAATGGTCCCCTTGTGTCCATGAGGCCCCGCTGTGTCCCAATGGACGGATGGTTCCATGAGGTTCCGTGCTGTCCCCATGGTCTTCTTGAATCCGCAGTGTAACAATGGACCATTGCTTCCAGGAGGCCTCTCTGTGTCACAAGGGGCTCCTTGATTCCATGATTCCCCACGGTGTCACCATGGAGCCTTGTTTCTAGGAGGTTCTGTACTGTCACAATTGTCTCCTTGATGCCATGAGCCCCTGCAGTGTCACAATGGCTCCTTGCTTCCATGAGGAACACAAAAGCTTTGCATCAACACTGAGCAACAGCTGCTGAACACACCTGCGAGCATCTGCTTGCATCAAAAGAGGGCTTCAAGCTGAGAAAGGCACCAGCAGCTTCCATCTGCAACAGAGAGACAGGCAAAGGACAGGGACAGAGATATCAGTGGAAGGACTGCGAGAATTCTGCTCCCAGAGATCATTCCTGCTCACAGTGTCCCTTGTAGAAAGGGGACATCATTCCAGGCAGCCTGGACTGAGCATGTAGGGTTTGTTGTTGAGGAAACCTGCTCAGGCTTTTCCATTCTTTCCTTACAAACAGGAAAACTTCTCTGGGCCTGTGTGCAGGCAGAGCCCTGAGGAGAGCACTTGGCACATGGTGCCGTGGGCTGGGACCGCCAGCTGCAGAGCTCAAGGGAAGAAGCCCCGTTGTGTCACAATGGCTCCTTAGCTTCATGTGCATCACCTGTGTCACAATAGTCTCCTTGATTTCATGAGGCCCCACTGGGTCACAATGGCTCCTTGGCTTCATGTGCATCACCTGTGTCACCATGGTCTCCTTGATTCCATGAGGCCCCACTTTGTCACAATGGCTCCTTGCTTCCATGAGGTTCTGCAGTGTCACCATGCTCACCTTTGATCCACATTGTCATAATGGACAATTGCTTCCATGTGGCCCCACTGTGTCACAATAGCCCCTTGCTTCCATAGGTTTTCTAGAATGTAATGTATAATTTTCTACAATGTAACAATGGACTCCTTGGTTCTGTGAGCTACCCTGCTTTTTGCAGAGGTGTCTTTGGTTCCAACAAGGCCGCGCTGTGTCTCAGTGCACCCTGGCTTCCATGCACATCTGGAGTATCACAAAGGCTCCTTGTTTCCACGAGGTCTTGCTGTGTCACAATGGATCCTGTGCTCCATGAGGCCCTCCAAAGTCATCATGGAGCCTTGATTCCATGTGCTTCCATTGTGTCCCAGGGATCGCCTTGGTTCCATCAGTTTCCTTAGCGGCACAATGCTCTCCATGCTTCCATGATTGCCCACAATGTCACAATGCGCTCCATGCTTCCATGAGGCCCTGCTTTGCCACAATGGTCCCCTTGTGTCCATGAGGCCCCGCTGTGTCCCAATGGACGGATGGTTCCATGAGGTTCCGTGCTGTCCCCATGGTCTTCTTGAATCCGCAGTGTAACAATGGACCATTGCTTCCAGGAGGCCTCTCTGTGTCACAAGGGGCTCCTTGATTCCATGATTCCCCACGGTGTCACCATGGAGCCTTGTTTCTAGGAAGTTCTGTACTGTCACAATTGTCTCCTTGATGCCATGAGCCCCTGCAGTGTCACAATGGCTCCTTGCTTCCATGAGGAACACAAAAGCTTTGCATCAACACTGAGCAACAGCTGCTGAACACACCTGGGAGCATCTGCTTGCATCAAAAGAGGGCTTCAAGCTGAGAAAGGCACCAGCAGCTTCCATCTGCAAGAGAGAGATAGGCGAAGGACAGGGACAGAGATATCAGTGGAAGGACTGCGAGAATTCTGCTCCCAGAGATCATTCCTGCTCACAGTGTCCCTTGTAGAAAGGGGACATCACTCCAGGCAGCCTGGACTGAGTATGTGGGTTTGTTGTTTAGCAAACCTGCTCAGGCTTTTCCATTCTTTCCTTACAAACAGGAAAACTTCTCTGGGCCTGTGTGCAGGCAGAGCCCTGAGGAGAGCAGTAGGCACATGGTGCCGTGGGCTGGGACCGCCAGCTGCAGAGCTCAAGGGAAGAAGCCCCGTTGTGTCACAATGGTCTCCTTAGCTTCATGTGGATCACCTGTGTCACAATAGTCTCCTTGATTCCATGAGGCCCCACTGTGTCACAATGGCTCCTTGGCTTCATGTGCATCACCTGTGTCACCATGGTCTCCTTGATTCCATGAGGCCCCACTGTGTCACAATGGCTCCTTGCTTCATGTGCATCACCTGTGTCACCATGGTCTCCTTGATTCCATGAGGCCCCACTTTGTCACAATGGCTCCTTGCTTCCATGAGGTTCCGCAGTGTCACCATGCTCACCTTTGATCCACATTGTCATAATGGACAATTGCTTCCATGTGGCCCCACTGTGTCACAATAGCCCCTTGCTTCCATAGGTTTTCTAGAATGTAACGTATAATTTTCTACAATGTAACAATGGACTCCTTGGTTCTGTGAGCTACCCTGCTTTTTGCAGAGGTGTCTTTGGTTCCAACAAGGCCCCGCTGTGTCTCAGTGCACCCTGGCTTCCATGCGCATCTGGAGTATCACAAAGGCTCCTTGGTTCCACGAGGTCTTGCTGTGTCACAATGGATCCTGTGCTCCATGAGGCCCTCCAAAGTCATCATGGAGCCTTGATTCCATGTGCTTCCATTGTGTCCCAGGGATCGCCTTGGTTCCATCAGTTTCCTTAGTGGCACAATGCTCTCCATGCTTCCATGATTGCCCACAATGTCACAATGCTCTCCATGCTTCCATGAGGCCCTGCTTTGCCACAATGGTCCCCTTGTGTCCATGAGGCCCCGCTGTGTCCCAATGGACGGATGGTTCCATGAGGTTCCGTGCTGTCCCCATGGTCTTCTTGAATCCGCAGTGTAACAATGGACCATTGCTTCCAGGCGGCCTCTCTGTGTCACAAGGGGCTCCTTGATTCCATGATTCCCCACGGTGTCACCATGGAGCCTTGTTTCTAGGAGGTTCTGTACTGTCACAATTGTCTCCTGGATCCCATGAGCCCCTGCAGTGTCACAATGGCTCCTTGCTTCCATGAGGAACACAAAAGCTTTGCATCAACACTGAGCAACAGCTGCTGAACACACCTGGGAGCATCTGCTTGCATCAAAAGAGGGCTTCAAGCTGAGAAAGGCAGCAGCAGCTTCCATCTGCAACAGAGAGACAGGCAAAGGACAGGGACAGAGATATCAGTGGAAGGACTGCGAGAATTCTGCTCCCAGAGATCATTCCTGCTCACAGTGTCCCTTGTAGAAAGGGGACATCATTCCAGGCAGCCTGGACTGAGCATGTAGGGTTTGTTGTTGAGGAAACCTGCTCAGGCTTTTCCATTCTTTCCTTACAAACAGGAAAACTTCTCTGGGCCTGTGTGCAGGCAGAGCCCTGAGGAGAGCACTTGGCACATGGTGCCGTGGGCTGGGACCGCCAGCTGCAGAGCTCAAGGGAAGAAGCCCCGTTGTGTCACAATGGCTCCTTAGCTTCATGTGGATCACCTGTGTCACAATAGTCTCCTTGATTCCATGAGGCCCCACTGTGTCACAATGGCTCCTTGGCTTCATGTGCATCACCTGTGTCACCATGGTCTCCTTGATTCCATGAGGCCCCACTTTGTCACAATGGCTCCTTGCTTCCATGAGGTTCCGCAGTGTCACCATGCTCACCTTTGATCCACATTGTCATAATGGACAATTGCTTCCATGTGGCCCCACTGTGTCACAATAGCCCCTTGCTTCCATAGGTTTTCTAGAATGTAACGTATAATTTTCTACAATGTAACAATGGACTCCTTGGTTCTGTGAGCTACCCTGCTTTTTGCAGAGGTGTCTTTGGTTCCAACAAGGCCCCGCTGTGTCTCAGTGCACCCTGGCTTCCATGCACATCTGGAGTATCACAAAGGCTCCTTGGTTCCACGAGGTCTTGCTGTGTCACAATGGATCCTGTGCTCCATGAGGCCCTCCAAAGTCATCATGGAGCCTTGATTCCATGTGCTTCCATTGTGTCCCAGGGATCGCCTTGGTTCCATCAGTTTCCTTAGTGGCACAATGCTCTCCATGCTTCCATGATTGCCCACAATGTCACAATGCTCTCCATGCTTCCATGAGGCCCTGCTTTGCCACAATGGTCCCCTTGTGTCCATGAGGCCCCGCTGTGTCCCAATGGACGGATGGTTCCATGAGGTTCCGTGCTGTCCCCATGGTCTTCTTGAATCCGCAGTGTAACAATGGACCATTGCTTCCAGGCGGCCTCTCTGTGTCACAAGGGGCTCCTTGATTCCATGATTCCCCACGGTGTCACCATGGAGCCTTGTTTCTAGGAGGTTCTGTACTGTCACAATTGTCTCCTTGATGCCATGAGCCCCTGCAGTGTCACAATGGCTCCTTGCTTCCATGAGGAACACAAAAGCTTTGCATCAACACTGAGCAACAGCTGCTGAACACACCTGCGAGCATCTGCTTGCATCAAAAGAGGGCTTCAAGCTGAGAAAGGCACCAGCAGCTTCCATCTGCAAGAGAGAGATAGGCGAAGGACAGGGACAGAGATATCAGTGGAAGGACTGCGAGAATTCTGCTCCCAGAGATCATTCCTGCTCACAGTGTCCCTTGTAGAAAGGGGACATCACTCCAGGCAGCCTGGACTGAGTATGTGGGTTTGTTGTTTAGCAAACCTGCTCAGGCTTTTCCATTCTTTCCTTACAAACAGGAAAACTTCTCTGGGCCTGTGTGCAGGCAGAGCCCTGAGGAGAGCAGTAGGCACATGGTGCCGTGGGCTGGGACCGCCAGCTGCAGAGCTCAAGGGAAGAAGCCCCGTTGTGTCACAATGGTCTCCTTAGCTTCATGTGGATCACCTGTGTCACAATAGTCTCCTTGATTCCATGAGGCCCCACTGTGTCACAATGGCTCCTTGGCTTCATGTGCATCACCTGTGTCACCATGGTCTCCTTGATTCCATGAGGCCCCACTGTGTCACAATGGCTCCTTGGCTTCATGTGCATCACCTGTGTCACCATGGTCTCCTTGATTCCATGAGGCCCCACTTTGTCACAATGGCTCCTTGCTTCCATGAGGTTCCGCAGTGTCACCATGCTCACCTTTGATCCACATTGTCATAATGGACAATTGCTTCCATGTGGCCCCACTGTGTCACAATAGCCCCTTGCTTCCATAGGTTTTCTAGAATGTAATGTATAATTTTCTACAATGTAACAATGGACTCCTTGGTTCTGTGAGCTACCCTGCTTTTTGCAGAGGTGTCTTTGGTTCCAACAAGGCCCCGCTGTGTCTCAGTGCACCCTGGCTTCCATGCGCATCTGGAGTATCACAAAGGCTCCTTGTTTCCACGAGGTCTTGCTGTGTCACAATGGATCCTGTGCTCCATGAGGCCCTCCAAAGTCATCACGGAGCCTTGATTCCATGTGCTTCCATTGTGTCCCAGGGATCGCCTTGGTTCCATCAGTTTCCTTAGCGGCACAATGCTCTCCATGCTTCCATGATTGCCCACAATGTCACAATGCTCTCCATGCTTCCATGAGGCCCTGCTTTGCCACAATGGTCCCCTTGTGTCCATGAGGCCCCGCTGTGTCCCAATGGACGGATGGTTCCATGAGGTTCCGTGCTGTCCCCATGGTCTTCTTGAATCCGCAGTGTAACAATGGACCATTGCTTCCAGGCGGCCTCTCTGTGTCACAAGGGGCTCCTTGATTCCATGATTCCCCACGGTGTCACCATGGAGCCTTGTTTCTAGGAGGTTCTGTACTGTCACAATTGTCTCCTTGATGCCATGAGCCCCTGCAGTGTCACAATGGCTCCTTGCTTCCATGAGGAACACAAAAGCTTTGCATCAACACTGAGCAACAGCTGCTGAACACACCTGCGAGCATCTGCTTGCATCAAAAGAGGGCTTCAAGCTGAGAAAGGCACCAGCAGCTTCCATCTGCAAGAGAGAGACAGGCGAAGGACAGGGACAGAGATATCAGTGGAAGGACTGCGAGAATTCTGCTCCCAGAGATCATTCCTGCTCACAGTGTCCCTTGTAGAAAGGGGACATCACTCCAGGCAGCCTGGACTGAGTATGTGGGTTTGTTGTTTCGCAAACCGGCTCAGGCTTTTCCATTCTTTCCTTACAAACAGGAAAACTTCTCTGGGCCTGTGTGCAGGCAGAGCCCTGAGGAGAGCAGTAGGCACATGGTGCCGTGGGCTGGGACCGCCAGCTGCAGAGCTCAAGGGAAGAAGCCCCGTTGTGTCACAATGGCTCCTTAGCTTCATGTGCATCACCTGTGTCACAATAGTCTCCTTGATTCCATGAGGCCCCACTGTGTCACAATGGCTCCTTGGCTTCATGTGCATCACCTGTGTCACCATGGTCTCCTTGATTCCATGAGGCCCCACTGGGTCACAATGGCTCCTTGGCTTCATGTGCATCACCTGTGTCACAATGGTCTCCTTGATTCCATGAGGCCCCACTGGGTCACAATGGCTCCTTGGCTTCATGTGCATCACCTGTGTCACCATGGTCTCCTTGATTCCATGAGGCCCCACTGTGTCACAATGGCTCCTTGCTTCCATGAGGTTCCGCAGTGTCACCATGCTCACCTTTGATCCACATTGTCATAATGGACAATTGCTTCCATGTGGCCCCACTGTGTCACAATAGCCCCTTGCTTCCATAGGTTTTCTAGAATGTAACGTATAATTTTCTACAATGTAACAATGGACTCCTTGGTTCTGTGAGCTACCCTGCTTTTTGCAGAGGTGTCTTTGGTTCCAACAAGGCCCCGCTGTGTCTCAGTGCACCCTGGCTTCCATGCGCATCTGGAGTATCACAAAGGCTCCTTGGTTCCACGAGGTCTTGCTGTGTCACAATGGATCCTGTGCTCCATGAGGCCCTCCAAAGTCATCATGGAGCCTTGATTCCATGTGCTTCCATTGCGTCCCAGGGATCGCCTTGGTTCCATCAGTTTCCTTAGTGGCACAATGCTCTCCATGCTTCCATGATTGCCCACAATGTCACAATGCTCTCCATGCTTCCATGAGGCCCTGCTTTGCCACAATGGTCCCCTTGTGTCCATGAGGCCCCGCTGTGTCCCAATGGACGGATGGTTCCATGAGGTTCCGTGCTGTCCCCATGGTCTTCTTGAATCCGCAGTGTAACAATGGACCATTGCTTCCAGGCGGCCTCTCTGTGTCACAAGGGGCTCCTTGATTCCATGATTCCCCACGGTGTCACCATGGAGCCTTGTTTCTAGGAGGTTCTGTACTGTCACAATTGTCTCCTGGATCCCATGAGCCCCTGCAGTGTCACAATGGCTCCTTGCTTCCATGAGGAACACAAAAGCTTTGCATCAACACTGAGCAACAGCTGCTGAACACACCTGGGAGCATCTGCTTGCATCAAAAGAGGGCTTCAAGCTGAGAAAGGCACCAGCAGCTTCCATCTGCAACAGAGAGACAGGCAAAGGACAGGGACAGAGAATTCAGTGGAAAGACTGCGGGAATTCTGCTCCCAGAGATCATTCCTGCTCACAGTGTCCCTTGTAGAAAGGGGACATCATTCCAGGCAGCCTGGACTGAGCATGTAGGGTTTGTTGTTTAGGAAACCTGCTCAGGCTTTTCCATTCTTTCCTTACAAACAGGAAAACTTCTCTGGGCCTGTGTGCAGGCAGAGCCCTGAGGAGAGCAGTAGGCACATGGTGCCGTGGGCTGGGACCGCCAGCTGCAGAGCTCAAGGGAAGAAGCCCCGTTGTGTCACAATGGTCTCCTTAGCTTCATGTGCATCACCTGTGTCACAATAGTCTCCTTGATTCCATGAGGCCCCACTGTGTCACAATGGCTCCTTGGCTTCATGTGCATCACCTGTGTCACCATGGTCTCCTTGATTCCATGAGGCCCCACTTTGTCACAATGGCTCCTTGCTTCCATGAGGTTCCGCAGTGTCACCATGCTCACCTTTGATCCACATTGTCATAATGGACAATTGCTTCCATGTGGCCCCACTGTGTCACAATAGCCCCTTGCTTCCATAGGTTTTCTAGAATGTAACGTATAATTTTCTACAATGTAACAATGGACTCCTTGGTTCTGTGAGCTACCCTGCTTTTTGAAGAGGTGTCTTTGGTTCCAACAAGGCCCCGCTGTGTCTCAGTGCACCCTGGCTTCCATGCGCATCTGGAGTATCACAAAGGCTCCTTGGTTCCACGAGGTCTTGCTGTGTCACAATGGATCCTGTGCTCCATGAGGCCCTCCAAAGTCATCATGGAGCCTTGATTCCATGTGCTTCCATTGTGTCCCAGGGATCGCCTTGGTTCCATCAGTTTCCTTAGTGGCACAATGCTCTCCATGCTTCCATGATTGCCCACAATGTCACAATGCTCTCCATGCTTCCATGAGGCCCTGCTTTGCCACAATGGTCCCCTTGTGTCCATGAGGCCCCGCTGTGTCCCAATGGACGGATGGTTCCATGAGGTTCCGTGCTGTCCCCATGGTCTTCTTGAATCCGCAGTGTAACAATGGACCATTGCTTCCAGGCGGCCTCTCTGTGTCACAAGGGGCTCCTTGATTCCATGATTCCCCACGGTGTCACCATGGAGCCTTGTTTCTAGGAGGTTCTGTACTGTCACAATTGTCTCCTGGATCCCATGAGCCCCTGCAGTGTCACAATGGCTCCTTGCTTCCATGAGGAACACAAAAGCTTTGCATCAACACTGAGCAACAGCTGCTGAACACACCTGGGAGCATCTGCTTGCATCAAAAGAGGGCTTCAAGCTGAGAAAGGCAGCAGCAGCTTCCATCTGCAACAGAGAGACAGGCGAAGGACAGGGACAGAGATATCAGTGGAAGGACTGCGAGAATTCTGCTCCCAGAGATCATTCCTGCTCACAGTGTCCCTTGTAGAAAGGGGACATCATTCCAGGCAGCCTGGACTGAGCATGTAGGGTTTGTTGTTGAGGAAACCTGCTCAGGCTTTTCCATTCTTTCCTTACAAACAGGAAAACTTCTCTGGGCCTGTGTGCAGGCAGAGCCCTGAGGAGAGCACTTGGCACATGGTGCCGTGGGCTGGGACCGCCAGCTGCAGAGCTCAAGGGAAGAAGCCCCGTTGTGTCACAATGGCTCCTTAGCTTCATGTGGATCACCTGTGTCACCATGGTCTCCTTGATTCCATGAGGCCCCACTGTGTCACAATGGCTCCTTGGCTTCATGTGCATCACCTGTGTCACCATGGTCTCCTTGATTCCATGAGGCCCCACTTTGTCACAATGGCTCCTTGCTTCCATGAGGTTCCGCAGTGTCACCATGCTCACCTTTGATCCACATTGTCATAATGGACAATTGCTTCCATGTGGCCCCACTGTGTCACAATAGCCCCTTGCTTCCATAGGTTTTCTAGAATGTAATGTATAATTTTCTACAATGTAACAATGGACTCCTTGGTTCTGTGAGCTACCCTGCTTTTTGCAGAGGTGTCTTTGGTTCCAACAAGGCCCTGCTGTGTCTCAGTGCACCCTGGCTTCCATGCGCATCTGGAGTATCACAAAGGCTCCTTGGTTCCACGAGGTCTTGCTGTGTCACAATGGATCCTGTGCTCCATGAGGCCCTCCAAAGTCATCATGGAGCCTTGATTCCATGTGCTTCCATTGCGTCCCAGGGATCGCCTTGGTTCCATCAGTTTCCTTAGTGGCACAATGCTCTCCATGCTTCCATGAGGCCCTGCTTTGCCACAATGGTCCCCTTGTGTCCATGAGGCCCCGCTGTGTCCCAGTGGACGGATGGTTCCATGAGGTTCCGTGCTGTCCCCATGGTCTTCTTGAATCCGCAGTGTAACAATGGACCATTGCTTCCAGGCGGCCTCTCTGTGTCACAAGGGGCTCCTTGATTCCATGATTCCCCACGGTGTCACCATGGAGCCTTGTTTCTAGGAGGTTCTGTACTGTCACAATTGTCTCCTTGATGCCATGAGCCCCTGCAGTGTCACAATGGCTCCTTGCTTCCATGAGGAACACAAAAGCTTTGCATCAACACTGAGCAACAGCTGCTGAACACACCTGGGAGCATCTGCTTGCATCAAAAGAGGGCTTCAAGCTGAGAAAGGCACCAGCAGCTTCCATCTGCAAGAGAGAGATAGGCGAAGGACAGGGACAGAGATATCAGTGGAAGGACTGCGAGAATTCTGCTCCCAGAGATCATTCCTGCTCACAGTGTCCCTTGTAGAAAGGGGACATCACTCCAGGCAGCCTGGACTGGGCATGTAGGGTTTGTTGTTTAGCAAACCTGCTCAGGCTTTTCCATTCTTTCCTTACAAACAGGAAAACTTCTCTGGGCCTGTGTGCAGGCAGAGCCCTGAGGAGAGCAGTAGGCACATGGTGCCGTGGGCTGGGACCGCCAGCTGCAGAGCTCAAGGGAAGAAGCCCCGTTGTGTCACAATGGCTCCTTAGCTTCATGTGCATCACCTGTGTCACAATGGTCTCCTTGATTCCATGAGGCCCCACAGTGTCACAATGGCTCCTTGGCTTCATGTGCATCACCTGTGTCACCATGGTCTCCTTGATTCCATGAGGCCCCATTTTGTCACAATGGCTCCTTGCTTCCATGAGGTTCCGCAGTGTCACCATGCTCACCTTTGATCCACATTGTCATAATGGACAATTGCTTCCATGTGGCCCCACTGTGTCACAATAGCCCCTTGCTTCCATAGGTTTTCTAGAATGTAACGTATAATTTTCTACAATGTAACAATGGACTCCTTGGTTCTGTGAGCTACCCTGCTTTTTGCAGAGGTGTCTTTGGTTCCAACAAGGCCCCGCTGTGTCTCAGTGCACCCTGGCTTCCATGCGCATCTGGAGTATCACAAAGGCTCCTTGGTTCCACGAGGTCTTGCTGTGTCACAATGGATCCTGTGCTCCATGAGGCCCTCCAAAGTCATCATGGAGCCTTGATTCCATGTGCTTCCATTGTGTCCCAGGGATCGCCTTGGTTCCATCAGTTTCCTTAGTGGCACAATGCTCTCCATGCTTCCATGATTGCCCACAATGTCACAATGCTCTCCATGCTTCCATGAGGCCCTGCTTTGCCACAATGGTCCCCTTGTGTCCATGAGGCCCCGCTGTGTCCCAATGGACAGATGGTTCCATGAGGTTCCGTGCTGTCCCCATGGTCTTCTTGAATCCGCAGTGTAACAATGGACCATTGCTTCCAGGCGGCCTCTCTGTGTCACAAGGGGCTCCTTGATTCCATGATTCCCCACGGTGTCACCATGGAGCCTTGTTTCTAGGAGGTTCTGTACTGTCACAATTGTCTCCTGGATCCCATGAGCCCCTGCAGTGTCACAATGGCTCCTTGCTTCCATGAGGAACACAAAAGCTTTGCATCAACACTGAGCAACAGCTGCTGAACACACCTGGGAGCATCTGCTTGCTTCAAAAGAGGGCTTCAAGCTGAGAAAGGCACCAGCAGCTTCCATCTGCAACAGAGAGCCAGGCAAAGGACAGGGACAGAGATATCAGTGGAAAGACTGCGGGAATTCTGCTCCCAGAGATCATTCCTGCTCACAGTGTCCCTTGTAGAAAGGGGACATCATTCCAGGCAGCCTGGACTGAGCATGTAGGGTTTGTTGTTTAGGAAACCTGCTCAGGCTTTTCCATTCTTTCCTTACAAACAGGAAAACTTCTCTGGGCCTGTGTGCAGGCAGAGCCCTGAGGAGAGCACTTGGCACATGGTGCCATGGGCTGGGACCGCCAGCTGCAGAGCTCAAGGGAAGAAGCCCCGTTGTGTCACAATGGTCTCCTTAGCTTCATGTGGATCACCTGTGTCACAATAGTCTCCTTGATTCCATGAGGCCCCACTGTGTCACAATGGCTCCTTGGCTTCATGTGCATCACCTGTGTCACCATGGTCTCCTTGATTCCATGAGGCCCCACTGTGTCACAATGGCTCCTTGGCTTCATGTGCATCACCTGTGTCACCATGGTCTCCTTGATTCCATGAGGCCCCACTGTGTCACAATGGCTCCTTGGCTTCATGTGCATCACCTGTGTCACCATGGTCTCCTTGATTCCATGAGGCCCCACTTTGTCAAAATGGCTCCTTGCTTCCATGAGGTTCCGCAGTGTCACCATGCTCACCTTTGATCCACATTGTCATAATGGACAATTGCTTCCATGTGGCCCCACTGTGTCACAATAGCCCCTTGCTTCCATAGGTTTTCTAGAATGTAACGTATAATTTTCTACAATGTAACAATGGACTCCTTGGTTCTGTGAGCTACCCTGCTTTTTGCAGAGGTGTCTTTGGTTCCAACAAGGCCCCGCTGTGTCTCAGTGCACCCTGGCTTCCATGCGCATCTGGAGTATCACAAAGGCTCCTTGGTTCCACGAGGTCTTGCTGTGTCACAATGGATCCTGTGCTCCATGAGGCCCTCCAAAGTCATCATGGAGCCTTGATTCCATGTGCTTCCATTGCGTCCCAGGGATCGCCTTGGTTCCATCAGTTTCCTTAGTGGCACAATGCTCTCCATGCTTCCATGAGGCCCTGCTTTGCCACAATGGTCCCCTTGTGTCCATGAGGCCCCGCTGTGTCCCAGTGGACGGATGGTTCCATGAGGTTCCGTGCTGTCCCCATGGTCTTCTTGAATCCGCAGTGTAACAATGGACCATTGCTTCCAGGCGGCCTCTCTGTGTCACAAGGGGCTCCTTGATTCCATGATTCCCCACGGTGTCACCATGGAGCCTTGTTTCTAGGAGGTTCTGTACTGTCACAATTGTCTCCTTGATGCCATGAGCCCCTGCAGTGTCACAATGGCTCCTTGCTTCCATGAGGAACACAAAAGCTTTGCATCAACACTGAGCAACAGCTGCTGAACACACCTGCGAGCATCTGCTTGCATCAAAAGAGGGCTTCAAGCTGAGAAAGGCACCAGCAGCTTCCATCTGCAAGAGAGAGATAGGCGAAGGACAGGGACAGAGATATCAGTGGAAGGACTGCGAGAATTCTGCTCCCAGAGATCATTCCTGCTCACAGTGTCCCTTGTAGAAAGGGGACATCACTCCAGGCAGCCTGGACTGAGTATGTGGGTTTGTTGTTTAGCAAACCTGCTCAGGCTTTTCCATTCTTTCCTTACAAACAGGAAAACTTCTCTGGGCCTGTGTGCAGGCAGAGCCCTGAGGAGAGCAGTTGGCACATGGTGCCATGGGCTAGGACAGCCAGCTGCATAGCTCAAGGGAAGAAGCCCCGTTGTGTCACAATGGCTCCTTAGCTTCATGTGCATCACCTGTGTCACAATGGTCTCCTTGATTCCATGAGGCCCCACTGTGTCACAATGGCTCCTTGGCTTCATGTGCATCACCTGTGTCACCATGGTCTCCTTGATTCCATGAGGCCCCACTTTGTCACAATGGCTCCTTGCTTCCATGAGGTTCCGCAGTGTCACCATGCTCACCTTTGATCCACATTGTCATAATGGACAATTGCTTCCATGTGGCCCCACTGTGTCACAATAGCCCCTTGCTTCCATAGGTTTTCTAGAATGTAACGTATAATTTTCTACAATGTAACAATGGACTCCTTGGTTCTGTGAGCTACCCTGCTTTTTGCAGAGGTGTCTTTGGTTCCAACAAGGCCCCGCTGTGTCTCAGTGCACCCTGGCTTCCACGCGCATCTGGAGTATCACAAAGGCTCCTTGTTTCCACGAGGTCTTGCTGTGTCACAATGGATCCTGTGCTCCATGAGGCCCTCCAAAGTCATCATGGAGCCTTGATTCCATGTGCTTCCATTGTGTCCCAGGGATCGCCTTGGTTCCATCAGTTTCCTTAGTGGCACAATGCTCTCCATGCTTCCATGATTGCCCACAGTGTCACAATGCTCTCCATGCTTCCATGAGGCCCTGCTTTGCCACAATGGTCCCCTTGTGTCCATGAGGCCACGCTGTGTCCCAATGGACGGATGGTTCCATGAGGTTCCGTGCTGTCCCCATGGTCTTCTTGAATCCGCAGTGTAACAATGGACCATTGCTTCCAGGCGGCCTCTCTGTGTCACAAGGGGCTCCTTGATTCCATGATTCCCCACGGTGTCACCATGGAGCCTTGTTTCTAGGAGGTTCTGTACTGTCACAATTGTCTCCTGGATCCCATGAGCCCCTGCAGTGTCACAATGGCTCCTTGCTTCCATGAGGAACACAAAAGCTTTGCATCAACACTGAGCAACAGCTGCTGAACACACCTGCGAGCATCTGCTTGCATCAAAAGAGGGCTTCAAGCTGAGAAAGGCACCAGCAGCTTCCATCTGCAACAGAGAGACAGGCAAAGGACAGGGACAGAGAATTCAGTGGAAAGACTGCGGGAATTCTGCTCCCAGAGATCATTCCTGCTCACAGTGTCCCTTGTAGAAAGGGGACATCATTCCAGGCAGCCTGGACTGAGCATGTAGGGTTTGTTGTTTAGGAAACCTGCTCAGGCTTTTCCATTCTTTCCTTACAAACAGGAAAACTTCTCTGGGCCTGTGTGCAGGCAGAGCCCTGAGGAGAGCACTTGGCACATGGTGCCGTGGGCTGGGACCGCCAGCTGCAGAGCTCAAGGGAAGAAGCCCCGTTGTGTCACAATGGTCTCCTTAGCTTCATGTGCATCACCTGTGTCACAATAGTCTCCTTGATTCCATGAGGCCCCACTGTGTCACAATGGCTCCTTGGCTTCATGTGCATCACCTGTGTCACCATGGTCTCCTTGATTCCATGAGGCCCCACTTTGTCACAATGGCTCCTTGCTTCCATGAGGTTCCGCAGTGTCACCATGCTCACCTTTGATCCACATTGTCATAATGGACAATTGCTTCCATGTGGCCCCACTGTGTCACAATAGCCCCTTGCTTCCATAGGTTTTCTAGAATGTAACGTATAATTTTCTACAATGTAACAATGGACTCCTTGGTTCTGTGAGCTACCCTGCTTTTTGCAGAGGTGTCTTTGGTTCCAACAAGGCCCCGCTGTGTCTCAGTGCACCCTGGCTTCCATGCGCATCTGGAGTATCACAAAGGCTCCTTGGTTCCACGAGGTCTTGCTGTGTCACAATGGATCCTGTGCTCCATGAGGCCCTCCAAAGTCATCATGGAGCCTTGATTCCATGTGCTTCCATTGTGTCCCAGGGATCGCCTTGGTTCCATCAGTTTCCTTAGTGGCACAATGCTCTCCATGCTTCCATGATTGCCCACAGTGTCACAATGCTCTCCATGCTTCCATGAGGCCCTGCTTTGCCACAATGGTCCCCTTGTGTCCATGAGGCCCCGCTGTGTCCCAATGGACAGATGGTTCCATGAGGTTCCGTGCTGTCCCCATGGTCTTCTTGAATCCGCAGTGTAACAATGGACCATTGCTTCCAGGCGGCCTCTCTGTGTCACAAGGGGCTCCTTGATTCCATGATTCCCCACGGTGTCACCATGGAGCCTTGTTTCTAGGAGGTTCTGTACTGTCACAATTGTCTCCTGGATCCCATGAGCCCCTGCAGTGTCACAATGGCTCCTTGCTTCCATGAGGAACACAAAAGCTTTGCATCAACACTGAGCAACAGCTGCTGAACACACCTGGGAGCATCTGCTTGCATCAAAAGAGGGCTTCAAGCTGAGAAAGGCACCAGCAGCTTCCATCTGCAACAGAGAGCCAGGCAAAGGACAGGGACAGAGAATTCAGTGGAAAGACTGCGGGAATTCTGCTCCCAGAGATCATTCCTGCTCACAGTGTCCCTTGTAGAAAGGGGACATCATTCCAGGCAGCCTGGACTGAGCATGTAGGGTTTGTTGTTTAGGAAACCTGCTCAGGCTTTTCCATTCTTTCCTTACAAACAGGAAAACTTCTCTGGGCCTGTGTGCAGGCAGAGCCCTGAGGAGAGCAGTAGGCACATGGTGCCGTGGGCTGGGACCGCCAGCTGCAGAGCTCAAGGGAAGAAGCCCCGTTGTGTCACAATGGTCTCCTTAGCTTCATGTGCATCACCTGTGTCACAATAGTCTCCTTGATTCCATGAGGCCCCACTGTGTCACAATGGCTCCTTGGCTTCATGTGCATCACCTGTGTCACCATGGTCTCCTTGATTCCATGAGGCCCCACTGTGTCACAATGGCTCCTTGGCTTCATGTGCATCACCTGTGTCACCATGGTCTCCTTGATTCCATGAGGCCCCACTGTGTCACAATGGCTCCTTGGCTTCATGTGCATCACCTGTGTCACCATGGTCTCCTTGATTCCATGAGGCCCCACTTTGTCACAATGGCTCCTTGCTTCCATGAGGTTCCGCAGTGTCACCATGCTCACCTTTGATCCACATTGTCATAATGGACAATTGCTTCCATGTGGCCCCACTGTGTCACAATAGCCCCTTGCTTCCATAGGTTTTCTAGAATGTAACGTATAATTTTCTACAATGTAACAATGGACTCCTTGGTTCTGTGAGCTACCCTGCTTTTTGCAGAGGTGTCTTTGGTTCCAACAAGGCCCCGCTGTGTCTCAGTGCACCCTGGCTTCCATGCGCATCTGGAGTATCACAAAGGCTCCTTGGTTCCACGAGGTCTTGCTGTGTCACAATGGATCCTGTGCTCCATGAGGCCCTCCAAAGTCATCATGGAGCCTTGATTCCATGTGCTTCCATTGCGTCCCAGGGATCGCCTTGGTTCCATCAGTTTCCTTAGTGGCACAATGCTCTCCATGCTTCCATGAGGCCCTGCTTTGCCACAATGGTCCCCTTGTGTCCATGAGGCCCCGCTGTGTCCCAGTGGACGGATGGTTCCATGAGGTTCCGTGCTGTCCCCATGGTCTTCTTGAATCCGCAGTGTAACAATGGACCATTGCTTCCAGGCGGCCTCTCTGTGTCACAAGGGGCTCCTTGATTCCATGATTCCCCACGGTGTCACCATGGAGCCTTGTTTCTAGGAGGTTCTGTACTGTCACAATTGTCTCCTTGATGCCATGAGCCCCTGCAGTGTCACAATGGCTCCTTGCTTCCATGAGGAACACAAAAGCTTTGCATCAACACTGAGCAACAGCTGCTGAACACACCTGGGAGCATCTGCTTGCATCAAAAGAGGGCTTCAAGCTGAGAAAGGCACCAGCAGCTTCCATCTGCAAGAGAGAGATAGGCGAAGGACAGGGACAGAGATATCAGTGGAAGGACTGCGAGAATTCTGCTCCCAGAGATCATTCCTGCTCACAGTGTCCCTTGTAGAAAGGGGACATCACTCCAGGCAGCCTGGACTGAGTATGTGGGTTTGTTGTTTAGCAAACCTGCTCAGGCTTTTCCATTCTTTCCTTACAAACAGGAAAACTTCTCTGGGCCTGTGTGCAGGCAGAGCCCTGAGGAGAGCAGTTGGCACATGGTGCCGTGGGCTAGGACAGCCAGCTGCATAGCTCAAGGGAAGAAGCCCCGTTGTGTCACAATGGCTCCTTAGCTTCATGTGCATCACCTGTGTCACAATGGTCTCCTTGATTCCATGAGGCCCCACTGGGTCACAATGGCTCCTTGGCTTCATGTGCATCACCTGTGTCACCATGGTCTCCTTGATTCCATGAGGCCCCACTTTGTCACAATGGCTCCTTGCTTCCATGAGGTTCTGCAGTGTCACCATGCTCACCTTTGATCCACATTGTCATAATGGACAATTGCTTCCATGTGGCCCCACTGTGTCACAATAGCCCCTTGCTTCCATAGGTTTTCTAGAATGTAACGTATAATTTTCTACAATGTAACAATGGACTCCTTGGTTCTGTGAGCTACCCTGCTTTTTGCAGAGGTGTCTTTGGTTCCAACAAGGCCCCGCTGTGTCTCAGTGCACCCTGGCTTCCATGCGCATCTGGAGTATCACAAAGGCTCCTTGGTTCCACGAGGTCTTGCTGTGTCACAATGGATCCTGTGCTCCATGAGGCCCTCCAAAGTCATCATGGAGCCTTGATTCCATGTGCTTCCATTGTGTCCCAGGGATCGCCTTGGTTCCATCAGTTTCCTTAGTGGCACAATGCTCTCCATGCTTCCATGATTGCCCACAATGTCACAATGCTCTCCATGCTTCCATGAGGCCCTGCTTTGCCACAATGGTCCCCTTGTGTCCATGAGGCCCCGCTGTGTCCCAATGGACGGATGGTTCCATGAGGTTCCGTGCTGTCCCCATGGTCTTCTTGAATCCGCAGTGTAACAATGGACCATTGCTTCCAGGCGGCCTCTCTGTGTCACAAGGGGCTCCTTGATTCCATGATTCCCCACGGTGTCACCATGGAGCCTTGTTTCTAGGAGGTTCTGTACTGTCACAATTGTCTCCTGGATCCCATGAGCCCCTGCAGTGTCACAATGGCTCCTTGCTTCCATGAGGAACACAAAAGCTTTGCATCAACACTGAGCAACAGCTGCTGAACACACCTGCGAGCATCTGCTTGCATCAAAAGAGGGCTTCAAGCTGAGAAAGGCACCAGCAGCTTCCATCTGCAACAGAGAGACAGGCAAAGGACAGGGACAGAGAATTCAGTGGAAAGACTGCGAGAATTCTGCTCCCAGAGATCATTCCTGCTCACAGTGTCCCTTGTAGAAAGGGGACATCATTCCAGGCAGCCTGGACTGAGCATGTAGGGTTTGTTGTTGAGGAAACCTGCTCAGGCTTTTCCATTCTTTCCTTACAAACAGGAAAACTTCTCTGGGCCTGTGTGCAGGCAGAGCCCTGAGGAGAGCACTTGGCACATGGTGCCGTGGGCTGGGACCGCCAGCTGCAGAGCTCAAGGGAAGAAGCCCCGTTGTGTCACAATGGCTCCTTAGCTTCATGTGGATCACCTGTGTCACAATAGTCTCCTTGATTCCATGAGGCCCCACTGTGTCACAATGGCTCCTTGGCTTCATGTGCATCACCTGTGTCACCATGGTCTCCTTGATTCCATGAGGCCCCACTGGGTCACAATGGCTCCTTGGCTTCATGTGCATCACCTGTGTCACCATGGTCTCCTTGATTCCATGAGGCCCCACTTTGTCACAATGGCTCCTTGCTTCCATGAGGTTCCGCAGTGTCTCCATGCTCACCTTTGATCCACATTGTCATAATGGACAATTGCTTCCATGTGGCCCCACTGTGTCACAATAGCCCCTTGCTTCCATAGGTTTTCTAGAATGTAACGTATAATTTTCTACAATGTAACAATGGACTCCTTGGTTCTGTGAGCTACCCTGCTTTTTGCAGAGGTGTCTTTGGTTCCAACAAGGCCCCGCTGTGTCTCAGTGCACCCTGGCTTCCATGCGCATCTGGAGTATCACAAAGGCTCCTTGGTTCCACGAGGTCTTGCTGTGTCACAATGGATCCTCTGGAGTATCACAAAGGCTCCTTGGTTCCACGAGGTCTTGCTGTGTCACAATGGATCCTGTGCTCCATGAGGCCCTCCAAAGTCATCATGGAGCCTTGATTCCATGTGCTTCCATTGTGTCCCAGGGATCGCCTTGGCTCCATCAGTTTCCTTAGTGGCACAATGCTCTCCATGCTTCCATGATTGCCCACAATGTCACAATGCTCTCCATGCTTCCATGAGGCCCTGCTTTGCCACAATGGTCCCCTTGTGTCCATGAGGCCCCGCTGTGTCCCAATGGACGGATGGTTCCATGAGGTTCCGTGCTGTCCCCATGGTCTTCTTGAATCCGCAGTGTAACAATGGACCATTGCTTCCAGGCGGCCTCTCTGTGTCACAAGGGGCTCCTTGATTCCATGATTCCCCACGGTGTCACCATGGAGCCTTGTTTCTAGGAGGTTCTGTACTGTCACAATTGTCTCCTGGATCCCATGAGCCCCTGCAGTGTCACAATGGCTCCTTGCTTCCATGAGGAACACAAAAGCTTTGCATCAACACTGAGCAACAGCTGCTGAACACACCTGCGAGCATCTGCTTGCATCAAAAGAGGGCTTCAAGCTGAGAAAGGCAGCAGCAGCTTCCATCTGCAACAGAGAGACAGGCAAAGGACAGGGACAGAGATATCAGTGGAAGGACTGCGAG
This sequence comes from Corvus hawaiiensis, assembly GCF_020740725.1. Classification (NCBI taxonomy): domain Eukaryota; kingdom Metazoa; phylum Chordata; class Aves; order Passeriformes; family Corvidae; genus Corvus; species Corvus hawaiiensis. The sequence goes on along the minus strand of NC_063232.1, from coordinate 11,807,417 downwards.
AATTCTGCTCCCAGAGATCATTCCTGCTCACAGTGTCCCTTGTAGAAAGGAGACATCATTCCAGGCAGCCTGGACTGAGCATGTAGGGTTTGTTGTTGAGGAAACCTGCTCAGGCTTTTCCATTCTTTCCTTACAAACAGGAAAACTTCTCTGGGCCTGTGTGCAGGCAGAGCCCTGAGGAGAGCACTTGGCACATGGTGCCGTGGGCTGGGACCGCCAGCTGCAGAGCTCAAGGGAAGAAGCCCCGTTGTGTCACAATGGCTCCTTAGCTTCATGTGCATCACCTGTGTCACAATAGTCTCCTTGATTTCATGAGGCCCCACTGGGTCACAATGGCTCCTTGGCTTCATGTGCATCACCTGTGTCACCATGGTCTCCTTGATTCCATGAGGCCCCACTTTGTCACAATGGCTCCTTGCTTCCATGAGGTTCTGCAGTGTCACCATGCTCACCTTTGATCCACATTGTCATAATGGACAATTGCTTCCATGTGGCCCCACTGTGTCACAATAGCCCCTTGCTTCCATAGGTTTTCTAGAATGTAATGTATAATTTTCTACAATGTAACAATGGACTCCTTGGTTCTGTGAGCTACCCTGCTTTTTGCAGAGGTGTCTTTGGTTCCAACAAGGCCGCGCTGTGTCTCAGTGCACCCTGGCTTCCATGCACATCTGGAGTATCACAAAGGCTCCTTGTTTCCACGAGGTCTTGCTGTGTCACAATGGATCCTGTGCTCCATGAGGCCCTCCAAAGTCATCATGGAGCCTTGATTCCATGTGCTTCCATTGTGTCCCAGGGATCGCCTTGGTTCCATCAGTTTCCTTAGCGGCACAATGCTCTCCATGCTTCCATGATTGCCCACAATGTCACAATGCTCTCCATGCTTCCATGAGGCCCTGCTTTGCCACAATGGTCCCCTTGTGTCCATGAGGCCCCGCTGTGTCCCAATGGACGGATGGTTCCATGAGGTTCCGTGCTGTCCCCATGGTCTTCTTGAATCCGCAGTGTAACAATGGACCATTGCTTCCAGGAGGCCTCTCTGTGTCACAAGGGGCTCCTTGATTCCATGATTCCCCACGGTGTCACCATGGAGCCTTGTTTCTAGGAGGTTCTGTACTGTCACAATTGTCTCCTGGATCCCATGAGCCCCTGCAGTGTCACAATGGCTCCTTGCTTCCATGAGGAACACAAAAGCTTTGCATCAACACTGAGCAACAGCTGCTGAACACACCTGGGAGCATCTGCTTGCATCAAAAGAGGGCTTCAAGCTGAGAAAGGCACCAGCAGCTTCCATCTGCAACAGAGAGACAGGCAAAGGACAGGGACAGAGATATCAGTGGAAGGACTGCGAGAATTCTGCTCCCAGAGATCATTCCTGCTCACAGTGTCCCTTGTAGAAAGGGGACATCATTCCAGGCAGCCTGGACTGAGCATGTAGGGTTTGTTGTTGAGGAAACCTGCTCAGGCTTTTCCATTCTTTCCTTACAAACAGGAAAACTTCTCTGGGCCTGTGTGCAGGCAGAGCCCTGAGGAGAGCACTTGGCACATGGTGCCGTGGGCTGGGACCGCCAGCTGCAGAGCTCAAGGGAAGAAGCCCCGTTGTGCCACAATGGCTCCTTAGCTTCATGTGGATCACCTGTGTCACCATGGTCTCCTTGATTCCATGAGGCCCCACTGTGTCACAATGGCTCCTTGGCTTCATGTGCATCACCTGTGTCACCATGGTCTCCTTGATTCCATGAGGCCCCACTTTGTCACAATGGCTCCTTGCTTCCATGAGGTTCCGCAGTGTCACCATGCTCACCTTTGATCCACATTGTCATAATGGACAATTGCTTCCATGTGGCCCCACTGTGTCACAATAGCCCCTTGCTTCCATAGGTTTTCTAGAATGTAATGTATAATTTTCTACAATGTAACAATGGACTCCTTGGTTCTGTGAGCTACCCTGCTTTTTGCAGAGGTGTCTTTGGTTCCAACAAGGCCCTGCTGTGTCTCAGTGCACCCTGGCTTCCATGCGCATCTGGAGTATCACAAAGGCTCCTTGGTTCCACGAGGTCTTGCTGTGTCACAATGGATCCTGTGCTCCATGAGGCCCTCCAAAGTCATCATGGAGCCTTGATTCCATGTGCTTCCATTGCGTCCCAGGGATCGCCTTGGTTCCATCAGTTTCCTTAGTGGCACAATGCTCTCCATGCTTCCATGAGGCCCTGCTTTGCCACAATGGTCCCCTTGTGTCCATGAGGCCCCGCTGTGTCCCAGTGGACGGATGGTTCCATGAGGTTCCGTGCTGTCCCCATGGTCTTCTTGAATCCGCAGTGTAACAATGGACCATTGCTTCCAGGCGGCCTCTCTGTGTCACAAGGGGCTCCTTGATTCCATGATTCCCCACGGTGTCACCATGGAGCCTTGTTTCTAGGAGGTTCTGTACTGTCACAATTGTCTCCTTGATGCCATGAGCCCCTGCAGTGTCACAATGGCTCCTTGCTTCCATGAGGAACACAAAAGCTTTGCATCAACACTGAGCAACAGCTGCTGAACACACCTGGGAGCATCTGCTTGCATCAAAAGAGGGCTTCAAGCTGAGAAAGGCACCAGCAGCTTCCATCTGCAAGAGAGAGATAGGTGAAGGACAGGGACAGAGATATCAGTGGAAGGACTGCGAGAATTCTGCTCCCAGAGATCATTCCTGCTCACAGTGTCCCTTGTAGAAAGGGGACATCACTCCAGGCAGCCTGGACTGAGTATGTGGGTTTGTTGTTTAGCAAACCTGCTCAGGCTTTTCCATTCTTTCCTTACAAACAGGAAAACTTCTCTGGGCCTGTGTGCAGGCAGAGCCCTGAGGAGAGCAGTAGGCACATGGTGCCGTGGGCTGGGACCGCCAGCTGCAGAGCTCAAGGGAAGAAGCCCCGTTGTGTCACAATGGCTCCTTAGCTTCATGTGCATCACCTGTGTCACAATGGTCTCCTTGATTCCATGAGGCCCCACTGTGTCACAATGGCTCCTTGGCTTCATGTGCATCACCTGTGTCACCATGGTCTCCTTGATTCCATGAGGCCCCACTGTGTCACAATGGCTCCTTGCTTCCATGAGGTTCCGCAGTGTCACCATGCTCACCTTTGATCCACATTGTCATAATGGACAATTGCTTCCATGTGGCCCCACTGTGTCACAATAGCCCCTTGCTTCCATAGGTTTTCTAGAATGTAACGTATAATTTTCTACAATGTAACAATGGACTCCTTGGTTCTGTGAGCTACCCTGCTTTTTGCAGAGGTGTCTTTGGTTCCAACAAGGCCCCGCTGTGTCTCAGTGCACCCTGGCTTCCATGCGCATCTGGAGTATCACAAAGGCTCCTTGGTTCCACGAGGTCTTGCTGTGTCACAATGGATCCTGTGCTCCATGAGGCCCTCCAAAGTCATCATGGAGCCTTGATTCCATGTGCTTCCATTGTGTCCCAGGGATCGCCTTGGTTCCATCAGTTTCCTTAGTGGCACAATGCTCTCCATGCTTCCATGATTGCCCACAATGTCACAATGCTCTCCATGCTTCCATGAGGCCCTGCTTTGCCACAATGGTCCCCTTGTGTCCATGAGGCCCCGCTGTGTCCCAATGGACGGATGGTTCCATGAGGTTCCGTGCTGTCCCCATGGTCTTCTTGAATCCGCAGTGTAACAATGGACCATTGCTTCCAGGCGGCCTCTCTGTGTCACAAGGGGCTCCTTGATTCCATGATTCCCCACGGTGTCACCATGGAGCCTTGTTTCTAGGAGGTTCTGTACTGTCACAATTGTCTCCTGGATCCCATGAGCCCCTGCAGTGTCACAATGGCTCCTTGCTTCCATGAGGAACACAAAAGCTTTGCATCAACACTGAGCAACAGCTGCTGAACACACCTGGGAGCATCTGCTTGCATCAAAAGAGGGCTTCAAGCTGAGAAAGGCAGCAGCAGCTTCCATCTGCAACAGAGAGACAGGCAAAGGACAGGGACAGAGATATCAGTGGAAGGACTGCGAGAATTCTGCTCCCAGAGATCATTCCTGCTCACAGTGTCCCTTGTAGAAAGGGGACATCATTCCAGGCAGCCTGGACTGAGCATGTAGGGTTTGTTGTTGAGGAAACCTGCTCAGGCTTTTCCATTCTTTCCTTACAAACAGGAAAACTTCTCTGGGCCTGTGTGCAGGCAGAGCCCTGAGGAGAGCACTTGGCACATGGTGCCGTGGGCTGGGACCGCCAGCTGCAGAGCTCAAGGGAAGAAGCCCCGTTGTGTCACAATGGTCTCCTTAGCTTCATGTGGATCACCTGTGTCACAATAGTCTCCTTGATTCCATGAGGCCCCACTGTGTCACAATGGCTCCTTGGCTTCATGTGCATCACCTGTGTCACCATGGTCTCCTTGATTCCATGAGGCCCCACTGTGTCACAATGGCTCCTTGGCTTCATGTGCATCACCTGTGTCACCATGGTCTCCTTGATTCCATGAGGCCCCACTGGGTCACAATGGCTCCTTGGCTTCATGTGCATCACCTGTGTCACCATGGTCTCCTTGATTCCATGAGGCCCCACTTTGTCACAATGGCTCCTTGCTTCCATGAGGTTCCGCAGTGTCACCATGCTCACCTTTGATCCACATTGTCATAATGGACAATTGCTTCCATGTGGCCCCACTGTGTCACAATAGCCCCTTGCTTCCATAGGTTTTCTAGAATGTAACGTATAATTTTCTACAATGTAACAATGGACTCCTTGGTTCTGTGAGCTACCCTGCTTTTTGCAGAGGTGTCTTTGGTTCCAACAAGGCCCCGCTGTGTCTCAGTGCACCCTGGCTTCCATGCGCATCTGGAGTATCACAAAGGCTCCTTGGTTCCACGAGGTCTTGCTGTGTCACAATGGATCCTGTGCTCCATGAGGCCCTCCAAAGTCATCATGGAGCCTTGATTCCATGTGCTTCCATTGCGTCCCAGGGATCGCCTTGGTTCCATCAGTTTCCTTAGTGGCACAATGCTCTCCATGCTTCCATGAGGCCCTGCTTTGCCACAATGGTCCCCTTGTGTCCATGAGGCCCCGCTGTGTCCCAGTGGACGGATGGTTCCATGAGGTTCCGTGCTGTCCCCATGGTCTTCTTGAATCCGCAGTGTAACAATGGACCATTGCTTCCAGGCGGCCTCTCTGTGTCACAAGGGGCTCCTTGATTCCATGATTCCCCACGGTGTCACCATGGAGCCTTGTTTCTAGGAGGTTCTGTACTGTCACAATTGTCTCCTTGATGCCATGAGCCCCTGCAGTGTCACAATGGCTCCTTGCTTCCATGAGGAACACAAAAGCTTTGCATCAACACTGAGCAACAGCTGCTGAACACACCTGCGAGCATCTGCTTGCATCAAAAGAGGGCTTCAAGCTGAGAAAGGCACCAGCAGCTTCCATCTGCAAGAGAGAGACAGGCGAAGGACAGGGACAGAGATATCAGTGGAAGGACTGCGAGAATTCTGCTCCCAGAGATCATTCCTGCTCACAGTGTCCCTTGTAGAAAGGGGACATCACTCCAGGCAGCCTGGACTGAGTATGTGGGTTTGTTGTTTAGCAAACCTGCTCAGGCTTTTCCATTCTTTCCTTACAAACAGGAAAACTTCTCTGGGCCTGTGTGCAGGCAGAGCCCTGAGGAGAGCAGTAGGCACATGGTGCCGTGGGCTGGGACCGCCAGCTGCAGAGCTCAAGGGAAGAAGCCCCGTTGTGTCACAATGGCTCCTTAGCTTCACGTGCATCACCTGTGTCACAATGGTCTCCTTGATTCCATGAGGCCCCACTGGGTCACAATGGCTCCTTGGCTTCATGTGCATCACCTGTGTCACCATGGTCTCCTTGATTCCATGAGGCCCCACTTTGTCACAATGGCTCCTTGCTTCCATGAGGTTCCGCAGTGTCACCATGCTCACCTTTGATCCACATTGTCATAATGGACAATTGCTTCCATGTGGCCCCACTGTGTCACAATAGCCCCTTGCTTCCATAGGTTTTCTAGAATGTAATGTATAATTTTCTACAATGTAACAATGGACTCCTTGGTTCTGTGAGCTACCCTGCTTTTTGCAGAGGTGTCTTTGGTTCCAACAAGGCCGCGCTGTGTCTCAGTGCACCCTGGCTTCCATGCGCATCTGGAGTATCACAAAGGCTCCTTGGTTCCACGAGGTCTTGCTGTGTCACAATGGATCCTGTGCTCCATGAGGCCCTCCAAAGTCATCATGGAGCCTTGATTCCATGTGCTTCCATTGCGTCCCAGGGATCGCCTTGGTTCCATCAGTTTCCTTAGTGGCACAATGCTCTCCATGCTTCCATGATTGCCCACAATGTCACAATGCTCTCCATGCTTCCATGAGGCCCTGCTTTGCCACAATGGTCCCCTTGTGTCCATGAGGCCCCGCTGTGTCCCAGTGGACGGATGGTTCCATGAGGTTCCGTGCTGTCCCCATGGTCTTCTTGAATCCGCAGTGTAACAATGGACCATTGCTTCCAGGCGGCCTCTCTGTGTCACAAGGGGCTCCTTGATTCCATGATTCCCCACGGTGTCACCATGGAGCCTTGTTTCTAGGAGGTTCTGTACTGTCACAATTGTCTCCTTGATGCCATGAGCCCCTGCAGTGTCACAATGGCTCCTTGCTTCCATGAGGAACACAAAAGCTTTGCATCAACACTGAGCAACAGCTGCTGAACACACCTGGGAGCATCTGCTTGCATCAAAAGAGGGCTTCAAGCTGAGAAAGGCACCAGCAGCTTCCATCTGCAAGAGAGAGATAGGCGAAGGACAGGGACAGAGATATCAGTGGAAGGACTGCGAGAATTCTGCTCCCAGAGATCATTCCTGCTCACAGTGTCCCTTGTAGAAAGGGGACATCACTCCAGGCAGCCTGGACTGAGTATGTGGGTTTGTTGTTTAGCAAACCTGCTCAGGCTTTTCCATTCTTTCCTTACAAACAGGAAAACTTCTCTGGGCCTGTGTGCAGGCAGAGCCCTGAGGAGAGCAGTAGGCACATGGTGCCGTGGGCTGGGACCGCCAGCTGCAGAGCTCAAGGGAAGAAGCCCCGTTGTGTCACAATGGTCTCCTTAGCTTCATGTGGATCACCTGTGTCACAATAGTCTCCTTGATTCCATGAGGCCCCACTGTGTCACAATGGCTCCTTGGCTTCATGTGCATCACCTGTGTCACCATGGTCTCCTTGATTCCATGAGGCCCCACTGTGTCACAATGGCTCCTTGGCTTCATGTGCATCACCTGTGTCACCATGGTCTCCTTGATTCCATGAGGCCCCACTTTGTCACAATGGCTCCTTGCTTCCATGAGGTTCCGCAGTGTCACCATGCTCACCTTTGATCCACATTGTCATAATGGACAATTGCTTCCATGTGGCCCCACTGTGTCACAATAGCCCCTTGCTTCCATAGGTTTTCTAGAATGTAACGTATAATTTTCTACAATGTAACAATGGACTCCTTGGTTCTGTGAGCTACCCTGCTTTTTGCAGAGGTGTCTTTGGTTCCAACAAGGCCCCGCTGTGTCTCAGTGCACCCTGGCTTCCATGCGCATCTGGAGTATCACAAAGGCTCCTTGGTTCCACGAGGTCTTGCTGTGTCACAATGGATCCTGTGCTCCATGAGGCCCTCCAAAGTCATCATGGAGCCTTGATTCCATGTGCTTCCATTGTGTCCCAGGGATCGCCTTGGTTCCATCAGTTTCCTTAGTGGCACAATGCTCTCCATGCTTCCATGATTGCCCACAGTGTCACAATGCTCTCCATGCTTCCATGAGGCCCTGCTTTGCCACAATGGTCCCCTTGTGTCCATGAGGCCCCGCTGTGTCCCAATGGACGGATGGTTCCATGAGGTTCCGTGCTGTCCCCATGGTCTTCTTGAATCCGCAGTGTAACAATGGACCATTGCTTCCAGGCGGCCTCTCTGTGTCACAAGGGGCTCCTTGATTCCATGATTCCCCACGGTGTCACCATGGAGCCTTGTTTCTAGGAGGTTCTGTACTGTCACAATTGTCTCCTGGATCCCATGAGCCCCTGCAGTGTCACAATGGCTCCTTGCTTCCATGAGGAACACAAAAGCTTTGCATCAACACTGAGCAACAGCTGCTGAACACACCTGCGAGCATCTGCTTGCATCAAAAGAGGGCTTCAAGCTGAGAAAGGCACCAGCAGCTTCCATCTGCAACAGAGAGACAGGCAAAGGACAGGGACAGAGAATTCAGTGGAAAGACTGCGGGAATTCTGCTCCCAGAGATCATTCCTGCTCACAGTGTCCCTTGTAGAAAGGGGACATCATTCCAGGCAGCCTGGACTGAGCATGTAGGGTTTGTTGTTTAGGAAACCTGCTCAGGCTTTTCCATTCTTTCCTTACAAACAGGAAAACTTCTCTGGGCCTGTGTGCAGGCAGAGCCCTGAGGAGAGCACTTGGCACATGGTGCCGTGGGCTGGGACCGCCAGCTGCAGAGCTCAAGGGAAGAAGCCCCGTTGTGTCACAATGGTCTCCTTAGCTTCATGTGCATCACCTGTGTCACAATAGTCTCCTTGATTCCATGAGGCCCCACTGTGTCACAATGGCTCCTTGGCTTCATGTGCATCACCTGTGTCACCATGGTCTCCTTGATTCCATGAGGCCCCACTTTGTCACAATGGCTCCTTGCTTCCATGAGGTTCCGCAGTGTCACCATGCTCACCTTTGATCCACATTGTCATAATGGACAATTGCTTCCATGTGGCCCCACTGTGTCACAATAGCCCCTTGCTTCCATAGGTTTTCTAGAATGTAACGTATAATTTTCTACAATGTAACAATGGACTCCTTGGTTCTGTGAGCTACCCTGCTTTTTGCAGAGGTGTCTTTGGTTCCAACAAGGCCCCGCTGTGTCTCAGTGCACCCTGGCTTCCATGCGCATCTGGAGTATCACAAAGGCTCCTTGGTTCCACGAGGTCTTGCTGTGTCACAATGGATCCTGTGCTCCATGAGGCCCTCCAAAGTCATCATGGAGCCTTGATTCCATGTGCTTCCATTGTGTCCCAGGGATCGCCTTGGTTCCATCAGTTTCCTTAGTGGCACAATGCTCTCCATGCTTCCATGATTGCCCACAGTGTCACAATGCTCTCCATGCTTCCATGAGGCCCTGCTTTGCCACAATGGTCCCCTTGTGTCCATGAGGCCCCGCTGTGTCCCAATGGACAGATGGTTCCATGAGGTTCCGTGCTGTCCCCATGGTCTTCTTGAATCCGCAGTGTAACAATGGACCATTGCTTCCAGGCGGCCTCTCTGTGTCACAAGGGGCTCCTTGATTCCATGATTCCCCACGGTGTCACCATGGAGCCTTGTTTCTAGGAGGTTCTGTACTGTCACAATTGTCTCCTGGATCCCATGAGCCCCTGCAGTGTCACAATGGCTCCTTGCTTCCATGAGGAACACAAAAGCTTTGCATCAACACTGAGCAACAGCTGCTGAACACACCTGGGAGCATCTGCTTGCATCAAAAGAGGGCTTCAAGCTGAGAAAGGCACCAGCAGCTTCCATCTGCAACAGAGAGACAGGCAAAGGACAGGGACAGAGAATTCCGTGGAAAGACTGCGGGAATTCTGCTCCCAGAGATCATTCCTGCTCACAGTGTCCCTTGTAGAAAGGGGACATCATTCCAGGCAGCCTGGACTGAGCATGTAGGGTTTGTTGTTTAGGAAACCTGCTCAGGCTTTTCCATTCTTTCCTTACAAACAGGAAAACTTCTCTGGGCCTGTGTGCAGGCAGAGCCCTGAGGAGAGCAGTAGGCACATGGTGCCGTGGGCTGGGACCGCCAGCTGCAGAGCTCAAGGGAAGAAGCCCCGTTGTGTCACAATGGTCTCCTTAGCTTCATGTGCATCACCTGTGTCACAATAGTCTCCTTGATTCCATGAGGCCCCACTGTGTCACAATGGCTCCTTGGCTTCATGTGCATCACCTGTGTCACCATGGTCTCCTTGATTCCATGAGGCCCCACTGTGTCACAATGGCTCCTTGGCTTCATGTGCATCACCTGTGTCACCATGGTCTCCTTGATTCCATGAGGCCCCACTGTGTCACAATGGCTCCTTGGCTTCATGTGCATCACCTGTGTCACCATGGTCTCCTTGATTCCATGAGGCCCCACTTTGTCACAATGGCTCCTTGCTTCCATGAGGTTCCGCAGTGTCACCATGCTCACCTTTGATCCACATTGTCATAATGGACAATTGCTTCCATGTGGCCCCACTGTGTCACAATAGCCCCTTGCTTCCATAGGTTTTCTAGAATGTAACGTATAATTTTCTACAATGTAACAATGGACTCCTTGGTTCTGTGAGCTACCCTGCTTTTTGCAGAGGTGTCTTTGGTTCCAACAAGGCCGCGCTGTGTCTCAGTGCACCCTGGCTTCCATGCGCATCTGGAGTATCACAAAGGCTCCTTGGTTCCACGAGGTCTTGCTGTGTCACAATGGATCCTGTGCTCCATGAGGCCCTCCAAAGTCATCATGGAGCCTTGATTCCATGTGCTTCCATTGCGTCCCAGGGATCGCCTTGGTTCCATCAGTTTCCTTAGTGGCACAATGCTCTCCATGCTTCCATGAGGCCCTGCTTTGCCACAATGGTCCCCTTGTGTTTATGAGGCCCCGCTGTGTCCCAGTGGACGGATGGTTCCATGAGGTTCCGTGCTGTCCCCATGGTCTTCTTGAATCCGCAGTGTAACAATGGACCATTGCTTCCAGGCGGCCTCTCTGTGTCACAAGGGGCTCCTTGATTCCATGATTCCCCACGGTGTCACCATGGAGCCTTGTTTCTAGGAGGTTCTGTACTGTCACAATTGTCTCCTTGATGCCATGAGCCCCTGCAGTGTCACAATGGCTCCTTGCTTCCATGAGGAACACAAAAGCTTTGCATCAACACTGAGCAACAGCTGCTGAACACACCTGGGAGCATCTGCTTGCATCAAAAGAGGGCTTCAAGCTGAGAAAGGCACCAGCAGCTTCCATCTGCAAGAGAGAGATAGGCGAAGGACAGGGACAGAGATATCAGTGGAAGGACTGCGAGAATTCTGCTCCCAGAGATCATTCCTGCTCACAGTGTCCCTTGTAGAAAGGGGACATCACTCCAGGCAGCCTGGACTGAGTATGTGGGTTTGTTGTTTAGCAAACCTGCTCAGGCTTTTCCATTCTTTCCTTACAAACAGGAAAACTTCTCTGGGCCTGTGTGCAGGCAGAGCCCTGAGGAGAGCAGTTGGCACATGGTGCCATGGGCTAGGACAGCCAGCTGCATAGCTCAAGGGAAGAAGCCCCGTTGTGTCACAATGGCTCCTTAGCTTCATGTGCATCACCTGTGTCACAATGGTCTCCTTGATTCCATGAGGCCCCACTGTGTCACAATGGCTCCTTGGCTTCATGTGCATCACCTGTGTCACCATGGTCTCCTTGATTCCATGAGGCCCCACTTTGTCACAATGGCTCCTTGCTTCCATGAGGTTCCGCAGTGTCACCATGCTCACCTTTGATCCACATTGTCATAATGGACAATTGCTTCCATGTGGCCCCACTGTGTCACAATAGCCCCTTGCTTCCATAGGTTTTCTAGAATGTAACGTATAATTTTCTACAATGTAACAATGGACTCCTTGGTTCTGTGAGCTACCCTGCTTTTTGCAGAGGTGTCTTTGGTTCCAACAAGGCCCCGCTGTGTCTCAGTGCACCCTGGCTTCCATGCGCATCTGGAGTATCACAAAGGCTCCTTGGTTCCACGAGGTCTTGCTGTGTCACAATGGATCCTGTGCTCCATGAGGCCCTCCAAAGTCATCATGGAGCCTTGATTCCATGTGCTTCCATTGTGTCCCAGGGATCGCCTTGGTTCCATCAGTTTCCTTAGTGGCACAATGCTCTCCATGCTTCCATGATTGCCCACAATGTCACAATGCTCTCCATGCTTCCATGAGGCCCTGCTTTGCCACAATGGTCCCCTTGTGTCCATGAGGCCCCGCTGTGTCCCAATGGACGGATGGTTCCATGAGGTTCCGTGCTGTCCCCATGGTCTTCTTGAATCCGCAGTGTAACAATGGACCATTGCTTCCAGGCGGCCTCTCTGTGTCACAAGGGGCTCCTTGATTCCATGATTCCCCACGGTGTCACCATGGAGCCTTGTTTCTAGGAGGTTCTGTACTGTCACAATTGTCTCCTGGATCCCATGAGCCCCTGCAGTGTCACAATGGCTCCTTGCTTCCATGAGGAACACAAAAGCTTTGCATCAACACTGAGCAACAGCTGCTGAACACACCTGGGAGCATCTGCTTGCATCAAAAGAGGGCTTCAAGCTGAGAAAGGCACCAGCAGCTTCCATCTGCAACAGAGAGACAGGCAAAGGACAGGGACAGAGATATCAGTGGAAGGACTGCGAGAATTCTGCTCCCAGAGATCATTCCTGCTCACAGTGTCCCTTGTAGAAAGGGGACATCATTCCAGGCAGCCTGGACTGAGCATGTAGGGTTTGTTGTTGAGGAAACCTGCTCAGGCTTTTCCATTCTTTCCTTACAAACAGGAAAACTTCTCTGGGCCTGTGTGCAGGCAGAGCCCTGAGGAGAGCACTTGGCACATGGTGCCGTGGGCTGGGACCGCCAGCTGCAGAGCTCAAGGGAAGAAGCCCCGTTGTGTCACAATGGCTCCTTAGCTTCATGTGGATCACCTGTGTCACAATAGTCTCCTTGATTCCATGAGGCCCCACTGTGTCACAATGGCTCCTTGGCTTCATGTGCATCACCTGTGTCACCATGGTCTCCTTGATTCCATGAGGCCCCACTGGGTCACAATGGCTCCTTGGCTTCATGTGCATCACCTGTGTCACCATGGTCTCCTTGATTCCATGAGGCCCCACTTTGTCACAATGGCTCCTTGCTTCCATGAGGTTCCGCAGTGTCTCCATGCTCACCTTTGATCCACATTGTCATAATGGACAATTGCTTCCATGTGGCCCCACTGTGTCACAATAGCCCCTTGCTTCCATAGGTTTTCTAGAATGTAACGTATAATTTTCTACAATGTAACAATGGACTCCTTGGTTCTGTGAGCTACCCTGCTTTTTGCAGAGGTGTCTTTGGTTCCAACAAGGCCCCGCTGTGTCTCAGTGCACCCTGGCTTCCATGCGCATCTGGAGTATCACAAAGGCTCCTTGGTTCCACGAGGTCTTGCTGTGTCACAATGGATCCTCTGGAGTATCACAAAGGCTCCTTGGTTCCACGAGGTCTTGCTGTGTCACAATGGATCCTGTGCTCCATGAGGCCCTCCAAAGTCATCATGGAGCCTTGATTCCATGTGCTTCCATTGTGTCCCAGGGATCGCCTTGGCTCCATCAGTTTCCTTAGTGGCACAATGCTCTCCATGCTTCCATGATTGCCCACAATGTCACAATGCTCTCCATGCTTCCATGAGGCCCTGCTTTGCCACAATGGTCCCCTTGTGTCCATGAGGCCCCGCTGTGTCCCAATGGACGGATGGTTCCATGAGGTTCCGTGCTGTCCCCATGGTCTTCTTGAATCCGCAGTGTAACAATGGACCATTGCTTCCAGGCGGCCTCTCTGTGTCACAAGGGGCTCCTTGATTCCATGATTCCCCACGGTGTCACCATGGAGCCTTGTTTCTAGGAGGTTCTGTACTCTCACAATTGTCTCCTGGATCCCATGAGCCCCTGCAGTGTCACAATGGCTCCTTGCTTCCATGAGGAACACAAAAGCTTTGCATCAACACTGAGCAACAGCTGCTGAACACACCTGGGAGCATCTGCTTGCATCAAAAGAGGGCTTCAAGCTGAGAAAGGCACCAGCAGCTTCCATCTGCAACAGAGAGACAGGCAAAGGACAGGGACAGAGATATCAGTGGAAGGACTGCGAGAATTCTGCTCCCAGAGATCATTCCTGCTCACAGTGTCCCTTGTAGAAAGGGGACATCATTCCAGGCAGCCTGGACTGAGCATGTAGGGTTTGTTGTTGAGGAAACCTGCTCAGGCTTTTCCATTCTTTCCTTACAAACAGGAAAACTTCTCTGGGCCTGTGTGCAGGCAGAGCCCTGAGGAGAGCACTTGGCACATGGTGCCGTGGGCTGGGACCGCCAGCTGCAGAGCTCAAGGGAAGAAGCCCCGTTGTGTCACAATGGCTCCTTAGCTTCATGTGCATCACCTGTGTCACAATAGTCTCCTTGATTTCATGAGGCCCCACTGGGTCACAATGGCTCCTTGGCTTCATGTGCATCACCTGTGTCACCATGGTCTCCTTGATTCCATGAGGCCCCACTTTGTCACAATGGCTCCTTGCTTCCATGAGGTTCTGCAGTGTCACCATGCTCACCTTTGATCCACATTGTCATAATGGACAATTGCTTCCATGTGGCCCCACTGTGTCACAATAGCCCCTTGCTTCCATAGGTTTTCTAGAATGTAATGTATAATTTTCTACAATGTAACAATGGACTCCTTGGTTCTGTGAGCTACCCTGCTTTTTGCAGAGGTGTCTTTGGTTCCAACAAGGCCGCGCTGTGTCTCAGTGCACCCTGGCTTCCATGCACATCTGGAGTATCACAAAGGCTCCTTGTTTCCACGAGGTCTTGCTGTGTCACAATGGATCCTGTGCTCCATGAGGCCCTCCAAAGTCATCATGGAGCCTTGATTCCATGTGCTTCCATTGTGTCCCAGGGATCGCCTTGGTTCCATCAGTTTCCTTAGCGGCACAATGCTCTCCATGCTTCCATGATTGCCCACAATGTCACAATGCTCTCCATGCTTCCATGAGGCCCTGCTTTGCCACAATGGTCCCCTTGTGTCCATGAGGCCCCGCTGTGTCCCAATGGACGGATGGTTCCATGAGGTTCCGTGCTGTCCCCATGGTCTTCTTGAATCCGCAGTGTAACAATGGACCATTGCTTCCAGGAGGCCTCTCTGTGTCACAAGGGGCTCCTTGATTCCATGATTCCCCACGGTGTCACCATGGAGCCTTGTTTCTAGGAGGTTCTGTACTGTCACAATTGTCTCCTTGATGCCATGAGCCCCTGCAGTGTCACAATGGCTCCTTGCTTCCATGAGGAACACAAAAGCTTTGCATCAACACTGAGCAACAGCTGCTGAACACACCTGGGAGCATCTGCTTGCATCAAAAGAGGGCTTCAAGCTGAGAAAGGCACCAGCAGCTTCCATCTGCAACAGAGAGACAGGCAAAGGACAGGGACAGAGATATCAGTGGAAGGACTGCGAGAATTCTGCTCCCAGAGATCATTCCTGCTCACAGTGTCCCTTGTAGAAAGGGGACATCATTCCAGGCAGCCTGGACTGAGCATGTAGGGTTTGTTGTTGAGGAAACCTGCTCAGGCTTTTCCATTCTTTCCTTACAAACAGGAAAACTTCTCTGGGCCTGTGTGCAGGCAGAGCCCTGAGGAGAGCACTTGGCACATGGTGCCGTGGGCTGGGACCGCCAGCTGCAGAGCTCAAGGGAAGAAGCCCCGTTGTGCCACAATGGCTCCTTAGCTTCATGTGGATCACCTGTGTCACCATGGTCTCCTTGATTCCATGAGGCCCCACTGTGTCACAATGGCTCCTTGCTTCCATGAGGTTCCGCAGTGTCACCATGCTCACCTTTGATCCACATTGTCATAATGGACAATTGCTTCCATGTGGCCCCACTGTGTCACAATAGCCCCTTGCTTCCATAGGTTTTCTAGAATGTAACGTATAATTTTCTACAATGTAACAATGGACTCCTTGGTTCTGTGAGCTACCCTGCTTTTTGCAGAGGTGTCTTTGGTTCCAACAAGGCCGCGCTGTGTCTCAGTGCACCCTGGCTTCCATGCGCATCTGGAGTATCACAAAGGCTCCTTGGTTCCACGAGGTCTTGCTGTGTCACAATGGATCCTGTGCTCCATGAGGCCCTCCAAAGTCATCATGGAGCCTTGATTCCATGTGCTTCCATTGCGTCCCAGGGATCGCCTTGGTTCCATCAGTTTCCTTAGTGGCACAATGCTCTCCATGCTTCCATGAGGCCCTGCTTTGCCACAATGGTCCCCTTGTGTCCATGAGGCCCCGCTGTGTCCCAGTGGACGGATGGTTCCATGAGGTTCCGTGCTGTCCCCATGGTCTTCTTGAATCCGCAGTGTAACAATGGACCATTGCTTCCAGGCGGCCTCTCTGTGTCACAAGGGGCTCCTTGATTCCATGATTCCCCACGGTGTCACCATGGAGCCTTGTTTCTAGGAGGTTCTGTACTGTCACAATTGTCTCCTTGATGCCATGAGCCCCTGCAGTGTCACAATGGCTCCTTGCTTCCATGAGGAACACAAAAGCTTTGCATCAACACTGAGCAACAGCTGCTGAACACACCTGGGAGCATCTGCTTGCATCAAAAGAGGGCTTCAAGCTGAGAAAGGCACCAGCAGCTTCCATCTGCAAGAGAGAGATAGGCGAAGGACAGGGACAGAGATATCAGTGGAAGGACTGCGAGAATTCTGCTCCCAGAGATCATTCCTGCTCACAGTGTCCCTTGTAGAAAGGGGACATCACTCCAGGCAGCCTGGACTGAGTATGTGGGTTTGTTGTTTAGCAAACCTGCTCAGGCTTTTCCATTCTTTCCTTACAAACAGGAAAACTTCTCTGGGCCTGTGTGCAGGCAGAGCCCTGAGGAGAGCAGTTGGCACATGGTGCCATGGGCTAGGACAGCCAGCTGCATAGCTCAAGGGAAGAAGCCCCGTTGTGTCACAATGGCTCCTTAGCTTCATGTGCATCACCTGTGTCACAATGGTCTCCTTGATTCCATGAGGCCCCACTGTGTCACAATGGCTCCTTGGCTTCATGTGCATCACCTGTGTCACCATGGTCTCCTTGATTCCATGAGGCCCCACTTTGTCACAATGGCTCCTTGCTTCCATGAGGTTCCGCAGTGTCACCATGCTCACCTTTGATCCACATTGTCATAATGGACAATTGCTTCCATGTGGCCCCACTGTGTCACAATAGCCCCTTGCTTCCATAGGTTTTCTAGAATGTAACGTATAATTTTCTACAATGTAACAATGGACTCCTTGGTTCTGTGAGCTACCCTGCTTTTTGCAGAGGTGTCTTTGGTTCCAACAAGGCCCCGCTGTGTCTCAGTGCACCCTGGCTTCCATGCGCATCTGGAGTATCACAAAGGCTCCTTGGTTCCACGAGGTCTTGCTGTGTCACAATGGATCCTGTGCTCCATGAGGCCCTCCAAAGTCATCATGGAGCCTTGATTCCATGTGCTTCCATTGTGTCCCAGGGATCGCCTTGGTTCCATCAGTTTCCTTAGTGGCACAATGCTCTCCATGCTTCCATGATTGCCCACAATGTCACAATGCTCTCCATGCTTCCATGAGGCCCTGCTTTGCCACAATGGTCCCCTTGTGTCCATGAGGCCCCGCTGTGTCCCAATGGACGGATGGTTCCATGAGGTTCCGTGCTGTCCCCATGGTCTTCTTGAATCCGCAGTGTAACAATGGACCATTGCTTCCAGGCGGCCTCTCTGTGTCACAAGGGGCTCCTTGATTCCATGATTCCCCACGGTGTCACCATGGAGCCTTGTTTCTAGGAGGTTCTGTACTGTCACAATTGTCTCCTGGATCCCATGAGCCCCTGCAGTGTCACAATGGCTCCTTGCTTCCATGAGGAACACAAAAGCTTTGCATCAACACTGAGCAACAGCTGCTGAACACACCTGGGAGCATCTGCTTGCATCAAAAGAGGGCTTCAAGCTGAGAAAGGCACCAGCAGCTTCCATCTGCAACAGAGAGACAGGCAAAGGACAGGGACAGAGATATCAGTGGAAGGACTGCGAGAATTCTGCTCCCAGAGATCATTCCTGCTCACAGTGTCCCTTGTAGAAAGGGGACATCATTCCAGGCAGCCTGGACTGAGCATGTAGGGTTTGTTGTTGAGGAAACCTGCTCAGGCTTTTCCATTCTTTCCTTACAAACAGGAAAACTTCTCTGGGCCTGTGTGCAGGCAGAGCCCTGAGGAGAGCACTTGGCACATGGTGCCGTGGGCTGGGACCGCCAGCTGCAGAGCTCAAGGGAAGAAGCCCCGTTGTGTCACAATGGCTCCTTAGCTTCATGTGGATCACCTGTGTCACAATAGTCTCCTTGATTCCATGAGGCCCCACTGTGTCACAATGGCTCCTTGGCTTCATGTGCATCACCTGTGTCACCATGGTCTCCTTGATTCCATGAGGCCCCACTGGGTCACAATGGCTCCTTGGCTTCATGTGCATCACCTGTGTCACCATGGTCTCCTTGATTCCATGAGGCCCCACTTTGTCACAATGGCTCCTTGCTTCCATGAGGTTCCGCAGTGTCTCCATGCTCACCTTTGATCCACATTGTCATAATGGACAATTGCTTCCATGTGGCCCCACTGTGTCACAATAGCCCCTTGCTTCCATAGGTTTTCTAGAATGTAACGTATAATTTTCTACAATGTAACAATGGACTCCTTGGTTCTGTGAGCTACCCTGCTTTTTGCAGAGGTGTCTTTGGTTCCAACAAGGCCCCGCTGTGTCTCAGTGCACCCTGGCTTCCATGCGCATCTGGAGTATCACAAAGGCTCCTTGGTTCCACGAGGTCTTGCTGTGTCACAATGGATCCTCTGGAGTATCACAAAGGCTCCTTGGTTCCACGAGGTCTTGCTGTGTCACAATGGATCCTGTGCTCCATGAGGCCCTCCAAAGTCATCATGGAGCCTTGATTCCATGTGCTTCCATTGTGTCCCAGGGATCGCCTTGGTTCCATCAATTTCCTTAGTGGCACAATGCTCTCCATGCTTCCATGATTGCCCACAATGTCACAATGCTCTCCATGCTTCCATGAGGCCCTGCTTTGCCACAATGGTCCCCTTGTGTCCATGAGGCCCCGCTGTGTCCCAATGGACGGATGGTTCCATGAGGTTCCGTGCTGTCCCCATGGTCTTCTTGAATCCGCAGTGTAACAATGGACCATTGCTTCCAGGCGGCCTCTCTGTGTCACAAGGGGCTCCTTGATTCCATGATTCCCCACGGTGTCACCATGGAGCCTTGTTTCTAGGAGGTTCTGTACTGTCACAATTGTCTCCTGGATCCCATGAGCCCCTGCAGTGTCACAATGGCTCCTTGCTTCCATGAGGAACACAAAAGCTTTGCATCAACACTGAGCAACAGCTGCTGAACACACCTGGGAGCATCTGCTTGCATCAAAAGAGGGCTTCAAGCTGAGAAAGGCACCAGCAGCTTCCATCTGCAACAGAGAGACAGGCAAAGGACAGGGACAGAGATATCAGTGGAAGGACTGCGAGAATTCTGCTCCCAGAGATCATTCCTGCTCACAGTGTCCCTTGTAGAAAGGGGACATCATTCCAGGCAGCCTGGACTGAGCATGTAGGGTTTGTTGTTGAGGAAACCTGCTCAGGCTTTTCCATTCTTTCCTTACAAACAGGAAAACTTCTCTGGGCCTGTGTGCAGGCAGAGCCCTGAGGAGAGCACTTGGCACATGGTGCCGTGGGCTGGGACCGCCAGCTGCAGAGCTCAAGGGAAGAAGCCCCGTTGTGTCACAATGGCTCCTTAGCTTCATGTGCATCACCTGTGTCACAATAGTCTCCTTGATTTCATGAGGCCCCACTGGGTCACAATGGCTCCTTGGCTTCATGTGCATCACCTGTGTCACCATGGTCTCCTTGATTCCATGAGGCCCCACTTTGTCACAATGGCTCCTTGCTTCCATGAGGTTCTGCAGTGTCACCATGCTCACCTTTGATCCACATTGTCATAATGGACAATTGCTTCCATGTGGCCCCACTGTGTCACAATAGCCCCTTGCTTCCATAGGTTTTCTAGAATGTAATGTATAATTTTCTACAATGTAACAATGGACTCCTTGGTTCTGTGAGCTACCCTGCTTTTTGCAGAGGTGTCTTTGGTTCCAACAAGGCCGCGCTGTGTCTCAGTGCACCCTGGCTTCCATGCACATCTGGAGTATCACAAAGGCTCCTTGTTTCCACGAGGTCTTGCTGTGTCACAATGGATCCTGTGCTCCATGAGGCCCTCCAAAGTCATCATGGAGCCTTGATTCCATGTGCTTCCATTGTGTCCCAGGGATCGCCTTGGTTCCATCAGTTTCCTTAGCGGCACAATGCTCTCCATGCTTCCATGATTGCCCACAATGTCACAATGCTCTCCATGCTTCCATGAGGCCCTGCTTTGCCACAATGGTCCCCTTGTGTCCATGAGGCCCCGCTGTGTCCCAATGGACGGATGGTTCCATGAGGTTCCGTGCTGTCCCCATGGTCTTCTTGAATCCGCAGTGTAACAATGGACCATTGCTTCCAGGAGGCCTCTCTGTGTCACAAGGGGCTCCTTGATTCCATGATTCCCCACGGTGTCACCATGGAGCCTTGTTTCTAGGAGGTTCTGTACTGTCACAATTGTCTCCTTGATGCCATGAGCCCCTGCAGTGTCACAATGGCTCCTTGCTTCCATGAGGAACACAAAAGCTTTGCATCAACACTGAGCAACAGCTGCTGAACACACCTGGGAGCATCTGCTTGCATCAAAAGAGGGCTTCAAGCTGAGAAAGGCACCAGCAGCTTCCATCTGCAACAGAGAGACAGGCAAAGGACAGGGACAGAGATATCAGTGGAAGGACTGCGAGAATTCTGCTCCCAGAGATCATTCCTGCTCACAGTGTCCCTTGTAGAAAGGGGACATCATTCCAGGCAGCCTGGACTGAGCATGTAGGGTTTGTTGTTGAGGAAACCTGCTCAGGCTTTTCCATTCTTTCCTTACAAACAGGAAAACTTCTCTGGGCCTGTGTGCAGGCAGAGCCCTGAGGAGAGCACTTGGCACATGGTGCCGTGGGCTGGGACCGCCAGCTGCAGAGCTCAAGGGAAGAAGCCCCGTTGTGCCACAATGGCTCCTTAGCTTCATGTGGATCACCTGTGTCACCATGGTCTCCTTGATTCCATGAGGCCCCACTGTGTCACAATGTCTCCTTGGCTTCATGTGCATCACCTGTGTCACCATGGTCTCCTTGATTCCATGAGGCCCCACTTTGTCACAATGGCTCCTTGCTTCCATGAGGTTCCGCAGTGTCACCATGCTCACCTTTGATCCACATTGTCATAATGGACAATTGCTTCCATGTGGCCCCACTGTGTCACAATAGCCCCTTGCTTCCATAGGTTTTCTAGAATGTAATGTATAATTTTCTACAATGTAACAATGGACTCCTTGGTTCTGTGAGCTACCCTGCTTTTTGCAGAGGTGTCTTTGGTTCCAACAAGGCCCTGCTGTGTCTCAGTGCACCCTGGCTTCCATGCGCATCTGGAGTATCACAAAG
Source organism: Corvus hawaiiensis (assembly GCF_020740725.1). NCBI lineage: Eukaryota > Metazoa > Chordata > Aves > Passeriformes > Corvidae > Corvus > Corvus hawaiiensis. The sequence goes on along the minus strand of NC_063232.1, from coordinate 11,786,035 downwards.
GCTCCTTGGTTCCACGAGGTCTTGCTGTGTCACAATGGATCCTGTGCTCCATGAGGCCCTCCAAAGTCATCATGGAGCCTTGATTCCATGTGCTTCCATTGCGTCCCAGGGATCGCCTTGGTTCCATCAGTTTCCTTAGTGGCACAATGCTCTCCATGCTTCCATGAGGCCCTGCTTTGCCACAATGGTCCCCTTGTGTCCATGAGGCCCCGCTGTGTCCCAGTGGACGGATGGTTCCATGAGGTTCCGTGCTGTCCCCATGGTCTTCTTGAATCCGCAGTGTAACAATGGACCATTGCTTCCAGGCGGCCTCTCTGTGTCACAAGGGGCTCCTTGATTCCATGATTCCCCACGGTGTCACCATGGAGCCTTGTTTCTAGGAGGTTCTGTACTGTCACAATTGTCTCCTTGATGCCATGAGCCCCTGCAGTGTCACAATGGCTCCTTGCTTCCATGAGGAACACAAAAGCTTTGCATCAACACTGAGCAACAGCTGCTGAACACACCTGGGAGCATCTGCTTGCATCAAAAGAGGGCTTCAAGCTGAGAAAGGCACCAGCAGCTTCCATCTGCAAGAGAGAGATAGGCGAAGGACAGGGACAGAGATATCAGTGGAAGGACTGCGAGAATTCTGCTCCCAGAGATCATTCCTGCTCACAGTGTCCCTTGTAGAAAGGGGACATCACTCCAGGCAGCCTGGACTGAGTATGTGGGTTTGTTGTTTAGCAAACCTGCTCAGGCTTTTCCATTCTTTCCTTACAAACAGGAAAACTTCTCTGGGCCTGTGTGCAGGCAGAGCCCTGAGGAGAGCAGTAGGCACATGGTGCCGTGGGCTGGGACCGCCAGCTGCAGAGCTCAAGGGAAGAAGCCCCGTTGTGTCACAATGGCTCCTTAGCTTCATGTGGATCACCTGTGTCACAATGGTCTCCTTGATTCCATGAGGCCCCACTGTGTCACAATGGCTCCTTGGCTTCATGTGCATCACCTGTGTCACCATGGTCTCCTTGATTCCATGAGGCCCCACTGTGTCACAATGGCTCCTTGCTTCCATGAGGTTCCGCAGTGTCACCATGCTCACCTCTGATCCACATTGTCATAATGGACAATTGCTTCCATGTGGCCCCACTGTGTCACAATAGCCCCTTGCTTCCATAGGTTTTCTAGAATGTAACGTATAATTTTCTACAATGTAACAATGGACTCCTTGGTTCTGTGAGCTACCCTGCTTTTTGCAGAGGTGTCTTTGGTTCCAACAAGGCCCCGCTGTGTCTCAGTGCACCCTGGCTTCCATGCGCATCTGGAGTATCACAAAGGCTCCTTGGTTCCATGAGGTCTTGCTGTGTCACAATGGATCCTGTGCTCCATGAGGCCCTCCAAAGTCATCATGGAGCCTTGATTCCATGTGCTTCCATTGTGTCCCAGGGATCGCCTTGGTTCCATCAGTTTCCTTAGTGGCACAATGCTCTCCATGCTTCCATGATTGCCCACAATGTCACAATGCTCTCCATGCTTCCATGAGGCCCTGCTTTGCCACAATGGTCCCCTTGTGTCCATGAGGCCCCGCTGTGTCCCAATGGACGGATGGTTCCATGAGGTTCCGTGCTGTCCCCATGGTCTTCTTGAATCCGCAGTGTAACAATGGACCATTGCTTCCAGGCGGCCTCTCTGTGTCACAAGGGGCTCCTTGATTCCATGATTCCCCACGGTGTCACCATGGAGCCTTGTTTCTAGGAGGTTCTGTACTGTCACAATTGTCTCCTGGATCCCATGAGCCCCTGCAGTGTCACAATGGCTCCTTGCTTCCATGAGGAACACAAAAGCTTTGCATCAACACTGAGCAACAGCTGCTGAACACACCTGGGAGCATCTGCTTGCATCAAAAGAGGGCTTCAAGCTGAGAAAGGCACCAGCAGCTTCCATCTGCAACAGAGAGACAGGCAAAGGACAGGGACAGAGATATCAGTGGAAGGACTGCGAGAATTCTGCTCCCAGAGATCATTCCTGCTCACAGTGTCCCTTGTAGAAAGGGGACATCATTCCAGGCAGCCTGGACTGAGCATGTAGGGTTTGTTGTTGAGGAAACCTGCTCAGGCTTTTCCATTCTTTCCTTACAAACAGGAAAACTTCTCTGGGCCTGTGTGCAGGCAGAGCCCTGAGGAGAGCACTTGGCACATGGTGCCGTGGGCTGGGACCGCCAGCTGCAGAGCTCAAGGGAAGAAGCCCCGTTGTGTCACAATGGTCTCCTTAGCTTCATGTGCATCACCTGTGTCACAATGGTCTCCTTGATTCCATGAGGCCCCACTGGGTCACAATGGCTCCTTGGCTTCATGTGCATCACCTGTGTCACCATGGTCTCCTTGATTCCATGAGGCCCCACTTTGTCACAATGGCTCCTTGCTTCCATGAGGTTCTGCAGTGTCACCATGCTCACCTTTGATCCACATTGTCATAATGGACAATTGCTTCCATGTGGCCCCACTGTGTCACAATAGCCCCTTGCTTCCATAGGTTTTCTAGAATGTAACGTATAATTTTCTACAATGTAACAATGGACTCCTTGGTTCTGTGAGCTACCCTGCTTTTTGCAGAGGTGTCTTTGGTTCCAACAAGGCCCCGCTGTGTCTCAGTGCACCCTGGCTTCCATGCACATCTGGAGTATCACAAAGGCTCCTTGTTTCCACGAGGTCTTGCTGTGTCACAATGGATCCTGTGCTCCATGAGGCCCTCCAAAGTCATCATGGAGCCTTGATTCCATGTGCTTCCATTGTGTCCCAGGGATCGCCTTGGTTCCATCAGTTTCCTTAGCGGCACAATGCTCTCCATGCTTCCATGATTGCCCACAATGTCACAATGCTCTCCATGCTTCCATGAGGCCCTGCTTTGCCACAATGGTCCCCTTGTGTCCATGAGGCCCCGCTGTGTCCCAATGGACGGATGGTTCCATGAGGTTCCGTGCTGTCCCCATGGTCTTCTTGAATCCGCAGTGTAACAATGGACCATTGCTTCCAGGAGGCCTCTCTGTGTCACAAGGGGCTCCTTGATTCCATGATTCCCCACGGTGTCACCATGGAGCCTTGTTTCTAGGAGGTTCTGTACTGTCACAATTGTCTCCTGGATCCCATGAGCCCCTGCAGTGTCACAATGGCTCCTTGCTTCCATGAGGAACACAAAAGCTTTGCATCAACACTGAGCAACAGCTGCTGAACACACCTGGGAGCATCGGCTTGCATCAAAAGAGGGCTTCAAGCTGAGAAAGGCACCAGCAGCTTCCATCTGCAACAGAGAGACAGGCAAAGGACAGGGACAGAGATATCAGTGGAAGGACTGCGAGAATTCTGCTCCCAGAGATCATTCCTGCTCACAGTGTCCCTTGTAGAAAGGGGACATCATTCCAGGCAGCCTGGACTGAGCATGTAGGGTTTGTTGTTGAGGAAACCTGCTCAGGCTTTTCCATTCTTTCCTTACAAACAGGAAAACTTCTCTGGGCCTGTGTGCAGGCAGAGCCCTGAGGAGAGCACTTGGCACATGGTGCCGTGGGCTGGGACCGCCAGCTGCAGAGCTCAAGGGAAGAAGCCCCGTTGTGTCACAATGGCTCCTTAGCTTCATGTGGATCACCTGTGTCACAATAGTCTCCTTGATTCCATGAGGCCCCACTGTGTCACAATGTCTCCTTGGCTTCATGTGCATCACCTGTGTCACCATGGTCTCCTTGATTCCATGAGGCCCCACTGTGTCACAATGGCTCCTTGGCTTCATGTGCATCACCTGTGTCACCATGGTCTCCTTGATTCCATGAGGCCCCACTGTGTCACAATGGCTCCTTGGCTTCATGTGCATCACCTGTGTCACCATGGTCTCCTTGATTCCATGAGGCCCCACTGTGTCACAATGGCTCCTTGGCTTCATGTGCATCACCTGTGTCACCATGGTCTCCTTGATTCCATGAGGCCCCACTGGGTCACAATGGCTCCTTGGCTTCATGTGCATCACCTGTGTCACCATGGTCTCCTTGATTCCATGAGGCCCCACTTTGTCACAATGGCTCCTTGCTTCCATGAGGTTCCGCAGTGTCACCATGCTCACCTTTGATCCACATTGTCATAATGGACAATTGCTTCCATGTGGCCCCACTGTGTCACAATAGCCCCTTGCTTCCATAGGTTTTCTAGAATGTAACGTATAATTTTCTACAATGTAACAATGGACTCCTTGGTTCTGTGAGCTACCCTGCTTTTTGCAGAGGTGTCTTTGGTTCCAACAAGGCCCCGCTGTGTCTCAGTGCACCCTGGCTTCCATGCGCATCTGGAGTATCACAAAGGCTCCTTGGTTCCACGAGGTCTTGCTGTGTCACAATGGATCCTGTGCTCCATGAGGCCCTCCAAAGTCATCATGGAGCCTTGATTCCATGTGCTTCCATTGCGTCCCAGGGATCGCCTTGGTTCCATCAGTTTCCTTAGTGGCACAATGCTCTCCATGCTTCCATGAGGCCCTGCTTTGCCACAATGGTCCCCTTGTGTCCATGAGGCCCCGCTGTGTCCCAGTGGACGGATGGTTCCATGAGGTTCCGTGCTGTCCCCATGGTCTTCTTGAATCCGCAGTGTAACAATGGACCATTGCTTCCAGGCGGCCTCTCTGTGTCACAAGGGGCTCCTTGATTCCATGATTCCCCACGGTGTCACCATGGAGCCTTGTTTCTAGGAGGTTCTGTACTGTCACAATTGTCTCCTTGATGCCATGAGCCCCTGCAGTGTCACAATGGCTCCTTGCTTCCATGAGGAACACAAAAGCTTTGCATCAACACTGAGCAACAGCTGCTGAACACACCTGCGAGCATCTGCTTGCATCAAAAGAGGGCTTCAAGCTGAGAAAGGCACCAGCAGCTTCCATCTGCAAGAGAGAGATAGGCGAAGGACAGGGACAGAGATATCAGTGGAAGGACTGCGAGAATTCTGCTCCCAGAGATCATTCCTGCTCACAGTGTCCCTTGTAGAAAGGGGACATCACTCCAGGCAGCCTGGACTGAGTATGTGGGTTTGTTGTTTAGCAAACCTGCTCAGGCTTTTCCATTCTTTCCTTACAAACAGGAAAACTTCTCTGGGCCTGTGTGCAGGCAGAGCCCTGAGGAGAGCAGTAGGCACATGGTGCCGTGGGCTGGGACCGCCAGCTGCAGAGCTCAAGGGAAGAAGCCCCGTTGTGTCACAATGGTCTCCTTAGCTTCATGTGGATCACCTGTGTCACAATAGTCTCCTTGATTCCATGAGGCCCCACTGTGTCACAATGGCTCCTTGGCTTCATGTGCATCACCTGTGTCACCATGGTCTCCTTGATTCCATGAGGCCCCACTGTGTCACAATGGCTCCTTGGCTTCATGTGCATCACCTGTGTCACCATGGTCTCCTTGATTCCATGAGGCCCCACTTTGTCACAATGGCTCCTTGCTTCCATGAGGTTCCGCAGTGTCACCATGCTCACCTTTGATCCACATTGTCATAATGGACAATTGCTTCCATGTGGCCCCACTGTGTCACAATAGCCCCTTGCTTCCATAGGTTTTCTAGAATGTAATGTATAATTTTCTACAATGTAACAATGGACTCCTTGGTTCTGTGAGCTACTCTGCTTTTTGCAGAGGTGTCTTTGGTTCCAACAAGGCCGCGCTGTGTCTCAGGGCACCCTGGCTTCCATGCGCATCTGGAGTATCACAAAGGCTCCTTGGTTCCACGAGGTCTTGCTGTGTCACAATGGATCCTGTGCTCCATGAGGCCCTCCAAAGTCATCATGGAGCCTTGATTCCATGTGCTTCCATTGCGTCCCAGGGATCGCCTTGGTTCCATCAGTTTCCTTAGTGGCACAATGCTCTCCATGCTTCCATGATTGCCCACAATGTCACAATGCTGTCCATGCTTCCATGAGGCCCTGCTTTGCCACAATGGTCCCCTTGTGTCCATGAGGCCCCGCTGTGTCCCAGTGGACGGATGGTTCCATGAGGTTCCGTGCTGTCCCCATGGTCTTCTTGAATCCGCAGTGTAACAATGGACCATTGCTTCCAGGCGGCCTCTCTGTGTCACAAGGGGCTCCTTGATTCCATGATTCCCCACGGTGTCACCATGGAGCCTTGTTTCTAGGAGGTTCTGTACTGTCACAATTGTCTCCTTGATGCCATGAGCCCCTGCAGTGTCACAATGGCTCCTTGCTTCCATGAGGAACACAAAAGCTTTGCATCAACACTGAGCAACAGCTGCTGAACACACCTGGGAGCATCTGCTTGCATCAAAAGAGGGCTTCAAGCTGAGAAAGGCACCAGCAGCTTCCATCTGCAAGAGAGAGATAGGCGAAGGACAGGGACAGAGATATCAGTGGAAGGACTGCGAGAATTCTGCTCCCAGAGATCATTCCTGCTCACAGTGTCCCTTGTAGAAAGGGGACATCACTCCAGGCAGCCTGGACTGAGTATGTGGGTTTGTTGTTTAGCAAACCTGCTCAGGCTTTTCCATTCTTTCCTTACAAACAGGAAAACTTCTCTGGGCCTGTGTGCAGGCAGAGCCCTGAGGAGAGCACTTGGCACATGGTGCCGTGGGCTGGGACCGCCAGCTGCAGAGCTCAAGGGAAGAAGCCCCGTTGTGTCACAATGGTCTCCTTAGCTTCATGTGGATCACCTGTGTCACAATAGTCTCCTTGATTCCATGAGGCCCCACTGTGTCACAATGGCTCCTTGGCTTCATGTGCATCACCTGTGTCACCATGGTCTCCTTGATTCCATGAGGCCCCACTGTGTCACAATGGCTCCTTGGCTTCATGTGCATCACCTGTGTCACCATGGTCTCCTTGATTCCATGAGGCCCCACTTTGTCACAATGGCTCCTTGCTTCCATGAGGTTCCGCAGTGTCACCATGCTCACCTTTGATCCACATTGTCATAATGGACAATTGCTTCCATGTGGCCCCACTGTGTCACAATAGCCCCTTGCTTCCATAGGTTTTCTAGAATGTAACGTATAATTTTCTACAACGTAACAATGGACTCCTTGGTTCTGTGAGCTACCCTGCTTTTTGCAGAGGTGTCTTTGGTTCCAACAAGGCCCCGCTGTGTCTCAGTGCACCCTGGCTTCCATGCGCATCTGGAGTATCACAAAGGCTCCTTGGTTCCACGAGGTCTTGCTGTGTCACAATGGATCCTGTGCTCCATGAGGCCCTCCAAAGTCATCATGGAGCCTTGATTCCATGTGCTTCCATTGCGTCCCAGGGATCGCCTTGGTTCCATCAGTTTCCTTAGTGGCACAATGCTCTCCATGCTTCCATGAGGCCCTGCTTTGCCACAATGGTCCCCTTGTGTCCATGAGGCCCCGCTGTGTCCCAGTGGACGGATGGTTCCATGAGGTTCCGTGCTGTCCCCATGGTCTTCTTGAATCCGCAGTGTAACAATGGACCATTGCTTCCAGGCGGCCTCTCTGTGTCACAAGGGGCTCCTTGATTCCATGATTCCCCACGGTGTCACCATGGAGCCTTGTTTCTAGGAGGTTCTGTACTGTCACAATTGTCTCCTTGATGCCATGAGCCCCTGCAGTGTCACAATGGCTCCTTGCTTCCATGAGGAACACAAAAGCTTTGCATCAACACTGAGCAACAGCTGCTGAACACACCTGCGAGCATCTGCTTGCATCAAAAGAGGGCTTCAAGCTGAGAAAGGCACCAGCAGCTTCCATCTGCAAGAGAGAGATAGGCGAAGGACAGGGACAGAGATATCAGTGGAAGGACTGCGAGAATTCTGCTCCCAGAGATCATTCCTGCTCACAGTGTCCCTTGTAGAAAGGGGACATCACTCCAGGCAGCCTGGACTGAGTATGTGGGTTTGTTGTTTAGGAAACCTGCTCAGGCTTTTCCATTCTTTCCTTACAAACAGGAAAACTTCTCTGGGCCTGTGTGCAGGCAGAGCCCTGAGGAGAGCAGTAGGCACATGGTGCCGTGGGCTGGGACCGCCAGCTGCAGAGCTCAAGGGAAGAAGCCCCGTTGTGTCACAATGGTCTCCTTAGCTTCATGTGCATCACCTGTGTCACAATAGTCTCCTTGATTCCATGAGGCCCCACTGTGTCACAATGGCTCCTTGGCTTCATGTGCATCACCTGTGTCACCATGGTCTCCTTGATTCCATGAGGCCCCACTGTGTCACAATGGCTCCTTGGCTTCATGTGCATCACCTGTGTCACCATGGTCTCCTTGATTCCATGAGGCCCCACTTTGTCACAATGGCTCCTTGCTTCCATGAGGTTCCGCAGTGTCACCATGCTCACCTTTGATCCACATTGTCATAATGGACAATTGCTTCCATGTGGCCCCACTGTGTCACAATAGCCCCTTGCTTCCATAGGTTTTCTAGAATGTAACGTATAATTTTCTACAATGTAACAATGGACTCCTTGGTTCTGTGAGCTACCCTGCTTTTTGCAGAGGTGTCTTTGGTTCCAACAAGGCCCCGCTGTGTCTCAGTGCACCCTGGCTTCCATGCGCATCTGGAGTATCACAAAGGCTCCTTGGTTCCACGAGGTCTTGCTGTGTCACAATGGATCCTGTGCTCCATGAGGCCCTCCAAAGTCATCATGGAGCCTTGATTCCATGTGCTTCCATTGTGTCCCAGGGATCGCCTTGGTTCCATCAGTTTCCTTAGTGGCACAATGCTCTCCATGCTTCCATGATTGCCCACAATGTCACAATGCTCTCCATGCTTCCATGAGGCCCTGCTTTGCCACAATGGTCCCCTTGTGTCCATGAGGCCCCGCTGTGTCCCAATGGACGGATGGTTCCATGAGGTTCCGTGCTGTCCCCATGGTCTTCTTGAATCCGCAGTGTAACAATGGACCATTGCTTCCAGGCGGCCTCTCTGTGTCACAAGGGGCTCCTTGATTCCATGATTCCCCACGGTGTCACCATGGAGCCTTGTTTCTAGGAGGTTCTGTACTGTCACAATTGTCTCCTGGATCCCATGAGCCCCTGCAGTGTCACAATGGCTCCTTGCTTCCATGAGGAACACAAAAGCTTTGCATCAACACTGAGCAACAGCTGCTGAACACACCTGGGAGCATCTGCTTGCATCAAAAGAGGGCTTCAAGCTGAGAAAGGCACCAGCAGCTTCCATCTGCAAGAGAGAGACAGGCAAAGGACAGGGACAGAGATATCAGTGGAAGGACTGCGAGAATTCTGCTCCCAGAGATCATTCCTGCTCACAGTGTCCCTTGTAGAAAGGGGACATCACTCCAGGCAGCCTGGACTGAGTATGTGGGTTTGTTGTTTAGCAAACCTGCTCAGGCTTTTCCATTCTTTCCTTACAAACAGGAAAACTTCTCTGGGCCTGTGTGCAGGCAGAGCCCTGAGGAGAGCACTTGGCACATGGTGCCGTGGGCTGGGACCGCCAGCTGCAGAGCTCAAGGGAAGAAGCCCCGTTGTGTCACAATGGCTCCTTAGCTTCATGTGCATCACCTGTGTCACAATAGTCTCCTTGATTCCATGAGGCCCCACTGTGTCACAATGGCTCCTTGGCTTCATGTGCATCACCTGTGTCACCATGGTCTCCTTGATTCCATGAGGCCCCACTGGGTCACAATGGCTCCTTGGCTTCATGTGCATCACCTGTGTCACCATGGTCTCCTTGATTCCATGAGGCCCCACTTTGTCACAATGGCTCCTTGCTTCCATGAGGTTCCGCAGTGTCACCATGCTCACCTTTGATCCACATTGTCATAATGGACAATTGCTTCCATGTGGCCCCACTGTGTCACAATAGCCCCTTGCTTCCATAGGTTTTCTAGAATGTAACGTATAATTTTCTACAATGTAACAATGGACTCCTTGTTTCTGTGAGCTACCCTGCTTTTTGCAGAGGTGTCTTTGGTTCCAACAAGGCCGCGCTGTGTCTCAGTGCACCCTGGCTTCCATGCGCATCTGGAGTATCACAAAGGCTCCTTGGTTCCACGAGGTCTTGCTGTGTCACAATGGATCCTGTGCTCCATGAGGCCCTCCAAAGTCATCATGGAGCCTTGATTCCATGTGCTTCCATTGTGTCCCAGGGATCGCCTTGGTTCCATCAGTTTCCTTAGTGGCACAATGCTCTCCATGCTTCCATGATTGCCCACAATGTCACAATGCTCTCCATGCTTCCATGAGGCCCTGCTTTGCCACAATGGTCCCCTTGTGTCCATGAGGCCCCGCTGTGTCCCAATGGACGGATGGTTCCATGAGGTTCCGTGCTGTCCCCATGGTCTTCTTGAATCCGCAGTGTAACAATGGACCATTGCTTCCAGGCGGCCTCTCTGTGTCACAAGGGGCTCCTTGATTCCATGATTCCCCACGGTGTCACCATGGAGCCTTGTTTCTAGGAGGTTCTGTACTGTCACAATTGTCTCCTGGATCCCATGAGCCCCTGCAGTGTCACAATGGCTCCTTGCTTCCATGAGGAACACAAAAGCTTTGCATCAACACTGAGCAACAGCTGCTGAACACACCTGGGAGCATCTGCTTGCATCAAAAGAGGGCTTCAAGCTGAGAAAGGCAGCAGCAGCTTCCATCTGCAACAGAGAGACAGGCAAAGGACAGGGACAGAGATATCAGTGGAAGGACTGCGAGAATTCTGCTCCCAGAGATCATTCCTGCTCACAGTGTCCCTTGTAGAAAGGGGACATCATTCCAGGCAGCCTGGACTGAGCATGTAGGGTTTGTTGTTGAGGAAACCTGCTCAGGCTTTTCCATTCTTTCCTTACAAACAGGAAAACTTCTCTGGGCCTGTGTGCAGGCAGAGCCCTGAGGAGAGCACTTGGCACATGGTGCCGTGGGCTGGGACCGCCAGCTGCAGAGCTCAAGGGAAGAAGCCCCGTTGTGTCACAATGGCTCCTTAGCTTCATGTGCATCACCTGTGTCACAATAGTCTCCTTGATTTCATGAGGCCCCACTGGGTCACAATGGCTCCTTGGCTTCATGTGCATCACCTGTGTCACCATGGTCTCCTTGATTCCATGAGGCCCCACTTTGTCACAATGGCTCCTTGCTTCCATGAGGTTCTGCAGTGTCACCATGCTCACCTTTGATCCACATTGTCATAATGGACAATTGCTTCCATGTGGCCCCACTGTGTCACAATAGCCCCTTGCTTCCATAGGTTTTCTAGAATGTAATGTATAATTTTCTACAATGTAACAATGGACTCCTTGGTTCTGTGAGCTACCCTGCTTTTTGCAGAGGTGTCTTTGGTTCCAACAAGGCCGCGCTGTGTCTCAGTGCACCCTGGCTTCCATGCACATCTGGAGTATCACAAAGGCTCCTTGTTTCCACGAGGTCTTGCTGTGTCACAATGGATCCTGTGCTCCATGAGGCCCTCCAAAGTCATCATGGAGCCTTGATTCCATGTGCTTCCATTGTGTCCCAGGGATCGCCTTGGTTCCATCAGTTTCCTTAGCGGCACAATGCTCTCCATGCTTCCATGATTGCCCACAATGTCACAATGCGCTCCATGCTTCCATGAGGCCCTGCTTTGCCACAATGGTCCCCTTGTGTCCATGAGGCCCCGCTGTGTCCCAATGGACGGATGGTTCCATGAGGTTCCGTGCTGTCCCCATGGTCTTCTTGAATCCGCAGTGTAACAATGGACCATTGCTTCCAGGCGGCCTCTCTGTGTCACAAGGGGCTCCTTGATTCCATGATTCCCCACGGTGTCACCATGGAGCCTTGTTTCTAGGAGGTTCTGTACTGTCACAATTGTCTCCTTGATGCCATGAGCCCCTGCAGTGTCACAATGGCTCCTTGCTTCCATGAGGAACACAAAAGCTTTGCATCAACACTGAGCAACAGCTGCTGAACACACCTGGGAGCATCTGCTTGCATCAAAAGAGGGCTTCAAGCTGAGAAAGGCACCAGCAGCTTCCATCTGCAAGAGAGAGACAGGCGAAGGACAGGGACAGAGATATCAGTGGAAGGACTGCGAGAATTCTGCTCCCAGAGATCATTCCTGCTCACAGTGTCCCTTGTAGAAAGGGGACATCACTCCAGGCAGCCTGGACTGAGTATGTGGGTTTGTTGTTTAGCAAACCGGCTCAGGCTTTTCCATTCTTTCCTTACAAACAGGAAAACTTCTCTGGGCCTGTGTGCAGGCAGAGCCCTGAGGAGAGCACTTGGCACATGGTGCCGTGGGCTGGGACCGCCAGCTGCAGAGCTCAAGGGAAGAAGCCCCGTTGTGCCACAATGGCTCCTTAGCTTCATGTGGATCACCTGTGTCACCATGGTCTCCTTGATTCCATGAGGCCCCACTGTGTCACAATGTCTCCTTGGCTTCATGTGCATCACCTGTGTCACCATGGTCTCCTTGATTCCATGAGGCCCCACTTTGTCACAATGGCTCCTTGCTTCCATGAGGTTCTGCAGTGTCACCATGCTCACCTTTGATCCACATTGTCATAATGGACAATTGCTTCCATGTGGCCCCACTGTGTCACAATAGCCCCTTGCTTCCATAGGTTTTCTAGAATGTAATGTATAATTTTCTACAATGTAACAATGGACTCCTTGGTTCTGTGAGCTACCCTGCTTTTTGCAGAGGTGTCTTTGGTTCCAACAAGGCCCTGCTGTGTCTCAGTGCACCCTGGCTTCCATGCGCATCTGGAGTATCACAAAGGCTCCTTGGTTCCACGAGGTCTTGCTGTGTCACAATGGATCCTGTGCTCCATGAGGCCCTCCAAAGTCATCATGGAGCCTTGATTCCATGTGCTTCCATTGCGTCCCAGGGATCGCCTTGGTTCCATCAGTTTCCTTAGTGGCACAATGCTCTCCATGCTTCCATGAGGCCCTGCTTTGCCACAATGGTCCCCTTGTGTCCATGAGGCCCCGCTGTGTCCCAGTGGACGGATGGTTCCATGAGGTTCCGTGCTGTCCCCATGGTCTTCTTGAATCCGCAGTGTAACAATGGACCATTGCTTCCAGGCGGCCTCTCTGTGTCACAAGGGGCTCCTTGATTCCATGATTCCCCACGGTGTCACCATGGAGCCTTGTTTCTAGGAGGTTCTGTACTGTCACAATTGTCTCCTTGATGCCATGAGCCCCTGCAGTGTCACAATGGCTCCTTGCTTCCATGAGGAACACAAAAGCTTTGCATCAACACTGAGCAACAGCTGCTGAACACACCTGCGAGCATCTGCTTGCATCAAAAGAGGGCTTCAAGCTGAGAAAGGCACCAGCAGCTTCCATCTGCAAGAGAGAGACAGGCGAAGGACAGGGACAGAGATATCAGTGGAAGGACTGCGAGAATTCTGCTCCCAGAGATCATTCCTGCTCACAGTGTCCCTTGTAGAAAGGGGACATCACTCCAGGCAGCCTGGACTGAGTATGTGGGTTTGTTGTTTAGGAAACCTGCTCAGGCTTTTCCATTCTTTCCTTACAAACAGGAAAACTTCTCTGGGCCTGTGTGCAGGCAGAGCCCTGAGGAGAGCAGTAGGCACATGGTGCCGTGGGCTGGGACCGCCAGCTGCAGAGCTCAAGGGAAGAAGCCCCGTTGTGTCACAATGGTCTCCTTAGCTTCATGTGCATCACCTGTGTCACAATAGTCTCCTTGATTCCATGAGGCCCCACTGTGTCACAATGGCTCCTTGGCTTCATGTGCATCACCTGTGTCACCATGGTCTCCTTGATTCCATGAGGCCCCACTGGGTCACAATGGCTCCTTGGCTTCATGTGCATCACCTGTGTCACCATGGTCTCCTTGATTCCATGAGGCCCCACTTTGTCACAATGGCTCCTTGCTTCCATGAGGTTCCGCAGTGTCACCATGCTCACCTTTGATCCACATTGTCATAATGGACAATTGCTTCCATGTGGCCCCACTGTGTCACAATAGCCCCTTGCTTCCATAGGTTTTCTAGAATGTAACGTATAATTTTCTACAATGTAACAATGGACTCCTTGGTTCTGTGAGCTACCCTGCTTTTTGCAGAGGTGTCTTTGGTTCCAACAAGGCCCCGCTGTGTCTCAGTGCACCCTGGCTTCCATGCGCATCTGGAGTATCACAAAGGCTCCTTGGTTCCACGAGGTCTTGCTGTGTCACAATGGATCCTGTGCTCCATGAGGCCCTCCAAAGTCATCATGGAGCCTTGATTCCATGTGCTTCCATTGCGTCCCAGGGATCGCCTTGGTTCCATCAGTTTCCTTAGTGGCACAATGCTCTCCATGCTTCCATGATTGCCCACAATGTCACAATGCTCTCCATGCTTCCATGAGGCCCTGCTTTGCCACAATGGTCCCCTTGTGTCCATGAGGCCCCGCTGTGTCCCAATGGACGGATGGTTCCATGAGGTTCCGTGCTGTCCCCATGGTCTTCTTGAATCCGCAGTGTAACAATGGACCATTGCTTCCAGGCGGCCTCTCTGTGTCACAAGGGGCTCCTTGATTCCATGATTCCCCACGGTGTCACCATGGAGCCTTGTTTCTAGGAGGTTCTGTACTGTCACAATTGTCTCCTGGATCCCATGAGCCCCTGCAGTGTCACAATGGCTCCTTGCTTCCATGAGGAACACAAAAGCTTTGCATCAACACTGAGCAACAGCTGCTGAACACACCTGGGAGCATCTGCTTGCATCAAAAGAGGGCTTCAAGCTGAGAAAGGCACCAGCAGCTTCCATCTGCAACAGAGAGACAGGCAAAGGACAGGGACAGAGATATCAGTGGAAGGACTGCGAGAATTCTGCTCCCAGAGATCATTCCTGCTCACAGTGTCCCTTGTAGAAAGGGGACATCACTCCAGGCAGCCTGGACTGAGTATGTGGGTTTGTTGTTTAGCAAACCTGCTCAGGCTTTTCCATTCTTTCCTTACAAACAGGAAAACTTCTCTGGGCCTGTGTGCAGGCAGAGCCCTGAGGAGAGCACTTGGCACATGGTGCCGTGGGCTGGGACCGCCAGCTGCAGAGCTCAAGGGAAGAAGCCCCGTTGTGTCACAATGGTCTCCTTAGCTTCATGTGCATCACCTGTGTCACAATGGTCTCCTTGATTCCATGAGGCCCCACTGGGTCACAATGGCTCCTTGGCTTCATGTGCATCACCTGTGTCACCATGGTCTCCTTGATTCCATGAGGCCCCACTGGGTCACAATGGCTCCTTGGCTTCATGTGCATCACCTGTGTCACCATGGTCTCCTTGATTCCATGAGGCCCCACTTTGTCACAATGGCTCCTTGCTTCCATGAGGTTCCGCAGTGTCACCATGCTCACCTTTGATCCACATTGTCATAATGGACAATTGCTTCCATGTGGCCCCACTGTGTCACAATAGCCCCTTGCTTCCATAGGTTTTCTAGAATGTAACGTATAATTTTCTACAATGTAACAATGGACTCCTTGGTTCTGTGAGCTACCCTGCTTTTTGCAGAGGTGTCTTTGGTTCCAACAAGGCCCCGCTGTGTCTCAGTGCACCCTGGCTTCCATGCGCATCTGGAGTATCACAAAGGCTCCTTGGTTCCACGAGGTCTTGCTGTGTCACAATGGATCCTGTGCTCCATGAGGCCCTCCAAAGTCATCATGGAGCCTTGATTCCATGTGCTTCCATTGCGTCCCAGGGATCGCCTTGGTTCCATCAGTTTCCTTAGTGGCACAATGCTCTCCATGCTTCCATGAGGCCCTGCTTTGCCACAATGGTCCCCTTGTGTCCATGAGGCCCCGCTGTGTCCCAGTGGACGGATGGTTCCATGAGGTTCCGTGCTGTCCCCATGGTCTTCTTGAATCCGCAGTGTAACAATGGACCATTGCTTCCAGGCGGCCTCTCTGTGTCACAAGGGGCTCCTTGATTCCATGATTCCCCACGGTGTCACCATGGAGCCTTGTTTCTAGGAGGTTCTGTACTGTCACAATTGTCTCCTTGATGCCATGAGCCCCTGCAGTGTCACAATGGCTCCTTGCTTCCATGAGGAACACAAAAGCTTTGCATCAACACTGAGCAACAGCTGCTGAACACACCTGCGAGCATCTGCTTGCATCAAAAGAGGGCTTCAAGCTGAGAAAGGCACCAGCAGCTTCCATCTGCAAGAGAGAGATAGGCGAAGGACAGGGACAGAGATATCAGTGGAAGGACTGCGAGAATTCTGCTCCCAGAGATCATTCCTGCTCACAGTGTCCCTTGTAGAAAGGGGACATCACTCCAGGCAGCCTGGACTGAGTATGTGGGTTTGTTGTTTAGCAAACCTGCTCAGGCTTTTCCATTCTTTCCTTACAAACAGGAAAACTTCTCTGGGCCTGTGTGCAGGCAGAGCCCTGAGGAGAGCAGTAGGCACATGGTGCCGTGGGCTGGGACCGCCAGCTGCAGAGCTCAAGGGAAGAAGCCCCGTTGTGTCACAATGGTCTCCTTAGCTTCATGTGGATCACCTGTGTCACAATAGTCTCCTTGATTCCATGAGGCCCCACTGTGTCACAATGGCTCCTTGGCTTCATGTGCATCACCTGTGTCACCATGGTCTCCTTGATTCCATGAGGCCCCACTGTGTCACAATGGCTCCTTGGCTTCATGTGCATCACCTGTGTCACCATGGTCTCCTTGATTCCATGAGGCCCCACTTTGTCACAATGGCTCCTTGCTTCCATGAGGTTCCGCAGTGTCACCATGCTCACCTTTGATCCACATTGTCATAATGGACAATTGCTTCCATGTGGCCCCACTGTGTCACAATAGCCCCTTGCTTCCATAGGTTTTCTAGAATGTAATGTATAATTTTCTACAATGTAACAATGGACTCCTTGGTTCTGTGAGCTACTCTGCTTTTTGCAGAGGTGTCTTTGGTTCCAACAAGGCCGCGCTGTGTCTCAGTGCACCCTGGCTTCCATGCGCATCTGGAGTATCACAAAGGCTCCTTGGTTCCACGAGGTCTTGCTGTGTCACAATGGATCCTGTGCTCCATGAGGCCCTCCAAAGTCATCATGGAGCCTTGATTCCATGTGCTTCCATTGCGTCCCAGGGATCGCCTTGGTTCCATCAGTTTCCTTAGTGGCACAATGCTCTCCATGCTTCCATGATTGCCCACAATGTCACAATGCTCTCCATGCTTCCATGAGGCCCTGCTTTGCCACAATGGTCCCCTTGTGTCCATGAGGCCCCGCTGTGTCCCAGTGGACGGATGGTTCCATGAGGTTCCGTGCTGTCCCCATGGTCTTCTTGAATCCGCAGTGTAACAATGGACCATTGCTTCCAGGCGGCCTCTCTGTGTCACAAGGGGCTCCTTGATTCCATGATTCCCCACGGTGTCACCATGGAGCCTTGTTTCTAGGAGGTTCTGTACTGTCACAATTGTCTCCTTGATGCCATGAGCCCCTGCAGTGTCACAATGGCTCCTTGCTTCCATGAGGAACACAAAAGCTTTGCATCAACACTGAGCAACAGCTGCTGAACACACCTGGGAGCATCTGCTTGCATCAAAAGAGGGCTTCAAGCTGAGAAAGGCACCAGCAGCTTCCATCTGCAAGAGAGAGATAGGCGAAGGACAGGGACAGAGATATCAGTGGAAGGACTGCGAGAATTCTGCTCCCAGAGATCATTCCTGCTCACAGTGTCCCTTGTAGAAAGGGGACATCACTCCAGGCAGCCTGGACTGAGTATGTGGGTTTGTTGTTTAGCAAACCTGCTCAGGCTTTTCCATTCTTTCCTTACAAACAGGAAAACTTCTCTGGGCCTGTGTGCAGGCAGAGCCCTGAGGAGAGCACTTGGCACATGGTGCCGTGGGCTGGGACCGCCAGCTGCAGAGCTCAAGGGAAGAAGCCCCGTTGTGTCACAATGGTCTCCTTAGCTTCATGTGGATCACCTGTGTCACAATAGTCTCCTTGATTCCATGAGGCCCCACTGTGTCACAATGGCTCCTTGGCTTCATGTGCATCACCTGTGTCACCATGGTCTCCTTGATTCCATGAGGCCCCACTGTGTCACAATGGCTCCTTGGCTTCATGTGCATCACCTGTGTCACCATGGTCTCCTTGATTCCATGAGGCCCCACTTTGTCACAATGGCTCCTTGCTTCCATGAGGTTCCGCAGTGTCACCATGCTCACCTTTGATCCACATTGTCATAATGGACAATTGCTTCCATGTGGCCCCACTGTGTCACAATAGCCCCTTGCTTCCATAGGTTTTCTAGAATGTAACGTATAATTTTCTACAACGTAACAATGGACTCCTTGGTTCTGTGAGCTACCCTGCTTTTTGCAGAGGTGTCTTTGGTTCCAACAAGGCCGCGCTGTGTCTCAGTGCACCCTGGCTTCCATGCGCATCTGGAGTATCACAAAGGCTCCTTGGTTCCACGAGGTCTTGCTGTGTCACAATGGATCCTGTGCTCCATGAGGCCCTCCAAAGTCATCATGGAGCCTTGATTCCATGTGCTTCCATTGCGTCCCAGGGATCGCCTTGGTTCCATCAGTTTCCTTAGTGGCACAATGCTCTCCATGCTTCCATGATTGCCCACAATGTCACAATGCTCTCCATGCTTCCATGAGGCCCTGCTTTGCCACAATGGTCCCCTTGTGTCCATGAGGCCCCGCTGTGTCCCAATGGACGGATGGTTCCATGAGGTTCCGTGCTGTCCCCATGGTCTTCTTGAATCCGCAGTGTAACAATGGACCATTGCTTCCAGGCGGCCTCTCTGTGTCACAAGGGGCTCCTTGATTCCATGATTCCCCACGGTGTCACCATGGAGCCTTGTTTCTAGGAGGTTCTGTACTGTCACAATTGTCTCCTGGATCCCATGAGCCCCTGCAGTGTCACAATGGCTCCTTGCTTCCATGAGGAACACAAAAGCTTTGCATCAACACTGAGCAACAGCTGCTGAACACACCTGGGAGCATCTGCTTGCATCAAAAGAGGGCTTCAAGCTGAGAAAGGCAGCAGCAGCTTCCATCTGCAACAGAGAGACAGGCAAAGGACAGGGACAGAGATATCAGTGGAAGGACTGCGAGAATTCTGCTCCCAGAGATCATTCCTGCTCACAGTGTCCCTTGTAGAAAGGGGACATCATTCCAGGCAGCCTGGACTGAGCATGTAGGGTTTGTTGTTGAGGAAACCTGCTCAGGCTTTTCCATTCTTTCCTTACAAACAGGAAAACTTCTCTGGGCCTGTGTGCAGGCAGAGCCCTGAGGAGAGCACTTGGCACATGGTGCCGTGGGCTGGGACCGCCAGCTGCAGAGCTCAAGGGAAGAAGCCCCGTTGTGTCACAATGGCTCCTTAGCTTCATGTGCATCACCTGTGTCACAATAGTCTCCTTGATTTCATGAGGCCCCACTGGGTCACAATGGCTCCTTGGCTTCATGTGCATCACCTGTGTCACCATGGTCTCCTTGATTCCATGAGGCCCCACTTTGTCACAATGGCTCCTTGCTTCCATGAGGTTCTGCAGTGTCACCATGCTCACCTTTGATCCACATTGTCATAATGGACAATTGCTTCCATGTGGCCCCACTGTGTCACAATAGCCCCTTGCTTCCATAGGTTTTCTAGAATGTAATGTATAATTTTCTACAATGTAACAATGGACTCCTTGGTTCTGTGAGCTACCCTGCTTTTTGCAGAGGTGTCTTTGGTTCCAACAAGGCCGCGCTGTGTCTCAGTGCACCCTGGCTTCCATGCACATCTGGAGTATCACAAAGGCTCCTTGTTTCCACGAGGTCTTGCTGTGTCACAATGGATCCTGTGCTCCATGAGGCCCTCCAAAGTCATCATGGAGCCTTGATTCCATGTGCTTCCATTGTGTCCCAGGGATCGCCTTGGTTCCATCAGTTTCCTTAGCGGCACAATGCTCTCCATGCTTCCATGATTGCCCACAATGTCACAATGCGCTCCATGCTTCCATGAGGCCCTGCTTTGCCACAATGGTCCCCTTGTGTCCATGAGGCCCCGCTGTGTCCCAATGGACGGATGGTTCCATGAGGTTCCGTGCTGTCCCCATGGTCTTCTTGAATCCGCAGTGTAACAATGGACCATTGCTTCCAGGAGGCCTCTCTGTGTCACAAGGGGCTCCTTGATTCCATGATTCCCCACGGTGTCACCATGGAGCCTTGTTTCTAGGAGGTTCTGTACTGTCACAATTGTCTCCTTGATGCCATGAGCCCCTGCAGTGTCACAATGGCTCCTTGCTTCCATGAGGAACACAAAAGCTTTGCATCAACACTGAGCAACAGCTGCTGAACACACCTGCGAGCATCTGCTTGCATCAAAAGAGGGCTTCAAGCTGAGAAAGGCACCAGCAGCTTCCATCTGCAAGAGAGAGACAGGCGAAGGACAGGGACAGAGATATCAGTGGAAGGACTGCGAGAATTCTGCTCCCAGAGATCATTCCTGCTCACAGTGTCCCTTGTAGAAAGGGGACATCACTCCAGGCAGCCTGGACTGAGTATGTGGGTTTGTTGTTTAGCAAACCGGCTCAGGCTTTTCCATTCTTTCCTTACAAACAGGAAAACTTCTCTGGGCCTGTGTGCAGGCAGAGCCCTGAGGAGAGCACTTGGCACATGGTGCCGTGGGCTGGGACCGCCAGCTGCAGAGCTCAAGGGAAGAAGCCCCGTTGTGCCACAATGGCTCCTTAGCTTCATGTGCATCACCTGTGTCACCATGGTCTCCTTGATTCCATGAGGCCCCACTGTGTCACAATGTCTCCTTGGCTTCATGTGCATCACCTGTGTCACCATGGTCTCCTTGATTCCATGAGGCCCCACTTTGTCACAATGGCTCCTTGCTTCCATGAGGTTCTGCAGTGTCACCATGCTCACCTTTGATCCACATTGTCATAATGGACAATTGCTTCCATGTGGCCCCACTGTGTCACAATAGCCCCTTGCTTCCATAGGTTTTCTAGAATGTAATGTATAATTTTCTACAATGTAACAATGGACTCCTTGGTTCTGTGAGCTACCCTGCTTTTTGCAGAGGTGTCTTTGGTTCCAACAAGGCCCTGCTGTGTCTCAGTGCACCCTGGCTTCCATGCGCATCTGGAGTATCACAAAGGCTCCTTGGTTCCACGAGGTCTTGCTGTGTCACAATGGATCCTGTGCTCCATGAGGCCCTCCAAAGTCATCATGGAGCCTTGATTCCATGTGCTTCCATTGCGTCCCAGGGATCGCCTTGGTTCCATCAGTTTCCTTAGTGGCACAATGCTCTCCATGCTTCCATGAGGCCCTGCTTTGCCACAATGGTCCCCTTGTGTCCATGAGGCCCCGCTGTGTCCCAGTGGACGGATGGTTCCATGAGGTTCCGTGCTGTCCCCATGGTCTTCTTGAATCCGCAGTGTAACAATGGACCATTGCTTCCAGGCGGCCTCTCTGTGTCACAAGGGGCTCCTTGATTCCATGATTCCCCACGGTGTCACCATGGAGCCTTGTTTCTAGGAGGTTCTGTACTGTCACAATTGTCTCCTTGATGCCATGAGCCCCTGCAGTGTCACAATGGCTCCTTGCTTCCATGAGGAACACAAAAGCTTTGCATCAACACTGAGCAACAGCTGCTGAACACACCTGCGAGCATCTGCTTGCATCAAAAGAGGGCTTCAAGCTGAGAAAGGCACCAGCAGCTTCCATCTGCAAGAGAGAGACAGGCGAAGGACAGGGACAGAGATATCAGTGGAAGGACTGCGAGAATTCTGCTCCCAGAGATCATTCCTGCTCACAGTGTCCCTTGTAGAAAGGGGACATCACTCCAGGCAGCCTGGACTGAGTATGTGGGTTTGTTGTTTAGGAAACCTGCTCAGGCTTTTCCATTCTTTCCTTACAAACAGGAAAACTTCTCTGGGCCTGTGTGCAGGCAGAGCCCTGAGGAGAGCAGTAGGCACATGGTGCCGTGGGCTGGGACCGCCAGCTGCAGAGCTCAAGGGAAGAAGCCCCGTTGTGTCACAATGGTCTCCTTAGCTTCATGTGCATCACCTGTGTCACAATAGTCTCCTTGATTCCATGAGGCCCCACTGTGTCACAATGGCTCCTTGGCTTCATGTGCATCACCTGTGTCACCATGGTCTCCTTGATTCCATGAGGCCCCACTGTGTCACAATGGCTCCTTGGCTTCATGTGCATCACCTGTGTCACCATGGTCTCCTTGATTCCATGAGGCCCCACTTTGTCACAATGGCTCCTTGCTTCCATGAGGTTCCGCAGTGTCACCATGCTCACCTTTGATCCACATTGTCATAATGGACAATTGCTTCCATGTGGCCCCACTGTGTCACAATAGCCCCTTGCTTCCATAGGTTTTCTAGAATGTAATGTATAATTTTCTACAATGTAACAATGGACTCCTTGGTTCTGTGAGCTACCCTGCTTTTTGCAGAGGTGTCTTTGGTTCCAACAAGGCCCCGCTGTGTCTCAGTGCACCCTGGCTTCCATGCGCATCTGGAGTATCACAAAGGCTCCTTGGTTCCACGAGGTCTTGCTGTGTCACAATGGATCCTGTGCTCCATGAGGCCCTCCAAAGTCATCATGGAGCCTTGATTCCATGTGCTTCCATTGCGTCCCAGGGATCGCCTTGGTTCCATCAGTTTCCTTAGTGGCACAATGCTCTCCATGCTTCCATGATTGCCCACAATGTCACAATGCTCTCCATGCTTCCATGAGGCCCTGCTTTGCCACAATGGTCCCCTTGTGTCCATGAGGCCCCGCTGTGTCCCAATGGACGGATGGTTCCATGAGGTTCCGTGCTGTCCCCATGGTCTTCTTGAATCCGCAGTGTAACAATGGACCATTGCTTCCAGGCGGCCTCTCTGTGTCACAAGGGGCTCCTTGATTCCATGATTCCCCACGGTGTCACCATGGAGCCTTGTTTCTAGGAGGTTCTGTACTGTCACAATTGTCTCCTGGATCCCATGAGCCCCTGCAGTGTCACAATGGCTCCTTGCTTCCATGAGGAACACAAAAGCTTTGCATCAACACTGAGCAACAGCTGCTGAACACACCTGGGAGCATCTGCTTGCATCAAAAGAGGGCTTCAAGCTGAGAAAGGCACCAGCAGCTTCCATCTGCAACAGAGAGACAGGCAAAGGACAGGGACAGAGATATCAGTGGAAGGACTGCGAGAATTCTGCTCCCAGAGATCATTCCTGCTCACAGTGTCCCTTGTAGAAAGGGGACATCACTCCAGGCAGCCTGGACTGAGTATGTGGGTTTGTTGTTTAGCAAACCTGCTCAGGCTTTTCCATTCTTTCCTTACAAACAGGAAAACTTCTCTGGGCCTGTGTGCAGGCAGAGCCCTGAGGAGAGCACTTGGCACATGGTGCCGTGGGCTGGGACCGCCAGCTGCAGAGCTCAAGGGAAGAAGCCCCGTTGTGTCACAATGGTCTCCTTAGCTTCATGTGCATCACCTGTGTCACAATGGTCTCCTTGATTCCATGAGGCCCCACTGGGTCACAATGGCTCCTTGGCTTCATGTGCATCACCTGTGTCACCATGGTCTCCTTGATTCCATGAGGCCCCACTGGGTCACAATGGCTCCTTGGCTTCATGTGCATCACCTGTGTCACCATGGTCTCCTTGATTCCATGAGGCCCCACTTTGTCACAATGGCTCCTTGCTTCCATGAGGTTCCGCAGTGTCACCATGCTCACCTTTGATCCACATTGTCATAATGGACAATTGCTTCCATGTGGCCCCACTGTGTCACAATAGCCCCTTGCTTCCATAGGTTTTCTAGAATGTAACGTATAATTTTCTACAATGTAACAATGGACTCCTTGGTTCTGTGAGCTACCCTGCTTTTTGCAGAGGTGTCTTTGGTTCCAACAAGGCCCCGCTGTGTCTCAGTGCACCCTGGCTTCCATGCGCATCTGGAGTATCACAAAGGCTCCTTGGTTCCACGAGGTCTTGCTGTGTCACAATGGATCCTGTGCTCCATGAGGCCCTCCAAAGTCATCATGGAGCCTTGATTCCATGTGCTTCCATTGCGTCCCAGGGATCGCCTTGGTTCCATCAGTTTCCTTAGTGGCACAATGCTCTCCATGCTTCCATGAGGCCCTGCTTTGCCACAATGGTCCCCTTGTGTCCATGAGGCCCCGCTGTGTCCCAGTGGACGGATGGTTCCATGAGGTTCCGTGCTGTCCCCATGGTCTTCTTGAATCCGCAGTGTAACAATGGACCATTGCTTCCAGGCGGCCTCTCTGTGTCACAAGGGGCTCCTTGATTCCATGATTCCCCACGGTGTCACCATGGAGCCTTGTTTCTAGGAGGTTCTGTACTGTCACAATTGTCTCCTTGATGCCATGAGCCCCTGCAGTGTCACAATGGCTCCTTGCTTCCATGAGGAACACAAAAGCTTTGCATCAACACTGAGCAACAGCTGCTGAACACACCTGCGAGCATCTGCTTGCATCAAAAGAGGGCTTCAAGCTGAGAAAGGCACCAGCAGCTTCCATCTGCAAGAGAGAGATAGGCGAAGGACAGGGACAGAGATATCAGTGGAAGGACTGCGAGAATTCTGCTCCCAGAGATCATTCCTGCTCACAGTGTCCCTTGTAGAAAGGGGACATCACTCCAGGCAGCCTGGACTGAGTATGTGGGTTTGTTGTTTAGCAAACCTGCTCAGGCTTTTCCATTCTTTCCTTACAAACAGGAAAACTTCTCTGGGCCTGTGTGCAGGCAGAGCCCTGAGGAGAGCAGTAGGCACATGGTGCCGTGGGCTGGGACCGCCAGCTGCAGAGCTCAAGGGAAGAAGCCCCGTTGTGTCACAATGGTCTCCTTAGCTTCATGTGGATCACCTGTGTCACAATAGTCTCCTTGATTCCATGAGGCCCCACTGTGTCACAATGGCTCCTTGGCTTCATGTGCATCACCTGTGTCACCATGGTCTCCTTGATTCCATGAGGCCCCACTGGGTCACAATGGCTCCTTGGCTTCATGTGCATCACCTGTGTCACCATGGTCTCCTTGATTCCATGAGGCCCCACTTTGTCACAATGGCTCCTTGCTTCCATGAGGTTCCGCAGTGTCACCATGCTCACCTTTGATCCACATTGTCATAATGGACAATTGCTTCCATGTGGCCCCACTGTGTCACAATAGCCCCTTGCTTCCATAGGTTTTCTAGAATGTAATGTATAATTTTCTACAATGTAACAATGGACTCCTTGGTTCTGTGAGCTACTCTGCTTTTTGCAGAGGTGTCTTTGGTTCCAACAAGGCCGCGCTGTGTCTCAGTGCACCCTGGCTTCCATGCGCATCTGGAGTATCACAAAGGCTCCTTGGTTCCACGAGGTCTTGCTGTGTCACAATGGATCCTGTGCTCCATGAGGCCCTCCAAAGTCATCATGGAGCCTTGATTCCATGTGCTTCCATTGCGTCCCAGGGATCGCCTTGGTTCCATCAGTTTCCTTAGTGGCACAATGCTCTCCATGCTTCCATGATTGCCCACAATGTCACAATGCTCTCCATGCTTCCATGAGGCCCTGCTTTGCCACAATGGTCCCCTTGTGTCCATGAGGCCCCGCTGTGTCCCAGTGGACGGATGGTTCCATGAGGTTCCGTGCTGTCCCCATGGTCTTCTTGAATCCGCAGTGTAACAATGGACCATTGCTTCCAGGCGGCCTCTCTGTGTCACAAGGGGCTCCTTGATTCCATGATTCCCCACGGTGTCACCATGGAGCCTTGTTTCTAGGAGGTTCTGTACTGTCACAATTGTCTCCTTGATGCCATGAGCCCCTGCAGTGTCACAATGGCTCCTTGCTTCCATGAGGAACACAAAAGCTTTGCATCAACACTGAGCAACAGCTGCTGAACACACCTGGGAGCATCTGCTTGCATCAAAAGAGGGCTTCAAGCTGAGAAAGGCACCAGCAGCTTCCATCTGCAAGAGAGAGATAGGCGAAGGACAGGGACAGAGATATCAGTGGAAGGACTGCGAGAATTCTGCTCCCAGAGATCATTCCTGCTCACAGTGTCCCTTGTAGAAAGGGGACATCACTCCAGGCAGCCTGGACTGAGTATGTGGGTTTGTTGTTTAGCAAACCTGCTCAGGCTTTTCCATTCTTTCCTTACAAACAGGAAAACTTCTCTGGGCCTGTGTGCAGGCAGAGCCCTGAGGAGAGCACTTGGCACATGGTGCCGTGGGCTGGGACCGCCAGCTGCAGAGCTCAAGGGAAGAAGCCCCGTTGTGTCACAATGGTCTCCTTAGCTTCATGTGGATCACCTGTGTCACAATAGTCTCCTTGATTCCATGAGGCCCCACTGTGTCACAATGGCTCCTTGGCTTCATGTGCATCACCTGTGTCACCATGGTCTCCTTGATTCCATGAGGCCCCACTGGGTCACAATGGCTCCTTGGCTTCATGTGCATCACCTGTGTCACCATGGTCTCCTTGATTCCATGAGGCCCCACTTTGTCACAATGGCTCCTTGCTTCCATGAGGTTCCGCAGTGTCACCATGCTCACCTTTGATCCACATTGTCATAATGGACAATTGCTTCCATGTGGCCCCACTGTGTCACAATAGCCCCTTGCTTCCATAGGTTTTCTAGAATGTAACGTATAATTTTCTACAACGTAACAATGGACTCCTTGGTTCTGTGAGCTACCCTGCTTTTTGCAGAGGTGTCTTTGGTTCCAACAAGGCCCCGCTGTGTCTCAGTGCACCCTGGCTTCCATGCGCATCTGGAGTATCACAAAGGCTCCTTGGTTCCACGAGGTCTTGCTGTGTCACAATGGATCCTGTGCTCCATGAGGCCCTCCAAAGTCATCATGGAGCCTTGATTCCATGTGCTTCCATTGCGTCCCAGGGATCGCCTTGGTTCCATCAGTTTCCTTAGTGGCACAATGCTCTCCATGCTTCCATGAGGCCCTGCTTTGCCACAATGGTCCCCTTGTGTCCATGAGGCCCCGCTGTGTCCCAGTGGACGGATGGTTCCATGAGGTTCCGTGCTGTCCCCATGGTCTTCTTGAATCCGCAGTGTAACAATGGACCATTGCTTCCAGGCGGCCTCTCTGTGTCACAAGGGGCTCCTTGATTCCATGATTCCCCACGGTGTCACCATGGAGCCTTGTTTCTAGGAGGTTCTGTACTGTCACAATTGTCTCCTTGATGCCATGAGCCCCTGCAGTGTCACAATGGCTCCTTGCTTCCATGAGGAACACAAAAGCTTTGCATCAACACTGAGCAACAGCTGCTGAACACACCTGCGAGCATCTGCTTGCATCAAAAGAGGGCTTCAAGCTGAGAAAGGCACCAGCAGCTTCCATCTGCAAGAGAGAGATAGGCGAAGGACAGGGACAGAGATATCAGTGGAAGGACTGCGAGAATTCTGCTCCCAGAGATCATTCCTGCTCACAGTGTCCCTTGTAGAAAGGGGACATCACTCCAGGCAGCCTGGACTGAGTATGTGGGTTTGTTGTTTAGCAAACCTGCTCAGGCTTTTCCATTCTTTCCTTACAAACAGGAAAACTTCTCTGGGCCTGTGTGCAGGCAGAGCCCTGAGGAGAGCAGTAGGCACATGGTGCCGTGGGCTGGGACCGCCAGCTGCAGAGCTCAAGGGAAGAAGCCCCGTTGTGTCACAATGGTCTCCTTAGCTTCATGTGCATCACCTGTGTCACAATAGTCTCCTTGATTCCATGAGGCCCCACTGTGTCACAATGGCTCCTTGGCTTCATGTGCATCACCTGTGTCACCATGGTCTCCTTGATTCCATGAGGCCCCACTGTGTCACAATGGCTCCTTGGCTTCATGTGCATCACCTGTGTCACCATGGTCTCCTTGATTCCATGAGGCCCCACTTTGTCACAATGGCTCCTTGCTTCCATGAGGTTCTGCAGTGTCACCATGCTCACCTTTGATCCACATTGTCATAATGGACAATTGCTTCCATGTGGCCCCACTGTGTCACAATAGCCCCTTGCTTCCATAGGTTTTCTAGAATGTAACGTATAATTTTCTACAATGTAACAATGGACTCCTTGGTTCTGTGAGCTACCCTGCTTTTTGCAGAGGTGTCTTTGGTTCCAACAAGGCCCCGCTGTGTCTCAGTGCACCCTGGCTTCCATGCGCATCTGGAGTATCACAAAGGCTCCTTGGTTCCACGAGGTCTTGCTGTGTCACAATGGATCCTGTGCTCCATGAGGCCCTCCAAAGTCATCATGGAGCCTTGATTCCATGTGCTTCCATTGTGTCCCAGGGATCGCCTTGGTTCCATCAGTTTCCTTAGTGGCACAATGCTCTCCATGCTTCCATGATTGCCCACAATGTCACAATGCTCTCCATGCTTCCATGAGGCCCTGCTTTGCCACAATGGTCCCCTTGTGTCCATGAGGCCCCGCTGTGTCCCAATGGACGGATGGTTCCATGAGGTTCCGTGCTGTCCCCATGGTCTTCTTGAATCCGCAGTGTAACAATGGACCATTGCTTCCAGGCGGCCTCTCTGTGTCACAAGGGGCTCCTTGATTCCATGATTCCCCACGGTGTCACCATGGAGCCTTGTTTCTAGGAGGTTCTGTACTGTCACAATTGTCTCCTGGATCCCATGAGCCCCTGCAGTGTCACAATGGCTCCTTGCTTCCATGAGGAACACAAAAGCTTTGCATCAACACTGAGCAACAGCTGCTGAACACACCTGGGAGCATCTGCTTGCATCAAAAGAGGGCTTCAAGCTGAGAAAGGCACCAGCAGCTTCCATCTGCAACAGAGAGACAGGCAAAGGACAGGGACAGAGATATCAGTGGAAGGACTGCGAGAATTCTGCTCCCAGAGATCATTCCTGCTCACAGTGTCCCTTGTAGAAAGGGGACATCACTCCAGGCAGCCTGGACTGAGTATGTGGGTTTGTTGTTTAGCAAACCTGCTCAGGCTTTTCCATTCTTTCCTTACAAACAGGAAAACTTCTCTGGGCCTGTGTGCAGGCAGAGCCCTGAGGAGAGCACTTGGCACATGGTGCCGTGGGCTGGGACCGCCAGCTGCAGAGCTCAAGGGAAGAAGCCCCGTTGTGTCACAATGGCTCCTTAGCTTCATGTGCATCACCTGTGTCACAATAGTCTCCTTGATTCCATGAGGCCCCACTGTGTCACAATGGCTCCTTGGCTTCATGTGCATCACCTGTGTCACCATGGTCTCCTTGATTCCATGAGGCCCCACTGGGTCACAATGGCTCCTTGGCTTCATGTGCATCACCTGTGTCACCATGGTCTCCTTGATTCCATGAGGCCCCACTTTGTCACAATGGCTCCTTGCTTCCATGAGGTTCCGCAGTGTCACCATGCTCACCTTTGATCCACATTGTCATAATGGACAATTGCTTCCATGTGGCCCCACTGTGTCACAATAGCCCCTTGCTTCCATAGGTTTTCTAGAATGTAACGTATAATTTTCTACAATGTAACAATGGACTCCTTGGTTCTGTGAGCTACCCTGCTTTTTGCAGAGGTGTCTTTGGTTCCAACAAGGCCCCGCTGTGTCTCAGTGCACCCTGGCTTCCATGCGCATCTGGAGTATCACAAAGGCTCCTTGGTTCCACGAGGTCTTGCTGTGTCACAATGGATCCTGTGCTCCATGAGGCCCTCCAAAGTCATCATGGAGCCTTGATTCCATGTGCTTCCATTGTGTCCCAGGGATCGCCTTGGTTCCATCAGTTTCCTTAGTGGCACAATGCTCTCCATGCTTCCATGATTGCCCACAATGTCACAATGCTCTCCATGCTTCCATGAGGCCCTGCTTTGCCACAATGGTCCCCTTGTGTCCATGAGGCCCCGCTGTGTCCCAATGGACGGATGGTTCCATGAGGTTCCGTGCTGTCCCCATGGTCTTCTTGAATCCGCAGTGTAACAATGGACCATTGCTTCCAGGCGGCCTCTCTGTGTCACAAGGGGCTCCTTGATTCCATGATTCCCCACGGTGTCACCATGGAGCCTTGTTTCTAGGAGGTTCTGTACTGTCACAATTGTCTCCTGGATCCCATGAGCCCCTGCAGTGTCACAATGGCTCCTTGCTTCCATGAGGAACACAAAAGCTTTGCATCAACACTGAGCAACAGCTGCTGAACACACCTGGGAGCATCTGCTTGCATCAAAAGAGGGCTTCAAGCTGAGAAAGGCAGCAGCAGCTTCCATCTGCAACAGAGAGACAGGCAAAGGACAGGGACAGAGATATCAGTGGAAGGACTGCGAGAATTCTGCTCCCAGAGATCATTCCTGCTCACAGTGTCCCTTGTAGAAAGGGGACATCATTCCAGGCAGCCTGGACTGAGCATGTAGGGTTTGTTGTTGAGGAAACCTGCTCAGGCTTTTCCATTCTTTCCTTACAAACAGGAAAACTTCTCTGGGCCTGTGTGCAGGCAGAGCCCTGAGGAGAGCACTTGGCACATGGTGCCGTGGGCTGGGACCGCCAGCTGCAGAGCTCAAGGGAAGAAGCCCCGTTGTGTCACAATGGCTCCTTAGCTTCATGTGCATCACCTGTGTCACAATAGTCTCCTTGATTTCATGAGGCCCCACTGGGTCACAATGGCTCCTTGGCTTCATGTGCATCACCTGTGTCACCATGGTCTCCTTGATTCCATGAGGCCCCACTTTGTCACAATGGCTCCTTGCTTCCATGAGGTTCTGCAGTGTCACCATGCTCACCTTTGATCCACATTGTCATAATGGACAATTGCTTCCATGTGGCCCCACTGTGTCACAATAGCCCCTTGCTTCCATAGGTTTTCTAGAATGTAATGTATAATTTTCTACAATGTAACAATGGACTCCTTGGTTCTGTGAGCTACCCTGCTTTTTGCAGAGGTGTCTTTGGTTCCAACAAGGCCGCGCTGTGTCTCAGTGCACCCTGGCTTCCATGCACATCTGGAGTATCACAAAGGCTCCTTGTTTCCACGAGGTCTTGCTGTGTCACAATGGATCCTGTGCTCCATGAGGCCCTCCAAAGTCATCATGGAGCCTTGATTCCATGTGCTTCCATTGTGTCCCAGGGATCGCCTTGGTTCCATCAGTTTCCTTAGCGGCACAATGCTCTCCATGCTTCCATGATTGCCCACAATGTCACAATGCGCTCCATGCTTCCATGAGGCCCTGCTTTGCCACAATGGTCCCCTTGTGTCCATGAGGCCCCGCTGTGTCCCAATGGACGGATGGTTCCATGAGGTTCCGTGCTGTCCCCATGGTCTTCTTGAATCCGCAGTGTAACAATGGACCATTGCTTCCAGGAGGCCTCTCTGTGTCACAAGGGGCTCCTTGATTCCATGATTCCCCACGGTGTCACCATGGAGCCTTGTTTCTAGGAGGTTCTGTACTGTCACAATTGTCTCCTTGATGCCATGAGCCCCTGCAGTGTCACAATGGCTCCTTGCTTCCATGAGGAACACAAAAGCTTTGCATCAACACTGAGCAACAGCTGCTGAACACACCTGGGAGCATCTGCTTGCATCAAAAGAGGGCTTCAAGCTGAGAAAGGCACCAGCAGCTTCCATCTGCAAGAGAGAGACAGGCGAAGGACAGGGACAGAGATATCAGTGGAAGGACTGCGAGAATTCTGCTCCCAGAGATCATTCCTGCTCACAGTGTCCCTTGTAGAAAGGGGACATCACTCCAGGCAGCCTGGACTGAGTATGTGGGTTTGTTGTTTAGCAAACCGGCTCAGGCTTTTCCATTCTTTCCTTACAAACAGGAAAACTTCTCTGGGCCTGTGTGCAGGCAGAGCCCTGAGGAGAGCACTTGGCACATGGTGCCGTGGGCTGGGACCGCCAGCTGCAGAGCTCAAGGGAAGAAGCCCCGTTGTGCCACAATGGCTCCTTAGCTTCATGTGGATCACCTGTGTCACCATGGTCTCCTTGATTCCATGAGGCCCCACTGTGTCACAATGTCTCCTTGGCTTCATGTGCATCACCTGTGTCACCATGGTCTCCTTGATTCCATGAGGCCCCACTTTGTCACAATGGCTCCTTGCTTCCATGAGGTTCTGCAGTGTCACCATGCTCACCTTTGATCCACATTGTCATAATGGACAATTGCTTCCATGTGGCCCCACTGTGTCACAATAGCCCCTTGCTTCCATAGGTTTTCTAGAATGTAATGTATAATTTTCTACAATGTAACAATGGACTCCTTGGTTCTGTGAGCTACCCTGCTTTTTGCAGAGGTGTCTTTGGTTCCAACAAGGCCCTGCTGTGTCTCAGTGCACCCTGGCTTCCATGCGCATCTGGAGTATCACAAAGGCTCCTTGGTTCCACGAGGTCTTGCTGTGTCACAATGGATCCTGTGCTCCATGAGGCCCTCCAAAGTCATCATGGAGCCTTGATTCCATGTGCTTCCATTGCGTCCCAGGGATCGCCTTGGTTCCATCAGTTTCCTTAGTGGCACAATGCTCTCCATGCTTCCATGAGGCCCTGCTTTGCCACAATGGTCCCCTTGTGTCCATGAGGCCCCGCTGTGTCCCAGTGGACGGATGGTTCCATGAGGTTCCGTGCTGTCCCCATGGTCTTCTTGAATCCGCAGTGTAACAATGGACCATTGCTTCCAGGCGGCCTCTCTGTGTCACAAGGGGCTCCTTGATTCCATGATTCCCCACGGTGTCACCATGGAGCCTTGTTTCTAGGAGGTTCTGTACTGTCACAATTGTCTCCTTGATGCCATGAGCCCCTGCAGTGTCACAATGGCTCCTTGCTTCCATGAGGAACACAAAAGCTTTGCATCAACACTGAGCAACAGCTGCTGAACACACCTGGGAGCATCTGCTTGCATCAAAAGAGGGCTTCAAGCTGAGAAAGGCACCAGCAGCTTCCATCTGCAAGAGAGAGACAGGCGAAGGACAGGGACAGAGATATCAGTGGAAGGACTGCGAGAATTCTGCTCCCAGAGATCATTCCTGCTCACAGTGTCCCTTGTAGAAAGGGGACATCACTCCAGGCAGCCTGGACTGAGTATGTGGGTTTGTTGTTTAGGAAACCTGCTCAGGCTTTTCCATTCTTTCCTTACAAACAGGAAAACTTCTCTGGGCCTGTGTGCAGGCAGAGCCCTGAGGAGAGCAGTAGGCACATGGTGCCGTGGGCTGGGACCGCCAGCTGCAGAGCTCAAGGGAAGAAGCCCCGTTGTGTCACAATGGTCTCCTTAGCTTCATGTGCATCACCTGTGTCACAATAGTCTCCTTGATTCCATGAGGCCCCACTGTGTCACAATGGCTCCTTGGCTTCATGTGCATCACCTGTGTCACCATGGTCTCCTTGATTCCATGAGGCCCCACTGTGTCACAATGGCTCCTTGGCTTCATGTGCATCACCTGTGTCACCATGGTCTCCTTGATTCCATGAGGCCCCACTTTGTCACAATGGCTCCTTGCTTCCATGAGGTTCCGCAGTGTCACCATGCTCACCTTTGATCCACATTGTCATAATGGACAATTGCTTCCATGTGGCCCCACTGTGTCACAATAGCCCCTTGCTTCCATAGGTTTTCTAGAATGTAACGTATAATTTTCTACAATGTAACAATGGACTCCTTGGTTCTGTGAGCTACCCTGCTTTTTGCAGAGGTGTCTTTGGTTCCAACAAGGCCCCGCTGTGTCTCAGTGCACCCTGGCTTCCATGCGCATCTGGAGTATCACAAAGGCTCCTTGGTTCCACGAGGTCTTGCTGTGTCACAATGGATCCTGTGCTCCATGAGGCCCTCCAAAGTCATCATGGAGCCTTGATTCCATGTGCTTCCATTGTGTCCCAGGGATCGCCTTGGTTCCATCAGTTTCCTTAGTGGCACAATGCTCTCCATGCTTCCATGATTGCCCACAATGTCACAATGCTCTCCATGCTTCCATGAGGCCCTGCTTTGCCACAATGGTCCCCTTGTGTCCATGAGGCCCCGCTGTGTCCCAATGGACGGATGGTTCCATGAGGTTCCGTGCTGTCCCCATGGTCTTCTTGAATCCGCAGTGTAACAATGGACCATTGCTTCCAGGCGGCCTCTCTGTGTCACAAGGGGCTCCTTGATTCCATGATTCCCCACGGTGTCACCATGGAGCCTTGTTTCTAGGAGGTTCTGTACTGTCACAATTGTCTCCTGGATCCCATGAGCCCCTGCAGTGTCACAATGGCTCCTTGCTTCCATGAGGAACACAAAAGCTTTGCATCAACACTGAGCAACAGCTGCTGAACACACCTGGGAGCATCTGCTTGCATCAAAAGAGGGCTTCAAGCTGAGAAAGGCACCAGCAGCTTCCATCTGCAACAGAGAGACAGGCAAAGGACAGGGACAGAGATATCAGTGGAAGGACTGCGAGAATTCTGCTCCCAGAGATCATTCCTGCTCACAGTGTCCCTTGTAGAAAGGGGACATCACTCCAGGCAGCCTGGACTGAGTATGTGGGTTTGTTGTTTAGCAAACCTGCTCAGGCTTTTCCATTCTTTCCTTACAAACAGGAAAACTTCTCTGGGCCTGTGTGCAGGCAGAGCCCTGAGGAGAGCACTTGGCACATGGTGCCGTGGGCTGGGACCGCCAGCTGCAGAGCTCAAGGGAAGAAGCCCCGTTGTGTCACAATGGCTCCTTAGCTTCATGTGCATCACCTGTGTCACAATAGTCTCCTTGATTCCATGAGGCCCCACTGTGTCACAATGGCTCCTTGGCTTCATGTGCATCACCTGTGTCACCATGGTCTCCTTGATTCCATGAGGCCCCACTGGGTCACAATGGCTCCTTGGCTTCATGTGCATCACCTGTGTCACCATGGTCTCCTTGATTCCATGAGGCCCCACTTTGTCACAATGGCTCCTTGCTTCCATGAGGTTCCGCAGTGTCACCATGCTCACCTTTGATCCACATTGTCATAATGGACAATTGCTTCCATGTGGCCCCACTGTGTCACAATAGCCCCTTGCTTCCATAGGTTTTCTAGAATGTAACGTATAATTTTCTACAATGTAACAATGGACTCCTTGGTTCTGTGAGCTACCCTGCTTTTTGCAGAGGTGTCTTTGGTTCCAACAAGGCCCCGCTGTGTCTCAGTGCACCCTGGCTTCCATGCGCATCTGGAGTATCACAAAGGCTCCTTGGTTCCACGAGGTCTTGCTGTGTCACAATGGATCCTGTGCTCCATGAGGCCCTCCAAAGTCATCATGGAGCCTTGATTCCATGTGCTTCCATTGTGTCCCAGGGATCGCCTTGGTTCCATCAGTTTCCTTAGTGGCACAATGCTCTCCATGCTTCCATGATTGCCCACAATGTCACAATGCTCTCCATGCTTCCATGAGGCCCTGCTTTGCCACAATGGTCCCCTTGTGTCCATGAGGCCCCGCTGTGTCCCAATGGACGGATGGTTCCATGAGGTTCCGTGCTGTCCCCATGGTCTTCTTGAATCCGCAGTGTAACAATGGACCATTGCTTCCAGGCGGCCTCTCTGTGTCACAAGGGGCTCCTTGATTCCATGATTCCCCACGGTGTCACCATGGAGCCTTGTTTCTAGGAGGTTCTGTACTGTCACAATTGTCTCCTGGATCCCATGAGCCCCTGCAGTGTCACAATGGCTCCTTGCTTCCATGAGGAACACAAAAGCTTTGCATCAACACTGAGCAACAGCTGCTGAACACACCTGGGAGCATCTGCTTGCATCAAAAGAGGGCTTCAAGCTGAGAAAGGCACCAGCAGCTTCCATCTGCAACAGAGAGACAGGCAAAGGACAGGGACAGAGATATCAGTGGAAGGACTGCGAGAATTCTGCTCCCAGAGATCATTCCTGCTCACAGTGTCCCTTGTAGAAAGGGGACATCATTCCAGGCAGCCTGGACTGAGCATGTAGGGTTTGTTGTTGAGGAAACCTGCTCAGGCTTTTCCATTCTTTCCTTACAAACAGGAAAACTTCTCTGGGCCTGTGTGCAGGCAGAGCCCTGAGGAGAGCACTTGGCACATGGTGCCGTGGGCTGGGACCGCCAGCTGCAGAGCTCAAGGGAAGAAGCCCCGTTGTGTCACAATGGCTCCTTAGCTTCATGTGCATCACCTGTGTCACAATAGTCTCCTTGATTTCATGAGGCCCCACTGGGTCACAATGGCTCCTTGGCTTCATGTGCATCACCTGTGTCACCATGGTCTCCTTGATTCCATGAGGCCCCACTTTGTCACAATGGCTCCTTGCTTCCATGAGGTTCTGCAGTGTCACCATGCTCACCTTTGATCCACATTGTCATAATGGACAATTGCTTCCATGTGGCCCCACTGTGTCACAATAGCCCCTTGCTTCCATAGGTTTTCTAGAATGTAATGTATAATTTTCTACAATGTAACAATGGACTCCTTGGTTCTGTGAGCTACCCTGCTTTTTGCAGAGGTGTCTTTGGTTCCAACAAGGCCGCGCTGTGTCTCAGTGCACCCTGGCTTCCATGCACATCTGGAGTATCACAAAGGCTCCTTGTTTCCACGAGGTCTTGCTGTGTCACAATGGATCCTGTGCTCCATGAGGCCCTCCAAAGTCATCATGGAGCCTTGATTCCATGTGCTTCCATTGTGTCCCAGGGATCGCCTTGGTTCCATCAGTTTCCTTAGCGGCACAATGCTCTCCATGCTTCCATGATTGCCCACAATGTCACAATGCTCTCCATGCTTCCATGAGGCCCTGCTTTGCCACAATGGTCCCCTTGTGTCCATGAGGCCCCGCTGTGTCCCAATGGACGGATGGTTCCATGAGGTTCCGTGCTGTCCCCATGGTCTTCTTGAATCCGCAGTGTAACAATGGACCATTGCTTCCAGGAGGCCTCTCTGTGTCACAAGGGGCTCCTTGATTCCATGATTCCCCACGGTGTCACCATGGAGCCTTGTTTCTAGGAGGTTCTGTACTGTCACAATTGTCTCCTTGATGCCATGAGCCCCTGCAGTGTCACAATGGCTCCTTGCTTCCATGAGGAACACAAAAGCTTTGCATCAACACTGAGCAACAGCTGCTGAACACACCTGGGAGCATCTGCTTGCATCAAAAGAGGGCTTCAAGCTGAGAAAGGCACCAGCAGCTTCCATCTGCAAGAGAGAGACAGGCGAAGGACAGGGACAGAGATATCAGTGGAAGGACTGCGAGAATTCTGCTCCCAGAGATCATTCCTGCTCACAGTGTCCCTTGTAGAAAGGGGACATCACTCCAGGCAGCCTGGACTGAGTATGTGGGTTTGTTGTTTAGCAAACCGGCTCAGGCTTTTCCATTCTTTCCTTACAAACAGGAAAACTTCTCTGGGCCTGTGTGCAGGCAGAGCCCTGAGGAGAGCACTTGGCACATGGTGCCGTGGGCTGGGACCGCCAGCTGCAGAGCTCAAGGGAAGAAGCCCCGTTGTGCCACAATGGCTCCTTAGCTTCATGTGGATCACCTGTGTCACCATGGTCTCCTTGATTCCATGAGGCCCCACTGTGTCACAATGTCTCCTTGGCTTCATGTGCATCACCTGTGTCACCATGGTCTCCTTGATTCCATGAGGCCCCACTTTGTCACAATGGCTCCTTGCTTCCATGAGGTTCTGCAGTGTCACCATGCTCACCTTTGATCCACATTGTCATAATGGACAATTGCTTCCATGTGGCCCCACTGTGTCACAATAGCCCCTTGCTTCCATAGGTTTTCTAGAATGTAATGTATAATTTTCTACAATGTAACAATGGACTCCTTGGTTCTGTGAGCTACCCTGCTTTTTGCAGAGGTGTCTTTGGTTCCAACAAGGCCCTGCTGTGTCTCAGTGCACCCTGGCTTCCATGCGCATCTGGAGTATCACAAAGGCTCCTTGGTTCCACGAGGTCTTGCTGTGTCACAATGGATCCTGTGCTCCATGAGGCCCTCCAAAGTCATCATGGAGCCTTGATTCCATGTGCTTCCATTGCGTCCCAGGGATCGCCTTGGTTCCATCAGTTTCCTTAGTGGCACAATGCTCTCCATGCTTCCATGAGGCCCTGCTTTGCCACAATGGTCCCCTTGTGTCCATGAGGCCCCGCTGTGTCCCAGTGGACGGATGGTTCCATGAGGTTCCGTGCTGTCCCCATGGTCTTCTTGAATCCGCAGTGTAACAATGGACCATTGCTTCCAGGCGGCCTCTCTGTGTCACAAGGGGCTCCTTGATTCCATGATTCCCCACGGTGTCACCATGGAGCCTTGTTTCTAGGAGGTTCTGTACTGTCACAATTGTCTCCTTGATGCCATGAGCCCCTGCAGTGTCACAATGGCTCCTTGCTTCCATGAGGAACACAAAAGCTTTGCATCAACACTGAGCAACAGCTGCTGAACACACCTGGGAGCATCTGCTTGCATCAAAAGAGGGCTTCAAGCTGAGAAAGGCACCAGCAGCTTCCATCTGCAAGAGAGAGATAGGCGAAGGACAGGGACAGAGATATCAGTGGAAGGACTGCGAGAATTCTGCTCCCAGAGATCATTCCTGCTCACAGTGTCCCTTGTAGAAAGGGGACATCACTCCAGGCAGCCTGGACTGAGTATGTGGGTTTGTTGTTTAGCAAACCTGCTCAGGCTTTTCCATTCTTTCCTTACAAACAGGAAAACTTCTCTGGGCCTGTGTGCAGGCAGAGCCCTGAGGAGAGCAGTAGGCACATGGTGCCGTGGGCTGGGACCGCCAGCTGCAGAGCTCAAGGGAAGAAGCCCCGTTGTGTCACAATGGTCTCCTTAGCTTCATGTGGATCACCTGTGTCACAATAGTCTCCTTGATTCCATGAGGCCCCACTGTGTCACAATGGCTCCTTGGCTTCATGTGCATCACCTGTGTCACCATGGTCTCCTTGATTCCATGAGGCCCCACTGTGTCACAATGGCTCCTTGCTTCCATGAGGTTCCGCAGTGTCACCATGCTCACCTTTGATCCACATTGTCATAATGGACAATTGCTTCCATGTGGCCCCACTGTGTCACAATAGCCCCTTGCTTCCATAGGTTTTCTAGAATGTAACGTATAATTTTCTACAATGTAACAATGGACTCCTTGGTTCTGTGAGCTACCCTGCTTTTTGCAGAGGTGTCTTTGGTTCCAACAAGGCCCCGCTGTGTCTCAGTGCACCCTGGCTTCCATGCGCATCTGGAGTATCACAAAGGCTCCTTGGTTCCACGAGGTCTTGCTGTGTCACAATGGATCCTGTGCTCCATGAGGCCCTCCAAAGTCATCATGGAGCCTTGATTCCATGTGCTTCCATTGTGTCCCAGGGATCGCCTTGGTTCCATCAGTTTCCTTAGTGGCACAATGCTCTCCATGCTTCCATGATTGCCCACAATGTCACAATGCTCTCCATGCTTCCATGAGGCCCTGCTTTGCCACAATGGTCCCCTTGTGTCCATGAGGCCCCGCTGTGTCCCAATGGACGGATGGTTCCATGAGGTTCCGTGCTGTCCCCATGGTCTTCTTGAATCCGCAGTGTAACAATGGACCATTGCTTCCAGGCGGCCTCTCTGTGTCACAAGGGGCTCCTTGATTCCATGATTCCCCACGGTGTCACCATGGAGCCTTGTTTCTAGGAGGTTCTGTACTGTCACAATTGTCTCCTGGATCCCATGAGCCCCTGCAGTGTCACAATGGCTCCTTGCTTCCATGAGGAACACAAAAGCTTTGCATCAACACTGAGCAACAGCTGCTGAACACACCTGGGAGCATCTGCTTGCATCAAAAGAGGGCTTCAAGCTGAGAAAGGCAGCAGCAGCTTCCATCTGCAACAGAGAGACAGGCAAAGGACAGGGACAGAGATATCAGTGGAAGGACTGCGAGAATTCTGCTCCCAGAGATCATTCCTGCTCACAGTGTCCCTTGTAGAAAGGGGACATCATTCCAGGCAGCCTGGACTGAGCATGTAGGGTTTGTTGTTGAGGAAACCTGCTCAGGCTTTTCCATTCTTTCCTTACAAACAGGAAAACTTCTCTGGGCCTGTGTGCAGGCAGAGCCCTGAGGAGAGCACTTGGCACATGGTGCCGTGGGCTGGGACCGCCAGCTGCAGAGCTCAAGGGAAGAAGCCCCGTTGTGTCACAATGGTCTCCTTAGCTTCATGTGCATCACCTGTGTCACAATAGTCTCCTTGATTCCATGAGGCCCCACTGTGTCACAATGGCTCCTTGGCTTCATGTGCATCACCTGTGTCACCATGGTCTCCTTGATTCCATGAGGCC
Source organism: Corvus hawaiiensis (assembly GCF_020740725.1). NCBI lineage: Eukaryota > Metazoa > Chordata > Aves > Passeriformes > Corvidae > Corvus > Corvus hawaiiensis. The sequence goes on along the minus strand of NC_063232.1, from coordinate 11,746,006 downwards.
CCACTGGGTCACAATGGCTCCTTGGCTTCATGTGCATCACCTGTGTCACCATGGTCTCCTTGATTCCATGAGGCCCCACTTTGTCACAATGGCTCCTTGCTTCCATGAGGTTCCGCAGTGTCACCATGCTCACCTTTGATCCACATTGTCATAATGGACAATTGCTTCCATGTGGCCCCACTGTGTCACAATAGCCCCTTGCTTCCATAGGTTTTCTAGAATGTAACGTATAATTTTCTACAATGTAACAATGGACTCCTTGGTTCTGTGAGCTACCCTGCTTTTTGCAGAGGTGTCTTTGGTTCCAACAAGGCCCCGCTGTGTCTCAGTGCACCCTGGCTTCCATGCGCATCTGGAGTATCACAAAGGCTCCTTGGTTCCACGAGGTCTTGCTGTGTCACAATGGATCCTGTGCTCCATGAGGCCCTCCAAAGTCATCATGGAGCCTTGATTCCATGTGCTTCCATTGTGTCCCAGGGATCGCCTTGGCTCCATCAGTTTCCTTAGTGGCACAATGCTCTCCATGCTTCCATGATTGCCCACAATGTCACAATGCTCTCCATGCTTCCATGAGGCCCTGCTTTGCCACAATGGTCCCCTTGTGTCCATGAGGCCCCGCTGTGTCCCAATGGACGGATGGTTCCATGAGGTTCCGTGCTGTCCCCATGGTCTTCTTGAATCCGCAGTGTAACAATGGACCATTGCTTCCAGGCGGCCTCTCTGTGTCACAAGGGGCTCCTTGATTCCATGATTCCCCACGGTGTCACCATGGAGCCTTGTTTCTAGGAGGTTCTGTACTGTCACAATTGTCTCCTGGATCCCATGAGCCCCTGCAGTGTCACAATGGCTCCTTGCTTCCATGAGGAACACAAAAGCTTTGCATCAACACTGAGCAACAGCTGCTGAACACACCTGCGAGCATCTGCTTGCATCAAAAGAGGGCTTCAAGCTGAGAAAGGCACCAGCAGCTTCCATCTGCAACAGAGAGACAGGCAAAGGACAGGGACAGAGATATCAGTGGAAGGACTGCGAGAATTCTGCTCCCAGAGATCATTCCTGCTCACAGTGTCCCTTGTAGAAAGGGGACATCATTCCAGGCAGCCTGGACTGAGCATGTAGGGTTTGTTGTTGAGGAAACCTGCTCAGGCTTTTCCATTCTTTCCTTACAAACAGGAAAACTTCTCTGGGCCTGTGTGCAGGCAGAGCCCTGAGGAGAGCAGTAGGCACATGGTGCCGTGGGCTGGGACCGCCAGCTGCAGAGCTCAAGGGAAGAAGCCCCGTTGTGTCACAATGGCTCCTTAGCTTCATGTGGATCACCTGTGTCACAATAGTCTCCTTGATTTCATGAGGCCCCACTGGGTCACAATGGCTCCTTGGCTTCATGTGCATCACCTGTGTCACCATGGTCTCCTTGATTCCATGAGGCCCCACTTTGTCACAATGGCTCCTTGCTTCCATGAGGTTCTGCAGTGTCACCATGCTCACCTTTGATCCACATTGTCATAATGGACAATTGCTTCCATGTGGCCCCACTGTGTCACAATAGCCCCTTGCTTCCATAGGTTTTCTAGAATGTAACGTATAATTTTCTACAATGTAACAATGGACTCCTTGGTTCTGTGAGCTACCCTGCTTTTTGCAGAGGTGTCTTTGGTTCCAACAAGGCCGCGCTGTGTCTCAGTGCACCCTGGCTTCCATGCACATCTGGAGTATCACAAAGGCTCCTTGTTTCCACGAGGTCTTGCTGTGTCACAATGGATCCTGTGCTCCATGAGGCCCTCCAAAGTCATCATGGAGCCTTGATTCCATGTGCTTCCATTGTGTCCCAGGGATCGCCTTGGTTCCATCAGTTTCCTTAGCGGCACAATGCTCTCCATGCTTCCATGATTGCCCACAATGTCACAATGCTCTCCATGCTTCCATGAGGCCCTGCTTTGCCACAATGGTCCCCTTGTGTCCATGAGGCCCCGCTGTGTCCCAATGGACGGATGGTTCCATGAGGTTCCGTGCTGTCCCCATGGTCTTCTTGAATCCGCAGTGTAACAATGGACCATTGCTTCCAGGAGGCCTCTCTGTGTCACAAGGGGCTCCTTGATTCCATGATTCCCCACGGTGTCACCATGGAGCCTTGTTTCTAGGAGGTTCTGTACTGTCACAATTGTCTCCTGGATCCCATGAGCCCCTGCAGTGTCACAATGGCTCCTTGCTTCCATGAGGAACACAAAAGCTTTGCATCAACACTGAGCAACAGCTGCTGAACACACCTGGGAGCATCGGCTTGCATCAAAAGAGGGCTTCAAGCTGAGAAAGGCACCAGCAGCTTCCATCTGCAACAGAGAGACAGGCAAAGGACAGGGACAGAGATATCAGTGGAAGGACTGCGAGAATTCTGCTCCCAGAGATCATTCCTGCTCACAGTGTCCCTTGTAGAAAGGGGACATCATTCCAGGCAGCCTGGACTGAGCATGTAGGGTTTGTTGTTGAGCAAACCTGCTCAGGCTTTTCCATTCTTTCCTTACAAACAGGAAAACTTCTCTGGGCCTGTGTGCAGGCAGAGCCCTGAGGAGAGCACTTGGCACATGGTGCCGTGGGCTGGGACCGCCAGCTGCAGAGCTCAAGGGAAGAAGCCCCGTTGTGTCACAATGGCTCCTTAGCTTCATGTGGATCACCTGTGTCACAATAGTCTCCTTGATTCCATGAGGCCCCACTGTGTCACAATGTCTCCTTGGCTTCATGTGCATCACCTGTGTCACCATGGTCTACTTGATTCCATGAGGCCCCACTGGGTCACAATGGCTCCTTGGCTTCATGTGCATCACCTGTGTCACCATGGTCTCCTTGATTCCATGAGGCCCCACTGTGTCACAATGGCTCCTTGGCTTCATGTGCATCACCTGTGTCACCATGGTCTCCTTGATTCCATGAGGCCCCACTGTGTCACAATGGCTCCTTGGCTTCATGTGCATCACCTGTGTCACCATGGTCTCCTTGATTCCATGAGGCCCCACTGGGTCACAATGGCTCCTTGGCTTCATGTGCATCACCTGTGTCACCATGGTCTCCTTGATTCCATGAGGCCCCACTTTGTCACAATGGCTCCTTGCTTCCATGAGGTTCCGCAGTGTCACCATGCTCACCTTTGATCCACATTGTCATAATGGACAATTGCTTCCATGTGGCCCCACTGTGTCACAATAGCCCCTTGCTTCCATAGGTTTTCTAGAATGTAACGTATAATTTTCTACAATGTAACAATGGACTCCTTGGTTCTGTGAGCTACCCTGCTTTTTGCAGAGGTGTCTTTGGTTCCAACAAGGCCCCGCTCTGTCTCAGTGCACCCTGGCTTCCATGCGCATCTGGAGTATCACAAAGGCTCCTTGGTTCCACGAGGTCTTGCTGTGTCACAATGGATCCTGTGCTCCATGAGGCCCTCCAAAGTCATCATGGAGCCTTGATTCCATGTGCTTCCATTGCGTCCCAGGGATCGCCTTGGTTCCATCAGTTTCCTTAGTGGCACAATGCTCTCCATGCTTCCATGAGGCCCTGCTTTGCCACAATGGTCCCCTTGTGTCCATGAGGCCCCGCTGTGTCCCAGTGGACGGATGGTTCCATGAGGTTCCGTGCTGTCCCCATGGTCTTCTTGAATCCGCAGTGTAACAATGGACCATTGCTTCCAGGCGGCCTCTCTGTGTCACAAGGGGCTCCTTGATTCCATGATTCCCCACGGTGTCACCATGGAGCCTTGTTTCTAGGAGGTTCTGTACTGTCACAATTGTCTCCTTGATGCCATGAGCCCCTGCAGTGTCACAATGGCTCCTTGCTTCCATGAGGAACACAAAAGCTTTGCATCAACACTGAGCAACAGCTGCTGAACACACCTGCGAGCATCTGCTTGCATCAAAAGAGGGCTTCAAGCTGAGAAAGGCACCAGCAGCTTCCATCTGCAAGAGAGAGACAGGCGAAGGACAGGGACAGAGATATCAGTGGAAGGACTGCGAGAATTCTGCTCCCAGAGATCATTCCTGCTCACAGTGTCCCTTGTAGAAAGGGGACATCACTCCAGGCAGCCTGGACTGAGTATGTGGGTTTGTTGTTTAGCAAACCTGCTCAGGCTTTTCCATTCTTTCCTTACAAACAGGAAAACTTCTCTGGGCCTGTGTGCAGGCAGAGCCCTGAGGAGAGCAGTAGGCACATGGTGCCGTGGGCTGGGACCGCCAGCTGCAGAGCTCAAGGGAAGAAGCCCCGTTGTGTCACAATGGTCTCCTTAGCTTCATGTGCATCACCTGTGTCACAATAGTCTCCTTGATTCCATGAGGCCCCACTGTGTCACAATGGCTCCTTGGCTTCATGTGCATCACCTGTGTCACCATGGTCTCCTTGATTCCATGAGGCCCCACTGTGTCACAATGGCTCCTTGGCTTCATGTGCATCACCTGTGTCACCATGGTCTCCTTGATTCCATGAGGCCCCACTTTGTCACAATGGCTCCTTGCTTCCATGAGGTTCCGCAGTGTCACCATGCTCACCTTTGATCCACATTGTCATAATGGACAATTGCTTCCATGTGGCCCCACTGTGTCACAATAGCCCCTTGCTTCCATAGGTTTTCTAGAATGTAACGTATAATTTTCTACAATGTAACAATGGACTCCTTGGTTCTGTGAGCTACCCTGCTTTTTGCAGAGGTGTCTTTGGTTCCAACAAGGCCCCGCTGTGTCTCAGTGCACCCTGGCTTCCATGCGCATCTGGAGTATCACAAAGGCTCCTTGGTTCCACGAGGTCTTGCTGTGTCACAATGGATCCTGTGCTCCATGAGGCCCTCCAAAGTCATCATGGAGCCTTGATTCCATGTGCTTCCATTGTGTCCCAGGGATCGCCTTGGTTCCATCAGTTTCCTTAGTGGCACAATGCTCTCCATGCTTCCATGATTGCCCACAATGTCACAATGCTCTCCATGCTTCCATGAGGCCCTGCTTTGCCACAATGGTCCCCTTGTGTCCATGAGGCCCCGCTGTGTCCCAATGGACGGATGGTTCCATGAGGTTCCGTGCTGTCCCCATGGTCTTCTTGAATCCGCAGTGTAACAATGGACCATTGCTTCCAGGCGGCCTCTCTGTGTCACAAGGGGCTCCTTGATTCCATGATTCCCCACGGTGTCACCATGGAGCCTTGTTTCTAGGAGGTTCTGTACTGTCACAATTGTCTCCTGGATCCCATGAGCCCCTGCAGTGTCACAATGGCTCCTTGCTTCCATGAGGAACACAAAAGCTTTGCATCAACACTGAGCAACAGCTGCTGAACACACCTGGGAGCATCTGCTTGCATCAAAAGAGGGCTTCAAGCTGAGAAAGGCACCAGCAGCTTCCATCTGCAACAGAGAGACAGGCAAAGGACAGGGACAGAGATATCAGTGGAAGGACTGCGAGAATTCTGCTCCCAGAGATCATTCCTGCTCACAGTGTCCCTTGTAGAAAGGGGACATCACTCCAGGCAGCCTGGACTGAGTATGTGGGTTTGTTGTTTAGCAAACCTGCTCAGGCTTTTCCATTCTTTCCTTACAAACAGGAAAACTTCTCTGGGCCTGTGTGCAGGCAGAGCCCTGAGGAGAGCACTTGGCACATGGTGCCGTGGGCTGGGACCGCCAGCTGCAGAGCTCAAGGGAAGAAGCCCCGTTGTGTCACAATGGCTCCTTAGCTTCATGTGCATCACCTGTGTCACAATAGTCTCCTTGATTCCATGAGGCCCCACTGTGTCACAATGGCTCCTTGGCTTCATGTGCATCACCTGTGTCACCATGGTCTCCTTGATTCCATGAGGCCCCACTGGGTCACAATGGCTCCTTGGCTTCATGTGCATCACCTGTGTCACCATGGTCTCCTTGATTCCATGAGGCCCCACTTTGTCACAATGGCTCCTTGCTTCCATGAGGTTCCGCAGTGTCACCATGCTCACCTTTGATCCACATTGTCATAATGGACAATTGCTTCCATGTGGCCCCACTGTGTCACAATAGCCCCTTGCTTCCATAGGTTTTCTAGAATGTAACGTATAATTTTCTACAATGTAACAATGGACTCCTTGGTTCTGTGAGCTACCCTGCTTTTTGCAGAGGTGTCTTTGGTTCCAACAAGGCCCCGCTGTGTCTCAGTGCACCCTGGCTTCCATGCGCATCTGGAGTATCACAAAGGCTCCTTGGTTCCACGAGGTCTTGCTGTGTCACAATGGATCCTGTGCTCCATGAGGCCCTCCAAAGTCATCATGGAGCCTTGATTCCATGTGCTTCCATTGTGTCCCAGGGATCGCCTTGGTTCCATCAGTTTCCTTAGTGGCACAATGCTCTCCATGCTTCCATGATTGCCCACAATGTCACAATGCTCTCCATGCTTCCATGAGGCCCTGCTTTGCCACAATGGTCCCCTTGTGTCCATGAGGCCCCGCTGTGTCCCAATGGACGGATGGTTCCATGAGGTTCCGTGCTGTCCCCATGGTCTTCTTGAATCCGCAGTGTAACAATGGACCATTGCTTCCAGGCGGCCTCTCTGTGTCACAAGGGGCTCCTTGATTCCATGATTCCCCACGGTGTCACCATGGAGCCTTGTTTCTAGGAGGTTCTGTACTGTCACAATTGTCTCCTGGATCCCATGAGCCCCTGCAGTGTCACAATGGCTCCTTGCTTCCATGAGGAACACAAAAGCTTTGCATCAACACTGAGCAACAGCTGCTGAACACACCTGGGAGCATCTGCTTGCATCAAAAGAGGGCTTCAAGCTGAGAAAGGCAGCAGCAGCTTCCATCTGCAACAGAGAGACAGGCAAAGGACAGGGACAGAGATATCAGTGGAAGGACTGCGAGAATTCTGCTCCCAGAGATCATTCCTGCTCACAGTGTCCCTTGTAGAAAGGGGACATCATTCCAGGCAGCCTGGACTGAGCATGTAGGGTTTGTTGTTGAGGAAACCTGCTCAGGCTTTTCCATTCTTTCCTTACAAACAGGAAAACTTCTCTGGGCCTGTGTGCAGGCAGAGCCCTGAGGAGAGCACTTGGCACATGGTGCCGTGGGCTGGGACCGCCAGCTGCAGAGCTCAAGGGAAGAAGCCCCGTTGTGTCACAATGGCTCCTTAGCTTCATGTGCATCACCTGTGTCACAATAGTCTCCTTGATTTCATGAGGCCCCACTGGGTCACAATGGCTCCTTGGCTTCATGTGCATCACCTGTGTCACCATGGTCTCCTTGATTCCATGAGGCCCCACTTTGTCACAATGGCTCCTTGCTTCCATGAGGTTCTGCAGTGTCACCATGCTCACCTTTGATCCACATTGTCATAATGGACAATTGCTTCCATGTGGCCCCACTGTGTCACAATAGCCCCTTGCTTCCATAGGTTTTCTAGAATGTAATGTATAATTTTCTACAATGTAACAATGGACTCCTTGGTTCTGTGAGCTACCCTGCTTTTTGCAGAGGTGTCTTTGGTTCCAACAAGGCCGCGCTGTGTCTCAGTGCACCCTGGCTTCCATGCACATCTGGAGTATCACAAAGGCTCCTTGTTTCCACGAGGTCTTGCTGTGTCACAATGGATCCTGTGCTCCATGAGGCCCTCCAAAGTCATCATGGAGCCTTGATTCCATGTGCTTCCATTGTGTCCCAGGGATCGCCTTGGTTCCATCAGTTTCCTTAGCGGCACAATGCTCTCCATGCTTCCATGATTGCCCACAATGTCACAATGCGCTCCATGCTTCCATGAGGCCCTGCTTTGCCACAATGGTCCCCTTGTGTCCATGAGGCCCCGCTGTGTCCCAATGGACGGATGGTTCCATGAGGTTCCGTGCTGTCCCCATGGTCTTCTTGAATCCGCAGTGTAACAATGGACCATTGCTTCCAGGAGGCCTCTCTGTGTCACAAGGGGCTCCTTGATTCCATGATTCCCCACGGTGTCACCATGGAGCCTTGTTTCTAGGAGGTTCTGTACTGTCACAATTGTCTCCTTGATGCCATGAGCCCCTGCAGTGTCACAATGGCTCCTTGCTTCCATGAGGAACACAAAAGCTTTGCATCAACACTGAGCAACAGCTGCTGAACACACCTGGGAGCATCTGCTTGCATCAAAAGAGGGCTTCAAGCTGAGAAAGGCACCAGCAGCTTCCATCTGCAAGAGAGAGACAGGCGAAGGACAGGGACAGAGATATCAGTGGAAGGACTGCGAGAATTCTGCTCCCAGAGATCATTCCTGCTCACAGTGTCCCTTGTAGAAAGGGGACATCACTCCAGGCAGCCTGGACTGAGTATGTGGGTTTGTTGTTTAGCAAACCGGCTCAGGCTTTTCCATTCTTTCCTTACAAACAGGAAAACTTCTCTGGGCCTGTGTGCAGGCAGAGCCCTGAGGAGAGCACTTGGCACATGGTGCCGTGGGCTGGGACCGCCAGCTGCAGAGCTCAAGGGAAGAAGCCCCGTTGTGCCACAATGGCTCCTTAGCTTCATGTGGATCACCTGTGTCACCATGGTCTCCTTGATTCCATGAGGCCCCACTGTGTCACAATGTCTCCTTGGCTTCATGTGCATCACCTGTGTCACCATGGTCTCCTTGATTCCATGAGGCCCCACTTTGTCACAATGGCTCCTTGCTTCCATGAGGTTCTGCAGTGTCACCATGCTCACCTTTGATCCACATTGTCATAATGGACAATTGCTTCCATGTGGCCCCACTGTGTCACAATAGCCCCTTGCTTCCATAGGTTTTCTAGAATGTAATGTATAATTTTCTACAATGTAACAATGGACTCCTTGGTTCTGTGAGCTACCCTGCTTTTTGCAGAGGTGTCTTTGGTTCCAACAAGGCCCTGCTGTGTCTCAGTGCACCCTGGCTTCCATGCGCATCTGGAGTATCACAAAGGCTCCTTGGTTCCACGAGGTCTTGCTGTGTCACAATGGATCCTGTGCTCCATGAGGCCCTCCAAAGTCATCATGGAGCCTTGATTCCATGTGCTTCCATTGCGTCCCAGGGATCGCCTTGGTTCCATCAGTTTCCTTAGTGGCACAATGCTCTCCATGCTTCCATGAGGCCCTGCTTTGCCACAATGGTCCCCTTGTGTCCATGAGGCCCCGCTGTGTCCCAGTGGACGGATGGTTCCATGAGGTTCCGTGCTGTCCCCATGGTCTTCTTGAATCCGCAGTGTAACAATGGACCATTGCTTCCAGGCGGCCTCTCTGTGTCACAAGGGGCTCCTTGATTCCATGATTCCCCACGGTGTCACCATGGAGCCTTGTTTCTAGGAGGTTCTGTACTGTCACAATTGTCTCCTTGATGCCATGAGCCCCTGCAGTGTCACAATGGCTCCTTGCTTCCATGAGGAACACAAAAGCTTTGCATCAACACTGAGCAACAGCTGCTGAACACACCTGGGAGCATCTGCTTGCATCAAAAGAGGGCTTCAAGCTGAGAAAGGCACCAGCAGCTTCCATCTGCAAGAGAGAGATAGGCGAAGGACAGGGACAGAGATATCAGTGGAAGGACTGCGAGAATTCTGCTCCCAGAGATCATTCCTGCTCACAGTGTCCCTTGTAGAAAGGGGACATCACTCCAGGCAGCCTGGACTGAGTATGTGGGTTTGTTGTTTAGCAAACCTGCTCAGGCTTTTCCATTCTTTCCTTACAAACAGGAAAACTTCTCTGGGCCTGTGTGCAGGCAGAGCCCTGAGGAGAGCAGTAGGCACATGGTGCCGTGGGCTGGGACCGCCAGCTGCAGAGCTCAAGGGAAGAAGCCCCGTTGTGTCACAATGGTCTCCTTAGCTTCATGTGGATCACCTGTGTCACAATAGTCTCCTTGATTCCATGAGGCCCCACTGTGTCACAATGGCTCCTTGGCTTCATGTGCATCACCTGTGTCACCATGGTCTCCTTGATTCCATGAGGCCCCACTGTGTCACAATGGCTCCTTGCTTCCATGAGGTTCCGCAGTGTCACCATGCTCACCTTTGATCCACATTGTCATAATGGACAATTGCTTCCATGTGGCCCCACTGTGTCACAATAGCCCCTTGCTTCCATAGGTTTTCTAGAATGTAACGTATAATTTTCTACAATGTAACAATGGACTCCTTGGTTCTGTGAGCTACCCTGCTTTTTGCAGAGGTGTCTTTGGTTCCAACAAGGCCCCGCTGTGTCTCAGTGCACCCTGGCTTCCATGCGCATCTGGAGTATCACAAAGGCTCCTTGGTTCCACGAGGTCTTGCTGTGTCACAATGGATCCTGTGCTCCATGAGGCCCTCCAAAGTCATCATGGAGCCTTGATTCCATGTGCTTCCATTGTGTCCCAGGGATCGCCTTGGTTCCATCAGTTTCCTTAGTGGCACAATGCTCTCCATGCTTCCATGATTGCCCACAATGTCACAATGCTCTCCATGCTTCCATGAGGCCCTGCTTTGCCACAATGGTCCCCTTGTGTCCATGAGGCCCCGCTGTGTCCCAATGGACGGATGGTTCCATGAGGTTCCGTGCTGTCCCCATGGTCTTCTTGAATCCGCAGTGTAACAATGGACCATTGCTTCCAGGCGGCCTCTCTGTGTCACAAGGGGCTCCTTGATTCCATGATTCCCCACGGTGTCACCATGGAGCCTTGTTTCTAGGAGGTTCTGTACTGTCACAATTGTCTCCTGGATCCCATGAGCCCCTGCAGTGTCACAATGGCTCCTTGCTTCCATGAGGAACACAAAAGCTTTGCATCAACACTGAGCAACAGCTGCTGAACACACCTGCGAGCATCTGCTTGCATCAAAAGAGGGCTTCAAGCTGAGAAAGGCAGCAGCAGCTTCCATCTGCAACAGAGAGACAGGCAAAGGACAGGGACAGAGATATCAGTGGAAGGACTGCGAGAATTCTGCTCCCAGAGATCATTCCTGCTCACAGTGTCCCTTGTAGAAAGGGGACATCATTCCAGGCAGCCTGGACTGAGCATGTAGGGTTTGTTGTTGAGCAAACCTGCTCAGGCTTTTCCATTCTTTCCTTACAAACAGGAAAACTTCTCTGGGCCTGTGTGCAGGCAGAGCCCTGAGGAGAGCACTTGGCACATGGTGCCGTGGGCTGGGACCGCCAGCTGCAGAGCTCAAGGGAAGAAGCCCCGTTGTGTCACAATGGCTCCTTAGCTTCATGTGGATCACCTGTGTCACAATAGTCTCCTTGATTCCATGAGGCCCCACTGTGTCACAATGTCTCCTTGGCTTCATGTGCATCACCTGTGTCACCATGGTCTACTTGATTCCATGAGGCCCCACTGGGTCACAATGGCTCCTTGGCTTCATGTGCATCACCTGTGTCACCATGGTCTCCTTGATTCCATGAGGCCCCACTGTGTCACAATGGCTCCTTGGCTTCATGTGCATCACCTGTGTCACCATGGTCTCCTTGATTCCATGAGGCCCCACTGTGTCACAATGGCTCCTTGGCTTCATGTGCATCACCTGTGTCACCATGGTCTCCTTGATTCCATGAGGCCCCACTGGGTCACAATGGCTCCTTGGCTTCATGTGCATCACCTGTGTCACCATGGTCTCCTTGATTCCATGAGGCCCCACTTTGTCACAATGGCTCCTTGCTTCCATGAGGTTCCGCAGTGTCACCATGCTCACCTTTGATCCACATTGTCATAATGGACAATTGCTTCCATGTGGCCCCACTGTGTCACAATAGCCCCTTGCTTCCATAGGTTTTCTAGAATGTAACGTATAATTTTCTACAATGTAACAATGGACTCCTTGGTTCTGTGAGCTACCCTGCTTTTTGCAGAGGTGTCTTTGGTTCCAACAAGGCCCCGCTGTGTCTCAGTGCACCCTGGCTTCCATGCGCATCTGGAGTATCACAAAGGCTCCTTGGTTCCACGAGGTCTTGCTGTGTCACAATGGATCCTGTGCTCCATGAGGCCCTCCAAAGTCATCATGGAGCCTTGATTCCATGTGCTTCCATTGCGTCCCAGGGATCGCCTTGGTTCCATCAGTTTCCTTAGTGGCACAATGCTCTCCATGCTTCCATGAGGCCCTGCTTTGCCACAATGGTCCCCTTGTGTCCATGAGGCCCCGCTGTGTCCCAGTGGACGGATGGTTCCATGAGGTTCCGTGCTGTCCCCATGGTCTTCTTGAATCCGCAGTGTAACAATGGACCATTGCTTCCAGGCGGCCTCTCTGTGTCACAAGGGGCTCCTTGATTCCATGATTCCCCACGGTGTCACCATGGAGCCTTGTTTCTAGGAGGTTCTGTACTGTCACAATTGTCTCCTTGATGCCATGAGCCCCTGCAGTGTCACAATGGCTCCTTGCTTCCATGAGGAACACAAAAGCTTTGCATCAACACTGAGCAACAGCTGCTGAACACACCTGCGAGCATCTGCTTGCATCAAAAGAGGGCTTCAAGCTGAGAAAGGCACCAGCAGCTTCCATCTGCAAGAGAGAGACAGGCGAAGGACAGGGACAGAGATATCAGTGGAAGGACTGCGAGAATTCTGCTCCCAGAGATCATTCCTGCTCACAGTGTCCCTTGTAGAAAGGGGACATCACTCCAGGCAGCCTGGACTGAGTATGTGGGTTTGTTGTTTAGCAAACCTGCTCAGGCTTTTCCATTCTTTCCTTACAAACAGGAAAACTTCTCTGGGCCTGTGTGCAGGCAGAGCCCTGAGGAGAGCAGTAGGCACATGGTGCCGTGGGCTGGGACCGCCAGCTGCAGAGCTCAAGGGAAGAAGCCCCGTTGTGTCACAATGGTCTCCTTAGCTTCATGTGCATCACCTGTGTCACAATAGTCTCCTTGATTCCATGAGGCCCCACTGTGTCACAATGGCTCCTTGGCTTCATGTGCATCACCTGTGTCACCATGGTCTCCTTGATTCCATGAGGCCCCACTGTGTCACAATGGCTCCTTGGCTTCATGTGCATCACCTGTGTCACCATGGTCTCCTTGATTCCATGAGGCCCCACTTTGTCACAATGGCTCCTTGCTTCCATGAGGTTCCGCAGTGTCACCATGCTCACCTTTGATCCACATTGTCATAATGGACAATTGCTTCCATGTGGCCCCACTGTGTCACAATAGCCCCTTGCTTCCATAGGTTTTCTAGAATGTAACGTATAATTTTCTACAATGTAACAATGGACTCCTTGGTTCTGTGAGCTACCCTGCTTTTTGCAGAGGTGTCTTTGGTTCCAACAAGGCCCCGCTGTGTCTCAGTGCACCCTGGCTTCCATGCGCATCTGGAGTATCACAAAGGCTCCTTGGTTCCACGAGGTCTTGCTGTGTCACAATGGATCCTGTGCTCCATGAGGCCCTCCAAAGTCATCATGGAGCCTTGATTCCATGTGCTTCCATTGTGTCCCAGGGATCGCCTTGGTTCCATCAGTTTCCTTAGTGGCACAATGCTCTCCATGCTTCCATGATTGCCCACAATGTCACAATGCTCTCCATGCTTCCATGAGGCCCTGCTTTGCCACAATGGTCCCCTTGTGTCCATGAGGCCCCGCTGTGTCCCAATGGACGGATGGTTCCATGAGGTTCCGTGCTGTCCCCATGGTCTTCTTGAATCCGCAGTGTAACAATGGACCATTGCTTCCAGGCGGCCTCTCTGTGTCACAAGGGGCTCCTTGATTCCATGATTCCCCACGGTGTCACCATGGAGCCTTGTTTCTAGGAGGTTCTGTACTGTCACAATTGTCTCCTGGATCCCATGAGCCCCTGCAGTGTCACAATGGCTCCTTGCTTCCATGAGGAACACAAAAGCTTTGCATCAACACTGAGCAACAGCTGCTGAACACACCTGGGAGCATCTGCTTGCATCAAAAGAGGGCTTCAAGCTGAGAAAGGCACCAGCAGCTTCCATCTGCAACAGAGAGACAGGCAAAGGACAGGGACAGAGATATCAGTGGAAGGACTGCGAGAATTCTGCTCCCAGAGATCATTCCTGCTCACAGTGTCCCTTGTAGAAAGGGGACATCACTCCAGGCAGCCTGGACTGAGTATGTGGGTTTGTTGTTTAGCAAACCTGCTCAGGCTTTTCCATTCTTTCCTTACAAACAGGAAAACTTCTCTGGGCCTGTGTGCAGGCAGAGCCCTGAGGAGAGCACTTGGCACATGGTGCCGTGGGCTGGGACCGCCAGCTGCAGAGCTCAAGGGAAGAAGCCCCGTTGTGTCACAATGGCTCCTTAGCTTCATGTGCATCACCTGTGTCACAATAGTCTCCTTGATTTCATGAGGCCCCACTGGGTCACAATGGCTCCTTGGCTTCATGTGCATCACCTGTGTCACCATGGTCTCCTTGATTCCATGAGGCCCCACTTTGTCACAATGGCTCCTTGCTTCCATGAGGTTCTGCAGTGTCACCATGCTCACCTTTGATCCACATTGTCATAATGGACAATTGCTTCCATGTGGCCCCACTGTGTCACAATAGCCCCTTGCTTCCATAGGTTTTCTAGAATGTAATGTATAATTTTCTACAATGTAACAATGGACTCCTTGGTTCTGTGAGCTACCCTGCTTTTTGCAGAGGTGTCTTTGGTTCCAACAAGGCCGCGCTGTGTCTCAGTGCACCCTGGCTTCCATGCACATCTGGAGTATCACAAAGGCTCCTTGTTTCCACGAGGTCTTGCTGTGTCACAATGGATCCTGTGCTCCATGAGGCCCTCCAAAGTCATCATGGAGCCTTGATTCCATGTGCTTCCATTGTGTCCCAGGGATCGCCTTGGTTCCATCAGTTTCCTTAGCGGCACAATGCTCTCCATGCTTCCATGATTGCCCACAATGTCACAATGCGCTCCATGCTTCCATGAGGCCCTGCTTTGCCACAATGGTCCCCTTGTGTCCATGAGGCCCCGCTGTGTCCCAATGGACGGATGGTTCCATGAGGTTCCGTGCTGTCCCCATGGTCTTCTTGAATCCGCAGTGTAACAATGGACCATTGCTTCCAGGAGGCCTCTCTGTGTCACAAGGGGCTCCTTGATTCCATGATTCCCCACGGTGTCACCATGGAGCCTTGTTTCTAGGAGGTTCTGTACTGTCACAATTGTCTCCTTGATGCCATGAGCCCCTGCAGTGTCACAATGGCTCCTTGCTTCCATGAGGAACACAAAAGCTTTGCATCAACACTGAGCAACAGCTGCTGAACACACCTGGGAGCATCTGCTTGCATCAAAAGAGGGCTTCAAGCTGAGAAAGGCACCAGCAGCTTCCATCTGCAAGAGAGAGACAGGCGAAGGACAGGGACAGAGATATCAGTGGAAGGACTGCGAGAATTCTGCTCCCAGAGATCATTCCTGCTCACAGTGTCCCTTGTAGAAAGGGGACATCACTCCAGGCAGCCTGGACTGAGCATGTGGGTTTGTTGTTTAGCAAACCGGCTCAGGCTTTTCCATTCTTTCCTTACAAACAGGAAAACTTCTCTGGGCCTGTGTGCAGGCAGAGCCCTGAGGAGAGCACTTGGCACATGGTGCCGTGGGCTGGGACCGCCAGCTGCAGAGCTCAAGGGAAGAAGCCCCGTTGTGCCACAATGGCTCCTTAGCTTCATGTGGATCACCTGTGTCACCATGGTCTCCTTGATTCCATGAGGCCCCACTGTGTCACAATGTCTCCTTGGCTTCATGTGCATCACCTGTGTCACCATGGTCTCCTTGATTCCATGAGGCCCCACTTTGTCACAATGGCTCCTTGCTTCCATGAGGTTCTGCAGTGTCACCATGCTCACCTTTGATCCACATTGTCATAATGGACAATTGCTTCCATGTGGCCCCACTGTGTCACAATAGCCCCTTGCTTCCATAGGTTTTCTAGAATGTAATGTATAATTTTCTACAATGTAACAATGGACTCCTTGGTTCTGTGAGCTACCCTGCTTTTTGCAGAGGTGTCTTTGGTTCCAACAAGGCCCTGCTGTGTCTCAGTGCACCCTGGCTTCCATGCGCATCTGGAGTATCACAAAGGCTCCTTGGTTCCACGAGGTCTTGCTGTGTCACAATGGATCCTGTGCTCCATGAGGCCCTCCAAAGTCATCATGGAGCCTTGATTCCATGTGCTTCCATTGCGTCCCAGGGATCGCCTTGGTTCCATCAGTTTCCTTAGTGGCACAATGCTCTCCATGCTTCCATGAGGCCCTGCTTTGCCACAATGGTCCCCTTGTGTCCATGAGGCCCCGCTGTGTCCCAGTGGACGGATGGTTCCATGAGGTTCCGTGCTGTCCCCATGGTCTTCTTGAATCCGCAGTGTAACAATGGACCATTGCTTCCAGGCGGCCTCTCTGTGTCACAAGGGGCTCCTTGATTCCATGATTCCCCACGGTGTCACCATGGAGCCTTGTTTCTAGGAGGTTCTGTACTGTCACAATTGTCTCCTTGATGCCATGAGCCCCTGCAGTGTCACAATGGCTCCTTGCTTCCATGAGGAACACAAAAGCTTTGCATCAACACTGAGCAACAGCTGCTGAACACACCTGGGAGCATCTGCTTGCATCAAAAGAGGGCTTCAAGCTGAGAAAGGCACCAGCAGCTTCCATCTGCAAGAGAGAGATAGGCGAAGGACAGGGACAGAGATATCAGTGGAAGGACTGCGAGAATTCTGCTCCCAGAGATCATTCCTGCTCACAGTGTCCCTTGTAGAAAGGGGACATCACTCCAGGCAGCCTGGACTGAGTATGTGGGTTTGTTGTTTAGCAAACCTGCTCAGGCTTTTCCATTCTTTCCTTACAAACAGGAAAACTTCTCTGGGCCTGTGTGCAGGCAGAGCCCTGAGGAGAGCAGTAGGCACATGGTGCCGTGGGCTGGGACCGCCAGCTGCAGAGCTCAAGGGAAGAAGCCCCGTTGTGTCACAATGGTCTCCTTAGCTTCATGTGGATCACCTGTGTCACAATAGTCTCCTTGATTCCATGAGGCCCCACTGTGTCACAATGGCTCCTTGGCTTCATGTGCATCACCTGTGTCACCATGGTCTCCTTGATTCCATGAGGCCCCACTGTGTCACAATGGCTCCTTGCTTCCATGAGGTTCCGCAGTGTCACCATGCTCACCTTTGATCCACATTGTCATAATGGACAATTGCTTCCATGTGGCCCCACTGTGTCACAATAGCCCCTTGCTTCCATAGGTTTTCTAGAATGTAACGTATAATTTTCTACAATGTAACAATGGACTCCTTGGTTCTGTGAGCTACCCTGCTTTTTGCAGAGGTGTCTTTGGTTCCAACAAGGCCCCGCTGTGTCTCAGTGCACCCTGGCTTCCATGCGCATCTGGAGTATCACAAAGGCTCCTTGGTTCCACGAGGTCTTGCTGTGTCACAATGGATCCTGTGCTCCATGAGGCCCTCCAAAGTCATCATGGAGCCTTGATTCCATGTGCTTCCATTGTGTCCCAGGGATCGCCTTGGTTCCATCAGTTTCCTTAGTGGCACAATGCTCTCCATGCTTCCATGATTGCCCACAATGTCACAATGCTCTCCATGCTTCCATGAGGCCCTGCTTTGCCACAATGGTCCCCTTGTGTCCATGAGGCCCCGCTGTGTCCCAATGGACGGATGGTTCCATGAGGTTCCGTGCTGTCCCCATGGTCTTCTTGAATCCGCAGTGTAACAATGGACCATTGCTTCCAGGCGGCCTCTCTGTGTCACAAGGGGCTCCTTGATTCCATGATTCCCCACGGTGTCACCATGGAGCCTTGTTTCTAGGAGGTTCTGTACTGTCACAATTGTCTCCTGGATCCCATGAGCCCCTGCAGTGTCACAATGGCTCCTTGCTTCCATGAGGAACACAAAAGCTTTGCATCAACACTGAGCAACAGCTGCTGAACACACCTGGGAGCATCTGCTTGCATCAAAAGAGGGCTTCAAGCTGAGAAAGGCAGCAGCAGCTTCCATCTGCAACAGAGAGACAGGCAAAGGACAGGGACAGAGATATCAGTGGAAGGACTGCGAGAATTCTGCTCCCAGAGATCATTCCTGCTCACAGTGTCCCTTGTAGAAAGGGGACATCATTCCAGGCAGCCTGGACTGAGCATGTAGGGTTTGTTGTTGAGCAAACCTGCTCAGGCTTTTCCATTCTTTCCTTACAAACAGGAAAACTTCTCTGGGCCTGTGTGCAGGCAGAGCCCTGAGGAGAGCACTTGGCACATGGTGCCGTGGGCTGGGACCGCCAGCTGCAGAGCTCAAGGGAAGAAGCCCCGTTGTGTCACAATGGCTCCTTAGCTTCATGTGGATCACCTGTGTCACAATAGTCTCCTTGATTCCATGAGGCCCCACTGTGTCACAATGTCTCCTTGGCTTCATGTGCATCACCTGTGTCACCATGGTCTACTTGATTCCATGAGGCCCCACTGGGTCACAATGGCTCCTTGGCTTCATGTGCATCACCTGTGTCACCATGGTCTCCTTGATTCCATGAGGCCCCACTGTGTCACAATGGCTCCTTGGCTTCATGTGCATCACCTGTGTCACCATGGTCTCCTTGATTCCATGAGGCCCCACTGTGTCACAATGGCTCCTTGGCTTCATGTGCATCACCTGTGTCACCATGGTCTCCTTGATTCCATGAGGCCCCACTGGGTCACAATGGCTCCTTGGCTTCATGTGCATCACCTGTGTCACCATGGTCTCCTTGATTCCATGAGGCCCCACTTTGTCACAATGGCTCCTTGCTTCCATGAGGTTCCGCAGTGTCACCATGCTCACCTTTGATCCACATTGTCATAATGGACAATTGCTTCCATGTGGCCCCACTGTGTCACAATAGCCCCTTGCTTCCATAGGTTTTCTAGAATGTAACGTATAATTTTCTACAATGTAACAATGGACTCCTTGGTTCTGTGAGCTACCCTGCTTTTTGCAGAGGTGTCTTTGGTTCCAACAAGGCCCCGCTGTGTCTCAGTGCACCCTGGCTTCCATGCGCATCTGGAGTATCACAAAGGCTCCTTGGTTCCACGAGGTCTTGCTGTGTCACAATGGATCCTGTGCTCCATGAGGCCCTCCAAAGTCATCATGGAGCCTTGATTCCATGTGCTTCCATTGCGTCCCAGGGATCGCCTTGGTTCCATCAGTTTCCTTAGTGGCACAATGCTCTCCATGCTTCCATGAGGCCCTGCTTTGCCACAATGGTCCCCTTGTGTCCATGAGGCCCCGCTGTGTCCCAGTGGACGGATGGTTCCATGAGGTTCCGTGCTGTCCCCATGGTCTTCTTGAATCCGCAGTGTAACAATGGACCATTGCTTCCAGGCGGCCTCTCTGTGTCACAAGGGGCTCCTTGATTCCATGATTCCCCACGGTGTCACCATGGAGCCTTGTTTCTAGGAGGTTCTGTACTGTCACAATTGTCTCCTTGATGCCATGAGCCCCTGCAGTGTCACAATGGCTCCTTGCTTCCATGAGGAACACAAAAGCTTTGCATCAACACTGAGCAACAGCTGCTGAACACACCTGCGAGCATCTGCTTGCATCAAAAGAGGGCTTCAAGCTGAGAAAGGCACCAGCAGCTTCCATCTGCAAGAGAGAGACAGGCGAAGGACAGGGACAGAGATATCAGTGGAAGGACTGCGAGAATTCTGCTCCCAGAGATCATTCCTGCTCACAGTGTCCCTTGTAGAAAGGGGACATCACTCCAGGCAGCCTGGACTGAGTATGTGGGTTTGTTGTTTAGCAAACCTGCTCAGGCTTTTCCATTCTTTCCTTACAAACAGGAAAACTTCTCTGGGCCTGTGTGCAGGCAGAGCCCTGAGGAGAGCAGTAGGCACATGGTGCCGTGGGCTGGGACCGCCAGCTGCAGAGCTCAAGGGAAGAAGCCCCGTTGTGTCACAATGGCTCCTTAGCTTCACGTGCATCACCTGTGTCACAATGGTCTCCTTGATTCCATGAGGCCCCACTGGGTCACAATGGCTCCTTGGCTTCATGTGCATCACCTGTGTCACCATGGTCTCCTTGATTCCATGAGGCCCCACTTTGTCACAATGGCTCCTTGCTTCCATGAGGTTCCGCAGTGTCACCATGCTCACCTTTGATCCACATTGTCATAATGGACAATTGCTTCCATGTGGCCCCACTGTGTCACAATAGCCCCTTGCTTCCATAGGTTTTCTAGAATGTAATGTATAATTTTCTACAATGTAACAATGGACTCCTTGGTTCTGTGAGCTACCCTGCTTTTTGCAGAGGTGTCTTTGGTTCCAACAAGGCCGCGCTGTGTCTCAGTGCACCCTGGCTTCCATGCGCATCTGGAGTATCACAAAGGCTCCTTGGTTCCACGAGGTCTTGCTGTGTCACAATGGATCCTGTGCTCCATGAGGCCCTCCAAAGTCATCATGGAGCCTTGATTCCATGTGCTTCCATTGCGTCCCAGGGATCGCCTTGGTTCCATCAGTTTCCTTAGTGGCACAATGCTCTCCATGCTTCCATGATTGCCCACAATGTCACAATGCTCTCCATGCTTCCATGAGGCCCTGCTTTGCCACAATGGTCCCCTTGTGTCCATGAGGCCCCGCTGTGTCCCAGTGGACGGATGGTTCCATGAGGTTCCGTGCTGTCCCCATGGTCTTCTTGAATCCGCAGTGTAACAATGGACCATTGCTTCCAGGCGGCCTCTCTGTGTCACAAGGGGCTCCTTGATTCCATGATTCCCCACGGTGTCACCATGGAGCCTTGTTTCTAGGAGGTTCTGTACTGTCACAATTGTCTCCTTGATGCCATGAGCCCCTGCAGTGTCACAATGGCTCCTTGCTTCCATGAGGAACACAAAAGCTTTGCATCAACACTGAGCAACAGCTGCTGAACACACCTGCGAGCATCTGCTTGCATCAAAAGAGGGCTTCAAGCTGAGAAAGGCACCAGCAGCTTCCATCTGCAAGAGAGAGATAGGCGAAGGACAGGGACAGAGATATCAGTGGAAGGACTGCGAGAATTCTGCTCCCAGAGATCATTCCTGCTCACAGTGTCCCTTGTAGAAAGGGGACATCACTCCAGGCAGCCTGGACTGAGTATGTGGGTTTGTTGTTTAGCAAACCTGCTCAGGCTTTTCCATTCTTTCCTTACAAACAGGAAAACTTCTCTGGGCCTGTGTGCAGGCAGAGCCCTGAGGAGAGCAGTAGGCACATGGTGCCGTGGGCTGGGACCGCCAGCTGCAGAGCTCAAGGGAAGAAGCCCCGTTGTGTCACAATGGTCTCCTTAGCTTCATGTGGATCACCTGTGTCACAATAGTCTCCTTGATTCCATGAGGCCCCACTGTGTCACAATGGCTCCTTGGCTTCATGTGCATCACCTGTGTCACCATGGTCTCCTTGATTCCATGAGGCCCCACTGTGTCACAATGGCTCCTTGGCTTCATGTGCATCACCTGTGTCACCATGGTCTCCTTGATTCCATGAGGCCCCACTTTGTCACAATGGCTCCTTGCTTCCATGAGGTTCCGCAGTGTCACCATGCTCACCTTTGATCCACATTGTCATAATGGACAATTGCTTCCATGTGGCCCCACTGTGTCACAATAGCCCCTTGCTTCCATAGGTTTTCTAGAATGTAACGTATAATTTTCTACAATGTAACAATGGACTCCTTGGTTCTGTGAGCTACCCTGCTTTTTGCAGAGGTGTCTTTGGTTCCAACAAGGCCCCGCTGTGTCTCAGTGCACCCTGGCTTCCATGCGCATCTGGAGTATCACAAAGGCTCCTTGGTTCCACGAGGTCTTGCTGTGTCACAATGGATCCTGTGCTCCATGAGGCCCTCCAAAGTCATCATGGAGCCTTGATTCCATGTGCTTCCATTGCGTCCCAGGGATCGCCTTGGTTCCATCAGTTTCCTTAGTGGCACAATGCTCTCCATGCTTCCATGAGGCCCTGCTTTGCCACAATGGTCCCCTTGTGTCCATGAGGCCCCGCTGTGTCCCAGTGGACGGATGGTTCCATGAGGTTCCGTGCTGTCCCCATGGTCTTCTTGAATCCGCAGTGTAACAATGGACCATTGCTTCCAGGCGGCCTCTCTGTGTCACAAGGGGCTCCTTGATTCCATGATTCCCCACGGTGTCACCATGGAGCCTTGTTTCTAGGAGGTTCTGTACTGTCACAATTGTCTCCTTGATGCCATGAGCCCCTGCAGTGTCACAATGGCTCCTTGCTTCCATGAGGAACACAAAAGCTTTGCATCAACACTGAGCAACAGCTGCTGAACACACCTGCGAGCATCTGCTTGCATCAAAAGAGGGCTTCAAGCTGAGAAAGGCACCAGCAGCTTCCATCTGCAAGAGAGAGATAGGCGAAGGACAGGGACAGAGATATCAGTGGAAGGACTGCGAGAATTCTGCTCCCAGAGATCATTCCTGCTCACAGTGTCCCTTGTAGAAAGGGGACATCACTCCAGGCAGCCTGGACTGAGTATGTGGGTTTGTTGTTTAGCAAACCTGCTCAGGCTTTTCCATTCTTTCCTTACAAACAGGAAAACTTCTCTGGGCCTGTGTGCAGGCAGAGCCCTGAGGAGAGCAGTAGGCACATGGTGCCGTGGGCTGGGACCGCCAGCTGCAGAGCTCAAGGGAAGAAGCCCCGTTGTGTCACAATGGTCTCCTTAGCTTCATGTGGATCACCTGTGTCACAATAGTCTCCTTGATTCCATGAGGCCCCACTGTGTCACAATGGCTCCTTGGCTTCATGTGCATCACCTGTGTCACCATGGTCTCCTTGATTCCATGAGGCCCCACTGTGTCACAATGGCTCCTTGGCTTCATGTGCATCACCTGTGTCACCATGGTCTCCTTGATTCCATGAGGCCCCACTTTGTCACAATGGCTCCTTGCTTCCATGAGGTTCCGCAGTGTCACCATGCTCACCTTTGATCCACATTGTCATAATGGACAATTGCTTCCATGTGGCCCCACTGTGTCACAATAGCCCCTTGCTTCCATAGGTTTTCTAGAATGTAACGTATAATTTTCTACAATGTAACAATGGACTCCTTGGTTCTGTGAGCTACCCTGCTTTTTGCAGAGGTGTCTTTGGTTCCAACAAGGCCCCGCTGTGTCTCAGTGCACCCTGGCTTCCATGCGCATCTGGAGTATCACAAAGGCTCCTTGGTTCCACGAGGTCTTGCTGTGTCACAATGGATCCTGTGCTCCATGAGGCCCTCCAAAGTCATCATGGAGCCTTGATTCCATGTGCTTCCATTGTGTCCCAGGGATCGCCTTGGTTCCATCAGTTTCCTTAGTGGCACAATGCTCTCCATGCTTCCATGATTGCCCACAATGTCACAATGCTCTCCATGCTTCCATGAGGCCCTGCTTTGCCACAATGGTCCCCTTGTGTCCATGAGGCCCCGCTGTGTCCCAATGGACGGATGGTTCCATGAGGTTCCGTGCTGTCCCCATGGTCTTCTTGAATCCGCAGTGTAACAATGGACCATTGCTTCCAGGCGGCCTCTCTGTGTCACAAGGGGCTCCTTGATTCCATGATTCCCCACGGTGTCACCATGGAGCCTTGTTTCTAGGAGGTTCTGTACTGTCACAATTGTCTCCTGGATCCCATGAGCCCCTGCAGTGTCACAATGGCTCCTTGCTTCCATGAGGAACACAAAAGCTTTGCATCAACACTGAGCAACAGCTGCTGAACACACCTGGGAGCATCTGCTTGCATCAAAAGAGGGCTTCAAGCTGAGAAAGGCACCAGCAGCTTCCATCTGCAACAGAGAGACAGGCAAAGGACAGGGACAGAGATATCAGTGGAAGGACTGCGAGAATTCTGCTCCCAGAGATCATTCCTGCTCACAGTGTCCCTTGTAGAAAGGGGACATCACTCCAGGCAGCCTGGACTGAGTATGTGGGTTTGTTGTTTAGCAAACCTGCTCAGGCTTTTCCATTCTTTCCTTACAAACAGGAAAACTTCTCTGGGCCTGTGTGCAGGCAGAGCCCTGAGGAGAGCAGTAGGCACATGGTGCCGTGGGCTGGGACCGCCAGCTGCAGAGCTCAAGGGAAGAAGCCCCGTTGTGTCACAATGGCTCCTTGGCTTCATGTGCATCACCTGTGTCACCATGGTCTCCTTGATTCCATGAGGCCCCACTTTGTCACAATGGCTCCTTGCTTCCATGAGGTTCCGCAGTGTCACCATGCTCACCTTTGATCCACATTGTCATAATGGACAATTGCTTCCATGTGGCCCCACTGTGTCACAATAGCCCCTTGCTTCCATAGGTTTTCTAGAATGTAATGTATAATTTTCTACAATGTAACAATGGACTCCTTGGTTCTGTGAGCTACTCTGCTTTTTGCAGAGGTGTCTTTGGTTCCAACAAGGCCCCGCTGTGTCTCAGTGCACCCTGGCTTCCATGCGCATCTGGAGTATCACAAAGGCTCCTTGGTTCCACGAGGTCTTGCTGTGTCACAATGGATCCTGTGCTCCATGAGGCCCTCCAAAGTCATCATGGAGCCTTGATTCCATGTGCTTCCATTGCGTCCCAGGGATCGCCTTGGTTCCATCAGTTTCCTTAGTGGCACAATGCTCTCCATGCTTCCATGATTGCCCACAATGTCACAATGCTCTCCATGCTTCCATGAGGCCCTGCTTTGCCACAATGGTCCCCTTGTGTCCATGAGGCCCCGCTGTGTCCCAGTGGACGGATGGTTCCATGAGGTTCCGTGCTGTCCCCATGGTCTTCTTGAATCCGCAGTGTAACAATGGACCATTGCTTCCAGGCGGCCTCTCTGTGTCACAAGGGGCTCCTTGATTCCATGATTCCCCACGGTGTCACCATGGAGCCTTGTTTCTAGGAGGTTCTGTACTGTCACAATTGTCTCCTTGATGCCATGAGCCCCTGCAGTGTCACAATGGCTCCTTGCTTCCATGAGGAACACAAAAGCTTTGCATCAACACTGAGCAACAGCTGCTGAACACACCTGGGAGCATCTGCTTGCATCAAAAGAGGGCTTCAAGCTGAGAAAGGCACCAGCAGCTTCCATCTGCAAGAGAGAGATAGGCGAAGGACAGGGACAGAGATATCAGTGGAAGGACTGCGAGAATTCTGCTCCCAGAGATCATTCCTGCTCACAGTGTCCCTTGTAGAAAGGGGACATCACTCCAGGCAGCCTGGACTGAGTATGTGGGTTTGTTGTTTAGCAAACCTGCTCAGGCTTTTCCATTCTTTCCTTACAAACAGGAAAACTTCTCTGGGCCTGTGTGCAGGCAGAGCCCTGAGGAGAGCAGTAGGCACATGGTGCCGTGGGCTGGGACCGCCAGCTGCAGAGCTCAAGGGAAGAAGCCCCGTTGTGTCACAATGGTCTCCTTAGCTTCATGTGCATCACCTGTGTCACAATAGTCTCCTTGATTCCATGAGGCCCCACTGTGTCACAATGGCTCCTTGGCTTCATGTGCATCACCTGTGTCACCATGGTCTCCTTGATTCCATGAGGCCCCACTGTGTCACAATGGCTCCTTGGCTTCATGTGCATCACCTGTGTCACCATGGTCTCCTTGATTCCATGAGGCCCCACTTTGTCACAATGGCTCCTTGCTTCCATGAGGTTCCGCAGTGTCACCATGCTCACCTTTGATCCACATTGTCATAATGGACAATTGCTTCCATGTGGCCCCACTGTGTCACAATAGCCCCTTGCTTCCATAGGTTTTCTAGAATGTAACGTATAATTTTCTACAACGTAACAATGGACTCCTTGGTTCTGTGAGCTACCCTGCTTTTTGCAGAGGTGTCTTTGGTTCCAACAAGGCCCCGCTGTGTCTCAGTGCACCCTGGCTTCCATGCGCATCTGGAGTATCACAAAGGCTCCTTGGTTCCACGAGGTCTTGCTGTGTCACAATGGATGCTGTGCTCCATGAGGCCCTCCAAAGTCATCATGGAGCCTTGATTCCATGTGCTTCCATTGCGTCCCAGGGATCGCCTTGGTTCCATCAGTTTCCTTAGTGGCACAATGCTCTCCATGCTTCCATGAGGCCCTGCTTTGCCACAATGGTCCCCTTGTGTCCATGAGGCCCCGCTGTGTCCCAGTGGACGGATGGTTCCATGAGGTTCCGTGCTGTCCCCATGGTCTTCTTGAATCCGCAGTGTAACAATGGACCATTGCTTCCAGGCGGCCTCTCTGTGTCACAAGGGGCTCCTTGATTCCATGATTCCCCACGGTGTCACCATGGAGCCTTGTTTCTAGGAGGTTCTGTACTGTCACAATTGTCTCCTTGATGCCATGAGCCCCTGCAGTGTCACAATGGCTCCTTGCTTCCATGAGGAACACAAAAGCTTTGCATCAACACTGAGCAACAGCTGCTGAACACACCTGCGAGCATCTGCTTGCATCAAAAGAGGGCTTCAAGCTGAGAAAGGCACCAGCAGCTTCCATCTGCAAGAGAGAGATAGGCGAAGGACAGGGACAGAGATATCAGTGGAAGGACTGCGAGAATTCTGCTCCCAGAGATCATTCCTGCTCACAGTGTCCCTTGTAGAAAGGGGACATCACTCCAGGCAGCCTGGACTGAGTATGTGGGTTTGTTGTTTAGCAAACCTGCTCAGGCTTTTCCATTCTTTCCTTACAAACAGGAAAACTTCTCTGGGCCTGTGTGCAGGCAGAGCCCTGAGGAGAGCACTTGGCACATGGTGCCGTGGGCTGGGACCGCCAGCTGCAGAGCTCAAGGGAAGAAGCCCCGTTGTGTCACAATGGCTCCTTAGCTTCATGTGCATCACCTGTGTCACAATAGTCTCCTTGATTTCATGAGGCCCCACTGGGTCACAATGGCTCCTTGGCTTCATGTGCATCACCTGTGTCACCATGGTCTCCTTGATTCCATGAGGCCCCACTTTGTCACAATGGCTCCTTGCTTCCATGAGGTTCTGCAGTGTCACCATGCTCACCTTTGATCCACATTGTCATAATGGACAATTGCTTCCATGTGGCCCCACTGTGTCACAATAGCCCCTTGCTTCCATAGGTTTTCTAGAATGTAATGTATAATTTTCTACAATGTAACAATGGACTCCTTGGTTCTGTGAGCTACCCTGCTTTTTGCAGAGGTGTCTTTGGTTCCAACAAGGCCGCGCTGTGTCTCAGTGCACCCTGGCTTCCATGCACATCTGGAGTATCACAAAGGCTCCTTGTTTCCACGAGGTCTTGCTGTGTCACAATGGATCCTGTGCTCCATGAGGCCCTCCAAAGTCATCATGGAGCCTTGATTCCATGTGCTTCCATTGTGTCCCAGGGATCGCCTTGGTTCCATCAGTTTCCTTAGCGGCACAATGCTCTCCATGCTTCCATGATTGCCCACAATGTCACAATGCGCTCCATGCTTCCATGAGGCCCTGCTTTGCCACAATGGTCCCCTTGTGTCCATGAGGCCCCGCTGTGTCCCAATGGACGGATGGTTCCATGAGGTTCCGTGCTGTCCCCATGGTCTTCTTGAATCCGCAGTGTAACAATGGACCATTGCTTCCAGGAGGCCTCTCTGTGTCACAAGGGGCTCCTTGATTCCATGATTCCCCACGGTGTCACCATGGAGCCTTGTTTCTAGGAGGTTCTGTACTGTCACAATTGTCTCCTTGATGCCATGAGCCCCTGCAGTGTCACAATGGCTCCTTGCTTCCATGAGGAACACAAAAGCTTTGCATCAACACTGAGCAACAGCTGCTGAACACACCTGCGAGCATCTGCTTGCATCAAAAGAGGGCTTCAAGCTGAGAAAGGCACCAGCAGCTTCCATCTGCAAGAGAGAGACAGGCGAAGGACAGGGACAGAGATATCAGTGGAAGGACTGCGAGAATTCTGCTCCCAGAGATCATTCCTGCTCACAGTGTCCCTTGTAGAAAGGGGACATCACTCCAGGCAGCCTGGACTGAGTATGTGGGTTTGTTGTTTAGCAAACCGGCTCAGGCTTTTCCATTCTTTCCTTACAAACAGGAAAACTTCTCTGGGCCTGTGTGCAGGCAGAGCCCTGAGGAGAGCAGTAGGCACATGGTGCCGTGGGCTGGGACCGCCAGCTGCAGAGCTCAAGGGAAGAAGCCCCGTTGTGTCACAATGGCTCCTTAGCTTCATGTGCATCACCTGTGTCACAATGGTCTCCTTGATTCCATGAGGCCCCACTGTGTCACAATGGCTCCTTGGCTTCATGTGCATCACCTGTGTCACCATGGTCTCCTTGATTCCATGAGGCCCCACTGGGTCACAATGGCTCCTTGGCTTCATGTGCATCACCTGTGTCACCATGGTCTCCTTGATTCCATGAGGCCCCACTTTGTCACAATGGCTCCTTGCTTCCATGAGGTTCCGCAGTGTCACCATGCTCACCTTTGATCCACATTGTCATAATGGACAATTGCTTCCATGTGGCCCCACTGTGTCACAATAGCCCCTTGCTTCCATAGGTTTTCTAGAATGTAACGTATAATTTTCTACAATGTAACAATGGACTCCTTGGTTCTGTGAGCTACCCTGCTTTTTGCAGAGGTGTCTTTGGTTCCAACAAGGCCCCGCTGTGTCTCAGTGCACCCTGGCTTCCATGCGCATCTGGAGTATCACAAAGGCTCCTTGGTTCCACGAGGTCTTGCTGTGTCACAATGGATCCTGTGCTCCATGAGGCCCTCCAAAGTCATCATGGAGCCTTGATTCCATGTGCTTCCATTGTGTCCCAGGGATCGCCTTGGTTCCATCAGTTTCCTTAGTGGCACAATGCTCTCCATGCTTCCATGATTGCCCACAATGTCACAATGCTCTCCATGCTTCCATGAGGCCCTGCTTTGCCACAATGGTCCCCTTGTGTCCATGAGGCCCCGCTGTGTCCCAATGGACGGATGGTTCCATGAGGTTCCGTGCTGTCCCCATGGTCTTCTTGAATCCGCAGTGTAACAATGGACCATTGCTTCCAGGCGGCCTCTCTGTGTCACAAGGGGCTCCTTGATTCCATGATTCCCCACGGTGTCACCATGGAGCCTTGTTTCTAGGAGGTTCTGTACTGTCACAATTGTCTCCTTGATGCCATGAGCCCCTGCAGTGTCACAATGGCTCCTTGCTTCCATGAGGAACACAAAAGCTTTGCATCAACACTGAGCAACAGCTGCTGAACACACCTGGGAGCATCTGCTTGCATCAAAAGAGGGCTTCAAGCTGAGAAAGGCACCAGCAGCTTCCATCTGCAAGAGAGAGATAGGCGAAGGACAGGGACAGAGATATCAGTGGAAGGACTGCGAGAATTCTGCTCCCAGAGATCATTCCTGCTCACAGTGTCCCTTGTAGAAAGGGGACATCACTCCAGGCAGCCTGGACTGAGTATGTGGGTTTGTTGTTTAGCAAACCTGCTCAGGCTTTTCCATTCTTTCCTTACAAACAGGAAAACTTCTCTGGGCCTGTGTGCAGGCAGAGCCCTGAGGAGAGCAGTAGGCACATGGTGCCGTGGGCTGGGACCGCCAGCTGCAGAGCTCAAGGGAAGAAGCCCCGTTGTGTCACAATGGTCTCCTTAGCTTCATGTGGATCACCTGTGTCACAATAGTCTCCTTGATTCCATGAGGCCCCACTGTGTCACAATGGCTCCTTGGCTTCATGTGCATCACCTGTGTCACCATGGTCTCCTTGATTCCATGAGGCCCCACTGTGTCACAATGGCTCCTTGGCTTCATGTGCATCACCTGTGTCACCATGGTCTCCTTGATTCCATGAGGCCCCACTTTGTCACAATGGCTCCTTGCTTCCATGAGGTTCCGCAGTGTCACCATGCTCACCTTTGATCCACATTGTCATAATGGACAATTGCTTCCATGTGGCCCCACTGTGTCACAATAGCCCCTTGCTTCCATAGGTTTTCTAGAATGTAACGTATAATTTTCTACAATGTAACAATGGACTCCTTGGTTCTGTGAGCTACCCTGCTTTTTGCAGAGGTGTCTTTGGTTCCAACAAGGCCCCGCTGTGTCTCAGTGCACCCTGGCTTCCATGCGCATCTGGAGTATCACAAAGGCTCCTTGGTTCCACGAGGTCTTGCTGTGTCACAATGGATCCTGTGCTCCATGAGGCCCTCCAAAGTCATCATGGAGCCTTGATTCCATGTGCTTCCATTGTGTCCCAGGGATCGCCTTGGTTCCATCAGTTTCCTTAGTGGCACAATGCTCTCCATGCTTCCATGATTGCCCACAATGTCACAATGCTCTCCATGCTTCCATGAGGCCCTGCTTTGCCACAATGGTCCCCTTGTGTCCATGAGGCCCCGCTGTGTCCCAATGGACGGATGGTTCCATGAGGTTCCGTGCTGTCCCCATGGTCTTCTTGAATCCGCAGTGTAACAATGGACCATTGCTTCCAGGCGGCCTCTCTGTGTCACAAGGGGCTCCTTGATTCCATGATTCCCCACGGTGTCACCATGGAGCCTTGTTTCTAGGAGGTTCTGTACTGTCACAATTGTCTCCTGGATCCCATGAGCCCCTGCAGTGTCACAATGGCTCCTTGCTTCCATGAGGAACACAAAAGCTTTGCATCAACACTGAGCAACAGCTGCTGAACACACCTGGGAGCATCTGCTTGCATCAAAAGAGGGCTTCAAGCTGAGAAAGGCACCAGCAGCTTCCATCTGCAAGAGAGAGACAGGCAAAGGACAGGGACAGAGATATCAGTGGAAGGACTGCGAGAATTCTGCTCCCAGAGATCATTCCTGCTCACAGTGTCCCTTGTAGAAAGGGGACATCATTCCAGGCAGCCTGGACTGAGCATGTAGGGTTTGTTGTTGAGGAAACCTGCTCAGGCTTTTCCATTCTTTCCTTACAAACAGGAAAACTTCTCTGGGCCTGTGTGCAGGCAGAGCCCTGAGGAGAGCAGTAGGCACATGGTGCCGTGGGCTGGGACCGCCAGCTGCAGAGCTCAAGGGAAGAAGCCCCGTTGTGTCACAATGGCTCCTTAGCTTCATGTGGATCACCTGTGTCACAATGGTCTCCTTGATTCCATGAGGCCCCACTGTGTCACAATGGCTCCTTGGCTTCATGTGCATCACCTGTGTCACCATGGTCTCCTTGATTCCATGAGGCCCCACTGTGTCACAATGGCTCCTTGGCTTCATGTGCATCACCTGTGTCACCATGGTCTCCTTGATTCCATGAGGCCCCACTTTGTCACAATGGCTCCTTGCTTCCATGAGGTTCCGCAGTGTCACCATGCTCACCTTTGATCCACATTGTCATAATGGACAATTGCTTCCATGTGGCCCCACTGTGTCACAATAGCCCCTTGCTTCCATAGGTTTTCTAGAATGTAATGTATAATTTTCTACAATGTAACAATGGACTCC
The DNA here is from genome assembly GCF_020740725.1 of Corvus hawaiiensis. Taxonomy (NCBI): domain Eukaryota; kingdom Metazoa; phylum Chordata; class Aves; order Passeriformes; family Corvidae; genus Corvus; species Corvus hawaiiensis. The sequence goes on along the minus strand of NC_063232.1, from coordinate 11,714,777 downwards.
TTGGTTCTGTGAGCTACCCTGCTTTTTGCAGAGGTGTCTTTGGTTCCAACAAGGCCGCGCTGTGTCTCAGTGCACCCTGGCTTCCATGCGCATCTGGAGTATCACAAAGGCTCCTTGGTTCCACGAGGTCTTGCTGTGTCACAATGGATCCTGTGCTCCATGAGGCCCTCCAAAGTCATCATGGAGCCTTGATTCCATGTGCTTCCATTGTGTCCCAGGGATCGCCTTGGTTCCATCAGTTTCCTTAGTGGCACAATGCTCTCCATGCTTCCATGATTGCCCACAATGTCACAATGCTCTCCATGCTTCCATGAGGCCCTGCTTTGCCACAATGGTCCCCTTGTGTCCATGAGGTCCCGCTGTGTCCCAATGGACGGATGGTTCCATGAGGTTCCGTGCTGTCCCCATGGTCTTCTTGAATCCGCAGTGTAACAATGGACCATTGCTTCCAGGCGGCCTCTCTGTGTCACAAGGGGCTCCTTGATTCCATGATTCCCCACGGTGTCACCATGGAGCCTTGTTTCTAGGAGGTTCTGTACTGTCACAATTGTCTCCTGGATCCCATGAGCCCCTGCAGTGTCACAATGGCTCCTTGCTTCCATGAGGAACACAAAAGCTTTGCATCAACACTGAGCAACAGCTGCTGAACACACCTGCGAGCATCTGCTTGCATCAAAAGAGGGCTTCAAGCTGAGAAAGGCACCAGCAGCTTCCATCTGCAACAGAGAGACAGGCAAAGGACAGGGACAGAGATATCAGTGGAAGGACTGCGAGAATTCTGCTCCCAGAGATCATTCCTGCTCACAGTGTCCCTTCTAGAAAGGGGACATCATTCCAGGCAGCCTGGACTGAGCATGTAGGGTTTGCAGTTGAGGAAACCTGCTCAGGCTTTTCCATTCTTTCCTTACAAACAGGAAAACTTCTCTGGGCCTGTGTGCAGGCAGAGCCCTGAGGAGAGCACTTGGCACATGGTGCCGTGGGCTGGGACCGCCAGCTGCAGAGCTCAAGGGAAGAAGCCCCGTTGTGTCACAATGGCTCCTTAGCTTCATGTGGATCACCTGTGTCACAATAGTCTCCTTGATTTCATGAGGCCCCACTGGGTCACAATGGCTCCTTGGCTTCATGTGCATCACCTGTGTCACCATGGTCTCCTTGATTCCATGAGGCCCCACTTTGTCACAATGGCTCCTTGCTTCCATGAGGTTCTGCAGTGTCACCATGCTCACCTTTGATCCACATTGTCATAATGGACAATTGCTTCCATGTGGCCCCACTGTGTCACAATAGCCCCTTGCTTCCATAGGTTTTCTAGAATGTAACGTATAATTTTCTACAATGTAACAATGGACTCCTTGGTTCTGTGAGCTACCCTGCTTTTTGCAGAGGTGTCTTTGGTTCCAACAAGGCCGCGCTGTGTCTCAGTGCACCCTGGCTTCCATGCACATCTGGAGTATCACAAAGGCTCCTTGTTTCCACGAGGTCTTGCTGTGTCACAATGGATCCTGTGCTCCATGAGGCCCTCCAAAGTCATCATGGAGCCTTGATTCCATGTGCTTCCATTGTGTCCCAGGGATCGCCTTGGTTCCATCAGTTTCCTTAGCGGCACAATGCTCTCCATGCTTCCATGATTGCCCACAATGTCACAATGCGCTCCATGCTTCCATGAGGCCCTGCTTTGCCACAATGGTCCCCTTGTGTCCATGAGGCCCCGCTGTGTCTCAATGGACGGATGGTTCCATGAGGTTCCGTGCGGTCCCCATGGTCTTCTTGAATCCGCAGTGTAACAATGGACCATTGCTTCCAGGAGGCCTCTCTGTGTCACAAGGGGCTCCTTGATTCCATGATTCCCCACGGTGTCACCATGGAGCCTTGTTTCTAGGAGGTTCTGTACTGTCACAATTGTCTCCTTGATGCCATGAGCCCCTGCAGTGTCACAATGGCTCCTTGCTTCCATGAGGAACACAAAAGCTTTGCATCAACACTGAGCAACAGCTGCTGAACACACCTGGGAGCATCTGCTTGCATCAAAAGAGGGCTTCAAGCTGAGAAAGGCAGCAGCAGCTTCCATCTGCAAGAGAGAGACAGGCGAAGGACAGGGACAGAGATATCAGTGGAAGGACTGCGAGAATTCTGCTCCCAGAGATCATTCCTGCTCACAGTGTCCCTTGTAGAAAGGGGACATCACTCCAGGCAGCCTGGACTGAGTATGTGGGTTTGTTGTTTAGCAAACCGGCTCAGGCTTTTCCATTCTTTCCTTACAAACAGGAAAACTTCTCTGGGCCTGTGTGCAGGCAGAGCCCTGAGGAGAGCAGTAGGCACATGGTGCCGTGGGCTGGGACCGCCAGCTGCAGAGCTCAAGGGAAGAAGCCCCGTTGTGTCACAATGGCTCCTTAGCTTCATGTGGATCACCTGTGTCACAATAGTCTCCTTGATTCCATGAGGCCCCACTGTGTCACAATGGCTCCTTGGCTTCATGTGCATCACCTGTGTCACCATGGTCTCCTTGATTCCATGAGGCCCCACTGGGTCACAATGGCTCCTTGGCTTCATGTGCATCACCTGTGTCACCATGGTCTCCTTGATTCCATGAGGCCCCACTGTGTCACAATGGCTCCTTGGCTTCATGTGCATCACCTGTGTCACCATGGTCTCCTTGATTCCATGAGGCCCCATTTTGTCACAATGGCTCCTTGCTTCCATGAGGTTCCGCAGTGTCACCATGCTCACCTTTGATCCACATTGTCATAATGGACAATTGCTTCCATGTGGCCCCACTGTGTCACAATAGCCCCTTGCTTCCATAGGTTTTCTAGAATGTAACGTATAATTTTCTACAATGTAACAATGGACTCCTTGGTTCTGTGAGCTACCCTGCTTTTTGCAGAGGTGTCTTTGGTTCCAACAAGGCCGCGCTGTGTCTCAGTGCACCCTGGCTTCCATGCGCATCTGGAGTATCACAAAGGCTCCTTGGTTCCACGAGGTCTTGCTGTGTCACAATGGATCCTGTGCTCCATGAGGCCCTCCAAAGTCATCATGGAGCCTTGATTCCATGTGCTTCCATTGCGTCCCAGGGATCGCCTTGGTTCCATCAGTTTCCTTAGTGGCACAATGCTCTCCATGCTTCCATGATTGCCCACAATGTCACAATGCTCTCCATGCTTCCATGAGGCCCTGCTTTGCCACAATGGTCCCCTTGTGTCCATGAGGCCCCGCTGTGTCCCAATGGACGGATGGTTCCATGAGGTTCCGTGCTGTCCCCATGGTCTTCTTGAATCCGCAGTGTAACAATGGACCATTGCTTCCAGGCGGCCTCTCTGTGTCACAAGGGGCTCCTTGATTCCATGATTCCCCACGGTGTCACCATGGAGCCTTGTTTCTAGGAGGTTCTGTACTGTCACAATTGTCTCCTTGATGCCATGAGCCCCTGCAGTGTCACAATGGCTCCTTGCTTCCATGAGGAACACAAAAGCTTTGCATCAACACTGAGCAACAGCTGCTGAACACACCTGGGAGCATCTGCTTGCATCAAAAGAGGGCTTCAAGCTGAGAAAGGCACCAGCAGCTTCCATCTGCAACAGAGAGCCAGGCAAAGGACAGGGACAGAGAATTCAGTGGAAAGACTGCGGGAATTCTGCTCCCAGAGATCATTCCTGCTCACAGTGTCCCTTGTAGAAAGGGGACATCATTGCAGGCAGCCTGGACTGAGCATGTAGGGTTTGTTGTTTAGGAAACCTGCTCAGGCTTTTCCATTCTTTCCTTACAAACAGGAAAACTTCTCTGGGCCTGTGTGCAGGCAGAGCCCTGAGGAGAGCACTTGGCACATGGTGCCGTGGGCTGGGACCGCCAGCTGCAGAGCTCAAGGGAAGAAGCCCCGTTGTGTCACAATGGTCTCCTTAGCTTCATGTGGATCACCTGTGTCACAATAGTCTCCTTGATTCCATGAGGCCCCACTGTGTCACAATGGCTCCTTGGCTTCATGTGCATCACCTGTGTCACCATGGTCTCCTTGATTCCATGAGGCCCCACTTTGTCACAATGGCTCCTTGCTTCCATGAGGTTCCGCAGTGTCACCATGCTCACCTTTGATCCACATTGTCATAATGGACAATTGCTTCCATGTGGCCCCACTGTGTCACAATAGCCCCTTGCTTCCATAGGTTTTCTAGAATGTAACGTATAATTTTCTACAATGTAACAATGGACTCCTTGGTTCTGTGAGCTACCCTGCTTTTTGCAGAGGTGTCTTTGGTTCCAACAAGGCCGCGCTGTGTCTCAGTGCACCCTGGCTTCCATGCGCATCTGGAGTATCACAAAGGCTCCTTGGTTCCACGAGGTCTTGCTGTGTCACAATGGATCCTGTGCTCCATGAGGCCCTCCAAAGTCATCATGGAGCCTTGATTCCATGTGCTTCCATTGTGTCCCAGGGATCGCCTTGGTTCCATCAGTTTCCTTAGTGGCACAATGCTCTCCATGCTTCCATGATTGCCCACAATGTCACAATGCTCTCCATGCTTCCATGAGGCCCTGCTTTGCCACAATGGTCCCCTTGTGTCCATGAGGCCCCGCTGTGTCCCAATGGACGGATGGTTCCATGAGGTTCCGTGCTGTCCCCATGGTCTTCTTGAATCCGCAGTGTAACAATGGACCATTGCTTCCAGGCGGCCTCTCTGTGTCACAAGGGGCTCCTTGATTCCATGATTCCCCACGGTGTCACCATGGAGCCTTGTTTCTAGGAGGTTCTGTACTGTCACAATTGTCTCCTGGATCCCATGAGCCCCTGCAGTGTCACAATGGCTCCTTGCTTCCATGAGGAACACAAAAGCTTTGCATCAACACTGAGCAACAGCTGCTGAACACACCTGGGAGCATCTGCTTGCATCAAAAGAGGGCTTCAAGCTGAGAAAGGCACCAGCAGCTTCCATCTGCAACAGAGAGACAGGCAAAGGACAGGGACAGAGATATCAGTGGAAGGACTGCGAGAATTCTGCTCCCAGAGATCATTCCTGCTCACAGTGTCCCTTGTAGAAAGGGGACATCATTCCAGGCAGCCTGGACTGAGCATGTAGGGTTTGTTGTTGAGGAAACCTGCTCAGGCTTTTCCATTCTTTCCTTACAAACAGGAAAACTTCTCTGGGCCTGTGTGCAGGCAGAGCCCTGAGGAGAGCACTTGGCACATGGTGCCGTGGGCTGGGACCGCCAGCTGCAGAGCTCAAGGGAAGAAGCCCCGTTGTGTCACAATGGCTCCTTAGCTTCATGTGCATCACCTGTGTCACAATAGTCTCCTTGATTCCATGAGGCCCCACTGTGTCACAATGGCTCCTTGGCTTCATGTGCATCACCTGTGTCACCATGGTCTCCTTGATTCCATGAGGCCCCACTGTGTCACAATGGCTCCTTGCTTCCATGAGGTTCCGCAGTGTCACCATGCTCACCTTTGATCCACATTGTCATAATGGACAATTGCTTCCATGTGGCCCCACTGTGTCACAATAGCCCCTTGCTTCCATAGGTTTTCTAGAATGTAATGTATAATTTTCTACAATGTAACAATGGACTCCTTGGTTCTGTGAGCTACCCTGCTTTTTGCAGAGGTGTCTTTGGTTCCAACAAGGCCCTGCTGTGTCTCAGTGCACCCTGGCTTCCATGCACATCTGGAGTATCACAAAGGCTCCTTGGTTCCACGAGGTCTTGCTGTGTCACAATGGATCCTGTGCTCCATGAGGCCCTCCAAAGTCATCATGGAGCCTTGATTCCATGTGCTTCCATTGCGTCCCAGGGATCGCCTTGGTTCCATCAGTTTCCTTAGTGGCACAATGCTCTCCATGCTTCCATGAGGCCCTGCTTTGCCACAATGGTCCCCTTGTGTCCATGAGGCCCCGCTGTGTCCCAGTGGACGGATGGTTCCATGAGGTTCCGTGCTGTCCCCATGGTCTTCTTGAATCCGCAGTGTAACAATGGACCATTGCTTCCAGGCGGCCTCTCTGTGTCACAAGGGGCTCCTTGATTCCATGATTCCCCACGGTGTCACCATGGAGCCTTGTTTCTAGGAGGTTCTGTACTGTCACAATTGTCTCCTTGATGCCATGAGCCCCTGCAGTGTCACAATGGCTCCTTGCTTCCATGAGGAACACAAAAGCTTTGCATCAACACTGAGCAACAGCTGCTGAACACACCTGGGAGCATCTGCTTGCATCAAAAGAGGGCTTCAAGCTGAGAAAGGCACCAGCAGCTTCCATCTGCAAGAGAGAGATAGGCGAAGGACAGGGACAGAGATATCAGTGGAAGGACTGCGAGAATTCTGCTCCCAGAGATCATTCCTGCTCACAGTGTCCCTTGTAGAAAGGGGACATCACTCCAGGCAGCCTGGACTGAGTATGTGGGTTTGTTGTTTAGCAAACCTGCTCAGGCTTTTCCATTCTTTCCTTACAAACAGGAAAACTTCTCTGGGCCTGTGTGCAGGCAGAGCCCTGAGGAGAGCACTTGGCACATGGTGCCGTGGGCTGGGACCGCCAGCTGCAGAGCTCAAGGGAAGAAGCCCCGTTGTGTCACAATGGCTCCTTAGCTTCATGTGCATCACCTGTGTCACAATGGTCTCCTTGATTCCATGAGGCCCCACTGGGTCACAATGGCTCCTTGGCTTCATGTGCATCACCTGTGTCACCATGGTCTCCTTGATTCCATGAGGCCCCATTTTGTCACAATGGCTCCTTGCTTCCATGAGGTTCCGCAGTGTCACCATGCTCACCTTTGATCCACATTGTCATAATGGACAATTGCTTCCATGTGGCCCCACTGTGTCACAATAGCCCCTTGCTTCCATAGGTTTTCTAGAATGTAACGTATAATTTTCTACAATGTAACAATGGACTCCTTGGTTCTGTGAGCTACCCTGCTTTTTGCAGAGGTGTCTTTGGTTCCAACAAGGCCGCGCTGTGTCTCAGTGCACCCTGGCTTCCATGCGCATCTGGAGTATCACAAAGGCTCCTTGGTTCCACGAGGTCTTGCTGTGTCACAATGGATCCTGTGCTCCATGAGGCCCTCCAAAGTCATCATGGAGCCTTGATTCCATGTGCTTCCATTGCGTCCCAGGGATCGCCTTGGTTCCATCAGTTTCCTTAGTGGCACAATGCTCTCCATGCTTCCATGATTGCCCACAATGTCACAATGCTCTCCATGCTTCCATGAGGCCCTGCTTTGCCACAATGGTCCCCTTGTGTCCATGAGGCCCCGCTGTGTCCCAATGGACGGATGGTTCCATGAGGTTCCGTGCTGTCCCCATGGTCTTCTTGAATCCGCAGTGTAACAATGGACCATTGCTTCCAGGCGGCCTCTCTGTGTCACAAGGGGCTCCTTGATTCCATGATTCCCCACGGTGTCACCATGGAGCCTTGTTTCTAGGAGGTTCTGTACTGTCACAATTGTCTCCTGGATCCCATGAGCCCCTGCAGTGTCACAATGGCTCCTTGCTTCCATGAGGAACACAAAAGCTTTGCATCAACACTGAGCAACAGCTGCTGAACACACCTGGGAGCATCTGCTTGCATCAAAAGAGGGCTTCAAGCTGAGAAAGGCACCAGCAGCTTCCATCTGCAACAGAGAGCCAGGCAAAGGACAGGGACAGAGAATTCAGTGGAAAGACTGCGGGAATTCTGCTCCCAGAGATCATTCCTGCTCACAGTGTCCCTTGTAGAAAGGGGACATCATTGCAGGCAGCCTGGACTGAGCATGTAGGGTTTGTTGTTTAGGAAACCTGCTCAGGCTTTTCCATTCTTTCCTTACAAACAGGAAAACTTCTCTGGGCCTGTGTGCAGGCAGAGCCCTGAGGAGAGCACTTGGCACATGGTGCTGTGGGCTGGGACCGCCAGCTGCAGAGCTCAAGGGAAGAAGCCCCGTTGTGTCACAATGGTCTCCTTAGCTTCATGTGGATCACCTGTGTCACAATAGTCTCCTTGATTCCATGAGGCCCCACTGTGTCACAATGGCTCCTTGGCTTCATGTGCATCACCTGTGTCACCATGGTCTCCTTGATTCCATGAGGCCCCACTTTGTCACAATGGCTCCTTGCTTCCATGAGGTTCCGCAGTGTCACCATGCTCACCTTTGATCCACATTGTCATAATGGACAATTGCTTCCATGTGGCCCCACTGTGTCACAATAGCCCCTTGCTTCCATAGGTTTTCTAGAATGTAACGTATAATTTTCTACAATGTAACAATGGACTCCTTGGTTCTGTGAGCTACCCTGCTTTTTGCAGAGGTGTCTTTGGTTCCAACAAGGCCGCGCTGTGTCTCAGTGCACCCTGGCTTCCATGCGCATCTGGAGTATCACAAAGGCTCCTTGGTTCCACGAGGTCTTGCTGTGTCACAATGGATGCTGTGCTCCATGAGGCCCTCCAAAGTCATCATGGAGCCTTGATTCCATGTGCTTCCATTGCGTCCCAGGGATCGCCTTGGTTCCATCAGTTTCCTTAGTGGCACAATGCTCTCCATGCTTCCATGATTGCCCACAATGTCACAATGCTCTCCATGCTTCCATGAGGCCCTGCTTTGCCACAATGGTCCCCTTGTGTCCATGAGGCCCCGCTGTGTCCCAATGGACGGATGGTTCCATGAGGTTCCGTGCTGTCCCCATGGTCTTCTTGAATCCGCAGTGTAACAATGGACCATTGCTTCCAGGCGGCCTCTCTGTGTCACAAGGGGCTCCTTGATTCCATGATTCCCCACGGTGTCACCATGGAGCCTTGTTTCTAGGAGGTTCTGTACTGTCACAATTGTCTCCTGGATCCCATGAGCCCCTGCAGTGTCACAATGGCTCCTTGCTTCCATGAGGAACACAAAAGCTTTGCATCAACACTGAGCAACAGCTGCTGAACACACCTGGGAGCATCTGCTTGCATCAAAAGAGGGCTTCAAGCTGAGAAAGGCACCAGCAGCTTCCATCTGCAACAGAGAGACAGGCAAAGGACAGGGACAGAGATATCAGTGGAAGGACTGCGAGAATTCTGCTCCCAGAGATCATTCCTGCTCACAGTGTCCCTTGTAGAAAGGGGACATCATTGCAGGCAGCCTGGACTGAGCATGTAGGGTTTGTTGTTTAGGAAACCTGCTCAGGCTTTTCCATTCTTTCCTTACAAACAGGAAAACTTCTCTGGGCCTGTGTGCAGGCAGAGCCCTGAGGAGAGCACTTGGCACATGGTGCCGTGGGCTGGGACCGCCAGCTGCAGAGCTCAAGGGAAGAAGCCCCGTTGTGTCACAATGGCTCCTTAGCTTCATGTGCATCACCTGTGTCACAATGGTCTCCTTGATTCCATGAGGCCCCACTGGGTCACAATGGCTCCTTGGCTTCATGTGCATCACCTGTGTCACCATGGTCTCCTTGATTCCATGAGGCCCCATTTTGTCACAATGGCTCCTTGCTTCCATGAGGTTCCGCAGTGTCACCATGCTCACCTTTGATCCACATTGTCATAATGGACAATTGCTTCCATGTGGCCCCACTGTGTCACAATAGCCCCTTGCTTCCATAGGTTTTCTAGAATGTAACGTATAATTTTCTACAATGTAACAATGGACTCCTTGGTTCTGTGAGCTACCCTGCTTTTTGCAGAGGTGTCTTTGGTTCCAACAAGGCCGCGCTGTGTCTCAGTGCACCCTGGCTTCCATGCGCATCTGGAGTATCACAAAGGCTCCTTGGTTCCACGAGGTCTTGCTGTGTCACAATGGATCCTGTGCTCCATGAGGCCCTCCAAAGTCATCATGGAGCCTTGATTCCATGTGCTTCCATTGCGTCCCAGGGATCGCCTTGGTTCCATCAGTTTCCTTAGTGGCACAATGCTCTCCATGCTTCCATGATTGCCCACAATGTCACAATGCTCTCCATGCTTCCATGAGGCCCTGCTTTGCCACAATGGTCCCCTTGTGTCCATGAGGCCCCGCTGTGTCCCAATGGACGGATGGTTCCATGAGGTTCCGTGCTGTCCCCATGGTCTTCTTGAATCCGCAGTGTAACAATGGACCATTGCTTCCAGGCGGCCTCTCTGTGTCACAAGGGGCTCCTTGATTCCATGATTCCCCACGGTGTCACCATGGAGCCTTGTTTCTAGGAGGTTCTGTACTGTCACAATTGTCTCCTGGATCCCATGAGCCCCTGCAGTGTCACAATGGCTCCTTGCTTCCATGAGGAACACAAAAGCTTTGCATCAACACTGAGCAACAGCTGCTGAACACACCTGGGAGCATCTGCTTGCATCAAAAGAGGGCTTCAAGCTGAGAAAGGCACCAGCAGCTTCCATCTGCAACAGAGAGCCAGGCAAAGGACAGGGACAGAGAATTCAGTGGAAAGACTGCGGGAATTCTGCTCCCAGAGATCATTCCTGCTCACAGTGTCCCTTGTAGAAAGGGGACATCATTGCAGGCAGCCTGGACTGAGCATGTAGGGTTTGTTGTTTAGGAAACCTGCTCAGGCTTTTCCATTCTTTCCTTACAAACAGGAAAACTTCTCTGGGCCTGTGTGCAGGCAGAGCCCTGAGGAGAGCACTTGGCACATGGTGCCGTGGGCTGGGACCGCCAGCTGCAGAGCTCAAGGGAAGAAGCCCCGTTGTGTCACAATGGTCTCCTTAGCTTCATGTGGATCACATGTGTCACAATAGTCTCCTTGATTCCATGAGGCCCCACTGTGTCACAATGGCTCCTTGGCTTCATGTGCATCACCTGTGTCACCATGGTCTCCTTGATTCCATGAGGCCCCACTGTGTCACAATGGCTCCTTGGTTTCATGTGCATCACCTGTGTCACCATGGTCTCCTTGATTCCATGAGGCCCCACTGTGTCACAATGGCTCCTTGGCTTCATGTGCATCACCTGTGTCACCATGGTCTCCTTGATTCCATGAGGCCCCACTGTGTCACAATGGCTCCTTGCTTCCATGAGGTTCCGCAGTGTCACCATGCTCACCTTTGATCCACATTGTCATAATGGACAATTGTTTCCATGTGGCCCCACTGTGTCACAATAGCCCCTTGCTTCCATAGGTTTTCTAGAATGTAACGTATAATTTTCTACAATGTAACAATGGACTCCTTGGTTCTGTGAGCTACCCTGCTTTTTGCAGAGGTGTCTTTGGTTCCAACAAGGCCCCGCTGTGTCTCAGTGCACCCTGGCTTCCATGCGCATCTGGAGTATCACAAAGGCTCCTTGGTTCCACGAGGTCTTGCTGTGTCACAATGGATCCTGTGCTCCATGAGGCCCTCCAAAGTCATCATGGAGCCTTGATTCCATGTGCTTCCATTGCGTCCCAGGGATCGCCTTGGTTCCATCAGTTTCCTTAGTGGCACAATGCTCTCCATGCTTCCATGAGGCCCTGCTTTGCCACAATGGTCCCCTTGTGTCCATGAGGCCCCGCTGTGTCCCAGTGGACGGATGGTTCCATGAGGTTCCGTGCTGTCCCCATGGTCTTCTTGAATCCGCAGTGTAACAATGGACCATTGCTTCCAGGCGGCCTCTCTGTGTCACAAGGGGCTCCTTGATTCCATGATTCCCCACGGTGTCACCATGGAGCCTTGTTTCTAGGAGGTTCTGTACTGTCACAATTGTCTCCTGGATCCCATGAGCCCCTGCAGTGTCACAATGGCTCCTTGCTTCCATGAGGAACACAAAAGCTTTGCATCAACACTGAGCAACAGCTGCTGAACACACCTGGGAGCATCTGCTTGCATCAAAAGAGGGCTTCAAGCTGAGAAAGGCACCAGCAGCTTCCATCTGCAAGAGAGAGATAGGCGAAGGACAGGGACAGAGATATCAGTGGAAGGACTGCGAGAATTCTGCTCCCAGACATCATTCCTGCTCACAGTGTCCCTTGTAGAAAGGGGACATCACTCCAGGCAGCCTGGACTGAGTATGTGGGTTTGTTGTTTAGCAAACCTGCTCAGGCTTTTCCATTCTTTCCTTACAAACAGGAAAACTTCTCTGGGCCTGTGTGCAGGCAGAGCCCTGAGGAGAGCAGTAGGCACATGGTGCCGTGGGCTGGGACCGCCAGCTGCAGAGCTCAAGGGAAGAAGCCCCGTTGTGTCACAATGGCTCCTTAGCTTCATGTGCATCACCTGTGTCACAATGGTCTCCTTGATTCCATGAGGCCCCACTGGGTCACAATGGCTCCTTGGCTTCATGTGCATCACCTGTGTCACCATGGTCTCCTTGATTCCATGAGGCCCCACTTTGTCACAATGGCTCCTTGCTTCCATGAGGTTCCGCAGTGTCACCATGCTCACCTTTGATCCACATTGTCATAATGGACAATTGCTTCCATGTGGCCCCACTGTGTCACAATAGCCCCTTGCTTCCATAGGTTTTCTAGAATGTAATGTATAATTTTCTACAATGTAACAATGGACTCCTTGGTTCTGTGAGCTACCCTGCTTTTTGCAGAGGTGTCTTTGGTTCCAACAAGGCCCCGCTGTGTCTCAGTGCACCCTGGCTTCCATGCGCATCTGGAGTATCACAAAGGCTCCTTGGTTCCACGAGGTCTTGCTGTGTCACAATGGATCCTGTGCTCCATGAGGCCCTCCAAAGTCATCATGGAGCCTTGATTCCATGTGCTTCCATTGCGTCCCAGGGATCGCCTTGGTTCCATCAGTTTCCTTAGTGGCACAATGCTCTCCATGCTTCCATGATTGCCCACAATGTCACAATGCTCTCCATGCTTCCATGAGGCCCTGCTTTGCCACAATGGTCCCCTTGTGTCCATGAGGCCCCGCTGTGTCCCAGTGGACGGATGGTTCCATGAGGTTCCGTGCTGTCCCCATGGTCTTCTTGAATCCGCAGTGTAACAATGGACCATTGCTTCCAGGCGGCCTCTCTGTGTCACAAGGGGCTCCTTGATTCCATGATTCCCCACGGTGTCACCATGGAGCCTTGTTTCTAGGAGGTTCTGTACTGTCACAATTGTCTCCTTGATGCCATGAGCCCCTGCAGTGTCACAATGGCTCCTTGCTTCCATGAGGAACACAAAAGCTTTGCATCAACACTGAGCAACAGCTGCTGAACACACCTGCGAGCATCTGCTTGCATCAAAAGAGGGCTTCAAGCTGAGAAAGGCACCAGCAGCTTCCATCTGCAACAGAGAGATAGGCGAAGGACAGGGACAGAGATATCAGTGGAAGGACTGCGAGAATTCTGCTCCCAGACATCATTCCTGCTCACAGTGTCCCTTGTAGAAAGGGGACATCACTCCAGGCAGCCTGGACTGAGTATGTGGGTTTGTTGTTTAGGAAACCTGCTCAGGCTTTTCCATTCTTTCCTTACAAACAGGAAAACTTCTCTGGGCCTGTGTGCAGGCAGAGCCCTGAGGAGAGCAGTAGGCACATGGTGCCGTGGGCTGGGACCGCCAGCTGCAGAGCTCAAGGGAAGAAGCCCCGTTGTGTCACAATGGTCTCCTTAGCTTCATGTGGATCACCTGTGTCACAATAGTCTCCTTGATTCCATGAGGCCCCACTGTGTCACAATGGCTCCTTGGCTTCATGTGCATCACCTGTGTCACCATGGTCTCCTTGATTCCATGAGGCCCCACTGTGTCACAATGGCTCCTTGGCTTCCTGTGCATCACCCGTGTCACCATGGTCTCCTTGATTCCATGAGGCCCCACTTTGTCACAATGGCTCCTTGCTTCCATGAGGTTCTGCAGTGTCACCATGCTCACCTTTGATCCACATTGTCATAATGGACAATTGCTTCCATGTGGCCCCACTGTGTCACAATAGCCCCTTGCTTCCATAGGTTTTCTAGAATGTAACGTATAATTTTCTACAATGTAACAATGGACTCCTTGGTTCTGTGAGCTACCCTGCTTTTTGCAGAGGTGTCTTTGGTTCCAACAAGGCCGCGCTGTGTCTCAGTGCACCCTGGCTTCCATGCACATCTGGAGTATCACAAAGGCTCCTTGGTTCCACGAGGTCTTGCTGTGTCACAATGGATCCTGTGCTCCATGAGGCCCTCCAAAGTCATCATGGAGCCTTGATTCCATGTGCTTCCATTGTGTCCCAGGGATCGCCTTGGTTCCATCAGTTTCCTTAGTGGCACAATGCTCTCCATGCTTCCATGATTGCCCACAATGTCACAATGTGCTCCATGCTTCCATGAGGCCCTGCTTTGCCACAATGGTCCCCTTGTGTCCATGAGGCCCCGCTGTGTCCCAATGCACGGATGGTTCCATGAGGTTCCGTGCTGTCCCCATGGTCTTCTTGAATCCGCAGTGTAACAATGGACCATTGCTTCCAGGAGGCCTCTCTGTGTCACAAGGGGCTCCTTGATTCCATGATTCCCCACGGTGTCACCATGGAGCCTTGTTTCTAGGAGGTTCTGTACTGTCACAATTGTCTCCTTGATGCCATGAGCCCCTGCAGTGTCACAATGGCTCCTTGCTTCCATGAGGAACACAAAAGCTTTGCATCAACACTGAGCAACAGCTGCTGAACACACCTGGGAGCATCTGCTTGCATCAAAAGAGGGCTTCAAGCTGAGAAAGGCACCAGCAGCTTCCATCTGCAAGAGAGAGACAGGCGAAGGACAGGGACAGAGATATCAGTGGAAGGACTGCGAGAATTCTGCTCCCAGAGATCATTCCTGCTCACAGTGTCCCTTGTAGAAAGGGGACATCACTCCAGGCAGCCTGGACTGAGTATGTGGGTTTGTTGTTGAGGAAACCTGCTCAGGCTTTTCCATTCTTTCCTTACAAACAGGAAAACTTCTCTGGGCCTGTGTGCAGGCAGAGCCCTGAGGAGAGCAGTAGGCACATGGTGCCGTGGGCTGGGACCGCCAGCTGCAGAGCTCAAGGGAAGAAGCCCCGTTGTGTCACAATGGCTCCTTAGCTTCATGTGCATCACCTGTGTCACAATAGTCTCCTTGATTCCATGAGGCCCCACTGTGTCACAATGGCTCCTTGGCTTCATGTGCATCACCTGTGTCACCATGGTCTCCTTGATTCCATGAGGCCCCACTGGGTCACAATGGCTCCTTGGCTTCATGTGCATCACCTGTGTCACCATGGTCTCCTTGATTCCATGAGGCCCCACTGGGTCACAATGGCTCCTTGGCTTCATGTGCATCACCTGTGTCACCATGGTCTCCTTGATTCCATGAGGCCCCACTGGGTCACAATGGCTCCTTGCTTCCATGAGGTTCCGCAGTGTCACCATGCTCACCTTTGATCCACATTGTCATAATGGACAATTGCTTCCATGTGGCCCCACTGTGTCACAATAGCCCCTTGCTTCCATAGGTTTTCTAGAATGTAACGTATAATTTTCTACAATGTAACAATGGACTCCTTGGTTCTGTGAGCTACCCTGCTTTTTGCAGAGGTGTCTTTGGTTCCAACAAGGCCCCGCTGTGTCTCAGTGCACCCTGGCTTCCATGCGCATCTGGAGTATCACAAAGGCTCCTTGGTTCCACGAGGTCTTGCTGTGTCACAATGGATCCTGTGCTCCATGACGCCCTCCAAAGTCATCATGGAGCCTTGATTCCATGTGCTTCCATTGTGTCCCAGGGATCGCCTTGGTTCCATCAGTTTCCTTAGTGGCACAATGCTCTCCATGCTTCCATGAGGCCCTGCTTTGCCACAATGGTCCCCTTGTGTCCATGAGGCCCCGCTGTGTCCCAGTGGACGGATGGTTCCATGAGGTTCCGTGCTGTCCCCATGGTCTTCTTGAATCCGCAGTGTAACAATGGACCATTGCTTCCAGGCGGCCTCTCTGTGTCACAAGGGGCTCCTTGATTCCATGATTCCCCACGGTGTCACCATGGAGCCTTGTTTCTAGGAGGTTCTGTACTGTCACAATTGTCTCCTTGATGCCATGAGCCCCTGCAGTGTCACAATGGCTCCTTGCTTCCATGAGGAACACAAAAGCTTTGCATCAACACTGAGCAACAGCTGCTGAACACACCTGCGAGCATCTGCTTGCATCAAAAGAGGGCTTCAAGCTGAGAAAGGCACCAGCAGCTTCCATCTGCAACAGAGAGATAGGCGAAGGACAGGGACAGAGATATCAGTGAAAGGACTGCGAGAATTCTGCTCCCAGAGATCATTCCTGCTCACAGTGTCCCTTGTAGAAAGGGGACATCACTCCAGGCAGCCTGGACTGAGTATGTGGGTTTGTTGTTTAGCAAACCTGCTCAGGCTTTTCCATTCTTTCCTTACAAACAGGAAAACTTCTCTGGGCCTGTGTGCAGGCAGAGCCCTGAGGAGAGCAGTAGGCACATGGTGCCGTGGGCTGGGACCGCCAGCTGCAGAGCTCAAGGGAAGAAGCCCCGTTGTGTCACAATGGTCTCCTTAGCTTCATGTGCATCACCTGTGTCACAATAGTCTCCTTGATTCCATGAGGCCCCACTGTGTCACAATGGCTCCTTGGCTTCATGTGCATCACCTGTGTCACCATGGTCTCCTTGATTCCATGAGGCCCCACTGTGTCACAATGGCTCCTTGGCTTCATGTGCATCACCTGTGTCACCATGGTCTCCTTGATTCCATGAGGCCCCACTTTGTCACAATGGCTCCTTGCTTCCATGAGGTTCCGCAGTGTCACCATGCTCACCTTTGATCCACATTGTCATAATGGACAATTGCTTCCATGTGGCCCCACTGTGTCACAATAGCCCCTTGCTTCCATAGGTTTTCTAGAATGTAATGTATAATTTTCTACAATGTAACAATGGACTCCTTGTTTCTGTGAGCTACCCTGCTTTTTGCAGAGGTGTCTTTGGTTCCAACAAGGCCGCGCTGTGTCTCAGTGCACCCTGGCTTCCATGCGCATCTGGAGTATCACAAAGGCTCCTTGGTTCCACGAGGTCTTGCTGTGTCACAATGGATCCTGTGCTCCATGAGGCCCTCCAAAGTCATCATGGAGCCTTGATTCCATGTGCTTCCATTGTGTCCCAGGGATCGCCTTGGTTCCATCAGTTTCCTTAGTGGCACAATGCTCTCCATGCTTCCATGATTGCCCACAATGTCACAATGCTCTCCATGCTTCCATGAGGCCCTGCTTTGCCACAATGGTCCCCTTGTGTCCATGAGGCCCCGCTGTGTCCCAATGCACGGATGGTTCCATGAGGTTCCGTGCTGTCCCCATGGTCTTCTTGAATCCGCAGTGTAACAATGGACCATTGCTTCCAGGCGGCCTCTCTGTGTCACAAGGGGCTCCTTGATTCCATGATTCCCCACGGTGTCACCATGGAGCCTTGTTTCTAGGAGGTTCTGTACTGTCACAATTGTCTCCTTGATGCCATGAGCCCCTGCAGTGTCACAATGGCTCCTTGCTTCCATGAGGAACACAAAAGCTTTGCATCAACACTGAGCAACAGCTGCTGAACACACCTGCGAGCATCTGCTTGCATCAAACGAGGGCTTCAAGCTGAGAAAGGCACCAGCAGCTTCCATCTGCAACAGAGAGACAGGCAAAGGACAGGGACAGAGAATTCAGTGGAAAGACTGCGGGAATTCTGCTCCCAGAGATCATTCCTGCTCACAGTGTCCCTTGTAGAAAGGGGACATCATTCCAGGCAGCCTGGACTGAGCATGTAGGGTTTGTTGTTTAGGCAAACCTGCTCAGGCTTTTCCATTCTTTCCTTACAAACAGGAAAACTTCTCTGGGCCTGTGTGCAGGCAGAGCCCTGAGGAGAGCACTTGGCACATGGTGCCGTGGGCTGGGACCGCCAGCTGCAGAGCTCAAGGGAAGAAGCCCCGTTGTGTCACAATGGTCTCCTTAGCTTCATGTGGATCACCTGTGTCACCATGGTCTCCTTGATTCCATGAGGCCCCACTGTGTCACAATGGCTCCTTGGCTTCATGTGCATCACCTGTGTCACCATGGTCTCCTTGATTCCATGAGGCCCCACTGGGTCACAATGGCTCCTTGGCTTCATGTGCATCACCTGTGTCACCATGGTCTCCTTGATTCCATGAGGCCCCACTGGGTCACAATGGCTCCTTGGCTTCATGTGCATCACCTGTGTCACCATGGTCTCCTTGATTCCATGAGGCCCCACTTTGTCACAATGGCTCCTTGCTTCCATGAGGTTCCGCAGTGTCACCATGCTCACCTTTGATCCACATTGTCATAATGGACAATTGCTTCCATGTGGCCCCACTGTGTCACAATAGCCCCTTGCTTCCATAGGTTTTCTAGAATGTAATGTATAATTTTCTACAATGTAACAATGGACTCCTTGGTTCTGTGAGCTACCCTGCTTTTTGCAGAGGTGTCTTTGGTTCCAACAAGGCCCCGCTGTGTCTCAGTGCACCCTGGCTTCCATGCGCATCTGGAGTATCACAAAGGCTCCTTGGTTCCACGAGGTCTTGCTGTGTCACAATGGATCCTGTGCTCCATGAGGCCCTCCAAAGTCATCATGGAGCCTTGATTCCATGTGCTTCCATTGCGTCCCAGGGATCGCCTTGGTTCCATCAGTTTCCTTAGTGGCACAATGCTCTCCATGCTTCCATGATTGCCCACAATGTCACAATGCTCTCCATGCTTCCATGAGGCCCTGCTTTGCCACAATGGTCCCCTTGTGTCCATGAGGCCCCGCTGTGTCCCAATGGACGGATGGTTCCATGAGGTTCCGTGCTGTCCCCATGGTCTTCTTGAATCCGCAGTGTAACAATGGACCATTGCTTCCAGGCGGCCTCTCTGTGTCACAAGGGGCTCCTTGATTCCATGATTCCCCACGGTGTCACCATGGAGCCTTGTTTCTAGGAGGTTCTGTACTGTCACAATTGTCTCCTTGATGCCATGAGCCCCTGCAGTGTCACAATGGCTCCTTGCTTCCATGAGGAACACAAAAGCTTTGCATCAACACTGAGCAACAGCTGCTGAACACACCTGGGAGCATCTGCTTGCATCAAAAGAGGGCTTCAAGCTGAGAAAGGCACCAGCAGCTTCCATCTGCAACAGAGAGACAGGCAAAGGACAGGGACAGAGAATTCAGTGGAAAGACTGCGGGAATTCTGCTCCCAGAGATCATTCCTGCTCACAGTGTCCCTTCTAGAAAGGGGACATCATTCCAGGCAGCCTGGACTGAGCATGTAGGGTTTGTTGTTGAGGAAACCTGCTCAGGCTTTTCCATTCTTTCCTTACAAACAGGAAAACTTCTCTGGGCCTGTGTGCAGGCAGAGCCCTGAGGAGAGCACTTGGCACATGGTGCCGTGGGCTGGGACCGCCAGCTGCAGAGCTCAAGGGAAGAAGCCCCGTTGTGTCACAATGGTCTCCTTAGCTTCATGTGGATCACCTGTGTCACAATAGTCTCCTTGATTCCATGAGGCCCCACTGGGTCACAATGGCTCCTTGGCTTCATGTGCATCACCTGTGTCACCATGGTCTCCTTGATTCCATGAGGCCCCACTTTGTCACAATGGCTCCTTGCTTCCATGAGGTTCTGCAGTGTCACCATGCTCACCTTTGATCCACATTGTCATAATGGACAATTGCTTCCATGTGGCCCCACTGTGTCACAATAGCCCCTTGCTTCCATAGGTTTTCTAGAATGTAACGTATAATTTTCTACAATGTAACAATGGACTCCTTGGTTCTGTGAGCTACCCTGCTTTTTGCAGAGGTGTCTTTGGTTCCAACAAGGCCGCGCTGTGTCTCAGTGCACCCTGGCTTCCATGCGCATCTGGAGTATCACAAAGGCTCCTTGGTTCCACGAGGTCTTGCTGTGTCACAATGGATCCTGTGCTCCATGAGGCCCTCCAAAGTCATCATGGAGCCTTGATTCCATGTGCTTCCATTGTGTCCCAGGGATCGCCTTGGTTCCATCAGTTTCCTTAGTGGCACAATGCTCTCCATGCTTCCATGATTGCCCACAATGTCACAATGCGCTCCATGCTTCCATGAGGCCCTGCTTTGCCACAATGGTCCCCTTGTGTCCATGAGGCCCCGCTGTGTCCCAATGGACGGATGGTTCCATGAGGTTCCGTGCTGTCCCCATGGTCTTCTTGAATCCGCAGTGTAACAATGGACCATTGCTTCCAGGAGGCCTCTCTGTGTCACAAGGGGCTCCTTGATTCCATGATTCCCCACGGTGTCACCATGGAGCCTTGTTTCTAGGAGGTTCTGTACTGTCACAATTGTCTCCTTGATGCCATGAGCCCCTGCAGTGTCACAATGGCTCCTTGCTTCCATGAGGAACACAAAAGCTTTGCATCAACACTGAGCAACAGCTGCTGAACACACCTGCGAGCATCTGCTTGCATCAAAAGAGGGCTTCAAGCTGAGAAAGGCAGCAGCAGCTTCCATCTGCAAGAGAGAGACAGGCAAAGGACAGGGACAGAGATATCAGTGGAAGGACTGCGAGAATTCTGCTCCCAGAGATCATTCCTGCTCACAGTGTCCCTTGTAGAAAGGGGACATCATTCCAGGCAGCCTGGACGGAGTATGTGGGTTTGTTGTTGAGGAAACCTGCTCAGGCTTTTCCATTCTTTCCTTACAAACAGGAAAACTTCTCTGGGCCTGTGTGCAGGCAGAGCCCTGAGGAGAGCAGTAGGCACATGGTGCCGTGGGCTGGGACCGCCAGCTGCAGAGCTCAAGGGAAGAAGCCCCGTTGTGTCACAATGGCTCCTTAGCTTCATGTGCATCACCTGTGTCACAATAGTCTCCTTGATTCCATGAGGCCCCACTGTGTCACAATGGCTCCTTGGCTTCATGTGCATCACCTGTGTCACCATGGTCTCCTTGATTCCATGAGGCCCCACTGGGTCACAATGGCCCCTTGGCTTCATGTGCATCACCTGTGTCACCATGGTCTCCTTGATTCCATGAGGCCCCACTGGGTCACAATGGCTCCTTGGCTTCATGTGCATCACCTGTGTCACCATGGTCTCCTTGATTCCATGAGGCCCCACTGGGTCACAATGGCTCCTTGGCTTCATGTGCATCACCTGTGTCACCATGGTCTCCTTGATTCCATGAGGCCCCACTGTGTCACAATGGCTCCTTGCTTCCATGAGATTCCGCAGTGTCACCATGCTCACCTTTGATCCACATTGTCATAATGGACAATTGCTTCCATGTGGCCCCACTGTGTCACAATAGCCCCTTGCTTCCATAGGTTTTCTAGAATGTAACGTATAATTTTCTACAATGTAACAATGGACTCCTTGGTTCTGTGAGCTACCCTGCTTTTTGCAGAGGTGCCTTTGGTTCCAACAAGGCCCCGCTGTGTCTCAGTGCACCCTGGCTTCCATGCGCATCTGGAGTATCACAAAGGCTCCTTGGTTCCACGAGGTCTTGCTGTGTCACAATGGATCCTGTGCTCCATGAGGCCCTCCAAAGTCATCATGGAGCCTTGATTCCATGTGCTTCCATTGCGTCCCAGGGATCGCCTTGGTTCCATCAGTTTCCTTAGTGGCACAATGCTCTCCATGCTTCCATGAGGCCCTGCTTTGCCACAATGGTCCCCTTGTGTCCATGAGGCCCCGCTGTGTCCCAGTGGACGGATGGTTCCATGAGGTTCCGTGCTGTCCCCATGGTCTTCTTGAATCCGCAGTGTAACAATGGACCATTGCTTCCAGGCGGCCTCTCTGTGTCACAAGGGGCTCCTTGATTCCATGATTCCCCACGGTGTCACCATGGAGCCTTGTTTCTAGGAGGTTCTGTACTGTCACAATTGTCTCCTTGATGCCATGAGCCCCTGCAGTGTCACAATGGCTCCTTGCTTCCATGAGGAACACAAAAGCTTTGCATCAACACTGAGCAACAGCTGCTGAACACACCTGCGAGCATCTGCTTGCATCAAAAGAGGGCTTCAAGCTGAGAAAGGCACCAGCAGCTTCCATCTGCAAGAGAGAGACAGGCGAAGGACAGGGACAGAGATATCAGTGGAAGGACTGCGAGAATTCTGCTCCCAGAGATCATTCCTGCTCACAGTGTCCCTTGTAGAAAGGGGACATCACTCCAGGCAGCCTGGACTGAGTATGTGGGTTTGTTGTTGAGGAAACCTGCTCAGGCTTTTCCATTCTTTCCTTACAAACAGGAAAACTTCTCTGGGCCTGTGTGCAGGCAGAGCCCTGAGGAGAGCAGTAGGCACATGGTGCCGTGGGCTGGGACCGCCAGCTGCAGAGCTCAAGGGAAGAAGCCCCGTTGTGTCACAATGGCTCCTTAGCTTCATGTGCATCACCTGTGTCACAATAGTCTCCTTGATTCCATGAGGCCCCACTGTGTCACAATGGCTCCTTGGCTTCATGTGCATCACCTGTGTCACCATGGTCTCCTTGATTCCATGAGGCCCCACTGGGTCACAATGGCTCCTTGGCTTCATGTGCATCACCTGTGTCACAATGGTCTCCTTGATTCCATGAGGCCCCACTGGGTCACAATGGCTCCTTGGCTTCATGTGCATCACCTGTGTCACCATGGTCTCCTTGATTCCATGAGGCCCCACTGGGTCACAATGGCTCCTTGCTTCCATGAGGTTCCGCAGTGTCACCATGCTCACCTTTGATCCACATTGTCATAATGGACAATTGCTTCCATGTGGCCCCACTGTGTCACAATAGCCCCTTGCTTCCATAGGTTTTCTAGAATGTAACGTATAATTTTCTACAATGTAACAATGGACTCCTTGGTTCTGTGAGCTACCCTGCTTTTTGCAGAGGTGTCTTTGGTTCCAACAAGGCCCCGCTCTGTCTCAGTGCACCCTGGCTTCCATGCGCATCTGGAGTATCACAAAGGCTCCTTGGTTCCACGAGGTCTTGCTGTGTCACAATGGATCCTGTGCTCCATGACGCCCTCCAAAGTCATCATGGAGCCTTGATTCCATGTGCTTCCATTGTGTCCCAGGGATCGCCTTGGTTCCATCAGTTTCCTTAGTGGCACAATGCTCTCCATGCTTCCATGATTGCCCACAATGTCACAATGCTCTCCATGCTTCCATGAGGCCCTGCTTTGCCACAATGGTCCCCTTGTGTCCATGAGGCCCCGCTGTGTCCCAGTGGACGGATGGTTCCATGAGGTTCCGTGCTGTCCCCATGGTCTTCTTGAATCCGCAGTGTAACAATGGACCATTGCTTCCAGGCGGCCTCTCTGTGTCACAAGGGGCTCCTTGATTCCATGATTCCCCACGGTGTCACCATGGAGCCTTGTTTCTAGGAGGTTCTGTACTGTCACAATTGTCTCCTTGATGCCATGAGCCCCTGCAGTGTCACAATGGCTCCTTGCTTCCATGAGGAACACAAAAGCTTTGCATCAACACTGAGCAACAGCTGCTGAACACACCTGCGAGCATCTGCTTGCATCAAAAGAGGGCTTCAAGCTGAGAAAGGCACCAGCAGCTTCCATCTGCAACAGAGAGATAGGCGAAGGACAGGGACAGAGATATCAGTGAAAGGACTGCGAGAATTCTGCTCCCAGAGATCATTCCTGCTCACAGTGTCCCTTGTAGAAAGGGGACATCACTCCAGGCAGCCTGGACTGAGTATGTGGGTTTGTTGTTTAGCAAACCTGCTCAGGCTTTTCCATTCTTTCCTTACAAACAGGAAAACTTCTCTGGGCCTGTGTGCAGGCAGAACCCTGAGGAGAGCAGTAGGCACATGGTGCCGTGGGCTGGGACCGCCAGCTGCAGAGCTCAAGGGAAGAAGCCCCGTTGTGTCACAATGGTCTCCTTAGCTTCATGTGCATCACCTGTGTCACAATAGTCTCCTTGATTCCATGAGGCCCCACTGTGTCACAATGGCTCCTTGGCTTCATGTGCATCACCTGTGTCACCATGGTCTCCTTGATTCCATGAGGCCCCACTGTGTCACAATGGCTCCTTGGCTTCATGTGCATCACCTGTGTCACCATGGTCTCCTTGATTCCATGAGGCCCCACTTTGTCACAATGGCTCCTTGCTTCCATGAGGTTCCGCAGTGTCACCATGCTCACCTTTGATCCACATTGTCATAATGGACAATTGCTTCCATGTGGCCCCACTGTGTCACAATAGCCCCTTGCTTCCATAGGTTTTCTAGAATGTAACGTATAATTTTCTACAATGTAACAATGGACTCCTTGTTTCTGTGAGCTACCCTGCTTTTTGCAGAGGTGTCTTTGGTTCCAACAAGGCCGCGCTGTGTCTCAGTGCACCCTGGCTTCCATGCGCATCTGGAGTATCACAAAGGCTCCTTGGTTCCACGAGGTCTTGCTGTGTCACAATGGATCCTGTGCTCCATGAGGCCCTCCAAAGTCATCATGGAGCCTTGATTCCATGTGCTTCCATTGTGTCCCAGGGATCGCCTTGGTTCCATCAGTTTCCTTAGTGGCACAATGCTCTCCATGCTTCCATGATTGCCCACAATGTCACAATGCTCTCCATGCTTCCATGAGGCCCTGCTTTGCCACAATGGTCCCCTTGTGTCCATGAGGCCCCGCTGTGTCCCAATGCACGGATGGTTCCATGAGGTTCCGTGCTGTCCCCATGGTCTTCTTGAATCCGCAGTGTAACAATGGACCATTGCTTCCAGGCGGCCTCTCTGTGTCACAAGGGGCTCCTTGATTCCATGATTCCCCACGGTGTCACCATGGAGCCTTGTTTCTAGGAGGTTCTGTACTGTCACAATTGTCTCCTTGATGCCATGAGCCCCTGCAGTGTCACAATGGCTCCTTGCTTCCATGAGGAACACAAAAGCTTTGCATCAACACTGAGCAACAGCTGCTGAACACACCTGCGAGCATCTGCTTGCATCAAACGAGGGCTTCAAGCTGAGAAAGGCACCAGCAGCTTCCATCTGCAACAGAGAGACAGGCAAAGGACAGGGACAGAGAATTCAGTGGAAAGACTGCGGGAATTCTGCTCCCAGAGATCATTCCTGCTCACAGTGTCCCTTGTAGAAAGGGGACATCATTCCAGGCAGCCTGGACTGAGCATGTAGGGTTTGTTGTTTAGGCAAACCTGCTCAGGCTTTTCCATTCTTTCCTTACAAACAGGAAAACTTCTCTGGGCCTGTGTGCAGGCAGAGCCCTGAGGAGAGCAGTAGGCACATGGTGCCGTGGGCTGGGACCGCCAGCTGCAGAGCTCAAGGGAAGAAGCCCCGTTGTGTCACAATGGTCTCCTTAGCTTCATGTGGATCACCTGTGTCACCATGGTCTCCTTGATTCCATGAGGCCCCACTGTGTCACAATGGCTCCTTGGCTTCATGTGCATCACCTGTGTCACCATGGTCTCCTTGATTCCATGAGGCCCCACTGGGTCACAATGGCTCCTTGGCTTCATGTGCATCACCTGTGTCACCATGGTCTCCTTGATTCCATGAGGCCCCACTGGGTCACAATGGCTCCTTGGCTTCATGTGCATCACCTGTGTCACCATGGTCTCCTTGATTCCATGAGGCCCCACTTTGTCACAATGGCTCCTTGCTTCCATGAGGTTCCGCAGTGTCACCATGCTCACCTTTGATCCACATTGTCATAATGGACAATTGCTTCCATGTGGCCCCACTGTGTCACAATAGCCCCTTGCTTCCATAGGTTTTCTAGAATGTAATGTATAATTTTCTACAATGTAACAATGGACTCCTTGGTTCTGTGAGCTACCCTGCTTTTTGCAGAGGTGTCTTTGGTTCCAACAAGGCCCCGCTCTGTCTCAGTGCACCCTGGCTTCCATGCGCATCTGGAGTATCACAAAGGCTCCTTGGTTCCACGAGGTCTTGCTGTGTCACAATGGATCCTGTGCTCCATGAGGCCCTCCAAAGTCATCATGGAGCCTTGATTCCATGTGCTTCCATTGCGTCCCAGGGATCGCCTTGGTTCCATCAGTTTCCTTAGTGGCACAATGCTCTCCATGCTTCCATGATTGCCCACAATGTCACAATGCTCTCCATGCTTCCATGAGGCCCTGCTTTGCCACAATGGTCCCCTTGTGTCCATGAGGCCCCGCTGTGTCCCAATGGACGGATGGTTCCATGAGGTTCCGTGCTGTCCCCATGGTCTTCTTGAATCCGCAGTGTAACAATGGACCATTGCTTCCAGGCGGCCTCTCTGTGTCACAAGGGGCTCCTTGATTCCATGATTCCCCACGGTGTCACCATGGAGCCTTGTTTCTAGGAGGTTCTGTACTGTCACAATTGTCTCCTTGATGCCATGAGCCCCTGCAGTGTCACAATGGCTCCTTGCTTCCATGAGGAACACAAAAGCTTTGCATCAACACTGAGCAACAGCTGCTGAACACACCTGGGAGCATCTGCTTGCATCAAAAGAGGGCTTCAAGCTGAGAAAGGCACCAGCAGCTTCCATCTGCAACAGAGAGACAGGCAAAGGACAGGGACAGAGAATTCAGTGGAAAGACTGCGGGAATTCTGCTCCCAGAGATCATTCCTGCTCACAGTGTCCCTTGTAGAAAGGGGACATCATTCCAGGCAGCCTGGACTGAGCATGTAGGGTTTGTTGTTGAGGAAACCTGCTCAGGCTTTTCCATTCTTTCCTTACAAACAGGAAAACTTCTCTGGGCCTGTGTGCAGGCAGAGCCCTGAGGAGAGCACTTGGCACATGGTGCCGTGGGCTGGGACCGCCAGCTGCAGAGCTCAAGGGAAGAAGCCCCGTTGTGTCACAATGGTCTCCTTAGCTTCATGTGGATCACCTGTGTCACAATAGTCTCCTTGATTCCATGAGGCCCCACTGGGTCACAATGGCTCCTTGGCTTCATGTGCATCACCTGTGTCACCATGGTCTCCTTGATTCCATGAGGCCCCACTTTGTCACAATGGCTCCTTGCTTCCATGAGGTTCTGCAGTGTCACCATGCTCACCTTTGATCCACATTGTCATAATGGACAATTGCTTCCATGTGGCCCCACTGTGTCACAATAGCCCCTTGCTTCCATAGGTTTTCTAGAATGTAACGTATAATTTTCTACAATGTAACAATGGACTCCTTGGTTCTGTGAGCTACCCTGCTTTTTGCAGAGGTGTCTTTGGTTCCAACAAGGCCGCGCTGTGTCTCAGTGCACCCTGGCTTCCATGCGCATCTGGAGTATCACAAAGGCTCCTTGGTTCCACGAGGTCTTGCTGTGTCACAATGGATCCTGTGCTCCATGAGGCCCTCCAAAGTCATCATGGAGCCTTGATTCCATGTGCTTCCATTGTGTCCCAGGGATCGCCTTGGTTCCATCAGTTTCCTTAGTGGCACAATGCTCTCCATGCTTCCATGATTGCCCACAATGTCACAATGCGCTCCATGCTTCCATGAGGCCCTGCTTTGCCACAATGGTCCCCTTGTGTCCATGAGGCCCCGCTGTGTCCCAATGGACGGATGGTTCCATGAGGTTCCGTGCTGTCCCCATGGTCTTCTTGAATCCGCAGTGTAACAATGGACCATTGCTTCCAGGAGGCCTCTCTGTGTCACAAGGGGCTCCTTGATTCCATGATTCCCCACGGTGTCACCATGGAGCCTTGTTTCTAGGAGGTTCTGTACTGTCACAATTGTCTCCTTGATGCCATGAGCCCCTGCAGTGTCACAATGGCTCCTTGCTTCCATGAGGAACACAAAAGCTTTGCATCAACACTGAGCAACAGCTGCTGAACACACCTGCGAGCATCTGCTTGCATCAAAAGAGGGCTTCAAGCTGAGAAAGGCAGCAGCAGCTTCCATCTGCAAGAGAGAGACAGGCAAAGGACAGGGACAGAGATATCAGTGGAAGGACTGCGAGAATTCTGCTCCCAGAGATCATTCCTGCTCACAGTGTCCCTTGTAGAAAGGGGACATCATTCCAGGCAGCCTGGACGGAGTATGTGGGTTTGTTGTTGAGGAAACCTGCTCAGGCTTTTCCATTCTTTCCTTACAAACAGGAAAACTTCTCTGGGCCTGTGTGCAGGCAGAGCCCTGAGGAGAGCAGTAGGCACATGGTGCCGTGGGCTGGGACCGCCAGCTGCAGAGCTCAAGGGAAGAAGCCCCGTTGTGTCACAATGGCTCCTTAGCTTCATGTGCATCACCTGTGTCACAATGGTCTCCTTGATTCCATGAGGCCCCACTGTGTCACAATGGCTCCTTGGCTTCATGTGCATCACCTGTGTCACCATGGTCTCCTTGATTCCATGAGGCCCCACTGGGTCACAATGGCCCCTTGGCTTCATGTGCATCACCTGTGTCACCATGGTCTCCTTGATTCCATGAGGCCCCACTGGGTCACAATGGCTCCTTGGCTTCATGTGCATCACCTGTGTCACCATGGTCTCCTTGATTCCATGAGGCCCCACTGGGTCACAATGGCTCCTTGGCTTCATGTGCATCACCTGTGTCACCATGGTCTCCTTGATTCCATGAGGCCCCACTGTGTCACAATGGCTCCTTGCTTCCATGAGATTCCGCAGTGTCACCATGCTCACCTTTGATCCACATTGTCATAATGGACAATTGCTTCCATGTGGCCCCACTGTGTCACAATAGCCCCTTGCTTCCATAGGTTTTCTAGAATGTAACGTATAATTTTCTACAATGTAACAATGGACTCCTTGGTTCTGTGAGCTACCCTGCTTTTTGCAGAGGTGCCTTTGGTTCCAACAAGGCCCCGCTGTGTCTCAGTGCACCCTGGCTTCCATGCGCATCTGGAGTATCACAAAGGCTCCTTGGTTCCACGAGGTCTTGCTGTGTCACAATGGATCCTGTGCTCCATGAGGCCCTCCAAAGTCATCATGGAGCCTTGATTCCATGTGCTTCCATTGCGTCCCAGGGATCGCCTTGGTTCCATCAGTTTCCTTAGTGGCACAATGCTCTCCATGCTTCCATGAGGCCCTGCTTTGCCACAATGGTCCCCTTGTGTCCATGAGGCCCCGCTGTGTCCCAGTGGACGGATGGTTCCATGAGGTTCCGTGCTGTCCCCATGGTCTTCTTGAATCCGCAGTGTAACAATGGACCATTGCTTCCAGGCGGCCTCTCTGTGTCACAAGGGGCTCCTTGATTCCATGATTCCCCACGGTGTCACCATGGAGCCTTGTTTCTAGGAGGTTCTGTACTGTCACAATTGTCTCCTGGATCCCATGAGCCCCTGCAGTGTCACAATGGCTCCTTGCTTCCATGAGGAACACAAAAGCTTTGCATCAACACTGAGCAACAGCTGCTGAACACACCTGGGAGCATCTGCTTGCATCAAAAGAGGGCTTCAAGCTGAGAAAGGCACCAGCAGCTTCCATCTGCAAGAGAGAGACAGGCGAAGGACAGGGACAGAGATATCAGTGGAAGGACTGCGAGAATTCTGCTCCCAGAGATCATTCCTGCTCACAGTGTCCCTTGTAGAAAGGGGACATCATTCCAGGCAGCCTGGACTGAGCATGTAGGGTTTGTTGTTGAGGAAACCTGCTCAGGCTTTTCCATTCTTTCCTTACAAACAGGAAAACTTCTCTGGGCCTGTGTGCAGGCAGAGCCCTGAGGAGAGCAGTAGGCACATGGTGCCGTGGGCTGGGACCGCCAGCTGCAGAGCTCAAGGGAAGAAGCCCCGTTGTGTCACAATGGTCTCCTTAGCTTCATGTGGATCACCTGTGTCACCATGGTCTCCTTGATTCCATGAGGCCCCACTGTGTCACAATGGCTCCTTGGCTTCATGTGCATCACCTGTGTCACCATGGTCTCCTTGATTCCATGAGGCCCCACTGGGTCACAATGGCTCCTTGGCTTCATGTGCATCACCTGTGTCACCATGGTCTCCTTGATTCCATGAGGCCCCACTGTGTCACAATGGCTCCTTGCTTCCATGAGATTCCGCAGTGTCACCATGCTCACCTTTGATCCACATTGTCATAATGGACAATTGCTTCCATGTGGCCCCACTGTGTCACAATAGCCCCTTGCTTCCATAGGTTTTCTAGAATGTAATGTATAATTTTCTACAATGTAACAATGGACTCCTTGGTTCTGTGAGCTACCCTGCTTTTTGCAGAGGTGTCTTTGGTTCCAACAAGGCCCCGCTGTGTCTCAGTGCACCCTGGCTTCCATGCGCATCTGGAGTATCACAAAGGCTCCTTGGTTCCACGAGGTCTTGCTGTGTCACAATGGATCCTGTGCTCCATGAGGCCCTCCAAAGTCATCATGGAGCCTTGATTCCATGTGCTTCCATTGCGTCCCAGGGATCGCCTTGGTTCCATCAGTTTCCTTAGTGGCACAATGCTCTCCATGCTTCCATGAGGCCCTGCTTTGCCACAATGGTCCCCTTGTGTCCATGAGGCCCCGCTGTGTCCCAGTGGACGGATGGTTCCATGAGGTTCCGTGCTGTCCCCATGGTCTTCTTGAATCCGCAGTGTAACAATGGACCATTGCTTCCAGGCGGCCTCTCTGTGTCACAAGGGGCTCCTTGATTCCATGATTCCCCACGGTGTCACCATGGAGCCTTGTTTCTAGGAGGTTCTGTACTGTCACAATTGTCTCCTTGATGCCATGAGCCCCTGCAGTGTCACAATGGCTCCTTGCTTCCATGAGGAACACAAAAGCTTTGCATCAACACTGAGCAACAGCTGCTGAACACACCTGGGAGCATCTGCTTGCATCAAAAGAGGGCTTCAAGCTGAGAAAGGCACCAGCAGCTTCCATCTGCAACAGAGAGACAGGCAAAGGACAGGGACAGAGAATTCAGTGGAAAGACTGCGGGAATTCTGCTCCCAGAGATCATTCCTGCTCACAGTGTCCCTTCTAGAAAGGGGACATCATTCCAGGCAGCCTGGACTGAGCATGTAGGGTTTGTTGTTGAGGAAACCTGCTCAGGCTTTTCCATTCTTTCCTTACAAACAGGAAAACTTCTCTGGGCCTGTGTGCAGGCAGAGCCCTGAGGAGAGCACTTGGCACATGGTGCCGTGGGCTGGGACCGCCAGCTGCAGAGCTCAAGGGAAGAAGCCCCGTTGTGTCACAATGGTCTCCTTAGCTTCATGTGGATCACCTGTGTCACAATAGTCTCCTTGATTCCATGAGGCCCCACTGGGTCACAATGGCTCCTTGGCTTCATGTGCATCACCTGTGTCACCATGGTCTCCTTGATTCCATGAGGCCCCACTTTGTCACAATGGCTCCTTGCTTCCATGAGGTTCTGCAGTGTCACCATGCTCACCTTTGATCCACATTGTCATAATGGACAATTGCTTCCATGTGGCCCCACTGTGTCACAATAGCCCCTTGCTTCCATAGGTTTTCTAGAATGTAACGTATAATTTTCTACAATGTAACAATGGACTCCTTGGTTCTGTGAGCTACCCTGCTTTTTGCAGAGGTGTCTTTGGTTCCAACAAGGCCGCGCTGTGTCTCAGTGCACCCTGGCTTCCATGCGCATCTGGAGTATCACAAAGGCTCCTTGGTTCCACGAGGTCTTGCTGTGTCACAATGGATCCTGTGCTCCATGAGGCCCTCCAAAGTCATCATGGAGCCTTGATTCCATGTGCTTCCATTGTGTCCCAGGGATCGCCTTGGTTCCATCAGTTTCCTTAGTGGCACAATGCTCTCCATGCTTCCATGAGGCCCTGCTTTGCCACAATGGTCCCCTTGTGTCCATGAGGCCCCGCTGTGTCCCAATGGACGGATGGTTCCATGAGGTTCCGTGCTGTCCCCATGGTCTTCTTGAATCCGCAGTGTAACAATGGACCATTGCTTCCAGGAGGCCTCTCTGTGTCACAAGGGGCTCCTTGATTCCATGATTCCCCACGGTGTCACCATGGAGCCTTGTTTCTAGGAGGTTCTGTACTGTCACAATTGTCTCCTTGATGCCATGAGCCCCTGCAGTGTCACAATGGCTCCTTGCTTCCATGAGGAACACAAAAGCTTTGCATCAACACTGAGCAACAGCTGCTGAACACACCTGGGAGCATCTGCTTGCATCAAAAGAGGGCTTCAAGCTGAGAAAGGCAGCAGCAGCTTCCATCTGCAAGAGAGAGACAGGCGAAGGACAGGGACAGAGATATCAGTGGAAGGACTGCGAGAATTCTGCTCCCAGAGATCATTCCTGCTCACAGTGTCCCTTGTAGAAAGGGGACATCATTCCAGGCAGCCTGGACGGAGTATGTGGGTTTGTTGTTGAGGAAACCTGCTCAGGCTTTTCCATTCTTTCCTTACAAACAGGAAAACTTCTCTGGGCCTGTGTGCAGGCAGAGCCCTGAGGAGAGCAGTAGGCACATGGTGCCGTGGGCTGGGACCGCCAGCTGCAGAGCTCAAGGGAAGAAGCCCCGTTGTGTCACAATGGCTCCTTAGCTTCATGTGGATCACCTGTGTCACAATAGTCTCCTTGATTCCATGAGGCCCCACTGTGTCACAATGGCTCCTTGGCTTCATGTGCATCACCTGTGTCACCATGGTCTCCTTGATTCCATGAGGCCCCACTGGGTCACAATGGCCCCTTGGCTTCATGTGCATCACCTGTGTCACCATGGTCTCCTTGATTCCATGAGGCCCCACTGGGTCACAATGGCTCCTTGGCTTCATGTGCATCACCTGTGTCACCATGGTCTCCTTGATTCCATGAGGCCCCACTGTGTCACAATGGCTCCTTGCTTCCATGAGATTCCGCAGTGTCACCATGCTCACCTTTGATCCACATTGTCATAATGGACAATTGCTTCCATGTGGCCCCACTGTGTCACAATAGCCCCTTGCTTCCATAGGTTTTCTAGAATGTAACGTATAATTTTCTACAATGTAACAATGGACTCCTTGGTTCTGTGAGCTACCCTGCTTTTTGCAGAGGTGCCTTTGGTTCCAACAAGGCCCCGCTGTGTCTCAGTGCACCCTGGCTTCCATGCGCATCTGGAGTATCACAAAGGCTCCTTGGTTCCACGAGGTCTTGCTGTGTCACAATGGATCCTGTGCTCCATGAGGCCCTCCAAAGTCATCATGGAGCCTTGATTCCATGTGCTTCCATTGCGTCCCAGGGATCGCCTTGGTTCCATCAGTTTCCTTAGTGGCACAATGCTCTCCATGCTTCCATGAGGCCCTGCTTTGCCACAATGGTCCCCTTGTGTCCATGAGGCCCCGCTGTGTCCCAGTGGACGGATGGTTCCATGAGGTTCCGTGCTGTCCCCATGGTCTTCTTGAATCTGCAGTGTAACAATGGACCATTGCTTCCAGGCGGCCTCTCTGTGTCACAAGGGGCTCCTTGATTCCATGATTCCCCACGGTGTCACCATGGAGCCTTGTTTCTAGGAGGTTCTGTACTGTCACAATTGTCTCCTGGATCCCATGAGCCCCTGCAGTGTCACAATGGCTCCTTGCTTCCATGAGGAACACAAAAGCTTTGCATCAACACTGAGCAACAGCTGCTGAACACACCTGGGAGCATCTGCTTGCATCAAAAGAGGGCTTCAAGCTGAGAAAGGCACCAGCAGCTTCCATCTGCAACAGAGAGCCAGGCAAAGGACAGGGACAGAGAATTCAGTGGAAAGACTGCGGGAATTCTGCTCCCAGAGATCATTCCTGCTCACAGTGTCCCTTCTAGAAAGGGGACATCATTCCAGGCAGCCTGGACTGAGCATGTAGGGTTTGTTGTTGAGGAAACCTGCTCAGGCTTTTCCATTCTTTCCTTACAAACAGGAAAACTTCTCTGGGCCTGTGTGCAGGCAGAGCCCTGAGGAGAGCACTTGGCACATGGTGCCGTGGGCTGGGACCGCCAGCTGCAGAGCTCAAGGGAAGAAGCCCCGTTGTGTCACAATGGTCTCCTTAGCTTCATGTGGATCACCTGTGTCACAATAGTCTCCTTGATTCCATGAGGCCCCACTGTGTCACAATGGCTCCTTGGCTTCATGTGCATCACCTGTGTCACCATGGTCTCCTTGATTCCATGAGGCCCCACTGTGTCACAATGGCTCCTTGGCTTCATGTGCATCACCTGTGTCACCATGGTCTCCTTGATTCCATGAGGCCCCACTTTGTCACAATGGCTCCTTGCTTCCATGAGATTCCGCAGTGTCACCATGCTCACCTTTGATCCACATTGTCATAATGGACAATTGCTTCCATGTGGCCCCACTGTGTCACAATAGCCCCTTGCTTCCATAGGTTTTCTAGAATGTAACGTATAATTTTCTACAATGTAACAATGGACTCCTTGGTTCTGTGAGCTACCCTGCTTTTTGCAGAGGTGTCTTTGGTTCCAACAAGGCCCCGCTGTGTCTCAGTGCACCCTGGCTTCCATGCGCATCTGGAGTATCACAAAGGCTCCTTGGTTCCACGAGGTCTTGCTGTGTCACAATGGATCCTGTGCTCCATGAGGCCCTCCAAAGTCATCATGGAGCCTTGATTCCATGTGCTTCCATTGTGTCCCAGGGATCGCCTTGGTTCCATCAGTTTCCTTAGTGGCACAATGCTCTCCATGCTTCCATGATTGCCCACAATGTCACAATGCGCTCCATGCTTCCATGAGGCCCTGCTTTGCCACAATGGTCCCCTTGTGTCCATGAGGCCCCGCTGTGTCCCAATGGACGGATGGTTCCATGAGGTTCCGTGCTGTCCCCATGGTCTTCTTGAATCCGCAGTGTAACAATGGACCATTGCTTCCAGGAGGCCTCTCTGTGTCACAAGGGGCTCCTTGATTCCATGATTCCCCATGGTGTCACCATGGAGCCTTGTTTCTAGGAGGTTCTGTACTGTCACAATTGTCTCCTTGATGCCATGAGCCCCTGCAGTGTCACAATGGCTCCTTGCTTCCATGAGGAACACAAAAGCTTTGCATCAACACTGAGCAACAGCTGCTGAACACACCTGCGAGCATCTGCTTGCATCAAAAGAGGGCTTCAAGCTGAGAAAGGCACCAGCAGCTTCCATCTGCAAGAGAGAGACAGGCGAAGGACAGGGACAGAGATATCAGTGGAAGGACTGCGAGAATTCTGCTCCCAGAGATCATTCCTGCTCACAGTGTCCCTTGTAGAAAGGGGACATCATTCCAGGCAGCCTGGACTGAGTATGTGGGTTTGTTGTTGAGGAAACCTGCTCAGGCTTTTCCATTCTTTCCTTACAAACAGGAAAACTTCTCTGGGCCTGTGTGCAGGCAGAGCCCTGAGGAGAGCAGTAGGCACATGGTGCCGTGGGCTGGGACCGCCAGCTGCAGAGCTCAAGGGAAGAAGCCCCGTTGTGTCACAATGGCTCCTTAGCTTCATGTGCATCACCTGTGTCACAATAGTCTCCTTGATTCCATGAGGCCCCACTGTGTCACAATGGCTCCTTGGCTTCATGTGCATCACCTGTGTCACCATGGTCTCCTTGATTCCATGAGGCCCCACTGGGTCACAATGGCTCCTTGGCTTCATGTGCATCACCTGTGTCACCATGGTCTCCTTGATTCCATGAGGCCCCACTTTGTCACAATGGCTCCTTGCTTCCATGAGGTTCCGCAGTGTCACCATGCTCACCTTTGATCCACATTGTCATAATGGACAATTGCTTCCATGTGGCCCCACTGTGTCACAATAGCCCCTTGCTTCCATAGGTTTTCTAGAATGTAACGTATAATTTTCTACAATGTAACAATGGACTCCTTGGTTCTGTGAGCTACCCTGCTTTTTGCAGAGGTGTCTTTGGTTCCAACAAGGCCGCGCTGTGTCTCAGTGCACCCTGGCTTCCATGCGCATCTGGAGTATCACAAAGGCTCCTTGGTTCCACGAGGTCTTGCTGTGTCACAATGGATCCTGTGCTCCATGAGGCCCTCCAAAGTCATCATGGAGCCTTGATTCCATGTGCTTCCATTGTGTCCCAGGGATCGCCTTGGTTCCATCAGTTTCCTTAGTGGCACAATGCTCTCCATGCTTCCATGAGGCCCTGCTTTGCCACAATGGTCCCCTTGTGTCCATGAGGCCCCGCTGTGTCCCAATGGACGGATGGTTCCATGAGGTTCCGTGCTGTCCCCATGGTCTTCTTGAATCCGCAGTGTAACAATGGACCATTGCTTCCAGGAGGCCTCTCTGTGTCACAAGGGGCTCCTTGATTCCATGATTCCCCACGGTGTCACCATGGAGCCTTGTTTCTAGGAGGTTCTGTACTGTCACAATTGTCTCCTTGATGCCATGAGCCCCTGCAGTGTCACAATGGCTCCTTGCTTCCATGAGGAACACAAAAGCTTTGCATCAACACTGAGCAACAGCTGCTGAACACACCTGGGAGCATCTGCTTGCATCAAAAGAGGGCTTCAAGCTGAGAAAGGCAGCAGCAGCTTCCATCTGCAAGAGAGAGACAGGCGAAGGACAGGGACAGAGATATCAGTGGAAGGACTGCGAGAATTCTGCTCCCAGAGATCATTCCTGCTCACAGTGTCCCTTGTAGAAAGGGGACATCATTCCAGGCAGCCTGGACGGAGTATGTGGGTTTGTTGTTGAGGAAACCTGCTCAGGCTTTTCCATTCTTTCCTTACAAACAGGAAAACTTCTCTGGGCCTGTGTGCAGGCAGAGCCCTGAGGAGAGCAGTAGGCACATGGTGCCGTGGGCTGGGACCGCCAGCTGCAGAGCTCAAGGGAAGAAGCCCCGTTGTGTCACAATGGCTCCTTAGCTTCATGTGGATCACCTGTGTCACAATAGTCTCCTTGATTCCATGAGGCCCCACTGTGTCACAATGGCTCCTTGGCTTCATGTGCATCACCTGTGTCACCATGGTCTCCTTGATTCCATGAGGCCCCACTGGGTCACAATGGCCCCTTGGCTTCATGTGCATCACCTGTGTCACCATGGTCTCCTTGATTCCATGAGGCCCCACTGGGTCACAATGGCTCCTTGGCTTCATGTGCATCACCTGTGTCACCATGGTCTCCTTGATTCCATGAGGCCCCACTGTGTCACAATGGCTCCTTGCTTCCATGAGATTCCGCAGTGTCACCATGCTCACCTTTGATCCACATTGTCATAATGGACAATTGCTTCCATGTGGCCCCACTGTGTCACAATAGCCCCTTGCTTCCATAGGTTTTCTAGAATGTAACGTATAATTTTCTACAATGTAACAATGGACTCCTTGGTTCTGTGAGCTACCCTGCTTTTTGCAGAGGTGCCTTTGGTTCCAACAAGGCCCCGCTGTGTCTCAGTGCACCCTGGCTTCCATGCGCATCTGGAGTATCACAAAGGCTCCTTGGTTCCACGAGGTCTTGCTGTGTCACAATGGATCCTGTGCTCCATGAGGCCCTCCAAAGTCATCATGGAGCCTTGATTCCATGTGCTTCCATTGCGTCCCAGGGATCGCCTTGGTTCCATCAGTTTCCTTAGTGGCACAATGCTCTCCATGCTTCCATGAGGCCCTGCTTTGCCACAATGGTCCCCTTGTGTCCATGAGGCCCCGCTGTGTCCCAGTGGACGGATGGTTCCATGAGGTTCCGTGCTGTCCCCATGGTCTTCTTGAATCTGCAGTGTAACAATGGACCATTGCTTCCAGGCGGCCTCTCTGTGTCACAAGGGGCTCCTTGATTCCATGATTCCCCACGGTGTCACCATGGAGCCTTGTTTCTAGGAGGTTCTGTACTGTCACAATTGTCTCCTGGATCCCATGAGCCCCTGCAGTGTCACAATGGCTCCTTGCTTCCATGAGGAACACAAAAGCTTTGCATCAACACTGAGCAACAGCTGCTGAACACACCTGGGAGCATCTGCTTGCATCAAAAGAGGGCTTCAAGCTGAGAAAGGCACCAGCAGCTTCCATCTGCAACAGAGAGCCAGGCAAAGGACAGGGACAGAGAATTCAGTGGAAAGACTGCGGGAATTCTGCTCCCAGAGATCATTCCTGCTCACAGTGTCCCTTGTAGAAAGGGGACATCATTCCAGGCAGCCTGGACTGAGCATGTAGGGTTTGTTGTTGAGGAAACCTGCTCAGGCTTTTCCATTCTTTCCTTACAAACAGGAAAACTTCTCTGGGCCTGTGTGCAGGCAGAGCCCTGAGGAGAGCACTTGGCACATGGTGCCGTGGGCTGGGACCGCCAGCTGCAGAGCTCAAGGGAAGAAGCCCCGTTGTGTCACAATGGTCTCCTTAGCTTCATGTGGATCACCTGTGTCACAATAGTCTCCTTGATTCCATGAGGCCCCACTGTGTCACAATGGCTCCTTGGCTTCATGTGGATCACCTGTGTCACCATGGTCTCCTTGATTCCATGAGGCCCCACTGGGTCACAATGGCTCCTTGGCTTCATGTGCATCACCTGTGTCACCATGGTCTCCTTGATTCCATGAGGCCCCACTTTGTCACAATGGCTCCTTGCTTCCATGAGGTTCCGCAGTGTCACCATGCTCACCTTTGATCCACATTGTCATAATGGACAATTGCTTCCATGTGGCCCCACTGTGTCACAATAGCCCCTTGCTTCCATAGGTTTTCTAGAATGTAACGTATAATTTTCTACAATGTAACAATGGACTCCTTGGTTCTGTGAGCTACCCTGCTTTTTGCAGAGGTGTCTTTGGTTCCAACAAGGCCCCGCTGTGTCTCAGTGCACCCTGGCTTCCATGCGCATCTGGAGTATCACAAAGGCTCCTTGGTTCCACGAGGTCTTGCTGTGTCACAATGGATCCTGTGCTCCATGAGGCCCTCCAAAGTCATCATGGAGCCTTGATTCCATGTGCTTCCATTGTGTCCCAGGGATCGCCTTGGTTCCATCAGTTTCCTTAGTGGCACAATGCTCTCCATGCTTCCATGATTGCCCACAATGTCACAATGCGCTCCATGCTTCCATGAGGCCCTGCTTTGCCACAATGGTCCCCTTGTGTCCATGAGGCCCCGCTGTGTCCCAATGGACGGATGGTTCCATGAGGTTCCGTGCTGTCCCCATGGTCTTCTTGAATCCGCAGTGTAACAATGGACCATTGCTTCCAGGAGGCCTCTCTGTGTCACAAGGGGCTCCTTGATTCCATGATTCCCCACGGTGTCACCATGGAGCCTTGTTTCTAGGAGGTTCTGTACTGTCACAATTGTCTCCTTGATGCCATGAGCCCCTGCAGTGTCACAATGGCTCCTTGCTTCCATGAGGAACACAAAAGCTTTGCATCAACACTGAGCAACAGCTGCTGAACACACCTGCGAGCATCTGCTTGCATCAAAAGAGGGCTTCAAGCTGAGAAAGGCACCAGCAGCTTCCATCTGCAAGAGAGAGACAGGCGAAGGACAGGGACAGAGATATCAGTGGAAGGACTGCGAGAATTCTGCTCCCAGAGATCATTCCTGCTCACAGTGTCCCTTGTAGAAAGGGGACATCATTCCAGGCAGCCTGGACTGAGTATGTGGGTTTGTTGTTGAGGAAACCTGCTCAGGCTTTTCCATTCTTTCCTTACAAACAGGAAAACTTCTCTGGGCCTGTGTGCAGGCAGAGCCCTGAGGAGAGCAGTAGGCACATGGTGCCGTGGGCTGGGACCGCCAGCTGCAGAGCTCAAGGGAAGAAGCCCCGTTGTGTCACAATGGCTCCTTAGCTTCATGTGCATCACCTGTGTCACAATAGTCTCCTTGATTCCATGAGGCCCCACTGTGTCACAATGGCTCCTTGGCTTCATGTGCATCACCTGTGTCACCATGGTCTCCTTGATTCCATGAGGCCCCACTGGGTCACAATGGCTCCTTGGCTTCATGTGCATCACCTGTGTCACCATGGTCTCCTTGATTCCATGAGGCCCCACTGGGTCACAATGGCTCCTTGGCTTCATGTGCATCACCTGTGTCACCATGGTCTCCTTGATTCCATGAGGCCCCACTGGGTCACAATGGCTCCTTGGCTTCATGTGCATCACCTGTGTCACCATGGTCTCCTTGATTCCATGAGGCCCCACTGTGTCACAATGGCTCCTTGGCTTCATGTGCATCACCTGTGTCACCATGGTCTCCTTGATTCCATGAGGCCCCACTGGGTCACAATGGCTCCTTGGCTTCATGTGCATCACCTGTGTCACCATGGTCTCCTTGATTCCATGAGGCCCCACTGTGTCACAATGGCTCCTTGCTTCCATGAGATTCCGCAGTGTCACCATGCTCACCTTTGATCCACATTGTCATAATGGACAATTGCTTCCATGTGGCCCCACTGTGTCACAATAGCCCCTTGCTTCCATAGGTTTTCTAGAATGTAACGTATAATTTTCTACAATGTAACAATGGACTCCTTGGTTCTGTGAGCTACCCTGCTTTTTGCAGAGGTGTCTTTGGTTCCAACAAGGCCGCGCTGTGTCTCAGTGCACCCTGGCTTCCATGCGCATCTGGAGTATCACAAAGGCTCCTTGGTTCCACGAGGTCTTGCTGTGTCACAATGGATCCTGTGCTCCATGAGGCCCTCCAAAGTCATCATGGAGCCTTGATTCCATGTGCTTCCATTGCGTCCCAGGGATCGCCTTGGTTCCATCAGTTTCCTTAGTGGCACAATGCTCTCCATGCTTCCATGAGGCCCTGCTTTGCCACAATGGTCCCCTTGTGTCCATGAGGCCCCGCTGTGTCCCAATGGACGGATGGTTCCATGAGGTTCCGTGCTGTCCCCATGGTCTTCTTGAATCCGCAGTGTAACAATGGACCATTGCTTCCAGGCGGCCTCTCTGTGTCACAAGGGGCTCCTTGATTCCATGATTCCCCACGGTGTCACCATGGAGCCTTGTTTCTAGGAGGTTCTGTACTGTCACAATTGTCTCCTGGATCCCATGAGCACCTGCAGTGTCACAATGGCTCCCTGCTTCCATGAGGAACACAAAAGCTTTGCATCAACACTGAGCAACAGCTGCTGAACACACCTGGGAGCATCTGCTTGCATCAAAAGAGGGCTTCAAGCTGAGAAAGGCACCAGCAGCTTCCATCTGCAAGAGAGAGACAGGCGAAGGACAGGGACAGAGATATCAGTGGAAGGACTGCGAGAATTCTGCTCCCAGAGATCATTCCTGCTCACAGTGTCCCTTGTAGAAAGGGGACATCACTCCAGGCAGCCTGGACTGAGTATGTGGGTTTGTTGTTTAGCAAACCTGCTCAGGCTTTTCCATTCTTTCCTTACAAACAGGAAAACTTCTCTGGGCCTGTGTGCAGGCAGAGCCCTGAGGAGAGCAGTAGGCACATGGTGCCGTGGGCTGGGACCGCCAGCTGCAGAGCTCAAGGGAAGAAGCCCCGTTGTGTCACAATGGCTCCTTAGCTTCATGTGCATCACCTGTGTCACCATGGTCTCCTTGATTCCATGAGGCCCCACTTTGTCACAATGGCTCCTTGCTTCTATGAGGTTCCGCAGTGTCACCATGCTCACCTTTGATCCACATTGTCATAATGGACAATTGCTTCCATGTGGCCCCACTGTGTCACAATAGCCCCTTGCTTCCATAGGTTTTCTAGAATGTAACGTATAATTTTCTACAATGTAACAATGGACTCCTTGGTTCTGTGAGCTACCCTGCTTTTTGCAGAGGTGTCTTTGGTTCCAACAAGGCCGCGCTGTGTCTCAGTGCACCCTGGCTTCCATGCGCATCTGGAGTATCACAAAGGCTCCTTGGTTCCACGAGGTCTTGCTGTGTCACAATGGATCCTGTGCTCCATGAGGCCCTCCAAAGTCATCATGGAGCCTTGATTCCATGTGCTTCCATTGTGTCCCAGGGATCGCCTTGGTTCCATCAGTTTCCTTAGTGGCACAATGCTCTCCATGCTTCCATGATTGCCCACAATGTCACAATGCGCTCCATGCTTCCATGAGGCCCTGCTTTGCCACAATGGTCCCCTTGTGTCCATGAGGCCCCGCTGTGTCCCAATGGACGGATGGTTCCATGAGGTTCCGTGCTGTCCCCATGGTCTTCTTGAATCCGCAGTGTAACAATGGACCATTGCTTCCAGGAGGCCTCTCTGTGTCACAAGGGGCTCCTTGATTCCATGATTCCCCACGGTGTCACCATGGAGCCTTGTTTCTAGGAGGTTCTGTACTGTCACAATTGTCTCCTTGATGCCATGAGCCCCTGCAGTGTCACAATGGCTCCTTGCTTCCATGAGGAACACAAAAGCTTTGCATCAACACTGAGCAACAGCTGCTGAACACACCTGGGAGCATCTGCTTGCATCAAAAGAGGGCTTCAAGCTGAGAAAGGCACCAGCAGCTTCCATCTGCAAGAGAGAGACAGGCGAAGGACAGGGACAGAGATATCAGTGGAAGGACTGCGAGAATTCTGCTCCCAGAGATCATTCCTGCTCACAGTGTCCCTTGTAGAAAGGGGACATCATTCCAGGCAGCCTGGACTGAGTATGTGGGTTTGTTGTTGAGGAAACCTGCTCAGGCTTTTCCATTCTTTCCTTACAAACAGGAAAACTTCTCTGGGCCTGTGTGCAGGCAGAGCCCTGAGGAGAGCAGTAGGCACATGGTGCCGTGGGCTGGGACAGCCAGCTGCAGAGCTCAAGGGAAGAAGCCCCGTTGTGTCACAATGGCTCCTTAGCTTCATGTGCATCACCTGTGTCACAATAGTCTCCTTGATTCCATGAGGCCCCACTGTGTCACAATGGCTCCTTGGCTTCATGTGCATCACCTGTGTCACCATGGTCTCCTTGATTCCATGAGGCCCCACTGGGTCACAATGGCTCCTTGGCTTCATGTGCATCACCTGTGTCACCATGGTCTCCTTGATTCCATGAGGCCCCACTGGGTCACAATGGCTCCTTGGCTTCATGTGCATCACCTGTGTCACCATGGTCTCCTTGATTCCATGAGGCCCCACTGGGTCACAATGGCTCCTTGGCTTCATGTGCATCACCTGTGTCACCATGGTCTCCTTGATTCCATGAGGCCCCACTGTGTCACAATGGCTCCTTGCTTCCATGAGATTCCGCAGTGTCACCATGCTCACCTTTGATCCACATTGTCATAATGGACAATTGCTTCCATCTGGCCCCACTGTGTCACAATAGCCCCTTGCTTCCATAGGTTTTCTAGAATGTAACGTATAATTTTCTACAATGTAACAATGGACTCCTTGGTTCTGTGAGCTACCCTGCTTTTTGCAGAGGTGTCTTTGGTTCCAACAAGGCCGCGCTGTGTCTCAGTGCACCCTGGCTTCCATGCGCATCTGGAGTATCACAAAGGCTCCTTGGTTCCACGAGGTCTTGCTGTGTCACAATGGATCCTGTGCTCCATGAGGCCCTCCAAAGTCATCATGGAGCCTTGATTCCATGTGCTTCCATTGCGTCCCAGGGATCGCCTTGGTTCCATCAGTTTCCTTAGTGGCACAATGCTCTCCATGCTTCCATGAGGCCCTGCTTTGCCACAATGGTCCCCTTGTGTCCATGAGGCCCCGCTGTGCCCCAGTGGACGGATGGTTCCATGAGGTTCCGTGCTGTCCCCATGGTCTTCTTGAATCCGCAGTGTAACAATGGACCATTGCTTCCAGGCGGCCTCTCTGTGTCACAAGGGGCTCCTTGATTCCATGATTCCCCACGGTGTCACCATGGAGCCTTGTTTCTAGGAGGTTCTGTACTGTCACAATTGTCTCCTTGATGCCATGAGCCCCTGCAGTGTCACAATGGCTCCTTGCTTCCATGAGGAACACAAAAGCTTTGCATCAACACTGAGCAACAGCTGCTGAACACACCTGGGAGCATCTGCTTGCATCAAAAGAGGGCTTCAAGCTGAGAAAGGCACCAGCAGCTTCCATCTGCAAGAGAGAGATAGGCGAAGGACAGGGACAGAGATATCAGTGGAAGGACTGCGAGAATTCTGCTCCCAGAGATCATTCCTGCTCACAGTGTCCCTTGTAGAAAGGGGACATCACTCCAGGCAGCCTGGACTGAGTATGTGGGTTTGTTGTTTAGGAAACCTGCTCAGGCTTTTCCATTCTTTCCTTACAAACAGGAAAACTTCTCTGGGCCTGTGTGCAGGCAGAGCCCTGAGGAGAGCAGTAGGCACATGGTGCCGTAGGCTGGGACCGCCAGCTGCAGAGCTCAAGGGAAGAAGCCCCGTTGTGTCACAATGGTCTCCTTAGCTTCATGTGGATCACCTGTGTCACAATAGTCTCCTTGATTCCATGAGGCCCCACTGTGTCACAATGGCTCCTTGGCTTCCTGTGCATCACCTGTGTCACCATGGTCTCCTTGATTCCATGAGGCCCCACTTTGTCACAATGGCTCCTTGCTTCCATGAGGTTCTGCAGTGTCACCATGCTCACCTTTGATCCACATTGTCATAATGGACAATTGCTTCCATGTGGCCCCACTGTGTCACAATAGCCCCTTGCTTCCATAGGTTTTCTAGAATGTAACGTATAATTTTCTACAATGTAACAATGGACTCCTTGGTTCTGTGAGCTACCCTGCTTTTTGCAGAGGTGTCTTTGGTTCCAACAAGGCCGCGCTGTGTCTCAGTGCACCCTGGCTTCCATGCACATCTGGAGTATCACAAAGGCTCCTTGTTTCCACGAGGTCTTGCTGTGTCACAATGGATGCTGTGCTCCATGAGGCCCTCCAAAGTCATCATGGAGCCTTGATTCCATGTGCTTCCATTGTGTCCCAGGGATCGCCTTGGTTCCATCAGTTTCCTTAGTGGCACAATGCTCTCCATGCTTCCATGATTGCCCACAATGTCACAATGTGCTCCATGCTTCCATGAGGCCCTGCTTTGCCACAATGGTCCCCTTGTGTCCATGAGGCCCCGCTGTGTCCCAATGCACGGATGGTTCCATGAGGTTCCGTGCTGTCCCCATGGTCTTCTTGAATCCGCAGTGTAACAATGGACCATTGCTTCCAGGCG
The DNA here is from genome assembly GCF_020740725.1 of Corvus hawaiiensis. Lineage (NCBI taxonomy): Eukaryota > Metazoa > Chordata > Aves > Passeriformes > Corvidae > Corvus > Corvus hawaiiensis. The sequence goes on along the minus strand of NC_063232.1, from coordinate 11,670,166 downwards.
GCCTCTCTGTGTCACAAGGGGCTCCTTGATTCCATGATTCCCCACGGTGTCACCATGGAGCCTTGTTTCTAGGAGGTTCTGTACTGTCACAATTGTCTCCTTGATGCCATGAGCCCCTGCAGTGTCACAATGGCTCCTTGCTTCCATGAGGAACACAAAAGCTTTGCATCAACACTGAGCAACAGCTGCTGAACACACCTGGGAGCATCTGCTTGCATCAAAAGAGGGCTTCAAGCTGAGAAAGGCACCAGCAGCTTCCATCTGCAAGAGAGAGACAGGCGAAGGACAGGGACAGAGATATCAGTGGAAGGACTGCGAGAATTCTGCTCCCAGAGATCATTCCTGCTCACAGTGTCCCTTGTAGAAAGGGGACATCATTGCAGGCAGCCTGGACTGAGTATGTGGGTTTGTTGTTGAGGAAACCTGCTCAGGCTTTTCCATTCTTTCCTTACAAACAGGAAAACTTCTCTGGGCCTGTGTGCAGGCAGAGCCCTGAGGAGAGCAGTAGGCACATGGTGCCGTGGGCTGGGACCGCCAGCTGCAGAGCTCAAGGGAAGAAGCCCCGTTGTGTCACAATGGCTCCTTAGCTTCATGTGCATCACCTGTGTCACAATAGTCTCCTTGATTCCATGAGGCCCCACTGTGTCACAATGGCTCCTTGGCTTCATGTGCATCACCTGTGTCACCATGGTCTCCTTGATTCCATGAGGCCCCACTGGGTCACAATGGCTCCTTGGCTTCATGTGCATCACCTGTGTCACAATGGTCTCCTTGATTCCATGAGGCCCCACTGGGTCACAATGGCTCCTTGGCTTCATGTGCATCACCTGTGTCACCATGGTCTCCTTGATTCCATGAGGCCCCACTGTGTCACAATGGCTCCTTGCTTCCATGAGGTTCCGCAGTGTCACCATGCTCACCTTTGATCCACATTGTCATAATGGACAATTGCTTCCATGTGGCCCCACTGTGTCACAATAGCCCCTTGCTTCCATAGGTTTTCTAGAATGTAATGTATAATTTTCTACAATGTAACAATGGACTCCTTGGTTCTGTGAGCTACCCTGCTTTTTGCAGAGGTGTCTTTGGTTCCAACAAGGCCCCGCTGTGTCTCAGTGCACCCTGGCTTCCATGCGCATCTGGAGTATCACAAAGGCTCCTTGGTTCCACGATGTCTTGCTGTGTCACAATGGATCCTGTGCTCCATGAGGCCCTCCAAAGTCATCATGGAGCCTTGATTCCATGTGCTTCCATTGTGTCCCAGGGATCGCCTTGGTTCCATCAGTTTCCTTAGTGGCACAATGCTCTCCATGCTTCCATGATTGCCCACAATGTCACAATGCTCTCCATGCTTCCATGAGGCCCTGCTTTGCCACAATGGTCCCCTTGTGTCCATGAGGCCCCGCTGTGTCCCAGTGGACGGATGGTTCCATGAGGTTCCGTGCTGTCCCCATGGTCTTCTTGAATCCGCAGTGTAACAATGGACCATTGCTTCCAGGCGGCCTCTCTGTGTCACAAGGGGCTCCTTGATTCCATGATTCCCCACGGTGTCACCATGGAGCCTTGTTTCTAGGAGGTTCTGTACTGTCACAATTGTCTCCTTGATGCCATGAGCCCCTGCAGTGTCACAATGGCTCCTTGCTTCCATGAGGAACACAAAAGCTTTGCATCAACACTGAGCAACAGCTGCTGAACACACCTGGGAGCATCTGCTTGCATCAAAAGAGGGCTTCAAGCTGAGAAAGGCACCAGCAGCTTCCATCTGCAAGAGAGAGATAGGCGAAGGACAGGGACAGAGAATTCCGTGGAAAGACTGCAGGAATTCTGCTCCCAGAGATCATTCCTGCTCACAGTGTCCCTTGTAGAAAGGGGACATCATTGCAGGCAGCCTGGACTGAGCATGTGGGATTGGTTGTTTAGGAAAGCTGCTCAGGCTTTTCCATTCTTTCCTTACAAACAGGAAAATTTCTCTGGGCCTGTGTTTAGGCAGAGCCCTGAGGAGAGCAGTTGGCACATGGTGCTGTGGGCTGGGAAAGCCAGCTGCAGAGCTGAAGGGAAGAAGCCCCGCTGTGTCACAATGGCTCCTTGGCTTCATGTGCATCACCTGTGTCACCATGGTCTCCTTGATTCCATGAGGCCCCACTGTGTCACAATGGCTCCTTGGCTTCATGTGCATCACCTGTGTCACCATGGTCTCCTTGATTCCATGAGGCCCCACTGTGTCACAATGGCTCCTTGGCTTCATGTGCATCACCTGTGTCACCATGGTCTCCTTGATTCCATGAGGCCCCACTGGGTCACAATGGCTCCTTGGCTTCATGTGCATCACCTGTGTCACCATGGTCTCCTTGATTCCATGAGGCCCCACTGGGTCACAATGGCTCCTTGGCTTCATGTGCATCACCTGTGTCACCATGGTCTCTCCTTGATTCCATGAGGCCCCACTGTGTCACAATGGCTCCTTGGCTTCATGTGCATCACCTGTGTCACCATGGTCTCCTTGATTCCATGAGGCCCCACTGGGTCACAATGGCTCCTTGGCTTCCATGTGGCCCCACTGTGTCACAATGGCTCCTTGCTTCCAAAGGTTTTCTATTGTAACAATGGACTCCTTGGTTCTGTGAGCTACCCTGCTTTTTGCAGAGGTATCTTTGGTTCCAACAAGGCCCTGCTGTGTCTCATCAGGAACACATTTCCATGTGGTTCCATGATTCCCCACGGTGTCACCATGGAGCCTTGTTTCTAGGAGGTTCTGTACTGTCACAATTGTCTCCTTGATGCCATGAGCCCCTGCAGTGTCACAATGGTTCCTTGCTTCCATGAGGAACACAAAAGCTTTGCATCAACACTGAGCAACAGCTGCTGAACACACCTGGGAGCATCTGCTTGCATCAAACGAGGGCTTCAAGCTGAGAATGGCAGCAGTAGCTTCCATCTGCAACAGAGAGCCAGGCAAAGGACAGGGACAGAGAATTCCGTGGAAAGACTGCGAGAATTCTGCTCCCAGACATCATTCCTGCTCACAGTGTCCCTTGTAGAAAGGGGACATCATTGCAGGCAGCCTGGACTGAGCATGTGGGATTGGTTGTTTAGGAAAGCTGCTCAGGCTTTTCCATTCTTTCCTTACAAACAGGAAAAATTCTCCTGGGCCTGTGTTTAGGCAGAGCCCTGAGGAGAGCAGTTGGCACATGGTGCCGTGGGCTGGGAAAGCCAGCTGCAGAGCTGAAGGGAAGAAGCCCCGCTGTGTCACAATGGCTCCTTGGCTTCATGTGCATCACCTGTGTCACCATGGTCTCCTTGGCTTCCATGTGGCCCCACTGTGTCACCATGGTCTCCTTGCTTCCATAGGTTTTCTATTGTAACAATGGACTCCTTGGTTCTGTGAGCTACCCTGCTTTTTGCAGAGGTGTCTTTGGTTCCAACAAGGCCCTGCTGTGTCTCATCAGGAACACATTTCCATGTGGTTCCATGATTCCCCACGGTGTCACCATGGAGCCTTGTTTCTAGGAGGTTCTGTACTGTCACAATTGTCTCCTTGATGCCATGAGCCCCTGCAGTGTCACAATGGCTCCTTGCTTCCATGAGGAACACAAAAGCTTTGCATCAACACTGAGCAACAGCTGCTGAACACACCTGCGAGCATCTGCTTGCATCAAACGAGGGCTTCAAGATGAGAATGGCAGCAGCAGCTTCCACCTGCAACAGAGAGCCAGGCAAAGGACAGGGACAGAGAATTCCGTGGAAAGACTGCGAGAATTTGGCTCCCAGAGATCATTCCTGCTCACAGTGTCCCTTGTAGAAAGGGGACATCATTGCAGGCAGCCTGGACTGAGCATGTGGGTTTGGTTGTCTACGGAACCTGCTCAGGCTTTTTCATTATTTCCTTACAAACAGGAAAATTTCTCTGGGCCTGTGTGCAGGGAGAGCCCTGAGGAGAGCACTTGGCACATGGTGCCGTGGGCTGGGACCGCCAGCTGCAGAGCTGAAGGGAAGAAGCCCCGCTGTGTCACAATGGCTCCTTGGCTTCATGTGCATCAGCTGTGTCACCATGGTCTCCTTGATTCCATGAGGCCCCACTGGGTCACAATGGCTCCTTGGCTTCATGTGCATCACCTGTGTCACCATGGTCTCCTTGATTCCATGAGGCCCCACTTTGTCACAATGGCTCCTTGCTTCCATGAGGTTCCGCAGTGTCACCATGCTCACCTTTGATCCACATTGTCATAATGGACAATTGCTTCCATGTGGCCCCACTGTGTCACAATAGCCCCTTGCTTCCATAGGTTTTCTAGAATGTAATGTATAATTTTCTACAATGTAACAATGGACTCCTTGGTTCTGTGAGCTACCCTGCTTTTTGCAGAGGTGTCCTTGGTTCCAACAAGGCCCCTCTGTGTCTCAGTGCACCCTGGCTTCCATGCGCTTCTGGAGTATCACAAAGGCTCCTTGGTTCCACGAGGTCTTGCTGTGTCACAATGGATGCTGTGCTCCATGAGGCCCTCCAAAGTCATCATGGAGCCTTGATTCCATGTGCTTCCATTGTGTCCCAGGGATCGCCTTGGTTCCATCAGTTTCCTTAGTGGCACAATGCTCTCCATGCTTCCATGATTGCCCACAATGTCACAATGCTCTCCATGCTTCCATGAGGCCCTGCTTTGCCACAATGGTCCCCTTGTGTCCATGAGGCCCCGCTGTGTCCCAATGGACGGATGGTTCCATGAGGTTCCGTGCTGTCCCCATGGTCTTCTTGAATCCGCAGTGTAACAATGGACCATTGTGTCCAGGCGGCCTCTCTGTGTCACAAGGGGCTCCTTGATTCCAAGATTCGCCACGGCGTCACCATGGAGCCTTGTTTCTAGGAGGTTCTGTACTGTCACAATTGTCTCCTTGATGCCATGAGCCCCTGCAGTGTCACAATGGCTCCTTGCTTCCATGAGGAACACAAAAGCTTTGCATCAACACTGAGCAACAGCTGCTGAACACACCTGGGAGCATCTGCTTGCATCAAAAGAGGGCTTCAAGCTGAGAAAGGCAGCAGCAGCTTCCATCTGCAACAGAGAGACAGGCAAAGGACAGGGACAGAGAATTCCGTGGAAAGACTGCGGGAATTCTGCTCCCAGACATCATTCCTGCTCACAGTGTCCCTTGTAGAAAGGGGACATCATTGCAGGCAGCCTGGACTGAGCATGTGGGATTGGTTGTTTAGGAAAGCTGCTCAGGCTTTTCCATTCTTTCCTTACAAACAGGAAAACTTCTCCTGGGCCTGTGTTTAGGCAGAGCCCTGAGGAGAGCAGTTGGCACATGGTGCTGTGGGCTGGGACAGCCAGCTGCAGAGCTCAAGGGAAGAAGCCCCGCTGTGTCACAATGGCTCCTTGGCTTCATGTGCATCACCTGTGTCACCATGGTCTCCTTGATTCCATGAGGCCCCACTGGGTCACAATGGCTCCTTGGCTTCATGTGCATCACCTGTGTCACCATGGTCTCCTTGATTCCATGAGGCCCCACTGTGTCACAATGGCTCCTTGGCTTCATGTGCATCACCTGTGTCACCATGGTCTCCTTGATTCCATGAGGCCCCACTGGGTCACAATGGCTCCTTGGCTTCATGTGCATCACCTGTGTCACCATGGTCTCCTTGATTCCATGAGGCCCCACTGGGTCACAATGGCTCCTTGGCTTCCATGTGGCCCCACTGTGTCACAGTGGCTCCATGGCTTCCATCGGTTTTCTATTGTAACAATGATCTCCTTGGTTCTGTGAGCTACCCTGCTTTTTGCAGAGGTATCTTTGGTTCCAACAAGGCCCTGCTGTGTCTCATCAGGAACACATTTCCATGTGGTTCCATGATTCCCCACGGTGTCACCATGGAGCCTTGTTTCTAGGAGGTTCTGTACTGTCACAATTGTCTCCTTGATGCCATGAGCCCCTGCAGTGTCACAATGGCTCCTTGCTTCCATGAGGAACACAAAAGCTTTGCATCAACACTGAGCAACAGCTGCTGAACACACCTGGGAGCATCTGCTTGCATTAAACGAGGGCTTCAAGCTGAGAATGGCAGCAGTAGCTTCCATCTGCAACAGAGAGCCAGGCAAAGGACAGGGACAGAGAATTCCGTGGAAAGACTGCGGGAATTCTGCTCCCAGACATCATTCCTGCTCACAGTGTCCCTTGTAGAAAGGGGACATCATTGCAGGCAGCCTGGACTGAGCATGTGGGATTGGTTGTTTAGGAAAGCTGCTCAGGCTTTTCCATTCTTTCCTTACAAACAGGAAAATTTCTCTGGGCCTGTGTTTAGGCAGAGCCCTGAGGAGAGCAGTTGGCACATGGTGCCGTGGGCTGGGAAAGCCAGCTGCAGAGCTGAAGGGAAGAAGCCCCGCTGTGTCACAATGGCTCCTTGGCTTCATGTGCATCACCTGTGTCACCATGGTCTCCTTGGCTTCCATGTGGCCCCACTGTGTCACCATGGACTCCTTGCTTCCATAGGTTTTCTATTGTAACAATGGACTCCTTGGTTCTGTGAGCTACCCTGCTTTTTGCAGAGGTGTCTTTGGTTCCAACAAGGCCCTGCTGTGTCTCATCAGGAACACATTTCCATGTGGTTCCATGATTCCCCACGGTGTCACCATGGAGCCTTGTTTCTAGGAGGTTCTGTACTGTCACAATTGTCTCCTTGATGCCATGAGCCCCTGCAGTGTCACAATGGCTCCTTGCTTCCATGAGGAACACAAAAGCTTTGCATCAACACTGAGCAACAGCTGCTGAACACACCTGGGAGCATCTGCTTGCATCAAACGAGGGCTTCAAGATGAGAATGGCAGCAGCAGCTTCCATCTGCAACAGAGAGCCAGGCAAAGGACAGGGACAGAGAATTCCGTGGAAAGACTGCGAGAATTTGGCTCCCAGAGATCATTCCTGCTCACAGTGTCCCTTGTAGAAAGGGGACATCATTGCAGGCAGCCTGGACTGAGCATGTGGGTTTGGTTGTCTACGGAACCTGCTCAGGCTTTTTCATTATTTCCTTACAAACAGGAAAATTTCTCTGGGCCTGTGTGCAGGGAGAGCCCTGAGGAGAGCACTTGGCACATGGAGCCTCCGGCTGGGACAGCCAGCTGCAGAGCTGAAGGGAAGAAGCCCCACTGTGTCACAATGGCTCCTTGGCTTCATGTGCATCACCTGTGTCACCATGGTCTCCTTGATTCCATGAGGCCCCACTGGGTCACAATGGCTCCTTGGCTTCATGTGCATCACCTGTGTCACCATGGTCTCCTTGATTCCATGAGGCCCCATTTTGTCACAATGGTCTCCTTGATTCCATGAGGCCCCACTGGGTCACAATGGCTCCTTGGCTTCATGTGCATCACCTGTGTCACCATGTTCTCCTTGATTTCATGAGGCCCCACTGGGTCACAATGGCTCCTTAGCTTCATGTGCATCACCTGTGTCACAATGGTCTCCTTGATTCCATGAGGCCCCACTTTGTCACAATGGCTCCTTGCTTCCATGAGGTTCCGCAGTGTCACCATGCTCACCTTTGATCCACATTGTCATAATGGACAATTGCTTCCATGTGGCCCCACTGTGTCACAATAGCCCCTTGGTTCCATAGGTTATCTAGAATGTAATGTATAATTTTCTACAATGTAACAATGGACTCCTTGGTTCTGTGAGCTACCCTGCTTTTTGCAGAGGTGTCCTTGGTTCCAACAAGGCCCCTCTGTGTCTCAGTGCACCCTGGCTTCCATGCGCTTCTGGAGTATCACAAAGGCTCCTTGGTTCCACGAGGTCTTGCTGTGTCACAATGGATGCTGTGCTCCATGAGGCCCTCCAAAGTCATCATGGAGCCTTGATTCCATGTGCTTCCATTGTGTCCCAGGGATCGCCTTGGTTCCATCAGTTTCCTTAGTGGCACAATGCTCTCCATGCTTCCATGATTGCCCACAATGTCACAATGCTCTCCATGCTTCCATGAGGCCCTGCTTTGCCACAATGGTCCCCTTGTGTCCATGAGGCCCCGCTGTGTCCCAGTGGACGGATGGTTCCATGAGGTTCCGTGCTGTCCCCATGGTCTTCTTGAATCCGCAGTGTAACAATGGACCATTGTGTCCAGGCGGCCTCTCTGTGTCACAAGGGGCTCCTTGATTCCAAGATTCGCCACGGCGTCACCATGGAGCCTTGTTTCTAGGAGGTTCTGTACTGTCACAATTGTCTCCTTGATGCCATGAGCCCCTGCAGTGTCACAATGGCTCCTTGCTTCCATGAGGAACACAAAAGCTTTGCATCAACACTGAGCAACAGCTGCTGAACACACCTGGGAGCATCTGCTTGCATCAAAAGAGGGCTTCAAGCTGAGAAAGGCAGCAGCAGCTTCCATCTGCAACAGAGAGACAGGCAAAGGACAGGGACAGAGAATTCCGTGGAAAGACTGCGGGAATTCTGCTCCCAGACATCATTCCTGCTCACAGTGTCCCTTGTAGAAAGGGGACATCATTGCAGGCAGCCTGGACTGAGCATGTGGGATTGGTTGTTTAGGAAAGCTGCTCAGGCTTTTCCATTCTTTCCTTACAAACAGGAAAACTTCTCCTGGGCCTGTGTTTAGGCAGAGCCCTGAGGAGAGCAGTTGGCACATGGTGCTGTGGGCTGGGACAGCCAGCTGCAGAGCTCAAGGGAAGAAGCCCCGCTGTGTCACAATGGCTCCTTGGCTTCATGTGCATCACCTGTGTCACCATGGTCTCCTTGATTCCATGAGGCCCCACTGGGTCACAATGGCTCCTTGGCTTCATGTGCATCACCTGTGTCACCATGGTCTCCTTGATTCCATGAGGCCCCACTGTGTCACAATGGCTCCTTGGCTTCATGTGCATCACCTGTGTCACCATGGTCTCCTTGATTCCATGAGGCCCCACTGGGTCACAATGGCTCCTTGGCTTCATGTGCATCACCTGTGTCACCATGGTCTCCTTGATTCCATGAGGCCCCACTGGGTCACAATGGCTCCTTGGCTTCCATGTGGCCCCACTGTGTCACAATGGCTCCATGGCTTCCATAGGTTTTCTATTGTAACAATGATCTCCTTGGTTCTGTGAGCTACCCTGCTTTTTGCAGAGGTATCTTTGGTTCCAACAAGGCCCTGCTGTGTCTCATCAGGAACACATTTCCATGTGGTTCCATGATTCCCCACGGTGTCACCATGGAGCCTTGTTTCTAGGAGGTTCTGTACTGTCACAATTGTCTCCTTGATGCCATGAGCCCCTGCAGTGTCACAATGGCTCCTTGCTTCCATGAGGAACACAAAAGCTTTGCATCAACACTGAGCAACAGCTGCTGAACACACGTGGGAGCATCTGCTTGCATCAAACGAGGGCTTCAAGCTGAGAAAGGCAGCAGCAGCTTCCATCTGCAACAGAGAGCCAGGCAAAGGACAGGGACAGAGAATTCCGTGGAAAGACTGCGAGAATTCTGCTCCCATAGATCATTCCTGCTCACAGTGTCCCTTGTAGAAAGGGGACATCACTCCAGGCAGCCTGGACTGAGCATGTGGGGTTGGTTGTTTAGGAAAGCTGCTCAGGCTTTTCCATTCTTTCCTTACAAACAGGAAAACTTCTCTGGGCCTGTGTGCAGGCAGAGCCCTGAGGAGAGCACTTGGCACATGGTGCTGTGGGCCGGGACAGCCAGCTGCAGAGCTGAAGGGAAGAAGCCCCGCTGTGTCACAATGGCTCCTTGGCTTCATGTGCATCACCTGTGTCACCATGGTCTCCTTGATTCCATGAGGCCCCACTGGGTCACAATGGCTCCTTTTCTTCCATGTGGCCCCACTGTGTCACAATGGCCCCTTGCTTCCATAGGTTTTCTATTGTAACAATGGACTCCTTGGTTCTGTGAGCTACCCTGCTTTTTGCAGAGGTGTCTTTGGTTCCAACAAGGCCCTGCTGTGTCTCATCAGGAACACATTTCCATGTGGTTCCATGATTCCCCACGGTGTCACCATGGAGCCTTGTTTCTAGGAGGTTCTGTACTGTCACAATTGTCTCTTTGATGCCATGAGCCCCTGCAGTGTCACAGTGGCTCCTTGCTTCCATGAGGAACACAAAAGCTTTGCATCAACACTGAGCAACAGCTGCTGAACACACCTGGGAGCATCTGTTTGCATCAAAAGAGGGCTTCAAGCTGAGAAAGGCAGCAGCAGCTTCCACCTGCAACAGAGAGCCAGGCAAAGGACAGGGACAGAGAATTCCGTGGAAAGACTGCGAGAATTCTGCTCCCAGAGATCATTCCTGCTCACAGTGTCCCTTGTAGAAAGGGGACATCATTGCAGGCAGCCTGGACTGAGCATGTGGGTTTGGTTGTCTAGGGAACCTGCTCAGGTATTTTCATTCTTTCCTTACAAACAGGAAAACTTCTCTGGGCCTGTGTGCAGGCAGAGGCCTGAGGAGAGCAGTTGGCACATGGTGCCGTGGGCTGGGACAGCCAGCTGCAGAGCTGAAGGGAAGAAGCCCCGCTGTGTCACAATGGCTCCTTGGCTTCATGTGCATCACCTGTGTCACCATGGTCTCCTTGATTCCATGAGGCCCCACTGTGTCACAATGGCTCCTTGGCTTCATGTGCATCACCTGTGTCACCATGGTCTCTCCTTGATTCCATGAGGCCCCACTGTGTCACAATGGCTCCTTGGCTTCATGTGCATCACCTGTGTCACCATGGTCTCCTTGATTCCATGAGGCCCCACTGGGTCACAATGGCTCCTTGCTTCCAAAGGTTTTCTATTGTAACAATGGACTCCTTGGTTCTGTGAGCTACCCTGCTTTTTGCAGAGGTGTCCTTGGTTCCAACAAGGCCCCTCTGTGTCTCAGTGCACCCTGGCTTCCATGCGCTTCTGGAGTATCACAAAGGCTCCTTGGTTCCACGAGGTCTTGCTGTGTCACAATGGATCCTGTGCTCCATGAGGCCCTCCAAAGTCATCATGGAGCCTTGATTCCATGTGCTTCCATTGTGTCCCAGGGATCGCCTTGGTTCCATCAGTTTCCTTAGTGGCACAATGCTCTCCATGCTTCCATGATTGCCCACAATGTCACAATGCTCTCCATGCTTCCATGAGGCCCTGCTTTGCCACAATGGTCCCCTTGTGTCCATGAGGCCCCGCTGTGTCCCAATGGACGGATGGTTCCATGAGGTTCTGTGCTGTCCCCATGGTCTTCTTGAATCCACAGTGTAACAATGGACCATTGTGTCCAGGCGGCCTCTCTGTGTCACAAGGGGCTCCTTGATTCCAAGATTCGCCACGGGGTCACCATGGAGCCTTGTTTCTAGGAGGTTCTGTACTGTCACAATTGTCTCCTGGATCCCATGAGCCCCTGCAGTGTCACAATGGCTCCTTGCTTCCATGAGGAACACAAAAGCTTTGCATCAACACTGAGCAACAGCTGCTGAACACACCTGGGAGCATCTGCTTGCATTAAACGAGGGCTTCAAGCTGAGAATGGCAGCAGCAGCTTCCATCTGCAACAGAGAGCCAGGCAAAGGACAGGGACAGAGAATTCCGTGGAAAGACTGCGAGAATTTGGCTCCCAGAGATCATTCCTGCTCACAGTGTCCCTTGTAGAAAGGGGACATCATTGCAGGCAGCCTGGACTGAGCATGTGGGTTTGGTTGTCTACGGAACCTGCTCAGGCTTTTTCATTATTTCCTTACAAACAGGAAAATTTCTCTGGGCCTGTGTGCAGGGAGAGCCCTGAGGAGAGCACTTGGCACATGGAGCCTCGGGCTGGGACAGCCAGCTGCAGAGCTGAAGGGAAGAAGACCCGCTGTGTCACAATGGCTCCTTGGCTTCATGTGCATCACCTGTGTCACCATGGTCTCCTTGATTCCATGAGGCCCCACTGGGTCACAATGGCTCCTTGGCTTCATGTGCATCACCTGTGTCACCATGGTCTCCTTGATTCCATGAGGCCCCACTGGGTCACAATGGCTCCTTGGCTTCATGTGCATCACCTGTGTCACCATGGTCTCCTTGATTCCATGAGGCCCCACTGGGTCACAATGGCTCCTTGGCTTCATGTGCATCACCTGTGTCACCATGGTCTCCTTGATTCCATGAGGCCCCACTGGGTCACAATGGCTCCTTGGCTTCCATGTGGCCCCACTGTGTCACAATGGCTCCATGGCTTCCATAGGTTTTCTATTGTAACAATGATCTCCTTGGTTCTGTGAGCTACCCTGCTTTTTGCAGAGGTATCTTTGGTTCCAACAAGGCCCTGCTGTGTCTCATCAGGAACACATTTCCATGTGGTTCCATGATTCCCCACGGTGTCACCATGGAGCCTTGTTTCTAGGAGGTTCTGTACTGTCACAATTGTCTCCTTGATGCCATGAGCCCCTGCAGTGTCACAATGGCTCCTTGCTTCCATGAGGAACACAAAAGCTTTGCATCAACACTGAGCAACAGCTGCTGAACACACGTGGGAGCATCTGCTTGCATCAAACGAGGGCTTCAAGCTGAGAAAGGCACCAGCAGCTTCCATCTGCAACAGAGAGCCAGGCAAAGGACAGGGAAAGAGAATTCCGTGGAAAGACTGCGAGAATTCTGCTCCCAGACATCATTCCTGCTCACAGTGTCCCTTGTAGAAAGGGGACATCATTGCAGGCAGCCTGGACTGAGCATGTGGGTTTGGTTGTCTAGGGAACCTGCTCAGGTATTTTCATTCTTTCCTTACAAACAGGAAAACTTCTCTGGGCCTGTGTGCAGGCAGAGGCCTGAGGAGAGCAGTTGGCACATGGTGCCGTGGGCTGGGACAGCCAGCTGCAGAGCTGAAGGGAAGAAGCCCCGCTGTGTCACAATGGCTCCTTGGCTTCATGTGCATCACCTGTGTCACCATGGTCTCCTTGATTCCATGAGGCCCCACTGTGTCACAATGGCTCCTTGGCTTCATGTGCATCACCTGTGTCACCATGGTCTCCTTGATTCCATGAGGCCCCACTGGGTCACAATGGCTCCTTGGCTTCATGTGCATCACCTGTGTCACCATGGTCTCCTTGATTCCATGAGGCCCCACTGTGTCACAATGGCTCCTTGTCTTCCATGTGGCCCCACTGTGTCACAATGGCTCCTTGCTTCCATAGGTTTTCTATTGTAACAATGGACTCCTTGGTTCTGTGAGCTACCCTGCTTTTTGCAGAGGTATCTTTGGTTCCAACAAGGCCCTGCTGTGTCTCATCAGGAACACATTTCCATGTGGTTCCATGATTCCCCACGGTGTCACCATGGAGCCTTGTTTCTAGGAGGTTCTGTACTGTCACAATTGTCTCCTTGATCCCATAAGCCCCTGCAGTGTCACAATGGCTCCTTGCTTCCATGAGGAACACAAAAGCTTTGCATCAACACTGAGCAACAGCTGCTGAACACACCTGGGAGCATCTGCTTGCATCAAACCAGGGCTTCAAGCTGAGAATGGCAGCAGCAGCTTCCATCTGCAACAGAGAGCCAGGCAAAGGACAGGGGCAGAGAATTCCGTGGAAAGACTGCGAGAATTCTGCTCCCAGACATCATTCCTGCTCACAGTGTCCCTTGTAGAAAGGGGACATCATTGCAGGCAGCCTGGACTGAGCATGTGGGGTTGGTTGTTTAGGAAAGCTGCTCAGGCTTTTCCATTCTTTCCTTACAAACAGGAAAACTTCTCTGGCCCTGTGTGCAGGGAGAGCCCTGAGGAGAGCACTTGGCACATGGAGACTCGGGCTGGGACAGCCAGCTGCAGAGCTGAAGGGAAGAAGCCCCACTGGGTCACAATGGCTCCTTGGCTTCATGTGCATCACCTGTGTCACCATGGTCTCCTTGATTCCATGAGGCCCCACTGTGTCACAATGGCTCCTTGGCTTCATGTGCATCACCTGTGTCACCATGGTCTCCTTGATTCCATGAGGCCCCACTGGGTCACAATGGCTCCTTGGCTTCATGTGCATCACCTGTGTCACCATGGTCTCCTTGATTCCATGAGGCCCCACTGGGTCACAATGGCTCCTTGGCTTCATGTGCATCACCTGTGTCACCATGGTCTCCTTGATTCCATGAGGCCCCACTGGGTCACAATGGCTCCTTGGCTTCATGTGCATCACCTGTGTCACCATGGTCTCCTTGATTCCATGAGGCCCCACTGGGTCACAATGGCTCCTTGGCTTCATGTGCATCACCTGTGTCACCATGGTCTCCTTGATTCCATGAGGCCCCACTGTGTCACAATGGCTCCTTGCTTCCATGAGATTCCGCAGTGTCACCATGCTCACCTTTGATCCACATTGTCATAATGGACAATTGCTTCCATGTGGCCCCACTGTGTCACAATAGCCCCTTGCTTCCATAGGTTTTCTAGAATGTAACGTATAATTTTCTACAATGTAACAATGGACTCCTTGGTTCTGTGAGCTACCCTGCTTTTTGCAGAGGTGTCTTTGGTTCCAACAAGGCCGCGCTGTGTCTCAGTGCACCCTGGCTTCCATGCGCATCTGGAGTATCACAAAGGCTCCTTGGTTCCACGAGGTCTTGCTGTGTCACAATGGATCCTGTGCTCCATGAGGCCCTCCAAAGTCATCATGGAGCCTTGATTCCATGTGCTTCCATTGCGTCCCAGGGATCGCCTTGGTTCCATCAGTTTCCTTAGTGGCACAATGCTCTCCATGCTTCCATGATTGCCCACAATGTCACAATGCTCTCCATGCTTCCATGAGGCCCTGCTTTGCCACAATGGTCCCCTTGTGTCCATGAGGCCCCGCTGTGTCCCAATGGACGGATGGTTCCATGAGGTTCCGTGCTGTCCCCATGGTCCTCTTGAATCCGCAGTGTAACAATGGACCATTGCTTCCAGGCGGCCTCTCTGTGTCACAAGGGGCTCCTTGATTCCATGATTCCCCACGGTGTCACCATGGAGCCTTGTTTCTAGGAGGTTCTGTACTGTCACAATTGTCTCCTTGATGCCATGAGCCCCTGCAGTGTCACAATGGCTCCTTGCTTCCATGAGGAACACAAAAGCTTTGCATCAACACTGAGCAACAGCTGCTGAACACACCTGGGAGCATCTGCTTGCATCAAAAGAGGGCTTCAAGCTGAGAAAGGCACCAGCAGCTTCCATCTGCAACAGAGAGCCAGGCGAAGGACAGGGACAGAGAATTCAGTGGAAAGACTGCGAGAATTCTGCTCCCAGAGATCATTCCTGCTCACAGTGTCCCTTGTAGAAAGGGGACATCATTCCAGGCAGCCTGGACTGAGTATGTGGGTTTGTTGTTGAGGAAACCTGCTCAGGCTTTTCCATTCTTTCCTTACAAACAGGAAAACTTCTCTGGGCCTGTGTGCAGGCAGAGCCCTGAGGAGAGCAGTAGGCACATGGTGCCGTGGGCTGGGACCGCCAGCTGCAGAGCTCAAGGGAAGAAGCCCCGTTGTGTCACAATGGCTCCTTAGCTTCATGTGCATCACCTGTGTCACCATGGTCTCCTTGATTCCATGAGGCCCCACTGTGTCACAATGGCTCCTTGGCTTCATGTGCATCACCTGTGTCACCATGGTCTCCTTGATTCCATGAGGCCCCACTGTGTCACAATGGCTCCTTGGCTTCATGTGCATCACCTGTGTCACCATGGTCTCCTTGATTCCATGAGGCCCCACTTTGTCACAATGGCTCCTTGCTTCCATGAGGTTCCGCAGTGTCACCATGCTCACCTTTGATCCACATTGTCATAATGGACAATTGCTTCCATGTGGCCCCACTGTGTCACAATAGCCCCTTGCTTCCATAGGTTTTCTAGAATGTAACGTATAATTTTCTACAATGTAACAATGGACTCCTTGGTTCTGTGAGCTACCCTGCTTTTTGCAGAGGTGTCTTTGGTTCCAACAAGGCCCCGCTGTGTCTCAGTGCACCCTGGCTTCCATGCGCATCTGGAGTATCACAAAGGCTCCTTGGTTCCACGAGGTCTTGCTGTGTCACAATGGATCCTGTGCTCCATGAGGCCCTCCAAAGTCATCATGGAGCCTTGATTCCATGTGCTTCCATTGTGTCCCAGAGATCGCCTTGGTTCCATCAGTTTCCTTAGTGGCACAATGCTCTCCATGCTTCCATGATTGCCCACAATGTCACAATGCTCTCCATGCTTCCATGAGGCCCTGCTTTGCCACAATGGTCCCCTTGTGTCCATGAGGCCCCGCTGTGTCCCAATGGACGGATGGTTCCATGAGGTTCCGTGCTGTCCCCATGGTCTTCTTGAATCCGCAGTGTAACAATGGACCATTGCTTCCAGGCGGCCTCTCTGTGTCACAAGGGGCTCCTTGATTCCATGATTCCCCACGGTGTCACCATGGAGCCTTGTTTCTAGGAGGTTCTGTACTGTCACAATTGTCTCTTTGATCCCATGAGCCCCTGCAGTGTCACAATGGCTCCTTGCTTCCATGAGGAACACAAAAGCTTTGCATCAACACTGAGCAACAGCTGCTGAACACACCTGGGAGCATCTGCTTGCATCAAAAGAGGGCTTCAAGCTGAGAAAGGCACCAGCAGCTTCCATCTGCAACAGAGAGCCAGGCAAAGGACAGGGACAGAGAATTCAGTGGAAAGACTGCGGGAATTCTGCTCCCAGAGATCATTCCTGCTCACAGTGTCCCTTGTAGAAAGGGGACATCATTCCAGGCAGCCTGGACTGAGCATGTGGGTTTGTTGTTTAGCAAACCTGCTCAGGCTTTTTCATTCTTTCCTTACAAACAGGAAAACTTCTCTGGGCCTGTGTGCAGGCAGAGCCCTGAGGAGAGCACTTGGCACATGGTGCCGTGGGCTGGGACCGCCAGCTGCAGAGCTCAAGGGAAGAAGCCCCGTTGTGTCACAATGGCTCCTTAGCTTCATGTGCATCACCTGTGTCACAATCGTCTCCTTGATTCCATGAGGCCCCACAGTGTCACAATGGCTCCTTGGCTTCATGTGCATCACCTGTGTCACCATGGTCTCCTTGATTCCATGAGGCCCCACTGTGTCACAATGGCTCCTTGGCTTCATGTGCATCACCTGTGTCACCATGGTCTCCTTGATTCCATGAGGCCCCACTTTGTCACAATGGCTCCTTGCTTCCATGAGGTTCCGCAGTGTCACCATGCTCACCTTTGATCCACATTGTCATAATGGACAATTGCTTCCATGTGGCCCCACTGTGTCACAATAGCCCCTTGCTTCCATAGGTTTTCTAGAATGTAACGTATAATTTTCTACAATGTAACAATGGACTCCTTGGTTCTGTGAGCTACCCTGCTTTTTGCAGAGGTGTCTTTGGTTCCAACAAGGCCCCGCTGTGTCTCAGTGCACCCTGGCTTCCATGCGCATCTGGAGTATCACAAAGGCTCCTTGGTTCCACGAGGTCTTGCTGTGTCACAATGGATCCTGTGCTCCATGAGGCCCTCCAAAGTCATCATGGAGCCTTGATTCCATGTGCTTCCATTGTGTCCCAGGGATCGCCTTGGTTCCATCAGTTTCCTTAGTGGCACAATGCTCTCCATGCTTCCATGAGGCCCTGCTTTGCCACAATGGTCCCCTTGTGTCCATGAGGCCCCGCTGTGTCCCAGTGGACGGATGGTTCCATGAGGTTCCGTGCTGTCCCCATGGTCTTCTTGAATCCGCAGTGTAACAATGGACCATTGCTTCCAGGCGGCCTCTCTGTGTCACAAGGGGCTCCTTGATTCCATGATTCCCCACGGTGTCACCATGGAGCCTTGTTTCTAGGAGGTTCTGTACTGTCACAATTGTCTCCTGGATCCCATGAGCACCTGCAGTGTCACAATGGCTCCCTGCTTCCATGAGGAACACAAAAGCTTTGCATCAACACTGAGCAACAGCTGCTGAACACACCTGGGAGCATCTGCTTGCATCAAAAGAGGGCTTCAAGCTGAGAAAGGCACCAGCAGCTTCCATCTGCAAGAGAGAGACAGGCGAAGGACAGGGACAGAGATATCAGTGGAAGGACTGCGAGAATTCTGCTCCCAGAGATCATTCCTGCTCACAGTGTCCCTTGTAGAAAGGGGACATCACTCCAGGCAGCCTGGACTGAGTATGTGGGTTTGTTGTTTAGCAAACCTGCTCAGGCTTTTCCATTCTTTCCTTACAAACAGGAAAACTTCTCTGGGCCTGTGTGCAGGCAGAGCCCTGAGGAGAGCAGTAGGCACATGGTGCCGTGGGCTGGGACCGCCAGCTGCAGAGCTCAAGGGAAGAAGCCCCGTTGTGTCACAATGGCTCCTTAGCTTCATGTGCATCACCTGTGTCACCATGGTCTCCTTGATTCCATGAGGCCCCACTTTGTCACAATGGCTCCTTGCTTCCATGAGGTTCCGCAGTGTCACCATGCTCACCTTTGATCCACATTGTCATAATGGACAATTGCTTCCATGTGGCCCCACTGTGTCACAATAGCCCCTTGCTTCCATAGGTTTTCTAGAATGTAATGTATAATTTTCTACAATGTAACAATGGACTCCTTGGTTCTGTGAGCTACCCTGCTTTTTGCAGAGGTGTCTTTGGTTCCAACAAGGCCGCGCTGTGTCTCAGTGCACCCTGGCTTCCATGCGCATCTGGAGTATCACAAAGGCTCCTTGGTTCCACGAGGTCTTGCTGTGTCACAATGGATCCTGTGCTCCATGAGGCCCTCCAAAGTCATCATGGAGCCTTGATTCCATGTGCTTCCATTGCGTCCCAGGGATCGCCTTGGTTCCATCAGTTTCCTTAGCGGCACAATGCTCTCCATGCTTCCATGATTGCCCACAATGTCACAATGCGCTCCATGCTTCCATGAGGCCCTGCTTTGCCACAATGGTCCCCTTGTGTCCATGAGGCCCCGCTGTGTCCCAATGGACGGATGGTTCCATGAGGTTCCGTGCTGTCCCCATGGTCTTCTTGAATCCGCAGTGTAACAATGGACCATTGCTTCCAGGCGGCCTCTCTGTGTCACAAGGGGCTCCTTGATTCCATGATTCCCCACGGTGTCACCATGGAGCCTTGTTTCTAGGAGGTTCTGTACTGTCACAATTGTCTCCTGGATCCCATGAGCCCCTGCAGTGTCACAATGGCTCCTTGCTTCCATGAGGAACACAAAAGCTTTGCATCAACACTGAGCAACAGCTGCTGAACACACCTGCGAGCATCTGCTTGCATCAAAAGAGGGCTTCAAGCTGAGAAAGGCACCAGCAGCTTCCATCTGCAAGAGAGAGACAGGCAAAGGACAGGGACAGAGATATCAGTGGAAGGACTGCGAGAATTCTGCTCCCAGAGATCATTCCTGCTCACAGTGTCCCTTGTAGAAAGGGGACATCATTCCAGGCAGCCTGGACTGAGCATGTAGGGTTTGTTGTTTAGGAAACCTGCTCAGGCTTTTCCATTCTTTCCTTACAAACAGGAAAACTTCTCTGGGCCTGTGTGCAGGCAGAGCCCTGAGGAGAGCAGTAGGCACATGGTGCCGTGGGCTGGGACCGCCAGCTGCAGAGCTCAAGGGAAGAAGCCCCGTTGTGTCACAATGGTCTCCTTAGCTTCATGTGGATCACCTGTGTCACAATAGTCTCCTTGATTCCATGAGGCCCCACTGTGTCACAATGGCTCCTTGGCTTCATGTGCATCACCTGTGTCACCATGGTCTCCTTGATTCCATGAGGCCCCACTGTGTCACAATGTCTCCTTGGCTTCATGTGCATCACCTGTGTCACCATGGTCTCCTTGATTCCATGAGGCCCCACTGTGTCACAATGGCTCCTTGGCTTCATGTGCATCACCTGTGTCACCATGGTCTCCTTGATTCCATGAGGCCCCACTGTGTCACAATGGCTCCTTGGCTTCATGTGCATCACCTGTGTCACCATGGTCTCCTTGATTCCATGAGGCCCCACTGTGTCACAATGGCTCCTTGGCTTCATGTGCATCACCTGTGTCACCATGGTCTCCTTGATTCCATGAGGCCCCACTTTGTCACAATGGCTCCTTGGCTTCATGTGCATCACCTGTGTCACCATGGTCTCCTTGATTCCATGAGGCCCCACTGTGTCACAATGGCTCCTTGCTTCCATGAGGTTCCGCAGTGTCACCATGCTCACCTTTGATCCACATTGTCATAATGGACAATTGCTTCCATGTGGCCCCACTGTGTCACAATAGCCCCTTGCTTCCATAGGTTTTCTAGAATGTAACGTTGCTTCCATAGGTTTTCTAGAATGTAACGTATAATTTTCTACAATGTAACAATGGACTCCTTGGTTCTGTGAGCTACCCTGCTTTTTGCAGAGGTGTCTTTGGTTCCAACAAGGCCGCGCTGTGTCTCAGTGCACCCTGGCTTCCATGCGCATCTGGAGTATCACAAAGGCTCCTTGGTTCCACGAGGTCTTGCTGTGTCACAATGGATCCTGTGCTCCATGAGGCCCTCCAAAGTCATCATGGAGCCTTGATTCCATGTGCTTCCATTGCGTCCCAGGGATCGCCTTGGTTCCATCAGTTTCCTTAGTGGCACAATGCTCTCCATGCTTCCATGAGGCCCTGCTTTGCCACAATGGTCCCCTTGTGTCCATGAGGCCCCGCTGTGTCCCAATGGACGGATGGTTCCATGAGGTTCCGTGCTGTCCCCATGGTCTTCTTGAATCCGCAGTGTAACAATGGACCATTGCTTCCAGGCGGCCTCTCTGTGTCACAAGGGGCTCCTTGATTCCATGATTCCCCACGGTGTCACCATGGAGCCTTGTTTCTAGGAGGTTCTGTACTGTCACAATTGTCTCCTGGATCCCATGAGCCCCTGCAGTGTCACAATGGCTCCTTGCTTCCATGAGGAACACAAAAGCTTTGCATCAACACTGAGCAACAGCTGCTGAACACACCTGGGAGCATCTGCTTGCATCAAAAGAGGGCTTCAAGCTGAGAAAGGCACCAGCAGCTTCCATCTGCAAGAGAGACAGGCAAAGGACAGGGACAGAGATATCAGTGGAAGGACTGCGAGAATTCTGCTCCCAGAGATCATTCCTGCTCACAGTGTCCCTTGTAGAAAGGGGACATCATTCCAGGCAGCCTGGACTGAGCATGTAGGGTTTGTTGTTTAGGAAACCTGCTCAGGCTTTTCCATTCTTTCCTTACAAACAGGAAAACTTCTCTGGGCCTGTGTGCAGGCAGAGCCCTGAGGAGAGCACTTGGCACATGGTGCCGTGGGCTGGGACCGCCAGCTGCAGAGCTCAAGGGAAGAAGCCCCGTTGTGTCACAATGGTCTCCTTAGCTTCATGTGGATCACCTGTGTCACAATAGTCTCCTTGATTCCATGAGGCCCCACTGTGTCACAATGGCTCCTTGGCTTCATGTGCATCACCTGTGTCACCATGGTCTCCTTGATTCCATGAGGCCCCACTGTGTCACAATGGCTCCTTGGCTTCATGTGCATCACCTGTGTCACCATGGTCTCCTTGATTCCATGAGGCCCCACTTTGTCACAATGGCTCCTTGCTTCCATGAGGTTCCGCAGTGTCACCATGCTCACCTTTGATCCACATTGTCATAATGGACAATTGCTTCCATGTGGCCCCACTGTGTCACAATAGCCCCTTGCTTCCATAGGTTTTCTAGAATGTAACGTATAATTTTCTACAATGTAACAATGGACTCCTTGGTTCTGTGAGCTACCCTGCTTTTTGCAGAGGTGTCTTTGGTTCCAACAAGGCCGCGCTGTGTCTCAGTGCACCCTGGCTTCCATGCGCATCTGGAGTATCACAAAGGCTCCTTGGTTCCACGAGGTCTTGCTGTGTCACAATGGATCCTGTGCTCCATGAGGCCCTCCAAAGTCATCATGGAGCCTTGATTCCATGTGCTTCCATTGTGTCCCAGGGATCGCCTTGGTTCCATCACTTTCCTTAGTGGCACAATGCTCTCCATGCTTCCATGATTGCCCACAATGTCACAATGCGCTCCATGCTTCCATGAGGCCCTGCTTTGCCACAATGGTCCCCTTGTGTCCATGAGGCCCCGCTGTGTCCCAATGGACGGATGGTTCCATGAGGTTCCGTGCTGTCCCCATGGTCTTCTTGAATCCGCAGTGTAACAATGGACCATTGCTTCCAGGAGGCCTCTCTGTGTCACAAGGGGCTCCTTGATTCCATGATTCCCCACGGTGTCACCATGGAGCCTTGTTTCTAGGAGGTTCTGTACTGTCACAATTGTCTCCTTGATGCCATGAGCCCCTGCAGTGTCACAATGGCTCCTTGCTTCCATGAGGAACACAAAAGCTTTGCATCAACACTGAGCAACAGCTGCTGAACACACCTGGGAGCATCTGCTTGCATCAAAAGAGGGCTTCAAGCTGAGAAAGGCACCAGCAGCTTCCATCTGCAAGAGAGAGACAGGCGAAGGACAGGGACAGAGATATCAGTGGAAGGACTGCGAGAATTCTGCTCCCAGAGATCATTCCTGCTCACAGTGTCCCTTGTAGAAAGGGGACATCATTCCAGGCAGCCTGGACTGAGTATGTGGGTTTGTTGTTGAGGAAACCTGCTCAGGCTTTTCCATTCTTTCCTTACAAACAGGAAAACTTCTCTGGGCCTGTGTGCAGGCAGAGCCCTGAGGAGAGCAGTAGGCACATGGTGCCGTGGGCTGGGACCGCCAGCTGCAGAGCTCAAGGGAAGAAGCCCCGTTGTGTCACAATGGCTCCTTAGCTTCATGTGCATCACCTGTGTCACAATAGTCTCCTTGATTCCATGAGGCCCCACTGTGTCACAATGGCTCCTTGGCTTCATGTGCATCACCTGTGTCACCATGGTCTCCTTGATTCCATGAGGCCCCACTGGGTCACAATGGCTCCTTGGCTTCATGTGCATCACCTGTGTCACCATGGTCTCCTTGATTCCATGAGGCCCCACTGGGTCACAATGGCTCCTTGGCTTCATGTGCATCACCTGTGTCACCATGGTCTCCTTGATTCCATGAGGCCCCACTGGGTCACAATGGCTCCTTGGCTTCATGTGCATCACCTGTGTCACCATGGTCTCCTTGATTCCATGAGGCCCCACTGTGTCACAATGGCTCCTTGCTTCCATGAGATTCCGCAGTGTCACCATGCTCACCTTTGATCCACATTGTCATAATGGACAATTGCTTCCATGTGGCCCCACTGTGTCACAATAGCCCCTTGCTTCCATAGGTTTTCTAGAATGTAACGTATAATTTTCTACAATGTAACAATGGACTCCTTGGTTCTGTGAGCTACCCTGCTTTTTGCAGAGGTGTCTTTGGTTCCAACAAGGCCCCGCTGTGTCTCAGTGCACCCTGGCTTCCATGCGCATCTGGAGTATCACAAAGGCTCCTTGGTTCCACGAGGTCTTGCTGTGTCACAATGGATCCTGTGCTCCATGAGGCCCTCCAAAGTCATCATGGAGCCTTGATTCCATGTGCTTCCATTGCGTCCCAGGGATCGCCTTGGTTCCATCAGTTTCCTTAGTGGCACAATGCTCTCCATGCTTCCATGAGGCCCTGCTTTGCCACAATGGTCCCCTTGTGTCCATGAGGCCCCGCTGTGTCCCAGTGGACGGATGGTTCCATGAGGTTCCATGCTGTCCCCATGGTCTTCTTGAATCCGCAGTGTAACAATGGACCATTGCTTCCAGGCGGCCTCTCTGTGTCACAAGGGGCTCCTTGATTCCATGATTCCCCACGGTGTCACCATGGAGCCTTGTTTCTAGGAGGTTCTGTACTGTCACAATTGTCTCCTTGATGCCATGAGCCCCTGCAGTGTCACAATGGCTCCTTGCTTCCATGAGGAACACAAAAGCTTTGCATCAACACTGAGCAACAGCTGCTGAACACACCTGGGAGCATCTGCTTGCATCAAAAGAGGGCTTCAAGCTGAGAAAGGCACCAGCAGCTTCCATCTGCAAGAGAGAGATAGGCGAAGGACAGGGACAGAGAATTCCGTGGAAAGACTGCAGGAATTCTGCTCCCAGAGATCATTCCTGCTCACAGTGTCCCTTGTAGAAAGGGGACATCATTGCAGGCAGCCTGGACTGAGCATGTGGGATTGGTTGTTTAGGAAAGCTGCTCAGGCTTTTCCATTCTTTCCTTACAAACAGGAAAATTTCTCTGGGCCTGTGTTTAGGCAGAGCCCTGAGGAGAGCAGTTGGCACATGGTGCTGTGGGCTGGGAAAGCCAGCTGCAGAGCTGAAGGGAAGAAGCCCCGCTGTGTCACAATGGCTCCTTGGCTTCATGTGCATCACCTGTGTCACCATGGTCTCCTTGATTCCATGAGGCCCCACTGTGTCACAATGGCTCCTTGGCTTCATGTGCATCACCTGTGTCACCATGGTCTCCTTGATTCCATGAGGCCCCACTGTGTCACAATGGCTCCTTGGCTTCATGTGCATCACCTGTGTCACCATGGTCTCCTTGATTCCATGAGGCCCCACTGGGTCACAATGGCTCCTTGGCTTCATGTGCATCACCTGTGTCACCATGGTCTCCTTGATTCCATGAGGCCCCACTGGGTCACAATGGCTCCTTGGCTTCATGTGCATCACCTGTGTCACCATGGTCTCTCCTTGATTCCATGAGGCCCCACTGTGTCACAATGGCTCCTTGGCTTCATGTGCATCACCTGTGTCACCATGGTCTCCTTGATTCCATGAGGCCCCACTGGGTCACAATGGCTCCTTGGCTTCCATGTGGCCCCACTGTGTCACAATGGCTCCTTGCTTCCAAAGGTTTTCTATTGTAACAATGGACTCCTTGGTTCTGTGAGCTACCCTGCTTTTTGCAGAGGTATCTTTGGTTCCAACAAGGCCCTGCTGTGTCTCATCAGGAACACATTTCCATGTGGTTCCATGATTCCCCACGGTGTCACCATGGAGCCTTGTTTCTAGGAGGTTCTGTACTGTCACAATTGTCTCCTTGATGCCATGAGCCCCTGCAGTGTCACAATGGTTCCTTGCTTCCATGAGGAACACAAAAGCTTTGCATCAACACTGAGCAACAGCTGCTGAACACACCTGGGAGCATCTGCTTGCATCAAACGAGGGCTTCAAGCTGAGAATGGCAGCAGTAGCTTCCATCTGCAACAGAGAGCCAGGCAAAGGACAGGGACAGAGAATTCCGTGGAAAGACTGCGAGAATTCTGCTCCCAGACATCATTCCTGCTCACAGTGTCCCTTGTAGAAAGGGGACATCATTGCAGGCAGCCTGGACTGAGCATGTGGGATTGGTTGTTTAGGAAAGCTGCTCAGGCTTTTCCATTCTTTCCTTACAAACAGGAAAAATTCTCCTGGGCCTGTGTTTAGGCAGAGCCCTGAGGAGAGCAGTTGGCACATGGTGCCGTGGGCTGGGAAAGCCAGCTGCAGAGCTGAAGGGAAGAAGCCCCGCTGTGTCACAATGGCTCCTTGGCTTCATGTGCATCACCTGTGTCACCATGGTCTCCTTGGCTTCCATGTGGCCCCACTGTGTCACCATGGTCTCCTTGCTTCCATAGGTTTTCTATTGTAACAATGGACTCCTTGGTTCTGTGAGCTACCCTGCTTTTTGCAGAGGTGTCTTTGGTTCCAACAAGGCCCTGCTGTGTCTCATCAGGAACACATTTCCATGTGGTTCCATGATTCCCCACGGTGTCACCATGGAGCCTTGTTTCTAGGAGGTTCTGTACTGTCACAATTGTCTCCTTGATGCCATGAGCCCCTGCAGTGTCACAATGGCTCCTTGCTTCCATGAGGAACACAAAAGCTTTGCATCAACACTGAGCAACAGCTGCTGAACACACCTGGGAGCATCTGCTTGCATCAAACGAGGGCTTCAAGATGAGAATGGCAGCAGCAGCTTCCACCTGCAACAGAGAGCCAGGCAAAGGACAGGGACAGAGAATTCCGTGGAAAGACTGCGAGAATTTGGCTCCCAGAGATCATTCCTGCTCACAGTGTCCCTTGTAGAAAGGGGACATCATTGCAGGCAGCCTGGACTGAGCATGTGGGTTTGGTTGTCTACGGAACCTGCTCAGGCTTTTTCATTATTTCCTTACAAACAGGAAAATTTCTCTGGGCCTGTGTGCAGGGAGAGCCCTGAGGAGAGCACTTGGCACATGGTGCCGTGGGCTGGGACCGCCAGCTGCAGAGCTGAAGGGAAGAAGCCCCGCTGTGTCACAATGGCTCCTTGGCTTCATGTGCATCAGCTGTGTCACCATGGTCTCCTTGATTCCATGAGGCCCCACTGGGTCACAATGGCTCCTTGGCTTCATGTGCATCACCTGTGTCACCATGGTCTCCTTGATTCCATGAGGCCCCACTTTGTCACAATGGCTCCTTGCTTCCATGAGGTTCCGCAGTGTCACCATGCTCACCTTTGATCCACATTGTCATAATGGACAATTGCTTCCATGTGGCCCCACTGTGTCACAATAGCCCCTTGCTTCCATAGGTTTTCTAGAATGTAATGTATAATTTTCTACAATGTAACAATGGACTCCTTGGTTCTGTGAGCTACCCTGCTTTTTGCAGAGGTGTCCTTGGTTCCAACAAGGCCCCTCTGTGTCTCAGTGCACCCTGGCTTCCATGCGCTTCTGGAGTATCACAAAGGCTCCTTGGTTCCACGAGGTCTTGCTGTGTCACAATGGATCCTGTGCTCCATGAGGCCCTCCAAAGTCATCATGGAGCCTTGATTCCATGTGCTTCCATTGTGTCCCAGGGATCGCCTTGGTTCCATCAGTTTCCTTAGTGGCACAATGCTCTCCATGCTTCCATAATTGCCCACAATGTCACAATGCTCTCCATGCTTCCATGAGGCCCTGCTTTGCCACAATGGTCCCCTTGTGTCCATGAGGCCCCGCTGTGTCCCAATGGACGGATGGTTCCATGAGGTTCCGTGCTGTCCCCATGGTCTTCTTGAATCCGCAGTGTAACAATGGACCATTGTGTCCAGGCGGCCTCTCTGTGTCACAAGGGGCTCCTTGATTCCATGATTCCCCACGGCGTCACCATGGAGCCTTGTTTCTAGGAGGTTCTGTACTGTCACAATTGTCTCCTTGATGCCATGAGCCCCTGCAGTGTCACAATGGCTCCTTGCTTCCATGAGGAACACAAAAGCTTTGCATCAACACTGAGCAACAGCTGCTGAACACACCTGGGAGCATCTGCTTGCATCAAAAGAGGGCTTCAAGCTGAGAAAGGCAGCAGCAGCTTCCATCTGCAACAGAGAGACAGGCAAAGGACAGGGACAGAGAATTCCGTGGAAAGACTGCGGGAATTCTGCTCCCAGACATCATTCCTGCTCACAGTGTCCCTTGTAGAAAGGGGACATCATTGCAGGCAGCCTGGACTGAGCATGTGGGATTGGTTGTTTAGGAAAGCTGCTCAGGCTTTTCCATTCTTTCCTTACAAACAGGAAAACTTCTCCTGGGCCTGTGTTTAGGCAGAGCCCTGAGGAGAGCAGTTGGCACATGGTGCTGTGGGCTGGGACAGCCAGCTGCAGAGCTCAAGGGAAGAAGCCCCGCTGTGTCACAATGGCTCCTTGGCTTCATGTGCATCACCTGTGTCACCATGGTCTCCTTGATTCCATGAGGCCCCACTGGGTCACAATGGCTCCTTGGCTTCATGTGCATCACCTGTGTCACCATGGTCTCCTTGATTCCATGAGGCCCCACTGGGTCACAATGGCTCCTTGGCTTCCATGTGGCCCCACTATGTCACAATGGCTCCATGGCTTCCATAGGTTTTCTATTGTAACAATGATCTCCTTGGTTCTGTGAGCTACCCTGCTTTTTGCAGAGGTATCTTTGGTTCCAACAAGGCCCTGCTGTGTCTCATCAGGAACACATTTCCATGTGGTTCCATGATTCCCCACGGTGTCACCATGGAGCCTTGTTTCTAGGAGGTTCTGTACTGTCACAATTGTCTCCTTGATGCCATGAGCCCCTGCAGTGTCACAATGGCTCCTTGCTTCCATGAGGAACACAAAAGCTTTGCATCAACACTGAGCAACAGCTGCTGAACACACCTGGGAGCATCTGCTTGCATTAAACGAGGGCTTCAAGCTGAGAATGGCAGCAGTAGCTTCCATCTGCAACAGAGAGCCAGGCAAAGGACAGGGACAGAGAATTCCGTGGAAAGACTGCGAGAATTCTGCTCCCAGACATCATTCCTGCTCACAGTGTCCCTTGTAGAAAGGGGACATCATTGCAGGCAGCCTGGACTGAGCATGTGGGATTGGTTGTTTAGGAAAGCTGCTCAGGCTTTTCCATTCTTTCCTTACAAACAGGAAAATTTCTCTGGGCCTGTGTTTAGGCAGAGCCCTGAGGAGAGCAGTTGGCACATGGTGCCGTGGGCTGGGAAAGCCAGCTGCAGAGCTGAAGGGAAGAAGCCCCGCTGTGTCACAATGGCTCCTTGGCTTCATGTGCATCACCTGTGTCACCATGGTCTCCTTGGCTTCCATGTGGCCCCACTGTGTCACCATGGTCTCCTTGCTTCCATAGGTTTTCTATTGTAACAATGGACTCCTTGGTTCTGTGAGCTACCCTGCTTTTTGCAGAGGTGTCTTTGGTTCCAACAAGGCCCTGCTGTGTCTCATCAGGAACACATTTCCATGTGGTTCCATGATTCCCCACGGTGTCACCATGGAGCCTTGTTTCTAGGAGGTTCTGTACTGTCACAATTGTCTCCTTGATGCCATGAGCCCCTGCAGTGTCACAATGGCTCCTTGCTTCCATGAGGAACACAAAAGCTTTGCATCAACACTGAGCAACAGCTGCTGAACACACCTGGGAGCATCTGCTTGCATCAAACGAGGGCTTCAAGCTGAGAAAGGCAGCAGCAGCTTCCATCTGCAACAGAGAGCCAGGCAAAGGACAGGGACAGAGAATTCCGTGGAAAGACTGCGAGAATTCTGCTCCCAGAGATCATTCCTGCTCACAGTGTCCCTTGTAGAAAGGGGACATCATTGCAGGCAGCCTGGACTGAGCATGTGGGTTTGGTTGTCTACGGAACCTGCTCAGGCTTTTTCATTATTTCCTTACAAACAGGAAAATTTCTCTGGGCCTGTGTGCAGGGAGAGCCCTGA
Source organism: Corvus hawaiiensis (assembly GCF_020740725.1). NCBI lineage: Eukaryota > Metazoa > Chordata > Aves > Passeriformes > Corvidae > Corvus > Corvus hawaiiensis. Next base: position 11,641,124 of record NC_063232.1, on the reverse strand, counting down.
GGAGAGCACTTGGCACATGGAGCCTCGGGCTGGGACAGCCAGCTGCAGAGCTGAAGGGAAGAAGCCCCACTGTGTCACAATGGCTCCTTGGCTTCATGTGCATCAGCTGTGTCACCATGGTCTCCTTGATTCCATGAGGCCCCACTGGGTCACAATGGCTCCTTGGCTTCATGTGCATCACCTGTGTCACCATGGTCTCCTTGATTCCATGAGGCCCCATTTTGTCACAATGGTCTCCTTGATTCCATGAGGCCCCACTGGGTCACAATGGCTCCTTGGCTTCATGTGCATCACCTGTGTCACCATGTTCTCCTTGATTTCATGAGGCCCCACTGGGTCACAATGGCTCCTTAGCTTCATGTGCATCACCTGTGTCACAATGGTCTCCTTGATTCCATGAGGCCCCACTTTGTCACAATGGCTCCTTGCTTCCATGAGGTTCCGCAGTGTCACCATGCTCACCTTTGATCCACATTGTCATAATGGACAATTGCTTCCATGTGGCCCCACTGTGTCACAATAGCCCCTTGGTTCCATAGGTTATCTAGAATGTAATGTATAATTTTCTACAATGTAACAATGGACTCCTTGGTTCTGTGAGCTACCCTGCTTTTTGCAGAGGTGTCCTTGGTTCCAACAAGGCCCCTCTGTGTCTCAGTGCACCCTGGCTTCCATGCGCTTCTGGAGTATCACAAAGGCTCCTTGGTTCCACGAGGTCTTGCTGTGTCACAATGGATGCTGTGCTCCATGAGGCCCTCCAAAGTCATCATGGAGCCTTGATTCCATGTGCTTCCATTGTGTCCCAGGGATCGCCTTGGTTCCATCAGTTTCCTTAGTGGCACAATGCTCTCCATGCTTCCATGATTGCCCACAATGTCACAATGCTCTCCATGCTTCCATGAGGCCCTGCTTTGCCACAATGGTCCCCTTGTGTCCATGAGGCCCCGCTGTGTCCCAGTGGACGGATGGTTCCATGAGGTTCCGTGCTGTCCCCATGGTCTTCTTGAATCCGCAGTGTAACAATGGACCATTGTGTCCAGGCGGCCTCTCTGTGTCACAAGGGGCTCCTTGATTCCAAGATTCGCCACGGCGTCACCATGGAGCCTTGTTTCTAGGAGGTTCTGTACTGTCACAATTGTCTCCTTGATGCCATGAGCCCCTGCAGTGTCACAATGGCTCCTTGCTTCCATGAGGAACACAAAAGCTTTGCATCAACACTGAGCAACAGCTGCTGAACACACCTGGGAGCATCTGCTTGCATCAAAAGAGGGCTTCAAGCTGAGAAAGGCAGCAGCAGCTTCCATCTGCAACAGAGAGACAGGCAAAGGACAGGGACAGAGAATTCCGTGGAAAGACTGCGGGAATTCTGCTCCCAGACATCATTCCTGCTCACAGTGTCCCTTGTAGAAAGGGGACATCATTGCAGGCAGCCTGGACTGAGCATGTGGGATTGGTTGTTTAGGAAAGCTGCTCAGGCTTTTCCATTCTTTCCTTACAAACAGGAAAACTTCTCCTGGGCCTGTGTTTAGGCAGAGCCCTGAGGAGAGCAGTTGGCACATGGTGCTGTGGGCTGGGACAGCCAGCTGCAGAGCTCAAGGGAAGAAGCCCCGCTGTGTCACAATGGCTCCTTGGCTTCATGTGCATCACCTGTGTCACCATGGTCTCCTTGATTCCATGAGGCCCCACTGGGTCACAATGGCTCCTTGGCTTCATGTGCATCACCTGTGTCACCATGGTCTCCTTGATTCCATGAGGCCCCACTGTGTCACAATGGCTCCTTGGCTTCATGTGCATCACCTGTGTCACCATGGTCTCCTTGATTCCATGAGGCCCCACTGGGTCACAATGGCTCCTTGGCTTCATGTGCATCACCTGTGTCACCATGGTCTCCTTGATTCCATGAGGCCCCACTGGGTCACAATGGCTCCTTGGCTTCCATGTGGCCCCACTGTGTCACAATGGCTCCATGGCTTCCATAGGTTTTCTATTGTAACAATGATCTCCTTGGTTCTGTGAGCTACCCTGCTTTTTGCAGAGGTATCTTTGGTTCCAACAAGGCCCTGCTGTGTCTCATCAGGAACACATTTCCATGTGGTTCCATGATTCCCCACGGTGTCACCATGGAGCCTTGTTTCTAGGAGGTTCTGTACTGTCACAATTGTCTCCTTGATGCCATGAGCCCCTGCAGTGTCACAATGGCTCCTTGCTTCCATGAGGAACACAAAAGCTTTGCATCAACACTGAGCAACAGCTGCTGAACACACCTGCGAGCATCTGCTTGCATCAAAAGAGGGCTTCAAGCTGAGAAAGGCACCAGCAGCTTCCATCTGCAACAGAGAGACAGGCAAAGGACAGGGACAGAGAATTCCGTGGAAAGACTGCGAGAATTCTGCTCCCATAGATCATTCCTGCTCACAGTGTCCCTTGTAGAAAGGGGACATCATTGCAGGCAGCCTGGACTGAGCATGTGGGGTTGGTTGTTTAGGAAAGCTGCTCAGGCTTTTCCATTCTTTCCTTACAAACAGGAAAACTTCTCTGGGCCTGTGTGCAGGCAGAGCCCTGAGGAGAGCACTTGGCACATGGTGCTGTGGGCCGGGACAGCCAGCTGCAGAGCTGAAGGGAAGAAGCCCCGCTGTGTCACAATGGCTCCTTGGCTTCATGTGCATCACCTGTGTCACCATGGTCTCCTTGATTCCATGAGGCCCCACTGGGTCACAATGGCTCCTTTTCTTCCATGTGGCCCCACTGTGTCACAATGGCCCCTTGCTTCCATAGGTTTTCTATTGTAACAATGGACTCCTTGGTTCTGTGAGCTACCCTGCTTTTTGCAGAGGTGTCTTTGGTTCCAACAAGGCCCTGCTGTGTCTCATCAGGAACACATTTCCATGTGGTTCCATGATTCCCCACGGTGTCACCATGGAGCCTTGTTTCTAGGAGGTTCTGTACTGTCACAATTGTCTCTTTGATGCCATGAGCCCCTGCAGTGTCACAGTGGCTCCTTGCTTCCATGAGGAACACAAAAGCTTTGCATCAACACTGAGCAACAGCTGCTGAACACACCTGGGAGCATCTGCTTGCATCAAAAGAGGGCTTCAAGCTGAGAAAGGCAGCAGCAGCTTCCACCTGCAACAGAGAGCCAGGGAAAGGACAGGGACAGAGAATTCCGTGGAAAGACTGCGAGAATTCTGCTCCCAGAGATCATTCCTGCTCACAGTGTCCCTTGTAGAAAGGGGACATCATTGCAGGCAGCCTGGACTGAGCATGTGGGCTTGGTTGTCTAGGGAACCTGCTCAGGTATTTTCATTCTTTCCTTACAAACAGGAAAACTTCTCTGGGCCTGTGTGCAGGCAGAGGCCTGAGGAGAGCAGTTGGCACATGGTGCCGTGGGCTGGGACAGCCAGCTGCAGAGCTGAAGGGAAGAAGCCCCGCTGTGTCACAATGGCTCCTTGGCTTCATGTGCATCACCTGTGTCACAATGGTCTCCTTGATTCCATGAGGCCCCACTGTGTCACAATGGCTCCTTGGCTTCATGTGCATCACCTGTGTCACCATGGTCTCTCCTTGATTCCATGAGGCCCCACTGTGTCACAATGGCTCCTTGGCTTCATGTGCATCACCTGTGTCACCATGGTCTCCTTGATTCCATGAGGCCCCACTGGGTCACAATGGCTCCTTGGCTTCCATGTGGCCCCACTGTGTCACAATGGCTCCTTGCTTCCAAAGGTTTTCTATTGTAACAATGGACTCCTTGGTTCTGTGAGCTACCCTGCTTTTTGCAGAGGTGTCCTTGGTTCCAACAAGGCCCCTCTGTGTCTCAGTGCACCCTGGCTTCCATGCGCTTCTGGAGTATCACAAAGGCTCCTTGGTTCCACGAGGTCTTGCTGTGTCACAATGGATGCTGTGCTCCATGAGGCCCTCCAAAGTCATCATGGAGCCTTGATTCCATGTGCTTCCATTGTGTCCCAGGGATCGCCTTGGTTCCATCAGTTTCCTTAGTGGCACAATGCTCTCCATGCTTCCATGATTGCCCACAATGTCACAATGCTCTCCATGCTTCCATGAGGCCCTGCTTTGCCACAATGGTCCCCTTGTGTCCATGAGGCCCCGCTGTGTCCCAATGGACGGATGGTTCCATGAGGTTCTGTGCTGTCCCCATGGTCTTCTTGAATCCACAGTGTAACAATGGACCATTGCTTCCAGGAGGCCTCTCTGTGTCACAAGGGGCTCCTTGATTCCAAGATTCGCCACGGGGTCACCATGGAGCCTTGTTTCTAGGAGGTTCTGTACTGTCACAATTGTCTCCTGGATCCCATGAGCCCCTGCAGTGTCACAATGGCTCCTTGCTTCCATGAGGAACACAAAAGCTTTGCATCAACACTGAGCAACAGCTGCTGAACACACCTGGGAGCATCTGCTTGCATTAAACGAGGGCTTCAAGCTGAGAATGGCAGCAGCAGCTTCCATCTGCAACAGAGAGCCAGGCAAAGGACAGGGACAGAGAATTCCGTGGAAAGACTGCGAGAATTTGGCTCCCAGAGATCATTCCTGCTCACAGTGTCCCTTGTAGAAAGGGGACATCATTGCAGGCAGCCTGGACTGAGCATGTGGGTTTGGTTGTCTACGGAACCTGCTCAGGCTTTTTCATTATTTCCTTACAAACAGGAAAATTTCTCTGGGCCTGTGTGCAGGGAGAGCCCTGAGGAGAGCACTTGGCACATGGAGCCTCGGGCTGGGACAGCCAGCTGCAGAGCTGAAGGGAAGAAGCCCCGCTGTGTCACAATGGCTCCTTGGCTTCATGTGCATCACCTGTGTCACAATAGTCTCCTTGATTCCATGAGGCCCCACTGTGTCACAATGGCTCCTTGGCTTCATGTGCATCACCTGTGTCACCATGGTCTCCTTGATTCCATGAGGCCCCACTGGGTCACAATGGCTCCTTGGCTTCATGTGCATCACCTGTGTCACCATGGTCTCCTTGATTCCATGAGGCCCCACTGTGTCACAATGGCTCCTTGGCTTCATGTGCATCACCTGTGTCACCATGGTCTCCTTGATTCCATGAGGCCCCACTGGGTCACAATGGCTCCTTGGCTTCATGTGCATCACCTGTGTCACCATGGTCTCCTTGATTCCATGAGGCCCCACTGGGTCACAATGGCTCCTTGGCTTCCATGTGGCCCCACTGTGTCACAATGGCTCCATGGCTTCCATAGGTTTTCTATTGTAACAATGATCTCCTTGGTTCTGTGAGCTACCCTGCTTTTTGCAGAGGTATCTTTGGTTCCAACAAGGCCCTGCTGTGTCTCATCAGGAACACATTTCCATGTGGTTCCATGATTCCCCACGGTGTCACCATGGAGCCTTGTTTCTAGGAGGTTCTGTACTGTCACAATTGTCTCCTTGATGCCATGAGCCCCTGCAGTGTCACAATGGCTCCTTGCTTCCATGAGGAACACAAAAGCTTTGCATCAACACTGAGCAACAGCTGCTGAACACACGTGGGAGCATCTGCTTGCATCAAACGAGGGCTTCAAGCTGAGAAAGGCAGCAGCAGCTTCCATCTGCAACAGAGAGCCAGGCAAAGGACAGGGACAGAGAATTCCGTGGAAAGACTGCGAGAATTCTGCTCCCAGACATCATTCCTGCTCACAGTGTCCCTTGTAGAAAGGGGACATCATTGCAGGCAGCCTGGACTGAGCATGTGGGGTTGGTTGTTTAGGAAAGCTGCTCAGGCTTTTCCATTCTTTCCTTACAAACAGGAAAACTTCTCTGGCCCTGTGTGCAGGCAGAGCCCTGAGGAGAGCACTTGGCACATGGTGCTGTGGGCCGGGACAGCCAGCTGCAGAGCTGAAGGGAAGAAGCCCCGCTGTGTCACAATGGCTCCTTGGCTTCATGTGCATCACCTGTGTCACCATGGTCTCCTTGATTCCATGAGGCCCCACTGTGTCACAATGGCTCCTTGGCTTCATGTGCATCACCTGTGTCACCATGGTCTCCTTGATTCCATGAGGCCCCACTGGGTCACAATGGCTCCTTTTCTTCCATGTGGCCCCACTGTGTCACAATGGCCCCTTGCTTCCATAGGTTTTCTATTGTAACAATGGACTCCTTGGTTCTGTGAGCTACCCTGCTTTTTGCAGAGGTGTCTTTGGTTCCAACAAGGCCCTGCTGTGTCTCATCAGGAACACATTTCCATGTGGTTCCATGATTCCCCACGGTGTCACCATGGAGCCTTGTTTCTAGGAGGTTCTGTACTGTCACAATTGTCTCTTTGATGCCATGAGCCCCTGCAGTGTCACAGTGGCTCCTTGCTTCCATGAGGAACACAAAAGCTTTGCATCAACACTGAGCAACAGCTGCTGAACACACCTGGGAGCATCTGTTTGCATCAAAAGAGGGCTTCAAGCTGAGAAAGGCAGCAGCAGCTTCCACCTGCAACAGAGAGCCAGGGAAAGGACAGGGACAGAGAATTCCGTGGAAAGACTGCGAGAATTCTGCTCCCAGAGATCATTCCTGCTCACAGTGTCCCTTGTAGAAAGGGGACATCATTGCAGGCAGCCTGGACTGAGCATGTGGGTTTGGTTGTCTAGGGAACCTGCTCAGGTATTTTCATTCTTTCCTTACAAACAGGAAAACTTCTCTGGGCCTGTGTGCAGGCAGAGGCCTGAGGAGAGCACTTGGCACATGGTGCCGTGGGCTGGGACAGCCAGCTGCAGAGCTGAAGGGAAGAAGCCCCGCTGTGTCACAATGGCTCCTTGGCTTCATGTGCATCACCTGTGTCACAATGGTCTCCTTGATTCCATGAGGCCCCACTGTGTCACAATGGCTCCTTGGCTTCATGTGCATCACCTGTGTCACCATGGTCTCCTTGATTCCATGAGGCCCCACTGGGTCACAATGGCTCCTTGGCTTCATGTGCATCACCTGTGTCACCATGGTCTCCTTGATTCCATGAGGCCCCACTGTGTCACAATGGCTCCTTGTCTTCCATGTGGCCCCACTGTGTCACAATGGCTCCTTGCTTCCATAGGTTTTCTATTGTAACAATGGACTCCTTGGTTCTGTGAGCTACCCTGCTTTTTGCAGAGGTATCTTTGGTTCCAACAAGGCCCTGCTGTGTCTCATCAGGAACACATTTCCATGTGGTTCCATGATTCCCCATGGTGTCACCATGGAGCCTTGTTTCTAGGAGGTTCTGTACTGTCACAATTGTCTCCTTGATCCCATAAGCCCCTGCAGTGTCACAATGGCTCCTTGCTTCCATGAGGAACACAAAAGCTTTGCATCAACACTGAGCAACAGCTGCTGAACACACCTGGGAGCATCTGCTTGCATCAAACCAGGGCTTCAAGCTGAGAATGGCAGCAGCAGCTTCCATCTGCAACAGAGAGCCAGGCAAAGGACAGGGGCAGAGAATTCCGTGGAAAGACTGCGAGAATTCTGCTCCCAGACATCATTCCTGCTCACAGTGTCCCTTGTAGAAAGGGGACATCATTGCAGGCAGCCTGGACTGAGCATGTGGGGTTGGTTGTTTAGGAAAGCTGCTCAGGCTTTTCCATTCTTTCCTTACAAACAGGAAAACTTCTCTGGCCCTGTGTGCAGGGAGAGCCCTGAGGAGAGCACTTGGCACATGGAGACTCGGGATGGGACAGCCAGCTGCAGAGCTGAAGGGAAGAAGCCCCACTGGGTCACAATGGCTCCTTGGCTTCATGTGCATCACCTGTGTCACCATGGTCTCCTTGATTCCATGAGGCCCCACTGTGTCACAATGGCTCCTTGGCTTCATGTGCATCACCTGTGTCACCATGGTCTCCTTGATTCCATGAGGCCCCACTGGGTCACAATGGCTCCTTGGCTTCATGTGCATCACCTGTGTCACCATGGTCTCCTTGATTCCATGAGGCCCCACTGGGTCACAATGGCTCCTTGGCTTCATGTGCATCACCTGTGTCACCATGGTCTCCTTGATTCCATGAGGCCCCACTGGGTCACAATGGCTCCTTGGCTTCATGTGCATCACCTGTGTCACCATGGTCTCCTTGATTCCATGAGGCCCCACTGGGTCACAATGGCTCCTTGGCTTCATGTGCATCACCTGTGTCACCATGGTCTCCTTGATTCCATGAGGCCCCACTGTGTCACAATGGCTCCTTGCTTCCATGAGATTCCGCAGTGTCACCATGCTCACCTTTGATCCACATTGTCATAATGGACAATTGCTTCCATGTGGCCCCACTGTGTCACAATAGCCCCTTGCTTCCATAGGTTTTCTAGAATGTAACGTATAATTTTCTACAATGTAACAATGGACTCCTTGGTTCTGTGAGCTACCCTGCTTTTTGCAGAGGTGTCTTTGGTTCCAACAAGGCCGCACTGTGTCTCAGTGCACCCTGGCTTCCATGCGCATCTGGAGTATCACAAAGGCTCCTTGGTTCCACGAGGTCTTGCTGTGTCACAATGGATCCTGTGCTCCATGAGGCCCTCCAAAGTCATCATGGAGCCTTGATTCCATGTGCTTCCATTGCGTCCCAGGGATCGCCTTGGTTCCATCAGTTTCCTTAGTGGCACAATGCTCTCCATGCTTCCATGATTGCCCACAATGTCACAATGCTCTCCATGCTTCCATGAGGCCCTGCTTTGCCACAATGGTCCCCTTGTGTCCATGAGGCCCCGCTGTGTCCCAATGGACGGATGGTTCCATGAGGTTCCGTGCTGTCCCCATGGTCTTCTTGAATCCGCAGTGTAACAATGGACCATTGCTTCCAGGCGGCCTCTCTGTGTCACAAGGGGCTCCTTGATTCCATGATTCCCCACGGTGTCACCATGGAGCCTTGTTTCTAGGAGGTTCTGTACTGTCACAATTGTCTCCTTGATGCCATGAGCCCCTGCAGTGTCACAATGGCTCCTTGCTTCCATGAGGAACACAAAAGCTTTGCATCAACACTGAGCAACAGCTGCTGAACACACCTGGGAGCATCTGCTTGCATCAAAAGAGGGCTTCAAGCTGAGAAAGGCAGCAGCAGTTTCCATCTGCAACAGAGAGACAGGCGAAGGACAGGGACAGAGATATCAGTGGAAGGACTGCGAGAATTCTGCTCCCAGAGATCATTCCTGCTCACAGTGTCCCTTGTAGAAAGGGGACATCATTCCAGGCAGCCTGGACTGAGTATGTGGGTTTGTTGTTGAGGAAACCTGCTCAGGCTTTTCCATTCTTTCCTTACAAACAGGAAAACTTCTCTGGGCCTGTGTGCAGGCAGAGCCCTGAGGAGAGCAGTAGGCACATGGTGCCGTGGGCTGGGACCGCCAGCTGCAGAGCTCAAGGGAAGAAGCCCCGTTGTGTCACAATGGCTCCTTAGCTTCATGTGCATCACCTGTGTCACCATGGTCTCCTTGATTCCATGAGGCCCCACTGTGTCACAATGGCTCCTTGGCTTCATGTGCATCACCTGTGTCACCATGGTCTCCTTGATTCCATGAGGCCCCACTTTGTCACAATGGCTCCTTGCTTCCATGAGATTCCGCAGTGTCACCATGCTCACCTTTGATCCACATTGTCATAATGGACAATTGCTTCCATGTGGCCCCACTGTGTCACAATAGCCCCTTGCTTCCATAGGTTTTCTAGAATGTAACGTATAATTTTCTACAATGTAACAATGGACTCCTTGGTTCTGTGAGCTACCCTGCTTTTTGCAGAGGTGTCTTTGGTTCCAACAAGGCCGCGCTCTGTCTCAGTGCACCCTGGCTTCCATGCGCATCTGGAGTATCACAAAGGCTCCTTGGTTCCACGAGGTCTTGCTGTGTCACAATGGATCCTGTGCTCCATGAGGCCCTCCAAAGTCATCATGGAGCCTTGATTCCATGTGCTTCCATTGCGTCCCAGGGATCGCCTTGGTTCCATCAGTTTCCTTAGTGGCACAATGCTCTCCATGCTTCCATGATTGCCCACAATGTCACAATGCTCTCCATGCTTCCATGAGGCCCTGCTTTGCCACAATGGTCCCCTTGTGTCCATGAGGCCCCGCTGTGTCCCAGTGGACGGATGGTTCCATGAGGTTCCGTGCTGTCCCCATGGTCTTCTTGAATCCGCAGTGTAACAATGGACCATTGCTTCCAGGCTTCCAGGCGGCCTCTCTGTGTCACAAGGGGCTCCGTGATTCCATGATTCCCCACGGTGTCACCATGGAGCCTTGTTTCTAGGAGGTTCTGTACTGTCACAATTGTCTCCTTGATGCCATGAGCCCCTGCAGTGTCACAATGGCTCCTTGCTTCCATGAGGAACACAAAAGCTTTGCATCAACACTGAGCAACAGCTGCTGAACACACCTGGGAGCATCTGCTTGCATCAAAAGAGGGCTTCAAGCTGAGAAAGGCAGCAGCAGCTTCCATCTGCAAGAGAGAGCCAGGCAAAGGACAGGGACAGAGAATTCCGTGGAAAGACTGCGAGAATTCTGCTCCCAGAGATCATTCCTGCTCACAGTGTCCCTTGTAGAAAGGGGACATCATTGCAGGCAGCCTGGACTGAGCATGTAGGGTTTGTTGTTTAGGAAACCTGCTCAGGCTTTTCCATTCTTTCCTTACAAACAGGAAAACTTCTCTGGGCCTGTGTGCAGGCAGAGCCCTGAGGAGAGCACTTGGCACATGGTGCCGTGGGCTGGGACCGCCAGCTGCAGAGCTCAAGGGAAGAAGCCCCGCTGTGTCACAATGGCTCCTTGGCTTCATGTGGATCACCTGTGTCACCATGGTCTCCTTGATTCCATGAGGCCCCACTTTGTCACAATGGCTCCTTGCTTCCATGAGGTTCCGCAGTGTCACCATGCTCACCTTTGATCCACATTGTCATAATGGACAATTGCTTCCATGTGGCCCCACTGTGTCACAATAGCCCCTTGCTTCCATAGGTTTTCTAGAATGTAACGTATAATTTTCTACAATGTAACAATGGACTCCTTGGTTCTGTGAGCTACCCTGCTTTTTGCAGAGGTGTCTTTGGTTCCAACAAGGCCCCGCTCTGTCTCAGTGCACCCTGGCTTCCATGCGCATCTGGAGTATCACAAAGGCTCCTTGGTTCCACGAGGTCTTGCTGTGTCACAATGGATCCTGTGCTCCATGAGGCCCTCCAAAGTCATCATGGAGCCTTGATTCCATGTGCTTCCATTGTGTCCCAGAGATCGCCTTGGTTCCATCAGTTTCCTTAGTGGCACAATGCTCTCCATGCTTCCATGATTGCCCACAATGTCACAATGCTCTCCATGCTTCCATGAGGCCCTGCTTTGCCACAATGGTCCCCTTGTGTCCATGAGGCCCCGCTGTGTCCCAGTGGACGGATGGTTCCATGAGGTTCCGTGCTGTCCCCATGGTCTTCTTGAATCCGCAGTGTAACAATGGACCATTGCTTCCAGGAGGCCTCTCTGTGTCACAAGGGGCTCCTTGATTCCATGATTCCCCACGGTGTCACCATGGAGCCTTGTTTCTAGGAGGTTCTGTACTGTCACAATTGTCTCCTTGATGCCATGAGCCCCTGCAGTGTCACAATGGCTCCTTGCTTCCATGAGGAACACAAAAGCTTTGCATCAACACTGAGCAACAGCTGCTGAACACACCTGGGAGCATCTGCTTGCATCAAAAGAGGGCTTCAAGCTGAGAAAGGCACCAGCAGCTTCCATCTGCAAGAGAGAGACAGGCGAAGGACAGGGACAGAGATATCAGTGGAAGGACTGCGAGAATTCTGCTCCCAGAGATCATTCCTGCTCACAGTGTCCCTTGTAGAAAGGGGACATCATTCCAGGCAGCCTGGACTGAGTATGTGGGTTTGTTGTTGAGGAAACCTGCTCAGGCTTTTCCATTCTTTCCTTACAAACAGGAAAACTTCTCTGGGCCTGTGTGCAGGCAGAGCCCTGAGGAGAGCAGTAGGCACATGGTGCCGTGGGCTGGGACCGCCAGCTGCAGAGCTCAAGGGAAGAAGCCCCGTTGTGTCACAATGGCTCCTTAGCTTCATGTGCATCACCTGTGTCACCATGGTCTCCTTGATTCCATGAGGCCCCACTTTGTCACAATGGCTCCTTGCTTCCATGAGGTTCCGCAGTGTCACCATGCTCACCTTTGATCCACATTGTCATAATGGACAATTGCTTCCATGTGGCCCCACTGTGTCACAATAGCCCCTTGCTTCCATAGGTTTTCTAGAATGTAACGTATAATTTTCTACAATGTAACAATGGACTCCTTGGTTCTGTGAGCTACCCTGCTTTTTGCAGAGGTGTCTTTGGTTCCAACAAGGCCGCGCTGTGTCTCAGTGCACCCTGGCTTCCATGCGCATCTGGAGTATCACAAAGGCTCCTTGGTTCCACGAGGTCTTGCTGTGTCACAATGGATCCTGTGCTCCATGAGGCCCTCCAAAGTCATCATGGAGCCTTGATTCCATGTGCTTCCATTGCGTCCCAGGGATCGCCTTGGTTCCATCAGTTTCCTTAGTGGCACAATGCTCTCCATGCTTCCATGAGGCCCTGCTTTGCCACAATGGTCCCCTTGTGTCCATGAGGCCCCGCTGTGTCCCAATGGACGGATGGTTCCATGAGGTTCCGTGCTGTCCCCATGGTCTTCTTGAATCCGCAGTGTAACAATGGACCATTGCTTCCAGGCGGCCTCTCTGTGTCACAAGGGGCTCCTTGATTCCATGATTCCCCACGGTGTCACCATGGAGCCTTGTTTCTAGGAGGTTCTGTACTGTCACAATTGTCTCCTGGATCCCATGAGCCCCTGCAGTGTCACAATGGCTCCTTGCTTCCATGAGGAACACAAAAGCTTTGCATCAACACTGAGCAACAGCTGCTGAACACACCTGGGAGCATCTGCTTGCATCAAAAGAGGGCTTCAAGCTGAGAAAGGCACCAGCAGCTTCCATCTGCAAGAGAGACAGGCGAAGGACAGGGACAGAGATATCAGTGGAAGGACTGCGAGAATTCTGCTCCCAGAGATCATTCCTGCTCACAGTGTCCCTTGTAGAAAGGGGACATCATTCCAGGCAGCCTGGACTGAGCATGTAGGGTTTGTTGTTTAGGAAACCTGCTCAGGCTTTTCCATTCTTTCCTTACAAACAGGAAAACTTCTCTGGGCCTGTGTGCAGGCAGAGCCCTGAGGAGAGCACTTGGCACATGGTGCCGTGGGCTGGGACCGCCAGCTGCAGAGCTCAAGGGAAGAAGCCCCGTTGTGTCACAATGGTCTCCTTAGCTTCATGTGGATCACCTGTGTCACAATAGTCTCCTTGATTCCATGAGGCCCCACTGTGTCACAATGGCTCCTTGGCTTCATGTGCATCACCTGTGTCACCATGGTCTCCTTGATTCCATGAGGCCCCACTGTGTCACAATGGCTCCTTGGCTTCATGTGCATCACCTGTGTCACCATGGTCTCCTTGATTCCATGAGGCCCCACTTTGTCACAATGGCTCCTTGCTTCCATGAGGTTCCGCAGTGTCACCATGCTCACCTTTGATCCACATTGTCATAATGGACAATTGCTTCCATGTGGCCCCACTGTGTCACAATAGCCCCTTGCTTCCATAGGTTTTCTAGAATGTAACGTATAATTTTCTACAATGTAACAATGGACTCCTTGGTTCTGTGAGCTACCCTGCTTTTTGCAGAGGTGTCTTTGGTTCCAACAAGGCCCCGCTGTGTCTCAGTGCACCCTGGCTTCCATGCGCATCTGGAGTATCACAAAGGCTCCTTGGTTCCACGAGGTCTTGCTGTGTCACAATGGATCCTGTGCTCCATGAGGCCCTCCAAAGTCATCATGGAGCCTTGATTCCATGTGCTTCCATTGTGTCCCAGGGATCGCCTTGGTTCCATCAGTTTCCTTAGTGGCACAATGCTCTCCATGCTTCCATGATTGCCCACAATGTCACAATGCTCTCCATGCTTCCATGAGGCCCTGCTTTGCCACAATGGTCCCCTTGTGTCCATGAGGCCCCGCTGTGTCCCAATGGACGGATGGTTCCATGAGGTTCCGTGCTGTCCCCATGGTCTTCTTGAATCCGCAGTGTAACAATGGACCATTGCTTCCAGGAGGCCTCTCTGTGTCACAAGGGGCTCCTTGATTCCATGATTCCCCACGGTGTCACCATGGAGCCTTGTTTCTAGGAGGTTCTGTACTGTCACAATTGTCTCCTTGATGCCATGAGCCCCTGCAGTGTCACAATGGCTCCTTGCTTCCATGAGGAACACAAAAGCTTTGCATCAACACTGAGCAACAGCTGCTGAACACACCTGGGAGCATCTGCTTGCATCAAAAGAGGGCTTCAAGCTGAGAAAGGCACCAGCAGCTTCCATCTGCAAGAGAGAGATAGGCGAAGGACAGGGACAGAGATATCAGTGGAAGGACTGCGAGAATTCTGCTCCCAGAGATCATTCCTGCTCACAGTGTCCCTTGTAGAAAGGGGACATCATTCCAGGCAGCCTGGACTGAGTATGTGGGTTTGTTGTTGAGGAAACCTGCTCAGGCTTTTCCATTCTTTCCTTACAAACAGGAAAACTTCTCTGGGCCTGTGTGCAGGCAGAGCCCTGAGGAGAGCAGTAGGCACATGGTGCCGTGGGCTGGGACCGCCAGCTGCAGAGCTCAAGGGAAGAAGCCCCGTTGTGTCACAATGGCTCCTTAGCTTCATGTGCATCACCTGTGTCACAATAGTCTCCTTGATTCCATGAGGCCCCACTGTGTCACAATGGCTCCTTGGCTTCATGTGCATCACCTGTGTCACCATGGTCTCCTTGATTCCATGAGGCCCCACTGGGTCACAATGGCTCCTTGGCTTCATGTGCATCACCTGTGTCACCATGGTCTCCTTGATTCCATGAGGCCCCACTGGGTCACAATGGCTCCTTGGCTTCATGTGCATCACCTGTGTCACCATGGTCTCCTTGATTCCATGAGGCCCCACTGGGTCACAATGGCTCCTTGGCTTCATGTGCATCACCTGTGTCACCATGGTCTCCTTGATTCCATGAGGCCCCACTGTGTCACAATGGCTCCTTGCTTCCATGAGATTCCGCAGTGTCACCATGCTCACCTTTGATCCACATTGTCATAATGGACAATTGCTTCCATGTGGCCCCACTGTGTCACAATAGCCCCTTGCTTCCATAGGTTTTCTAGAATGTAACGTATAATTTTCTACAATGTAACAATGGACTCCTTGGTTCTGTGAGCTACCCTGCTTTTTGCAGAGGTGTCTTTGGTTCCAACAAGGCCCCGCTGTGTCTCAGTGCACCCTGGCTTCCATGCGCATCTGGAGTATCACAAAGGCTCCTTGGTTCCACGAGGTCTTGCTGTGTCACAATGGATCCTGTGCTCCATGAGGCCCTCCAAAGTCATCATGGAGCCTTGATTCCATGTGCTTCCATTGCGTCCCAGGGATCGCCTTGGTTCCATCAGTTTCCTTAGTGGCACAATGCTCTCCATGCTTCCATGAGGCCCTGCTTTGCCACAATGGTCCCCTTGTGTCCATGAGGCCCCGCTGTGCCCCAGTGGACGGATGGTTCCATGAGGTTCCGTGCTGTCCCCATGGTCTTCTTGAATCCGCAGTGTAACAATGGACCATTGCTTCCAGGCGGCCTCTCTGTGTCACAAGGGGCTCCTTGATTCCATGATTCCCCACGGTGTCACCATGGAGCCTTGTTTCTAGGAGGTTCTGTACTGTCACAATTGTCTCCTGGATCCCATGAGCACCTGCAGTGTCACAATGGCTCCTTGCTTCCATGAGGAACACAAAAGCTTTGCATCAACACTGAGCAACAGCTGCTGAACACACCTGGGAGCATCTGCTTGCATCAAAAGAGGGCTTCAAGCTGAGAAAGGCACCAGCAGCTTCCATCTGCAAGAGAGAGATAGGCGAAGGACAGGGACAGAGATATCAGTGGAAGGACTGCGAGAATTCTGCTCCCAGAGATCATTCCTGCTCACAGTGTCCCTTGTAGAAAGGGGACATCACTCCAGGCAGCCTGGACTGAGTATGTGGGTTTGTTGTTTAGCAAACCTGCTCAGGCTTTTCCATTCTTTCCTTACAAACAGGAAAACTTCTCTGGGCCTGTGTGCAGGCAGAGCCCTGAGGAGAGCAGTAGGCACATGGTGCCGTGGGCTGGGACCGCCAGCTGCATAGCTCAAGGGAAGAAGCCCCGTTGTGTCACAATGGCTCCTTAGCTTCATGTGCATCACCTGTGTCACAATGGTCTCCTTGATTCCATGAGGCCCCACTGGGTCACAATGGCTCCTTGGCTTCATGTGCATCACCTGTGTCACCATGGTCTCCTTGATTCCATGAGGCCCCACTGTGTCACAATGGCTCCTTGCTTCCATGAGGTTCCGCAGTGTCACCATGCTCACCTTTGATCCACATTGTCATAATGGACAATTGCTTCCATGTGGCCCCACTGTGTCACAATAGCCCCTTGCTTCCATAGGTTTTCTAGAATGTAATGTATAATTTTCTACAATGTAACAATGGACTCCTTGGTTCTGTGAGCTACCCTGCTTTTTGCAGAGGTGTCTTTGGTTCCAACAAGGCCCCGCTCTGTCTCAGTGCACCCTGGCTTCCATGCGCATCTGGAGTATCACAAAGGCTCCTTGGTTCCACGAGGTCTTGCTGTGTCACAATGGATCCTGTGCTCCATGAGGCCCTCCAAAGTCATCATGGAGCCTTGATTCCATGTGCTTCCATTGCGTCCCAGGGATCGCCTTGGTTCCATCAGTTTCCTTAGTGGCACAATGCTCTCCATGCTTCCATGATTGCCCACAATGTCACAATGCTCTCCATGCTTCCATGAGGCCCTGCTTTGCCACAATGGTCCCCTTGTGTCCATGAGGCCCCGCTGTGTCCCAGTGGACGGATGGTTCCATGAGGTTCCGTGCTGTCCCCATGGTCTTCTTGAATCCGCAGTGTAACAATGGACCATTGCTTCCAGGCGGCCTCTCTGTGTCACAAGGGGCTCCTTGATTCCATGATTCCCCACGGTGTCACCATGGAGCCTTGTTTCTAGGAGGTTCTGTACTGTCACAATTGTCTCCTGGATCCCATGAGCCCCTGCAGTGTCACAATGGCTCCTTGCTTCCATGAGGAACACAAAAGCTTTGCATCAACACTGAGCAACAGCTGCTGAACACACCTGGGAGCATCTGCTTGCATCAAAAGAGGGCTTCAAGCTGAGAAAGGCACCAGCAGCTTCCATCTGCAAGAGAGAGATAGGCGAAGGACAGGGACAGAGATATCAGTGGAAGGACTGCGAGAATTCTGCTCCCAGAGATCATTCCTGCTCACAGTGTCCCTTGTAGAAAGGGGACATCACTCCAGGCAGCCTGGACTGAGTATGTGGGTTTGTTGTTTAGGAAACCTGCTCAGGCTTTTCCATTCTTTCCTTACAAACAGGAAAACTTCTCTGGGCCTGTGTGCAGGCAGAGCCCTGAGGAGAGCAGTAGGCACATGGTGCCGTGGGCTGGGACCGCCAGCTGCAGAGCTCAAGGGAAGAAGCCCCGTTGTGTCACAATGGTCTCCTTAGCTTCATGTGGATCACCTGTGTCACAATAGTCTCCTTGATTCCATGAGGCCCCACTGTGTCACAATGGCTCCTTGGCTTCCTGTGCATCACCTGTGTCACCATGGTCTCCTTGATTCCATGAGGCCCCACTTTGTCACAATGGCTCCTTGCTTCCATGAGGTTCTGCAGTGTCACCATGCTCACCTTTGATCCACATTGTCATAATGGACAATTGCTTCCATGTGGCCCCACTGTGTCACAATAGCCCCTTGCTTCCATAGGTTTTCTAGAATGTAACGTATAATTTTCTACAATGTAACAATGGACTCCTTGGTTCTGTGAGCTACCCTGCTTTTTGCAGAGGTGTCTTTGGTTCCAACAAGGCCGCGCTGTGTCTCAGTGCACCCTGGCTTCCATGCACATCTGGAGTATCACAAAGGCTCCTTGTTTCCACGAGGTCTTGCTGTGTCACAATGGATCCTGTGCTCCATGAGGCCCTCCAAAGTCATCATGGAGCCTTGATTCCATGTGCTTCCATTGTGTCCCAGGGATCGCCTTGGTTCCATCAGTTTCCTTAGTGGCACAATGCTCTCCATGCTTCCATGATTGCCCACAATGTCACAATGTGCTCCATGCTTCCATGAGGCCCTGCTTTGCCACAATGGTCCCCTTGTGTCCATGAGGCCCCGCTGTGTCCCAATGCACGGATGGTTCCATGAGGTTCCGTGCTGTCCCCATGGTCTTCTTGAATCCGCAGTGTAACAATGGACCATTGCTTCCAGGCGGCCTCTCTGTGTCACAAGGGGCTCCTTGATTCCATGATTCCCCACGGTGTCACCATGGAGCCTTGTTTCTAGGAGGTTCTGTACTGTCACAATTGTCTCCTTGATGCCATGAGCCCCTGCAGTGTCACAATGGCTCCTTGCTTCCATGAGGAACACAAAAGCTTTGCATCAACACTGAGCAACAGCTGCTGAACACACCTGGGAGCATCTGCTTGCATCAAAAGAGGGCTTCAAGCTGAGAAAGGCACCAGCAGCTTCCATCTGCAAGAGAGAGACAGGCGAAGGACAGGGACAGAGATATCAGTGGAAGGACTGCGAGAATTCTGCTCCCAGAGATCATTCCTGCTCACAGTGTCCCTTGTAGAAAGGGGACATCATTGCAGGCAGCCTGGACTGAGTATGTGGGTTTGTTGTTGAGGAAACCTGCTCAGGCTTTTCCATTCTTTCCTTACAAACAGGAAAACTTCTCTGGGCCTGTGTGCAGGCAGAGCCCTGAGGAGAGCAGTAGGCACATGGTGCCGTGGGCTGGGACCGCCAGCTGCAGAGCTCAAGGGAAGAAGCCCCGTTGTGTCACAATGGCTCCTTAGCTTCATGTGCATCACCTGTGTCACAATAGTCTCCTTGATTCCATGAGGCCCCACTGTGTCACAATGGCTCCTTGGCTTCATGTGCATCACCTGTGTCACCATGGTCTCCTTGATTCCATGAGGCCCCACTGGGTCACAATGGCTCCTTGGCTTCATGTGCATCACCTGTGTCACAATGGTCTCCTTGATTCCATGAGGCCCCACTGGGTCACAATGGCTCCTTGGCTTCATGTGCATCACCTGTGTCACCATGGTCTCCTTGATTCCATGAGGCCCCACTGTGTCACAATGGCTCCTTGCTTCCATGAGGTTCCGCAGTGTCACCATGCTCACCTTTGATCCACATTGTCATAATGGGCAATTGCTTCCATGTGGCCCCACTGTGTCACAATAGCCCCTTGCTTCCATAGGTTTTCTAGAATGTAATGTATAATTTTCTACAATGTAACAATGGACTCCTTGGTTCTGTGAGCTACCCTGCTTTTTGCAGAGGTGTCTTTGGTTCCAACAAGGCCCCGCTGTGTCTCAGTGCACCCTGGCTTCCATGCGCATCTGGAGTATCACAAAGGCTCCTTGGTTCCACGAGGTCTTGCTGTGTCACAATGGATCCTGTGCTCCATGAGGCCCTCCAAAGTCATCATGGAGCCTTGATTCCATGTGCTTCCATTGTGTCCCAGGGATCGCCTTGGTTCCATCAGTTTCCTTAGTGGCACAATGCTCTCCATGCTTCCATGATTGCCCACAATGTCACAATGCTCTCCATGCTTCCATGAGGCCCTGCTTTGCCACAATGGTCCCCTTGTGTCCATGAGGCCCCGCTGTGTCCCAGTGGACGGATGGTTCCATGAGGTTCCGTGCTGTCCCCATGGTCTTCTTGAATCCGCAGTGTAACAATGGACCATTGCTTCCAGGCGGCCTCTCTGTGTCACAAGGGGCTCCTTGATTCCATGATTCCCCACGGTGTCACCATGGAGCCTTGTTTCTAGGAGGTTCTGTACTGTCACAATTGTCTCCTTGATGCCATGAGCCCCTGCAGTGTCACAATGGCTCCTTGCTTCCATGAGGAACACAAAAGCTTTGCATCAACACTGAGCAACAGCTGCTGAACACACCTGGGAGCATCTGCTTGCATCAAAAGAGGGCTTCAAGCTGAGAAAGGCACCAGCAGCTTCCATCTGCAAGAGAGAGATAGGCGAAGGACAGGGACAGAGAATTCCGTGGAAAGACTGCAGGAATTCTGCTCCCAGAGATCATTCCTGCTCACAGTGTCCCTTGTAGAAAGGGGACATCATTGCAGGCAGCCTGGACTGAGCATGTGGGATTGGTTGTTTAGGAAAGCTGCTCAGGCTTTTCCATTCTTTCCTTACAAACAGGAAAAATTCTCCTGGGCCTGTGTTTAGGCAGAGCCCTGAGGAGAGCAGTTGGCACATGGTGCCGTGGGCTGGGAAAGCCAGCTGCAGAGCTGAAGGGAAGAAGCCCCGCTGTGTCACAATGGCTCCTTGGCTTCATGTGCATCACCTGTGTCACCATGGTCTCCTTGGCTTCCATGTGGCCCCACTGTGTCACCATGGTCTCCTTGCTTCCATAGGTTTTCTATTGTAACAATGGACTCCTTGGTTCTGTGAGCTACCCTGCTTTTTGCAGAGGTGTCTTTGGTTCCAACAAGGCCCTGCTGTGTCTCATCAGGAACACATTTCCATGTGGTTCCATGATTCCCCACGGTGTCACCATGGAGCCTTGTTTCTAGGAGGTTCTGTACTGTCACAATTGTCTCCTTGATGCCATGAGCCCCTGCAGTGTCACAATGGCTCCTTGCTTCCATGAGGAACACAAAAGCTTTGCATCAACACTGAGCAACAGCTGCTGAACACACCTGGGAGCATCTGCTTGCATCAAACGAGGGCTTCAAGATGAGAATGGCAGCAGCAGCTTCCACCTGCAACAGAGAGCCAGGCAAAGGACAGGGACAGAGAATTCCGTGGAAAGACTGCGAGAATTTGGCTCCCAGAGATCATTCCTGCTCACAGTGTCCCTTGTAGAAAGGGGACATCATTGCAGGCAGCCTGGACTGAGCATGTGGGTTTGGTTGTCTACGGAACCTGCTCAGGCTTTTCCATTCTTTCCTTACAAACAGGAAAACTTCTCTGGGCCTGTGTGCAGGGAGAGCCCTGAGGAGAGCAGTTGGCACATGGTGCCGTGGGCTGGGACCGCCAGCTGCAGAGCTGAAGGGAAGAAGCCCCGCTGTGTCACAATGGCTCCTTGGCTTCATGTGCATCAGCTGTGTCACCATGGTCTCCTTGATTCCATGAGGCCCCACTGGGTCACAATGGCTCCTTGGCTTCATGTGCATCACCTGTGTCACCATGGTCTCCTTGATTCCATGAGGCCCCACTTTGTCACAATGGCTCCTTGCTTCCATGAGGTTCCGCAGTGTCACCATGCTCACCTTTGATCCACATTGTCATAATGGACAATTGCTTCCATGTGGCCCCACTGTGTCACAATAGCCCCTTGCTTCCATAGGTTTTCTAGAATGTAATGTATAATTTTCTACAATGTAACAATGGACTCCTTGGTTCTGTGAGCTACCCTGCTTTTTGCAGAGGTGTCCTTGGTTCCAACAAGGCCCCTCTGTGTCTCAGTGCACCCTGGCTTCCATGCGCATCTGGAGTATCACAAAGGCTCCTTGGTTCCACGAGGTCTTGCTGTGTCACAATGGATGCTGTGCTCCATGAGGCCCTCCAAAGTCATCATGGAGCCTTGATTCCATGTGCTTCCATTGTGTCCCAGGGATCGCCTTGGTTCCATCAGTTTCCTTAGTGGCACAATGCTCTCCATGCTTCCATAATTGCCCACAATGTCACAATGCTCTCCATGCTTCCATGAGGCCCTGCTTTGCCACAATGGTCCCCTTGTGTCCATGAGGCCCCGCTGTGTCCCAATGGACGGATGGTTCCATGAGGTTCCGTGCTGTCCCCATGGTCTTCTTGAATCCGCAGTGTAACAATGGACCATTGTGTCCAGGCGGCCTCTCTGTGTCACAAGGGGCTCCTTGATTCCAAGATTCGCCACGGCGTCACCATGGAGCCTTGTTTCTAGGAGGTTCTGTACTGTCACAATTGTCTCCTTGATGCCATGAGCCCCTGCAGTGTCACAATGGCTCCTTGCTTCCATGAGGAACACAAAAGCTTTGCATCAACACTGAGCAACAGCTGCTGAACACACCTGGGAGCATCTGCTTGCATCAAAAGAGGGCTTCAAGCTGAGAAAGGCAGCAGCAGCTTCCATCTGCAACAGAGAGACAGGCAAAGGACAGGGACAGAGAATTCCGTGGAAAGACTGCGGGAATTCTGCTCCCAGACATCATTCCTGCTCACAGTGTCCCTTGTAGAAAGGGGACATCATTGCAGGCAGCCTGGACTGAGCATGTGGGATTGGTTGTTTAGGAAAGCTGCTCAGGCTTTTCCATTCTTTCCTTACAAACAGGAAAACTTCTCCTGGGCCTGTGTTTAGGCAGAGCCCTGAGGAGAGCAGTTGGCACATGGTGCTGTGGGCTGGGACAGCCAGCTGCAGAGCTCAAGGGAAGAAGCCCCGCTGTGTCACAATGGCTCCTTGGCTTCATGTGCATCACCTGTGTCACCATGGTCTCCTTGATTCCATGAGGCCCCACTGGGTCACAATGGCTCCTTGGCTTCATGTGCATCACCTGTGTCACCATGGTCTCCTTGATTCCATGAGGCCCCACTGTGTCACAATGGCTCCTTGGCTTCATGTGCATCACCTGTGTCACCATGGTCTCCTTGATTCCATGAGGCCCCACTGGGTCACAATGGCTCCTTGGCTTCATGTGCATCACCTGTGTCACCATGGTCTCCTTGATTCCATGAGGCCCCACTGGGTCACAATGGCTCCTTGGCTTCCATGTGGCCCCACTGTGTCACAATGGCTCCATGGCTTCCATAGGTTTTCTATTGTAACAATGATCTCCTTGGTTCTGTGAGCTACCCTGCTTTTTGCAGAGGTATCTTTGGTTCCAACAAGGCCCTGCTGTGTCTCATCAGGAACACATTTCCATGTGGTTCCATGATTCCCCACGGTGTCACCATGGAGCCTTGTTTCTAGGAGGTTCTGTACTGTCACAATTGTCTCCTTGATGCCATGAGCCCCTGCAGTGTCACAATGGCTCCTTGCTTCCATGAGGAACACAAAAGCTTTGCATCAACACTGAGCAACAGCTGCTGAACACACCTGCGAGCATCTGCTTGCATTAAACGAGGGCTTCAAGCTGAGAATGGCAGCAGTAGCTTCCATCTGCAACAGAGAGCCAGGCAAAGGACAGGGACAGAGAATTCCGTGGAAAGACTGCGAGAATTCTGCTCCCAGACATCATTCCTGCTCACAGTGTCCCTTGTAGAAAGGGGACATCATTGCAGGCAGCCTGGACTGAGCATGTGGGATTGGTTGTTTAGGAAAGCTGCTCAGGCTTTTCCATTCTTTCCTTACAAACAGGAAAATTTCTCTGGGCCTGTGTTTAGGCAGAGCCCTGAGGAGAGCAGTTGGCACATGGTGCCGTGGGCTGGGAAAGCCAGCTGCAGAGCTGAAGGGAAGAAGCCCCGCTGTGTCACAATGGCTCCTTGGCTTCATGTGCATCACCTGTGTCACCATGGTCTCCTTGGCTTCCATGTGGCCCCACTGTGTCACCATGGTCTCCTTGCTTCCATAGGTTTTCTATTGTAACAATGGACTCCTTGGTTCTGTGAGCTACCCTGCTTTTTGCAGAGGTGTCTTTGGTTCCAACAAGGCCCTGCTGTGTCTCATCAGGAACACATTTCCATGTGGTTCCATGATTCCCCACGGTGTCACCATGGAGCCTTGTTTCTAGGAGGTTCTGTACTGTCACAATTGTCTCCTTGATGCCATGAGCCCCTGCAGTGTCACAATGGCTCCTTGCTTCCATGAGGAACACAAAAGCTTTGCATCAACACTGAGCAACAGCTGCTGAACACACCTGGGAGCATCTGCTTGCATCAAACGAGGGCTTCAAGATGAGAATGGCAGCAGCAGCTTCCATCTGCAACAGAGAGCCAGGCAAAGGACAGGGACAGAGAATTCCGTGGAAAGACTGCGAGAATTTGGCTCCCAGAGATCATTCCTGCTCACAGTGTCCCTTGTAGAAAGGGGACATCATTGCAGGCAGCCTGGACTGAGCATGTGGGTTTGGTTGTCTACGGAACCTGCTCAGGCTTTTTCATTATTTCCTTACAAACAGGAAAATTTCTCTGGGCCTGTGTGCAGGGAGAGCCCTGAGGAGAGCACTTGGCACATGGAGCCTCGGGCTGGGACAGCCAGCTGCAGAGCTGAAGGGAAGAAGCCCCACTGTGTCACAATGGCTCCTTGGCTTCATGTGCATCAGCTGTGTCACCATGGTCTCCTTGATTCCATGAGGCCCCACTGGGTCACAATGGCTCCTTGGCTTCATGTGCATCACCTGTGTCACCATGGTCTCCTTGATTCCATGAGGCCCCATTTTGTCACAATGGTCTCCTTGATTCCATGAGGCCCCACTGGGTCACAATGGCTCCTTGGCTTCATGTGCATCACCTGTGTCACCATGTTCTCCTTGATTTCATGAGGCCCCACTGGGTCACAATGGCTCCTTAGCTTCATGTGCATCACCTGTGTCACAATGGTCTCCTTGATTCCATGAGGCCCCACTTTGTCACAATGGCTCCTTGCTTCCATGAGGTTCCGCAGTGTCACCATGCTCACCTTTGATCCACATTGTCATAATGGACAATTGCTTCCATGTGGCCCCACTGTGTCACAATAGCCCCTTGCTTCCATAGGTTTTCTAGAATGTAATGTATAATTTTCTACAATGTAACAATGGACTCCTTGGTTCTGTGAGCTACCCTGCTTTTTGCAGAGGTGTCTTTGGTTCCAACAAGGCCCCGCTGTGTCTCAGTGCACCCTGGCTTCCATGCGCATCTGGAGTATCACAAAGGCTCCTTGGTTCCACGAGGTCTTGCTGTGTCACAATGGATCCTGTGCTCCATGAGGCCCTCCAAAGTCATCATGGAGCCTTGATTCCATGTGCTTCCATTGTGTCCCAGGGATCGCCTTGGTTCCATCAGTTTCCTTAGTGGCACAATGCTCTCCATGCTTCCATGATTGCCCACAATGTCACAATGCTCTCCATGCTTCCATGAGGCCCTGCTTTGCCACAATGGTCCCCTTGTGTCCATGAGGCCCCGCTGTGTCCCAGTGGACGGATGGTTCCATGAGGTTCCGTGCTGTCCCCATGGTCTTCTTGAATCCGCAGTGTAACAATGGACCATTGCTTCCAGGCGGCCTCTCTGTGTCACAAGGGGCTCCTTGATTCCATGATTCCCCACGGTGTCACCATGGAGCCTTGTTTCTAGGAGGTTCTGTACTGTCACAATTGTCTCCTGGATCCCATGAGCCCCTGCAGTGTCACAATGGCTCCTTGCTTCCATGAGGAACACAAAAGCTTTGCATCAACACTGAGCAACAGCTGCTGAACACACCTGGGAGCATCTGCTTGCATCAAAAGAGGGCTTCAAGCTGAGAAAGGCACCAGCAGCTTCCATCTGCAAGAGAGAGATAGGCGAAGGACAGGGACAGAGAATTCCGTGGAAAGACTGCAGGAATTCTGCTCCCAGAGATCATTCCTGCTCACAGTGTCCCTTGTAGAAAGGGGACATCATTGCAGGCAGCCTGGACTGAGCATGTGGGATTGGTTGTTTAGGAAAGCTGCTCAGGCTTTTCCATTCTTTCCTTACAAACAGGAAAATTTCTCTGGGCCTGTGTTTAGGCAGAGCCCTGAGGAGAGCAGTTGGCACATGGTGCTGTGGGCTGGGAAAGCCAGCTGCAGAGCTCAAGGGAAGAAGCCCCGCTGTGTCACAATGGCTCCTTGGCTTCATGTGCATCACCTGTGTCACCATGGTCTCCTTGATTCCATGAGGCCCCACTGTGTCACAATGGCTCCTTGGCTTCATGTGCATCACCTGTGTCACCATGGTCTCCTTGATTCCATGAGGCCCCACTGGGTCACAATGGCTCCTTGGCTTCATGTGCATCACCTGTGTCACCATGGTCTCCTTGATTCCATGAGGCCCCACTGGGTCACAATGGCTCCTTGGCTTCATGTGCATCACCTGTGTCACCATGGTCTCTCCTTGATTCCATGAGGCCCCACTGTGTCACAATGGCTCCTTGGCTTCATGTGCATCACCTGTGTCACCATGGTCTCCTTGATTCCATGAGGCCCCACTGGGTCACAATGGCTCCTTGGCTTCCATGTGGCCCCACTGTGTCACAATGGCTCCTTGCTTCCAAAGGTTTTCTATTGTAACAATGGACTCCTTGGTTCTGTGAGCTACCCTGCTTTTTGCAGAGGTATCTTTGGTTCCAACAAGGCCCTGCTGTGTCTCATCAGGAACACATTTCCATGTGGTTCCATGATTCCCCACGGTGTCACCATGGAGCCTTGTTTCTAGGAGGTTCTGTACTGTCACAATTGTCTCCTTGATGCCATGAGCCCCTGCAGTGTCACAATGGTTCCTTGCTTCCATGAGGAACACAAAAGCTTTGCATCAACACTGAGCAACAGCTGCTGAACACACCTGGGAGCATCTGCTTGCATCAAACGAGGGCTTCAAGCTGAGAATGGCAGCAGTAGCTTCCATCTGCAACAGAGAGCCAGGCAAAGGACAGGGACAGAGAATTCCGTGGAAAGACTGCGAGAATTCTGCTCCCAGACATCATTCCTGCTCACAGTGTCCCTTGTAGAAAGGGGACATCATTGCAGGCAGCCTGGACTGAGCATGTGGGATTGGTTGTTTAGGAAAGCTGCTCAGGCTTTTCCATTCTTTCCTTACAAACAGGAAAACTTCTCCTGGGCCTGTGTTTAGGCAGAGCCCTGAGGAGAGCAGTTGGCACATGGTGCCGTGGGCTGGGAAAGCCAGCTGCAGAGCTGAAGGGAAGAAGCCCCGCTGTGTCACAATGGCTCCTTGGCTTCATGTGCATCACCTGTGTCACCATGGTCTCCTTGGCTTCCATGTGGCCCCACTGTGTCACCATGGTCTCCTTGCTTCCATAGGTTTTCTATTGTAACAATGGACTCCTTGGTTCTGTGAGCTACCCTGCTTTTTGCAGAGGTGTCTTTGGTTCCAACAAGGCCCTGCTGTGTCTCATCAGGAACACATTTCCATGTGGTTCCATGATTCCCCACGGTGTCACCATGGAGCCTTGTTTCTAGGAGGTTCTGTACTGTCACAATTGTCTCCTTGATGCCATGAGCCCCTGCAGTGTCACAATGGCTCCTTGCTTCCATGAGGAACACAAAAGCTTTGCATCAACACTGAGCAACAGCTGCTGAACACACCTGGGAGCATCTGCTTGCATCAAA
Organism: Corvus hawaiiensis; assembly: GCF_020740725.1. NCBI lineage: Eukaryota > Metazoa > Chordata > Aves > Passeriformes > Corvidae > Corvus > Corvus hawaiiensis. Next base: position 11,613,796 of record NC_063232.1, on the reverse strand, counting down.
CGAGGGCTTCAAGATGAGAATGGCAGCAGCAGCTTCCACCTGCAACAGAGAGCCAGGCAAAGGACAGGGACAGAGAATTCCGTGGAAAGACTGCGAGAATTTGGCTCCCAGAGATCATTCCTGCTCACAGTGTCCCTTGTAGAAAGGGGACATCATTGCAGGCAGCCTGGACTGAGCATGTGGGTTTGGTTGTCTACGGAACCTGCTCAGGCTTTTTCATTATTTCCTTACAAACAGGAAAATTTCTCTGGGCCTGTGTGCAGGGAGAGCCCTGAGGAGAGCAGTTGGCACATGGTGCCGTGGGCTGGGACCGCCAGCTGCAGAGCTGAAGGGAAGAAGCCCCGCTGTGTCACAATGGCTCCTTGGCTTCATGTGCATCAGCTGTGTCACCATGGTCTCCTTGATTCCATGAGGCCCCACTGGGTCACAATGGCTCCTTGGCTTCATGTGCATCACCTGTGTCACCATGGTCTCCTTGATTCCATGAGGCCCCACTTTGTCACAATGGCTCCTTGCTTCCATGAGGTTCCGCAGTGTCACCATGCTCACCTTTGATCCACATTGTCATAATGGACAATTGCTTCCATGTGGCCCCACTGTGTCACAATAGCCCCTTGCTTCCATAGGTTTTCTAGAATGTAATGTATAATTTTCTACAATGTAACAATGGACTCCTTGGTTCTGTGAGCTACCCTGCTTTTTGCAGAGGTGTCCTTGGTTCCAACAAGGCCCCTCTGTGTCTCAGTGCACCCTGGCTTCCATGCGCTTCTGGAGTATCACAAAGGCTCCTTGGTTCCACGAGGTCTTGCTGTGTCACAATGGATCCTGTGCTCCATGAGGCCCTCCAAAGTCATCATGGAGCCTTGATTCCATGTGCTTCCATTGTGTCCCAGGGATCGCCTTGGTTCCATCAGTTTCCTTAGTGGCACAATGCTCTCCATGCTTCCATGATTGCCCACAATGTCACAATGCTCTCCATGCTTCCATGAGGCCCTGCTTTGCCACAATGGTCCCCTTGTGTCCATGAGGCCCCGCTGTGTCCCAGTGGACGGATGGTTCCATGAGGTTCCGTGCTGTCCCCATGGTCTTCTTGAATCCGCAGTGTAACAATGGACCATTGTGTCCAGGCGGCCTCTCTGTGTCACAAGGGGCTCCTTGATTCCAAGATTCGCCACGGCGTCACCATGGAGCCTTGTTTCTAGGAGGTTCTGTACTGTCACAATTGTCTCCTTGATGCCATGAGCCCCTGCAGTGTCACAATGGCTCCTTGCTTCCATGAGGAACACAAAAGCTTTGCATCAACACTGAGCAACAGCTGCTGAACACACCTGGGAGCATCTGCTTGCATCAAAAGAGGGCTTCAAGCTGAGAAAGGCAGCAGCAGCTTCCATCTGCAACAGAGAGACAGGCAAAGGACAGGGACAGAGAATTCCGTGGAAAGACTGCGGGAATTCTGCTCCCAGACATCATTCCTGCTCACAGTGTCCCTTGTAGAAAGGGGACATCATTGCAGGCAGCCTGGACTGAGCATGTGGGATTGGTTGTTTAGGAAAGCTGCTCAGGCTTTTCCATTCTTTCCTTACAAACAGGAAAACTTCTCCTGGGCCTGTGTTTAGGCAGAGCCCTGAGGAGAGCAGTTGGCACATGGTGCTGTGGGCTGGGACAGCCAGCTGCAGAGCTCAAGGGAAGAAGCCCCGCTGTGTCACAATGGCTCCTTGGCTTCATGTGCATCACCTGTGTCACCATGGTCTCCTTGATTCCATGAGGCCCCACTGGGTCACAATGGCTCCTTGGCTTCATGTGCATCACCTGTGTCACCATGGTCTCCTTGATTCCATGAGGCCCCACTGTGTCACAATGGCTCCTTGGCTTCATGTGCATCACCTGTGTCACCATGGTCTCCTTGATTCCATGAGGCCCCACTGGGTCACAATGGCTCCTTGGCTTCATGTGCATCACCTGTGTCACCATGGTCTCCTTGATTCCATGAGGCCCCACTGGGTCACAATGGCTCCTTGGCTTCCATGTGGCCCCACTGTGTCACAATGGCTCCATGGCTTCCATAGGTTTTCTATTGTAACAATGATCTCCTTGGTTCTGTGAGCTACCCTGCTTTTTGCAGAGGTATCTTTGGTTCCAACAAGGCCCTGCTGTGTCTCATCAGGAACACATTTCCATGTGGTTCCATGATTCCCCACGGTGTCACCATGGAGCCTTGTTTCTAGGAGGTTCTGTACTGTCACAATTGTCTCCTTGATGCCATGAGCCCCTGCAGTGTCACAATGGCTCCTTGCTTCCATGAGGAACACAAAAGCTTTGCATCAACACTGAGCAACAGCTGCTGAACACACCTGCGAGCATCTGCTTGCATTAAACGAGGGCTTCAAGCTGAGAATGGCAGCAGTAGCTTCCATCTGCAACAGAGAGCCAGGCAAAGGACAGGGACAGAGAATTCCGTGGAAAGACTGCGAGAATTCTGCTCCCAGACATCATTCCTGCTCACAGTGTCCCTTGTAGAAAGAGGACATCATTGCAGGCAGCCTGGACTGAGCATGTGGGATTGGTTGTTTAGGAAAGCTGCTCAGGCTTTTCCATTCTTTCCTTACAAACAGGAAAATTTCTCTGGGCCTGTGTTTAGGCAGAGCCCTGAGGAGAGCAGTTGGCACATGGTGCCGTGGGCTGGGAAAGCCAGCTGCAGAGCTGAAGGGAAGAAGCCCCGCTGTGTCACAATGGCTCCTTGGCTTCATGTGCATCACCTGTGTCACCATGGTCTCCTTGGCTTCCATGTGGCCCCACTGTGTCACCATGGTCTCCTTGCTTCCATAGGTTTTCTATTGTAACAATGGACTCCTTGGTTCTGTGAGCTACCCTGCTTTTTGCAGAGGTGTCTTTGGTTCCAACAAGGCCCTGCTGTGTCTCATCAGGAACACATTTCCATGTGGTTCCATGATTCCCCACGGTGTCACCATGGAGCCTTGTTTCTAGGAGGTTCTGTACTGTCACAATTGTCTCCTTGATGCCATGAGCCCCTGCAGTGTCACAATGGCTCCTTGCTTCCATGAGGAACACAAAAGCTTTGCATCAACACTGAGCAACAGCTGCTGAACACACCTGGGAGCATCTGCTTGCATCAAACGAGGGCTTCAAGATGAGAATGGCAGCAGCAGCTTCCATCTGCAACAGAGAGCCAGGCAAAGGACAGGGACAGAGAATTCCGTGGAAAGACTGCGAGAATTTGGCTCCCAGAGATCATTCCTGCTCACAGTGTCCCTTGTAGAAAGGGGACATCATTGCAGGCAGCCTGGACTGAGCATGTGGGTTTGGTTGTCTACGGAACCTGCTCAGGCTTTTTCATTATTTCCTTACAAACAGGAAAATTTCTCTGGGCCTGTGTGCAGGGAGAGCCCTGAGGAGAGCACTTGGCACATGGAGCCTCGGGCTGGGACAGCCAGCTGCAGAGCTGAAGGGAAGAAGCCCCACTGTGTCACAATGGCTCCTTGGCTTCATGTGCATCAGCTGTGTCACCATGGTCTCCTTGATTCCATGAGGCCCCACTGGGTCACAATGGCTCCTTGGCTTCATGTGCATCACCTGTGTCACCATGGTCTCCTTGATTCCATGAGGCCCCATTTTGTCACAATGGTCTCCTTGATTCCATGAGGCCCCACTGGGTCACAATGGCTCCTTGGCTTCATGTGCATCACCTGTGTCACCATGTTCTCCTTGATTTCATGAGGCCCCACTGGGTCACAATGGCTCCTTAGCTTCATGTGCATCACCTGTGTCACAATGGTCTCCTTGATTCCATGAGGCCCCACTTTGTCACAATGGCTCCTTGCTTCCATGAGGTTCCGCAGTGTCACCATGCTCACCTTTGATCCACATTGTCATAATGGACAATTGCTTCCATGTGGCCCCACTGTGTCACAATAGCCCCTTGGTTCCATAGGTTATCTAGAATGTAATGTATAATTTTCTACAATGTAACAATGGACTCCTTGGTTCTGTGAGCTACCCTGCTTTTTGCAGAGGTGTCCTTGGTTCCAACAAGGCCCCTCTGTGTCTCAGTGCACCCTGGCTTCCATGCGCTTCTGGAGTATCACAAAGGCTCCTTGGTTCCACGAGGTCTTGCTGTGTCACAATGGATGCTGTGCTCCATGAGGCCCTCCAAAGTCATCATGGAGCCTTGATTCCATGTGCTTCCATTGTGTCCCAGGGATCGCCTTGGTTCCATCAGTTTCCTTAGTGGCACAATGCTCTCCATGCTTCCATGATTGCCCACAATGTCACAATGCTCTCCATGCTTCCATGAGGCCCTGCTTTGCCACAATGGTCCCCTTGTGTCCATGAGGCCCCGCTGTGTCCCAGTGGACGGATGGTTCCATGAGGTTCCGTGCTGTCCCCATGGTCTTCTTGAATCCGCAGTGTAACAATGGACCATTGTGTCCAGGCGGCCTCTCTGTGTCACAAGGGGCTCCTTGATTCCAAGATTCGCCACGGGGTCACCATGGAGCCTTGTTTCTAGGAGGTTCTGTACTGTCACAATTGTCTCCTTGATGCCATGAGCCCCTGCAGTGTCACAATGGCTCCTTGCTTCCATGAGGAACACAAAAGCTTTGCATCAACACTGAGCAACAGCTGCTGAACACACCTGGGAGCATCTGCTTGCATCAAAAGAGGGCTTCAAGCTGAGAAAGGCAGCAGCAGCTTCCATCTGCAACAGAGAGACAGGCAAAGGACAGGGACAGAGAATTCCGTGGAAAGACTGCGGGAATTCTGCTCCCAGACATCATTCCTGCTCACAGTGTCCCTTGTAGAAAGGGGACATCATTGCAGGCAGCCTGGACTGAGCATGTGGGATTGGTTGTTTAGGAAAGCTGCTCAGGCTTTTCCATTCTTTCCTTACAAACAGGAAAACTTCTCCTGGGCCTGTGTTTAGGCAGAGCCCTGAGGAGAGCAGTTGGCACATGGTGCTGTGGGCTGGGACAGCCAGCTGCAGAGCTCAAGGGAAGAAGCCCCGCTGTGTCACAATGGCTCCTTGGCTTCATGTGCATCACCTGTGTCACCATGGTCTCCTTGATTCCATGAGGCCCCACTGGGTCACAATGGCTCCTTGGCTTCATGTGCATCACCTGTGTCACCATGGTCTCCTTGATTCCATGAGGCCCCACTGTGTCACAATGGCTCCTTGGCTTCATGTGCATCACCTGTGTCACCATGGTCTCCTTGATTCCATGAGGCCCCACTGGGTCACAATGGCTCCTTGGCTTCATGTGCATCACCTGTGTCACCATGGTCTCCTTGATTCCATGAGGCCCCACTGGGTCACAATGGCTCCTTGGCTTCCATGTGGCCCCACTGTGTCACAATGGCTCCTTGGCTTCCATGTGGCCCCACTGTGTCACAATGGCTCCATGGCTTCCATAGGTTTTCTATTGTAACAATGATCTCCTTGGTTCTGTGAGCTACCCTGCTTTTTGCAGAGGTATCTTTGGTTCCAACAAGGCCCTGCTGTGTCTCATCAGGAACACATTTCCATGTGGTTCCATGATTCCCCACGGTGTCACCATGGAGCCTTGTTTCTAGGAGGTTCTGTACTGTCACAATTGTCTCCTTGATGCCATGAGCCCCTGCAGTGTCACAATGGCTCCTTGCTTCCATGAGGAACACAAAAGCTTTGCATCAACACTGAGCAACAGCTGCTGAACACACCTGCGAGCATCTGCTTGCATCAAAAGAGGGCTTCAAGCTGAGAAAGGCAGCAGCAGCTTCCATCTGCAACAGAGAGCCAGGCAAAGGACAGGGACAGAGAATTCCGTGGAAAGACTGCGAGAATTCTGCTCCCATAGATCATTCCTGCTCACAGTGTCCCTTGTAGAAAGGGGACATCATTGCAGGCAGCCTGGACTGAGCATGTGGGGTTGGTTGTTTAGGAAAGCTGCTCAGGCTTTTCCATTCTTTCCTTACAAACAGGAAAACTTCTCTGGGCCTGTGTGCAGGCAGAGCCCTGAGGAGAGCACTTGGCACATGGTGCTGTGGGCCGGGACAGCCAGCTGCAGAGCTGAAGGGAAGAAGCCCCGCTGTGTCACAATGGCTCCTTGGCTTCATGTGCATCACCTGTGTCACCATGGTCTCCTTGATTCCATGAGGCCCCACTGGGTCACAATGGCTCCTTTTCTTCCATGTGGCCCCACTGTGTCACAATGGCCCCTTGCTTCCATAGGTTTTCTATTGTAACAATGGACTCCTTGGTCCTGTGAGCTACCCTGCTTTTTGCAGAGGTGCCTTTGGTTCCAACAAGGCCCTGCTGTGTCTCATCAGGAACACATTTCCATGTGGTTCCATGATTCCCCACGGTGTCACCATGGAGCCTTGTTTCTAGGAGGTTCTGTACTGTCACAATTGTCTCTTTGATGCCATGAGCCCCTGCAGTGTCACAGTGGCTCCTTGCTTCCATGAGGAACACAAAAGCTTTGCATCAACACTGAGCAACAGCTGCTGAACACACCTGGGAGCATCTGTTTGCATCAAAAGAGGGCTTCAAGCTGAGAAAGGCAGCAGCAGCTTCCACCTGCAACAGAGAGCCAGGGAAAGGACAGGGACAGAGAATTCCGTGGAAAGACTGCGAGAATTCTGCTCCCAGAGATCATTCCTGCTCACAGTGTCCCTTGTAGAAAGGGGACATCATTGCAGGCAGCCTGGACTGAGCATGTGGGTTTGGTTGTCTAGGGAACCTGCTCAGGTATTTTCATTCTTTCCTTACAAACAGGAAAACTTCTCTGGGCCTGTGTGCAGGCAGAGGCCTGAGGAGAGCAGTTGGCACATGGTGCCGTGGGCTGGGACAGCCAGCTGCAGAGCTGAAGGGAAGAAGCCCCGCTGTGTCACAATGGCTCCTTGGCTTCATGTGCATCACCTGTGTCACCATGGTCTCCTTGATTCCATGAGGCCCCACTGTGTCACAATGGCTCCTTGGCTTCATGTGCATCACCTGTGTCACCATGGTCTCTCCTTGATTCCATGAGGCCCCACTGTGTCACAATGGCTCCTTGGCTTCATGTGCATCACCTGTGTCACCATGGTCTCCTTGATTCCATGAGGCCCCACTGGGTCACAATGGCTCCTTGGCTTCCATGTGGCCCCACTGTGTCACAATGGCTCCTTGCTTCCAAAGGTTTTCTATTGTAACAATGGACTCCTTGGTTCTGTGAGCTACCCTGCTTTTTGCAGAGGTGTCCTTGGTTCCAACAAGGCCCCTCTGTGTCTCAGTGCACCCTGGCTTCCATGCGCTTCTGGAGTATCACAAAGGCTCCTTGGTTCCACGAGGTCTTGCTGTGTCACAATGGATGCTGTGCTCCATGAGGCCCTCCAAAGTCATCATGGAGCCTTGATTCCATGTGCTTCCATTGTGTCCCAGGGATCGCCTTGGTTCCATCAGTTTCCTTAGTGGCACAATGCTCTCCATGCTTCCATGATTGCCCACAATGTCACAATGCTCTCCATGCTTCCATGAGGCCCTGCTTTGCCACAATGGTCCCCTTGTGTCCATGAGGCCCCGCTGTGTCCCAATGGACGGATGGTTCCATGAGGTTCTGTGCTGTCCCCATGGTCTTCTTGAATCCACAGTGTAACAATGGACCATTGTGTCCAGGCGGCCTCTCTGTGTCACAAGGGGCTCCTTGATTCCAAGATTCGCCACGGGGTCACCATGGAGCCTTGTTTCTAGGAGGTTCTGTACTGTCACAATTGTCTCCTTGATCCCATGAGCCCCTGCAGTGTCACAATGGCTCCTTGCTTCCATGAGGAACATAAAAGCTTTGCATCAACACTGAGCAACAGCTGCTGAACACACCTGGGAGCATCTGCTTGCATTAAACGAGGGCTTCAAGCTGAGAATGGCAGCAGCAGCTTCCATCTGCAACAGAGAGCCAGGCAAAGGACAGGGACAGAGAATTCCGTGGAAAGACTGCGAGAATTTGGCTCCCAGAGATCATTCCTGCTCACAGTGTCCCTTGTAGAAAGGGGACATCATTGCAGGCAGCCTGGACTGAGCATGTGGGTTTGGTTGTCTACGGAACCTGCTCAGGCTTTTTCATTATTTCCTTACAAACAGGAAAATTTCTCTGGGCCTGTGTGCAGGGAGAGCCCTGAGGAGAGCACTTGGCACATGGAGCCTCGGGCTGGGACAGCCAGCTGCAGAGCTGAAGGGAAGAAGCCCCGCTGTGTCACAATGGCTCCTTGGCTTCATGTGCATCACCTGTGTCACAATAGTCTCCTTGATTCCATGAGGCCCCACTGTGTCACAATGGCTCCTTGGCTTCATGTGCATCACCTGTGTCACCATGGTCTCCTTGATTCCATGAGGCCCCACTGGGTCACAATGGCTCCTTGGCTTCATGTGCATCACCTGTGTCACCATGGTCTCCTTGATTCCATGAGGCCCCACTGTGTCACAATGGCTCCTTGGCTTCATGTGCATCACCTGTGTCACCATGGTCTCCTTGATTCCATGAGGCCCCACTGGGTCACAATGGCTCCTTGGCTTCATGTGCATCACCTGTGTCACCATGGTCTCCTTGATTCCATGAGGCCCCACTGGGTCACAATGGCTCCTTGGCTTCCATGTGGCCCCACTGTGTCACAATGGCTCCATGGCTTCCATAGGTTTTCTATTGTAACAATGATCTCCTTGGTTCTGTGAGCTACCCTGCTTTTTGCAGAGGTATCTTTGGTTCCAACAAGGCCCTGCTGTGTCTCATCAGGAACACATTTCCATGTGGTTCCATGATTCCCCACGGTGTCACCATGGAGCCTTGTTTCTAGGAGGTTCTGTACTGTCACAATTGTCTCCTTGATGCCATGAGCCCCTGCAGTGTCACAATGGCTCCTTGCTTCCATGAGGAACACAAAAGCTTTGCATCAACACTGAGCAACAGCTGCTGAACACACGTGGGAGCATCTGCTTGCATCAAACGAGGGCTTCAAGCTGAGAAAGGCAGCAGCAGCTTCCATCTGCAACAGAGAGCCAGGCAAAGGACAGGGACAGAGAATTCCGTGGAAAGACTGCGAGAATTCTGCTCCCAGACATCATTCCTGCTCACAGTGTCCCTTGTAGAAAGGGGACATCATTGCAGGCAGCCTGGACTGAGCATGTGGGGTTGGTTGTTTAGGAAAGCTGCTCAGGCTTTTCCATTCTTTCCTTACAAACAGGAAAACTTCTCTGGCCCTGTGTGCAGGCAGAGCCCTGAGGAGAGCACTTGGCACATGGTGCTGTGGGCCGGGACAGCCAGCTGCAGAGCTGAAGGGAAGAAGCCCCGCTGTGTCACAATGGCTCCTTGGCTTCATGTGCATCACCTGTGTCACCATGGTCTCCTTGATTCCATGAGGCCCCACTGTGTCACAATGGCTCCTTGGCTTCATGTGCATCACCTGTGTCACCATGGTCTCCTTGATTCCATGAGGCCCCACTGGGTCACAATGGCTCCTTTTCTTCCATGTGGCCCCACTGTGTCACAATGGCCCCTTGCTTCCATAGGTTTTCTATTGTAACAATGGACTCCTTGGTTCTGTGAGCTACCCTGCTTTTTGCAGAGGTGTCTTTGGTTCCAACAAGGCCCTGCTGTGTCTCATCAGGAACACATTTCCATGTGGTTCCATGATTCCCCACGGTGTCACCATGGAGCCTTGTTTCTAGGAGGTTCTGTACTGTCACAATTGTCTCTTTGATGCCATGAGCCCCTGCAGTGTCACAGTGGCTCCTTGCTTCCATGAGGAACACAAAAGCTTTGCATCAACACTGAGCAACAGCTGCTGAACACACCTGGGAGCATCTGTTTGCATCAAAAGAGGGCTTCAAGCTGAGAAAGGCAGCAGCAGCTTCCACCTGCAACAGAGAGCCAGGGAAAGGACAGGGACAGAGAATTCCGTGGAAAGACTGCGAGAATTCTGCTCCCAGAGATCATTCCTGCTCACAGTGTCCCTTGTAGAAAGGGGACATCATTGCAGGCAGCCTGGACTGAGCATGTGGGTTTGGTTGTCTAGGGAACCTGCTCAGGTATTTTCATTCTTTCCTTACAAACAGGAAAACTTCTCTGGGCCTGTGTGCAGGCAGAGGCCTGAGGAGAGCAGTTGGCACATGGTGCCGTGGGCTGGGACAGCCAGCTGCAGAGCTGAAGGGAAGAAGCCCCGTTGTGTCACAATGGCTCCTTAGCTTCATGTGCATCACCTGTGTCACAATGGTCTCCTTGATTCCATGAGGCCCCACTGTGTCACAATGGCTCCTTGGCTTCATGTGCATCACCTGTGTCACCATGGTCTCCTTGATTCCATGAGGCCCCACTGGGTCACAATGGCTCCTTGGCTTCATGTGCATCACCTGTGTCACCATGGTCTCCTTGATTCCATGAGGCCCCACTGTGTCACAATGGCTCCTTGTCTTCCATGTGGCCCCACTGTGTCACAATGGCTCCTTGCTTCCATAGGTTTTCTATTGTAACAATGGACTCCTTGGTTCTGTGAGCTACCCTGCTTTTTGCAGAGGTATCTTTGGTTCCAACAAGGCCCTGCTGTGTCTCATCAGGAACACATTTCCATGTGGTTCCATGATTCCCCACGGTGTCACCATGGAGCCTTGTTTCTAGGAGGTTCTGTACTGTCACAATTGTCTCCTTGATCCCATAAGCCCCTGCAGTGTCACAATGGCTCCTTGCTTCCATGAGGAACACAAAAGCTTTGCATCAACACTGAGCAACAGCTGCTGAACACACCTGGGAGCATCTGCTTGCATCAAACCAGGGCTTCAAGCTGAGAATGGCAGCAGCAGCTTCCATCTGCAACAGAGAGCCAGGCAAAGGACAGGGACAGAGAATTCCGTGGAAAGACTGCGAGAATTCTGCTCCCAGACATCATTCCTGCTCACAGTGTCCCTTGTAGAAAGGGGACATCATTCCAGGCAGCCTGGACTGAGCATGTGGGGTTGGTTGTTTAGGAAAGCTGCTCAGGCTTTTCCATTCTTTCCTTACAAACAGGAAAACTTCTCTGGCCCTGTGTGCAGGGAGAGCCCTGAGGAGAGCACTTGGCACATGGAGACTCGGGCTGGGACAGCCAGCTGCAGAGCTGAAGGGAAGAAGCCCCACTGGGTCACAATGGCTCCTTGGCTTCATGTGCATCACCTGTGTCACCATGGTCTCCTTGATTCCATGAGGCCCCACTGGGTCACAATGGCTCCTTGGCTTCATGTGCATCACCTGTGTCACCATGGTCTCCTTGATTCCATGAGGCCCCACTGGGTCACAATGGCTCCTTGGCTTCATGTGCATCACCTGTGTCACCATGGTCTCCTTGATTCCATGAGGCCCCACTGGGTCACAATGGCTCCTTGGCTTCATGTGCATCACCTGTGTCACCATGGTCTCCTTGATTCCATGAGGCCCCACTGGGTCACAATGGCTCCTTGGCTTCATGTGCATCACCTGTGTCACCATGGTCTCCTTGATTCCATGAGGCCCCACTGTGTCACAATGGCTCCTTGCTTCCATGAGATTCCGCAGTGTCACCATGCTCACCTTTGATCCACATTGTCATAATGGACAATTGCTTCCATGTGGCCCCACTGTGTCACAATAGCCCCTTGCTTCCATAGGTTTTCTAGAATGTAACGTATAATTTTCTACAATGTAACAATGGACTCCTTGGTTCTGTGAGCTACCCTGCTTTTTGCAGAGGTGTCTTTGGTTCCAACAAGGCCGCGCTGTGTCTCAGTGCACCCTGGCTTCCATGCGCATCTGGAGTATCACAAAGGCTCCTTGGTTCCACGAGGTCTTGCTGTGTCACAATGGATCCTGTGCTCCATGAGGCCCTCCAAAGTCATCATGGAGCCTTGATTCCATGTGCTTCCATTGCGTCCCAGGGATCGCCTTGGTTCCATCAGTTTCCTTAGTGGCACAATGCTCTCCATGCTTCCATGATTGCCCACAATGTCACAATGCTCTCCATGCTTCCATGAGGCCCTGCTTTGCCACAATGGTCCCCTTGTGTCCATGAGGCCCCGCTGTGTCCCAATGGACGGATGGTTCCATGAGGTTCCGTGCTGTCCCCATGGTCTTCTTGAATCCGCAGTGTAACAATGGACCATTGCTTCCAGGCGGCCTCTCTGTGTCACAAGGGGCTCCTTGATTCCATGATTCCCCACGGTGTCACCATGGAGCCTTGTTTCTAGGAGGTTCTGTACTGTCACAATTGTCTCCTTGATCCCATGAGCCCCTGCAGTGTCACAATGGCTCCTTGCTTCCATGAGGAACACAAAAGCTTTGCATCAACACTGAGCAACAGCTGCTGAACACACCTGGGAGCATCTGCTTGCATCAAAAGAGGGCTTCAAGCTGAGAAAGGCACCAGCAGCTTCCATCTGCAACAGAGAGCCAGGCAAAGGACAGGGACAGAGAATTCAGTGGAAAGACTGCGGGAATTCTGCTCCCAGAGATCATTCCTGCTCACAGTGTCCCTTGTAGAAAGGGGACATCATTCCAGGCAGCCTGGACTGAGCATGTGGGTTTGTTGTTTAGCAAACCTGCTCAGGCTTTTTCATTCTTTCCTTACAAACAGGAAAACTTCTCTGGGCCTGTGTGCAGGCAGAGCCCTGAGGAGAGCACTTGGCACATGGTGCCGTGGGCTGGGACCGCCAGCTGCAGAGCTCAAGGGAAGAAGCCCCGTTGTGTCACAATGGCTCCTTAGCTTCATGTGCATCACCTGTGTCACAATCGTCTCCTTGATTCCATGAGGCCCCACAGTGTCACAATGGCTCCTTGGCTTCATGTGCATCACCTGTGTCACCATGGTCTCCTTGATTCCATGAGGCCCCACTGTGTCACAATGGCTCCTTGGCTTCATGTGCATCACCTGTGTCACCATGGTCTCCTTGATTCCATGAGGCCCCACTTTGTCACAATGGCTCCTTGCTTCCATGAGGTTCCGCAGTGTCACCATGCTCACCTTTGATCCACATTGTCATAATGGACAATTGCTTCCATGTGGCCCCACTGTGTCACAATAGCCCCTTGCTTCCATAGGTTTTCTAGAATGTAACGTATAATTTTCTACAATGTAACAATGGACTCCTTGGTTCTGTGAGCTACCCTGCTTTTTGCAGAGGTGTCTTTGGTTCCAACAAGGCCCCGCTGTGTCTCAGTGCACCCTGGCTTCCATGCGCATCTGGAGTATCACAAAGGCTCCTTGGTTCCACGAGGTCTTGCTGTGTCACAATGGATCCTGTGCTCCATGAGGCCCTCCAAAGTCATCATGGAGCCTTGATTCCATGTGCTTCCATTGTGTCCCAGGGATCGCCTTGGTTCCATCAGTTTCCTTAGTGGCACAATGCTCTCCATGCTTCCATGAGGCCCTGCTTTGCCACAATGGTCCCCTTGTGTCCATGAGGCCCCGCTGTGTCCCAGTGGACGGATGGTTCCATGAGGTTCCGTGCTGTCCCCATGGTCTTCTTGAATCCGCAGTGTAACAATGGACCATTGCTTCCAGGCGGCCTCTCTGTGTCACAAGGGGCTCCTTGATTCCATGATTCCCCACGGTGTCACCATGGAGCCTTGTTTCTAGGAGGTTCTGTACTGTCACAATTGTCTCCTGGATCCCATGAGCCCCTGCAGTGTCACAATGGCTCCTTGCTTCCATGAGGAACACAAAAGCTTTGCATCAACACTGAGCAACAGCTGCTGAACACACCTGCGAGCATCTGCTTGCATCAAAAGAGGGCTTCAAGCTGAGAAAGGCACCAGCAGCTTCCATCTGCAAGAGAGAGACAGGCAAAGGACAGGGACAGAGATATCAGTGGAAGGACTGCGAGAATTCTGCTCCCAGAGATCATTCCTGCTCACAGTGTCCCTTGTAGAAAGGGGACATCACTCCAGGCAGCCTGGACTGAGTATGTGGGTTTGTTGTTTAGCAAACCTGCTCAGGCTTTTCCATTCTTTCCTTACAAACAGGAAAACTTCTCTGGGCCTGTGTGCAGGCAGAGCCCTGAGGAGAGCACTTGGCACATGGTGCCGTGGGCTGGGACCGCCAGCTGCAGAGCTCAAGGGAAGAAGCCCCGTTGTGTCACAATGGCTCCTTAGCTTCATGTGCATCACCTGTGTCACAATGGTCTCCTTGATTCCATGAGGCCCCACAGTGTCACAATGGCTCCTTGGCTTCATGTGCATCACCTGTGTCACCATGGTCTCCTTGATTCCATGAGGCCCCACTGGGTCACAATGGCTCCTTGGCTTCATGTGCATCACCTGTGTCACCATGGTCTCCTTGATTCCATGAGGCCCCACTTTGTCACAATGGCTCCTTGCTTCCATGAGGTTCCGCAGTGTCACCATGCTCACCTTTGATCCACATTGTCATAATGGACAATTGCTTCCATGTGGCCCCACTGTGTCACAATAGCCCCTTGCTTCCATAGGTTTTCTAGAATGTAACGTATAATTTTCTACAATGTAACAATGGACTCCTTGGTTCTGTGAGCTACCCTGCTTTTTGCAGAGGTGTCTTTGGTTCCAACAAGGCCCCGCTGTGTCTCAGTGCACCCTGGCTTCCATGCGCATCTGGAGTATCACAAAGGCTCCTTGGTTCCACGAGGTCTTGCTGTGTCACAATGGATCCTGTGCTCCATGAGGCCCTCCAAAGTCATCATGGAGCCTTGATTCCATGTGCTTCCATTGTGTCCCAGGGATCGCCTTGGTTCCATCAGTTTCCTTAGTGGCACAATGCTCTCCATGCTTCCATGAGGCCCTGCTTTGCCACAATGGTCCCCTTGTGTCCATGAGGCCCCGCTGTGTCCCAGTGGACGGATGGTTCCATGAGGTTCCGTGCTGTCCCCATGGTCTTCTTGAATCCGCAGTGTAACAATGGACCATTGCTTCCAGGCGGCCTCTCTGTGTCACAAGGGGCTCCTTGATTCCATGATTCCCCACGGTGTCACCATGGAGCCTTGTTTCTAGGAGGTTCTGTACTGTCACAATTGTCTCCTGGATCCCATGAGCCCCTGCAGTGTCACAATGGCTCCTTGCTTCCATGAGGAACACAAAAGCTTTGCATCAACACTGAGCAACAGCTGCTGAACACACCTGGGAGCATCTGCTTGCATCAAAAGAGGGCTTCAAGCTGAGAAAGGCACCAGCAGCTTCCATCTGCAAGAGAGAGACAGGCAAAGGACAGGGACAGAGATATCAGTGGAAGGACTGCGAGAATTCTGCTCCCAGAGATCATTCCTGCTCACAGTGTCCCTTGTAGAAAGGGGACATCACTCCAGGCAGCCTGGACTGAGTATGTGGGTTTGTTGTTTAGCAAACCTGCTCAGGCTTTTCCATTCTTTCCTTACAAACAGGAAAACTTCTCTGGGCCTGTGTGCAGGCAGAGCCCTGAGGAGAGCAGTAGGCACATGGTGCCGTGGGCTGGGACCGCCAGCTGCAGAGCTCAAGGGAAGAAGCCCCGTTGTGTCACAATGGCTCCTTAGCTTCATGTGCATCACCTGTGTCACCATGGTCTCCTTGATTCCATGAGGCCCCACTTTGTCACAATGGCTCCTTGCTTCCATGAGGTTCCGCAGTGTCACCATGCTCACCTTTGATCCACATTGTCATAATGGACAATTGCTTCCATGTGGCCCCACTGTGTCACAATAGCCCCTTGCTTCCATAGGTTTTCTAGAATGTAATGTATAATTTTCTACAATGTAACAATGGACTCCTTGGTTCTGTGAGCTACCCTGCTTTTTGCAGAGGTGTCTTTGGTTCCAACAAGGCCGCGCTGTGTCTCAGTGCACCCTGGCTTCCATGCGCATCTGGAGTATCACAAAGGCTCCTTGGTTCCACGAGGTCTTGCTGTGTCACAATGGATCCTGTGCTCCATGAGGCCCTCCAAAGTCATCATGGAGCCTTGATTCCATGTGCTTCCATTGCGTCCCAGGGATCGCCTTGGTTCCATCAGTTTCCTTAGCGGCACAATGCTCTCCATGCTTCCATGATTGCCCACAATGTCACAATGCGCTCCATGCTTCCATGAGGCCCTGCTTTGCCACAATGGTCCCCTTGTGTCCATGAGGCCCCGCTGTGTCCCAATGGACGGATGGTTCCATGAGGTTCCGTGCTGTCCCCATGGTCTTCTTGAATCCGCAGTGTAACAATGGACCATTGCTTCCAGGCGGCCTCTCTGTGTCACAAGGGGCTCCTTGATTCCATGATTCCCCACGGTGTCACCATGGAGCCTTGTTTCTAGGAGGTTCTGTACTGTCACAATTGTCTCCTGGATCCCATGAGCCCCTGCAGTGTCACAATGGCTCCTTGCTTCCATGAGGAACACAAAAGCTTTGCATCAACACTGAGCAACAGCTGCTGAACACACCTGGGAGCATCTGCTTGCATCAAAAGAGGGCTTCAAGCTGAGAAAGGCACCAGCAGCTTCCATCTGCAACAGAGAGACAGGCAAAGGACAGGGACAGAGATATCAGTGGAAGGACTGCGAGAATTCTGCTCCCAGAGATCATTCCTGCTCACAGTGTCCCTTGTAGAAAGGGGACATCATTCCAGGCAGCCTGGACTGAGCATGTAGGGTTTGTTGTTTAGGAAACCTGCTCAGGCTTTTCCATTCTTTCCTTACAAACAGGAAAACTTCTCTGGGCCTGTGTGCAGGCAGAGCCCTGAGGAGAGCACTTGGCACATGGTGCCGTGGGCTGGGACCGCCAGCTGCAGAGCTCAAGGGAAGAAGCCCCGTTGTGTCACAATGGTCTCCTTAGCTTCATGTGGATCACCTGTGTCACAATAGTCTCCTTGATTCCATGAGGCCCCACTGTGTCACAATGGCTCCTTGGCTTCATGTGCATCACCTGTGTCACCATGGTCTCCTTGATTCCATGAGGCCCCACTGTGTCACAATGGCTCCTTGGCTTCATGTGCATCACCTGTGTCACCATGGTCTCCTTGATTCCATGAGGCCCCACTGTGTCACAATGGCTCCTTGGCTTCATGTGCATCACCTGTGTCACCATGGTCTCCTTGATTCCATGAGGCCCCACTTTGTCACAATGGCTCCTTGGCTTCATGTGCATCACCTGTGTCACCATGGTCTCCTTGATTCCATGAGGCCCCACTGTGTCACAATGGCTCCTTGCTTCCATGAGGTTCCGCAGTGTCACCATGCTCACCTTTGATCCACATTGTCATAATGGACAATTGCTTCCATGTGGCCCCACTGTGTCACAATAGCCCCTTGCTTCCATAGGTTTTCTAGAATGTAACGTATAATTTTCTACAATGTAACAATGGACTCCTTGGTTCTGTGAGCTACCCTGCTTTTTGCAGAGGTGTCTTTGGTTCCAACAAGGCCGCGCTGTGTCTCAGTGCACCCTGGCTTCCATGCGCATCTGGAGTATCACAAAGGCTCCTTGGTTCCACGAGGTCTTGCTGTGTCACAATGGATCCTGTGCTCCATGAGGCCCTCCAAAGTCATCATGGAGCCTTGATTCCATGTGCTTCCATTGCGTCCCAGGGATCGCCTTGGTTCCATCAGTTTCCTTAGTGGCACAATGCTCTCCATGCTTCCAT